>NW_028270163.1:39219243-39844243 GCF_037043375.1 Chiloscyllium plagiosum
ATAAAACGTTAGCATTTAGGCTCCTTTCTTAAAATCTTTTCAGAAGTTCTGGTCTGGTCCAAAACATTTGATAAGTACTTAAAATTTTGACAAGGACCCACAGCAATGTTTACCACACAAAATGTGAACTCATGGTGTAGGGATAACATATTAACATTGATAGGCAATTAGCTGAATTTGGCAGAAAAGAAAATGTGATCTCTCTACTTTGGCAGGAAAAATAATTATTTGGACAGAACATGGAACGTTGGAAGCACAGAGGGATCTGGGTGTCGTGGTACTTAAATCACATCTTTTGCAGACAAGGCGAATTATTGGGAAGGCAAATGGAATGTTGTCATATATTGCCATGGGAATTAAATTTCAAAGTAGGCATGTTTATCATTAGTTGGTCAGAGAACCTTGTCCAATTTTGGTCACTTTTTAAGAAAGGACATAACTCCATCAAAAGCAGTTCACACTCACTCACTGATTCCTAGGAAGGAAGAGGCAATCTAGTGAGGAAAGTTTGCGTGTTGGGCCTGCATTAATTGGAATTTGGATGAATGAGAGATGAATTTATTGAAATGACTAAGAGCATGGAGGAATAAAGGGGGAAGATGCTAAAATGATATTTCTGTTCTTAGGTAAGACTAGAACTAGGGGACACAGTTTAAAGTAAAGGATTGCTTATTTAAAATGGACATAATAATACAAAGAACAAAAGGACCAAGAGCAGGAGTAGGGAATCCAACTCCTCCTCCTTGCTCTGCCATCAATGCCATCATGGCTGATCTCATGTTGACTTCAATATTACTTTCCTGTCCACTCAGCATAAACCTCATTTAAAATCTAACTATGTATCTCGTCCTTAAATTTATTCAGTCTCCTGGCAACCACAGCATTCTGGCGTACTGAATTCTAAAGATTGATCACTCTTTGAGGGATATAATTTCTCCTCGTCTCTGTTTTTAAATTGCTACTCTTTAACCTAAAACTGGATGACTTCTTGTTCTAAGTTGCTTCAAAAGGAAACATTCGCTCCACTTTTACTTTGTCAATCCTCTTCAAGATCCTATATAGTTTAATTAGATCTCCTCTCATTCTTCTGAACTTTACCAAGTATAGACTGAAACTGCACAACCTCTTTTCATGAAATAAACTCACATTTCTGGAATTAATCGAGTGAATTGCTTCCAATGAAACTACATCTCTCTTCAAGCAAGGGGACTAAAACTGTCTGTGATATTCCAAATGAGTAGTGGAGAGGAGGAGAATTTTTTTTTTCTCAACAAGGTTTATAGGTCTGTAGAATTCTCTTCTACAGAGAGCAGTGAAGGCAAGATCATTGAATATTTATGAGGCAAAAGTAGGCAAGATCTTGACAAGAGATTCAAAGGATATGGGGTGGTGTGTCCAAGAAATTGGATCAGCTGTTATGTTATTTAATGGTGAAGAAAGGTGGGAGACAAATGACCTACTCCTGAAAGCAGGAAATGACAGACTAGTTAGTTAAATGTTTCTCAAAGAGAAAATACAGTTCCCTAACCAGTCAACTTCATTAAATTGGAAATTGCCAGAGTAACAGAAAAACAATTCAATAAGTACATGTCAGCTGGAATGTACAATTGAAGGTAGGTAAAGTGCTTTCCAAGTAATATGGCGGCACGGTGAAACAGTGTTTAGCACTGCTGCCTCACAGCGCCAGAGACCCGGGTTCAATTCTCGCCTCAGGTGACTGTGTGGAGTTTGCATATTCTCCCCGTGTCTGCGTGGGTTTCCTCCGGGTGCTCCGATTTCCTCCCACAGTCCAAAAATGTGCAGGTTAGGTGAATTGGCCATGCTAAATTGCCTGTAGTGTTAGATGAAGTGATAAATGTAGGGGAATGGGTCTGGGTGGGTTGCGCTTCGGCAGTTCGGTGTGGATTTGTTGGGCCGAATGGCGTGTTTCCACACTGTAAGTAATCTAATCTAATAGGCAATGACTTGTTAAGCAGTGAAAGCATTCCCTGACAGGAGTACTTTAAACATCAGTCTGGCTATGGATGGAGCTCTTCACTGAAATGGATCAAAGCCTTCACAATTTTCTCGTTTCATTATGGTAGCTCTTCCCATTGAGCACATGCCTTCTCCAATCTGCCAGTTACAACCAGAACATGGAAAACCTGGGCTGATGGAAAAGAAGGAATCCCAGTCCATATTCACTCCTAACTGTCTCAAGTACTTTAATTGTCTTTCTGCCTGTTGTAGGGCTTTCCTCCTAAAGACTGCGAAATCATTTCATGTGGAATGGGAAGGAGATAGAATCACATCAGTAACCTGACCAAAAATTATTCTCTGCATTCTTCTATCCTAATAGTCCCAATTATAACACAATTGAAATGAATTTGTGTCAGGTATCTAAGAAGACAAATTTGTGGTCCACCATACCTGCTTCTGTTTCAGCTTTGCTGCCTGCAATTTTTCAGACTCTAACTTTTCTGTTGCACGCTTCATTATCATAATGTCAGAACACACATCAGTTTTCAAGTTCTCCATGTAGAAATGCCGCAGTGCAATGTTTTCAACTTCTGTTTGTAGTTGTGATACTAGGATGAGATTATATTTTAATATGATGTAGCATCATTCAATATTAATCTATGTCAAAATGGAAAACATGCATAGTTCTTTCCTTTACTTATATTTTTTGTTTATGGAGATCATTTCAATGGCACATCAAACTTATGTGTTTTGGATATCTATTAACATTAGAAATAAGAAAACATTTCAAAATTGTAGTGAAGTACCCAAGTGAAGATACTTAAATTCTAGTGAAATAAATTAATACTATATTGGGCATTAGCATTTTCTCACTCAAGTATTGTATTGATTTCTACATATTTAAAGAAGTGCAATCTAAATAATATTTAGCCGAACCTTACATTTTTTGACTAAAATGCACATTGCCTTGAGTTTGTTGGAGGTATTCTCACCATGAGGTCAAGCAAGTTTTCTCATTGAACCTTCCCACACCCACTGCATTAATTGCATTGCCACCACTATGACATGTATCATACCCAATTTCCATACCATTTAACCATGTGCCTTTCCCAGAACTTGCCACTGACCAGATATTCAGGAATTGACTGGCATTCCTGGTGCAGACCCCAGGCAGCCTTTGTAATGCCGTTTGCAACCAGATAAGCAAGATCAAAATACACGTACAGTTCTGCTGAGGGAATATGAACATGTAGGGATTAAATTATAAAATAGAACCAAAAACATATAATAATCTGAATTACCACCTGAGCCACGAGCTAATTGATATAGGGTCAATAAAATTAGAGGTAAAGGTAAATGCATGGCTCAAAGATTGGTGTGAAAGAAACAGATTCAAATTCATGGGATATTGGCACCAGTCCTGGGGAAGGAGGGAGCTGTTCTGATGGGATGGAGTCCACCTGTATTAAGCTAACTTATTGTGCAACTCCTGACGAATTGCATAACCCAGACTGTCAATAGGGATTTAAATTAAATAGTGGGGGTGCGGGTTCGGTTACATGAAAAAGGATAAAATCAAAGTTAAAGGAGAAGGCAGGATTGTAAGTTAGTGATGGGTATGACTGTTACCAGAAAATAAAACAAAGGGACAAAATGTGAGTATCATATTGTATCAAGGAACTATGAAAATGTAGGGAAATTCAATAATAGAAATGAAAAGGCTTTGTATCTTAATGCACAAAGCATTCAGAATAAGATAGATGAACTTACAGTCCAAATCAAAGTAAAAGAATATGATTCCATAGCTATTACAGAAACAAGGTTAAAAGAAGGTTAAATAAAAACCAAAAGAACTGCAGATGCTGTAATCAAAGACAAGAATCAGAGTTCATGTTTGGGTCAAGTGACCCTTCCTTCGAACAGTTCTGAGGAAGGGTTACTCAACCCAATAAGTTAACTCTGATTTCTCTCCACAGATGCCGCCAGACCTGCTGAGCTTTTCCAGCGATTTCTGTTTTTGTCTTACAGGAACATTAGAAATGGGAAATTAACATTCAGGGATATTTGACCTTTTGGAGAGACAGGAGGGATGGAAAAAGGTGGTGGGGTTTCACTTTTAACTAGAAATGAAATGAGGATAGTTGCAAGAGATGACAACAAATTTATAGAGATTCGGGACCATTTCCTAGAGCAATATATCATGAAGCCAAATAGGGAGCAGGCCATCTTAGATCTGGTAACGGGTAATGAGGCGGGTTTAATACCAAGAAAACCACCCAGCCACCACCCCGGCAAGTAGTGATCAAAACATGATAAAATTTTATGTTCAGTTTGAGAATGAAAATTTGGGTCAAAAACAACTGTATTTAATGAAAGGGAATTACAATGAAATGAGGATAAAGTAAGCTAAAGTGAACTGGGCGGATAGATTAGTAGGAATAACAGTGAACAAGCAGTGAAAGATATTTGAGGTAATTCATGACTCTCAGCAAAATCCCAGTAAAGAGCAAAGATTGTAAGAGTTGGATAAGTCAACCATGGCTAACAAGAAAGTTAAAGAGAGTTGAAAGAAAATGCATATAAGGAAGTCAAAGTCAGTGACTGTCTGGAAGACTGGGATAAATTCAAAATCCAGCAAAGGTGGGTGAGAAAGATAATAAAGATAGGAAAATAAAATTGAGGACAAACTAGTGAGGAATATAAAAACTAACAATAAGAGCTTCTTTAAATATATAAAAATGAAGCAATACATCAAAGTGAACATACACCACTCAGAAAATAAATCTGGGGAGATGGTTTTGAGCAAAAAAATAAATTAGAAAAGATATTTCTGAAAAATCATCCAGTGAAGATATATGGATAGAAATTAGAAATAAGAAAGAAAAGATCACCTTGATGGCATTGTACTTTACTGATCATAATTCTATTAGTTTCAAAATGGTTATGGAAAATGATAAACCTTCTGTAAAAATTAAAGCTTTCAATTGCAGTGAGGCAAATTTTAATGGTATCAGATGAGAACTTTCAAAAGTTGATTGGAGTAGACTATTTGAAGGTAAAAGTACTTCTGACAAGTGGAAGGTTTTCAAGAGTGTGATGATGAGAGTTCAGAGGAATTATGTTCTTACAGGGGAATAGCCTTCACCCAGGCAATCCCAGCTTTATTGGTCAAGGGCTGCCTCCTATACCAGTCTGATTCAGAGGTCAGAAACAGGATCCTCGCCTCATAAGTGGTGAGCCAAATGATAAGCAGCACACCATTCATATTGAGACTTTCTGCTCTATTGTAGACTGTTTTTCTCTTGGATAGAGTCATAGAGTCATAGAGATGTACAGCATGGAAACAGACCCTTCGGTCCAAGTCGTCCATGCCAACCAGATATCCCAACTCCATCTAGTCCCACCTTCCAGCGCCCGACCCATATCCTTCCAAACCCTTCCTATTCAGATACCCATCCAAATGCCTCTTAAATGTTGTAATTGTACCAGCCTCCACCACATCCTCTGGCAGCTCATTGCATACATGTATCACCCTCTGCATGAAAACATTGCCCCTTAGGTCTCTTTTATATCTTTCCCCTCTAACCCTAAACCTATGCCCTCTAGTTCTGGACTCCCCGACCCCAGGGAAAAGACTTTGTCTATTTATCCTATCCATGCCCCTCATAATTTTGTAAACCTCTATAAGGTCACCTCTCAGCCTTCGACGCTCCAGGGAATACAGCCCCAGCCTGTTCAGCCTCTCCCTGTAGCTCAGATCTTCCAACCCTGGCAACATCCTTGTAAATCTGCAACCTTTTCCCTGGAGCATAGGAGACAGAGGGGTGACCTTATAGAGGTATATAAAATCATGATTTGGAAGCTCAACCTTTCAGAGCACTGCTCCTTCGAACACCTGATGAAGGTGCAGCATTCTGAAAGCTAGTGCTTCTAAATAAACCTGTTGGACTATAGTGTGTTGTGTGATCTTTAAATTTATAATTTCATGAGAGGCATAGATAAGGTAGATAACTGACAACATTTCCCCATGGTAGGCGAGTCAAAAAATAGACAGCATAGATTTAAGGTGAAAGGGGAGAGACCAGAAAAAGTCCAGAGGGGCAATTATTTACACACAGAGGGTGATAAGTGTCTGGAACAGGTTGCCAGAGGTAATGGTAGAGGTGAGTACAATTTTGTTATTTACGAAGCATTTAGACAAGTACATGGATGGGATAGTTATGGAGAGATATAGACCAAACGCAGGCAAATGGGATTAGTTTAAACTGGATAGCATGGGCAAGTTGGGCCAAAGGGCCTGTCTCCATGTTGTAAATGTCTAGGACTAATCTATGTCTATGACAAAGATGACCTCCTTGATCTTTAAGGGGTCCACCCCTTTCTCTAATTACCCTCTTACTCTCAAAGTATTTGTAGAATCTCTTTGGCTTATCATTAACCTTATCTGCCAATGCTATTTCATATCCAATCTTTGCTTTCCTGATTTCTTTATTAAGAATGCCTGTGGAGTCTTCATATTAATTAAGAGATTAATTTGAACCCAGTTGTTGAGATCTAAAATAATATTCTCTTGTATTCTTGACTGGAACTTCAATAACTTTATTCATCCATTGTTCCTTAATCTTACCGGGTAAAAACAATGACTGCAGTATTGAAGTTCCAGTCAAGAATACAACAGAATCTTATCTAAGATAAGACTATCCAAGATAAAAACAGTCTACAATAGAGCAGAAAGTCTCAATATGAATGGTGTGCTGCTTGTCATTTGGCTCACCACTTATGAGGTGAGGATCCTGTTTCTGACCTCGGAATCAGACTGGTATAGGAGGCAGCCCTTGACCAGTAATGCTGGGATTGCCTGGGTGAAGGCTATTCCCCTGAACCAGACTGACAACTGCTGACAAGTACACCAAATTCCTTGGAGTACTGTGTCTGTGCTGAATGGCATTGCAAGACAATAGTAATATGAACCTACTATCTTAGTTGACGGGGACAAGTGTAAAAGGCAAAGCAATTCAAGACTTTGGGGCAAAGAGATTCTGCTCAAACCCTCCATCACCCTACTTTTCTGTAGCTCTCCTTACATCCAACCCCAGTCCTGAAGAATGGTTACACCTAAAACATTGACTTCTCCATCTCCTGATGCTGCCTGGATTGCTGTGTTCTTCCAGCCTCCTGCTGTCTAGTTCCAAATAAGTGAGCATTATGAATGAGAGATAAAAGTCTGGAGAGGCAACCTAGTTTAGTCCATGAGCTGGATGTGTGTACTGAGCATAATGTCCTTACAGTAACATTAAAATTATAGCTACCAGTCCAAGTTTCAGGATTGAAATGCAGAAATGCCAATTACGTGGATCAGGGATGTGCTATAAAGAGTCGTAGAGGATGGCACATGCCAAGATGGTAATGGTCGTGAATATACAGAGTAAGTGGATGGTGCTCATGGAGCGTATCCTGAGATATTGAGGTGTCCAATTTAGAGGCCGAAGCGTTGAGCTTAACCCTCTAAGAACACACTTTACTTTTCATGTCGGGTTTCATAATATTCTAGTTTGTTAGTAAAGTTTGAAAGATTGCAACTGGAATATTAATGTGAGTTGGGGCAGTCAACAAGGAACTTAACAAGTATCAATCACCATCAATTGACCTGGTGAGAATCTTCCGCACCACCTGTGAAAAGTGTAAAAGAAGGAGTAAAAGAATCTTGATGTTGAGATGCACCTCATAGGGCTTCTCACCACAGCCCACACCTATAAGATTCCCATCCATTGTCATTTAATGTTGCCATTGATAGTTATTAGCAACATGTTAAATTTGAAGAATTTAATTGATTATATTTACTCGATGTTCACTTTTACATCTGGAGAAGCATCAATCAGCTTGAGAAGTAATTCAGTTGATGAAACACTGTTTAGGAGAAATTATGCAAATTAATAGGCAAGAAGCAACAACGAGAACCCTATTTGGACGTCTGGGATGCAATGGGAGATCCTTCATGTTACTTTCACTAAACTCCATGTCCATTTAACCTGAGCAATATAAAAGCCTTTGAATTGCACAATATTATTTGAACTACTGTGTGACTCTGGCTATAGTATTTAACTTTGAAAACCAACTATTGTATTTAACTACAGACAGCCTCACACAGGGCACCTCACACCTTCAATGCGTTATCCGGGCCAACATGGCACCTATTGTTAAAGTTCACATGAGAATGTAACTTTAAAAAAATGTTCTGGAATTTACGTATGAAAGAACTGAAACCAACATGGTCATTCTAAAAGATTTGGAGATGCCATTGTTGGACTGGGGAGTACAAAGTTAAAAATCAGGTTATAGTCCAACAGGTTTAACTGGATGGATGAATGGGCACCACACAACAATCAACAGACAGGAGTGTCCCCTCCCAATTGCGGAACATTTCAGCGGTCCAGGACATTCGACCTCGGACTTTCGGGTGACCATCCTCCAAGGCGGACTTCGGGACAGGCAGCAGCGAAAAGTGGCCGAGCAGAGGCTGATAGCTAAGTTCCATACACATAGGGAGGGCCTCAACCGGGACCTTGGATTAATGTCACACTACAGGTGACCATCATTGCACTATACACACACACACACACACACACACACACAGGCACTCCTATACACACACATACACATGGGCACATGTATACACAGACACTCACACACACCCTTACAGACACACACACTCCCACACTCACACATGCATCCCCTCAGACTTAGACACTCTACACTCACATACACACACATACACTCTCTCTCACAGACACTCACAACCCCCCACCCCAGACACATACACCCCCCCTACAGACACACGCACACACCCTCACACATGCATCCTCTCACAGACTTAAGACATTCTACACTCACATACACACACATATACACTCTCTCTCACGCTCACAACTCCCCAACCCAGACACACACACACACATATACATGTAAGTTTGTGGGGTGAATTTTTGTACTTGCAGAGTTACATTGTACTTTGCTCAAAAACTGCATGAATTCATGTAAGACTCTGTTATCTCACTTTTTAGATTAGAATCAGTCTAAACATTACGACACAGACAGACAAAACAGGGGGCTAACACCTTTAACATATTGTCTAACTAACACCAATTGTTACAGTTAACCTGAGAATGCAACTTTTAAAAAAACATTTTGTGATTTACACATGAAAAAAATGAAACTATCATGGTATTTGAACAGATGAAAGACTTAACAATCAAGGTATTTTTCAATGTATAATCTCAGTTACATCACACTGTAAACTTTTGCTATAAATTCTGTGTCGTACAATCGTGTCCCCCACAACCACCTGATGAAGGAGCGGCACTCTGAAAGCTAGTGTAATTCTAAAAGATGAGAGACTGAACGAACAATCCAGATCTTTTTCAATGTATAATTTCAGTTACATCATACTGTAAACTTTTGCTATAAGTTCTGTGTCTTACGATCTTACACTCCACAACCACCTGATGAAGGAACAGTGCTCGAAAGCTAGTGCTTCCAAATAAATCTGTTGGAGTATAACTGGTATTGTGTGATTTTTAACTTTGTACACCCCAGTCCAACACTGGTACCTCCAAATCATAAGTTTTTTTTAATCTTCCTGTCTGCTGAATTTATCTAGTGAACTCATCACAAACACAATCAGTGTTCAACTATTTAAAATTAAGTTTCAATTAATAAATGTCGATTGTGGAGTAAAGGCAAAGGTAAAGTTACCATCGTTCCAGAAAATCACAGGACTGCTATCTCATTACAGAGAGGCAATTGATGGTAGTTTTATTCTGAGGGTTACCGCACCTCAGACGAAAGGAAGAGTTGAGATGAAGAAGCCTTCATGGTATCTTCAGACAATGTGGGAATTGAACCCATGCAGTTGGCATCACTCTGCATAATAAACCACCTGTGCAGCCAACTGTGTAGTGGAATAACAGAAACTTAAATACAGAAGGAGGTTATTTGGTCGTTTTTATTTGTCCTCGCTAGCTCTTTGAAAGAACAATTGTGCTTCTGTCCACATCCTGGGGACTTATTGTAAGATCGTATTGTTTACTTTCTGCAATCTTCTTTTCCACTAACAACACTGACTTTACAGTACAAGTTTAGAGAAACTTAACATTGTTGTCTTGGTCCTTGATCCTCTTCTTTCCTTAAGTAAATACTACTCAAAGTAACATCATTTGCAAACTGTGGGTTGTCTTGCATAAATTTGCTGAGACTATCTAGCTTACTTCCACACTACCTCTCTTGAAATTCTCTATTTTTTTTTGTCAGACTGCTTGTCCAAAATTCAGATTTTGATGAGTTAATATTTGTCCTTTGTGGCAGGGACTAAGTTGAGCTTCTATCCTATATCCTCTTCCTCATAAAGACCACCTAAATAATACCAGTATCTACTCCTCCCTAAACCCACCTGTTGCTAAAATTGTCATCTTTGACTTTGTTACCTTCCAGCATGACCATTATAGTATCCTCTCTTTAGTTTTCTTTCCTCCAGAGTCAGTAAGTTTCAGCTCAACCAAGATTTTTCAACCCATTTTGTAAAACATGGTCACATATCCTTCCTTGTTCTTGCTAACCAAATTGGCTCCTGATCTTCAATGTGAAAATTCTTATCATTTTGTTTAAATGCTTTCATTGTCTTGCTTTCTCACCTCTTCTAGCCTTACAGCCACCTCTGACCTCTCAGTTCTGCTGCTTTTGCATTTATGTATCTCTATAACGTTCATCCCACTGGGTCTGTGTGTACAAATCGTTCCGTAAATATATTTTTGATTGAGGTTGTCGCGCTTAATTCTGTGCAGGAAAGGACCTGCTAGAACAAGTCTAACTTTGTGCAAGTGTCTAAACGTCTAGCAAACACTCACCCACTTAAGCATCCAAAAGGGATGTTAACTTATACTTTACTGGCTTCAGAATTTTGAGAATAAAACTTGTTCCAAATTCATAACTGAAGCAAACAATTAACTGAACTCAAAAGCTCACCTTTTAAGCGCTCACTATTTGTTGTAGCTTGCGACATTTGGTAAACATTCCTCACACTTGCCAAATCTTCTTCTGCCTTTCTTCTTTTTTCTGAAGCTGATGAGCAACGATCATGTAGTTTTTCAAGTTCCATTTGGATTTGGGCAAGAGACTGTTGTGTTCCATAAAGGAGCACTCCTGTGTTTTCTCGCTCAGTTGTTTGAGTCTTCACTCTCCATGTCTTGGAATTTTTTAAAAGAAGTCATTAATTACACACATCAATTTATTTTTAATCTGTAAAGAAAACTATGTGGAGCACAACATTCCAATTTATTGGTTTATGGAATTACACCTCCACCCCACCCCCCTGCAACAACCTTTGTAGTATTCACAATGATGAACACTCATGATTTATTAAAAGATACAGAATTCTGTTGAAATTAGATTTACACCATTGTGCAGTGTTCAATAAAAGATGGACCTATTTTAAATGCAATACAAAACTATTTTAAGGATTTTTTGTCAATTTTCAATAACATGCTTTTGATACTGCCTTTCAATGGAAATTGTGAAGTGTTTCGATAGCAATTATCAGCCAAGTCATAAGACCTATAATCAAGGTCTGTATCTGACAAACTATTTTCTACAGAATGGGTTCCCATTAATTGACATACATAACTGTTATTGCTGGAGTGTTGTAATGTAAAAATTACTGAAAGCCACATGATTATTTTATATTATTGGATTATCTGGAATGCATTAAAAGCTCTGTTATTGCACTTACCAATTCCCTGACCTCCAAGACTAATTTGTCCAATTGCTTTGAAAGATGGTTGTTCAAAGCTTCCTGGAAGCGCTTCATTAAAGGCTATATTTTTAAAAAAGACAATATTTTTGTTATTTTGTTCTTTTGTTATTTTGGTGAACATGCATTTGCGTATCCAACTGACAACAAAAGCAAAGAATGAAGCATTTTGTTCACAACCGATTGTATATGATAGATATTATTTACACACAAGAATTATCCCTGATTAAATGCTTTATGCTATGTAACTGCGGGTTACAGACAGGCAGAAACTTTATATAATTACCCTTTCCCCTCATCTGACATCGCAAAGTCTATTTTTAAAATGAGAAGTCCATCCCATAGTCTCCACCTAATGATACATGATATTGTTGGGGCAGTATCTTGTGATTTCATTTCAGTCCACTTCAGAAAATGATGCAATATGGTGAAGAAAGTGCAACTATTAAGGGGAAAGCAATCATAAATTTTGCAATCAATTTCATTCATGAATCAATTATATGGAAAGTCTTTGCTAGAAATTAGTATCAAGCCTGCAATAAGGATGTCACAATCAATAACCCTCATCAGTATGCACCCCTGATGCGGAAAGGCATGTAATATTGTCACTGACAGAAAACCAGTAAAAATCTTCAATCACAAAAATTATAATGTAAGATGATAGAGGATGACAAAGTTCTAACCTTATTTTAAAATTTAGATAATTATTACAAACCACACATATTTGTTTAGTGTGGCAATTCCTTTCTTAATGTAATGCCTCAGAATTATTCCCAAGTGTTTATTAGCTTATATTTTACTGAATGGCACAGTTGTTTGTATTAGGGCACTGCTATGTTGTTTATAAAAGTCATAAGACCATAAGATATTGGAGCAGAATGAAGCCATTCAGCCCACTGCATTTGCTTCATTATTCGATCGTGGTAGACGTGTTTCTCAACCCCATTCTCCTGCCATCTCCATGTAACCCCTGACTTTAGGCATTCAACAAAGTGCTGCACAAAAGACTCCTGCATAACGTACAGGTGCGGGTAATGTATTAGCATTGAGAGATGATTGGTTAACTAACAGAAAGCAAAGAGTGGAGAAAATTGGGTATTTTTCTGGTTAGCAAATAGTGGCTAGTGGTATGCCTCAGGGATCAGTGTTGGGACCACAATTGCTTACAATTTAGAAAGATGACTTGGTGTTGGGGATCAAAGTAGTGCGTCAAAGTTCGCAGATGACACTAAGATGAATGGTAGAGCAAAGCGTGCAGAGGACACAAAGTCGACAGAGGCATATAGATAGGTTAAGTGAGTGAGCAAGGGTCTGGAGGATGGAGTACAATGTTAGTGTAAATGTGAGGTCATCCATTTTGGTAGGAATAACAGCAAAATGGACTATTATTTAAATGGTGAAAAATTGCAACATGCAGAGGGACCTGGGTGTACTTGTGCATGAATCACAAAACGTTGGTTTGCAGGTACAGCAGGTAATTAAGAAGGCAAATGGAATATAGTCCTTCATTGCTAGAGGGATGGTGTTTAAAAACAGGGAGCATATGCTACAGTTATAATAGGGTGCTGGTGAGACCACAGCTGGAGTATTGTGTACAGTTTTGGTCGCCTTACTTGAGAAAGGATGTACTGGCACTGCAAGGCGTGCAGAGGAGGTTCACTAGACTGATTCTGGATTTGACAGGAGAGATTTTAGCCATGAAAAGACATGACCTACTATCAGTAGTTTCCAGACATACAGACAAAGAAGGACACCACTTTGACTGGGACAACACACACATCCAAGGACAGGCAAAACAAAGACACGCACGAGAATTCTTAGAGGCATGACATTCTAACCAGAACTCCATCAACAAACGCATCGACTTAGATCCCATCTAACTTCCCTTGAAAAAAAGAACTGGAAATGATATCACCACCTTAAGAAACCAAGACCTATAAATAGAGTGGCGAGACATACCACCAGTTCACCGAAGACTCTCGATGATGATGTTACTTCATTATGGTGATGAAATGTCTGAAAACAAACCTTGCAGCTCAGCAAGCCAACTTACATATATATAAAATTATGAAGAGAATAGATAAGATAGAAACAGAAGGTTGTTTCCACTGGCAGGTGAAACTAGAAGTAGGTGGCATAGTCTCAAAAGAAGGGGAGCAAATTTAAGACTTGAGTTGAGGAGAAACGGACTGTGAATCTGTGGAATTCCCTGCCCAGTGAAGCAGTTGAGACTACCCCTTTGAATGTTTTCAGTAAAAAATAGATTTTTTAACTAAAGAAATTAAGTGTTTTGATGAGCAGGCAGGTAAGTGAAGCTGAGTCCACAAAAAGATCAGCCACAATCTTATTGAATTGCACAGCAGGCTCAAGGGGCTAGATGGCCTACTCCTGCTCCTATTTCATATGTTCTTATTCCCCTTACTAATTAGGAACCTATCTATCTCTTAAATACACTCAGCAACTTGACCTCCATAGCCCTTTGCAACAATGAATTCTACAGAGTCACCACCCTCTGGCTGAAGAAATGTCCCCTCACCTCAGCTCTAATGATTCATTCCTTCACCCTTAGGCTGTGCCCCAGGTCCTAGTCTTTCCTACTAGTGGAAACATTTTCTCCACATCCAGACTCTTAGTATCCTGTAAGTTTAAATCAGATCAGCCCTATCCCTCCAAACTTGACTGAGTACACATCCAGAGTCCTCAACTGCACCTCATATGACAAACTCTTCTTCCTCAGAATCATTCTTTCAATGCCAGCACATCTTTCCTTACATATGATGCCTAAAACTGCTCACAATATTCCAAATGGGGTCTGACCAGAGCCTTATACACCCTCAGTAGTACATCTCTACTCATGTTTTCCAGACTTCTTGAAATGAATGCCAACATTGCATTTACCTTCCTAACTAAATAAACCTTTGTGGGTGGCACGATGGCACAGTGGTTAGCACTGCTGCCTCACAGCGCCAGAGACCCGGGTTCAATTCCCAACTCAGGCGATTGACTGTGTGGAGTTTGCACATTCTCCCCGTGTCTGCGTGGGTTTCCTCCGGGTGCTCCGGTTTCCTCCCACAGTCCAAAGATGTGCAGGCCAGGTGAATTGGCCACGTTAAATTGCCCGTAGTGTTAGGTAAAAAGGGGTAAATGTAGGGGTATGGGTGGGTTGCGCTTCAGTGTGGACTTGTTGGGCCGAAGGGCCTGTTTCCACACTGTAAGTATTCTAATCTTCAAGTTATCCTTATGAGAATCCTGCACTAGAACCCCGAAGTGCCTGTGTGCTTCAAATGTCTAAAGCCTTTTAGAAGAGTCCATACCTCTCTTCTTCCTACCAAAATATTTAACCTCACACATTGCCACACTGTATTCCATCTGCCACCACTTTGCCCAATCGCCTAGAATGTCCAAGTTCTTTTGCAGCCTCCCCACTTCTTCAACATTACCCGTCCCTCCATATATCTTTGTGTCATCTGCTAACTTGGCAATAATGCCCTCAGTTCCTTCCTTTAGTCACCACCTGTCCTGTTGAAAAAAATCCCTTTCTCCTTACTCTCTGCCTTCTGCTAGTCAGCCAATCCTCTATCCATGCCAGTATATTGCCCCTAACACCATGGACTCCTACTTAGCTGCCTTCTGTGCAGCACCTTGTCAAAGGTCTTGTAGAAATCCAAATAGATCACATTCACTGGCTTTTCTTGGTTAAACTTGCTTGTTACCTCCTTAAAGAAGTTTAACAAATTTGTCAGTGTTACGACATGGGGTAAACCCTCCTGCTTAATTTAAACCAGCAGCACAGAAAAGATTTACCCCATGCAGTAATCTGTGAAAGTTTGAGAGGTTAAGAACTATTTAAAGTACAAATTAACAAATTTATTTCTTAAAGTATAACAGGGAATAATAAACGAACAACTATTTACAACTCCTTCCTCTAAACTATCTTTTGCTTTCCCTTCTATAATACTTATCCGATAAAACCCCCGGTTAAGATTTATGAAAATTCAACTTTTCAAAATACCACCAGACGTCGAATCTTCTCTTCTTCTTCTTAGGGATTTCTGCTTCACAGGTTCCTGATCAATAAAGTTACCTTTAAGAGAGTTATTCTCCAGGCAGTCTGCCGATGTCATTGGTTTGGTAGTTCTCCCCCCAACTGTTCAATTTTCCCCCATCTTATACTCCCAAAGTATCATATTGTATCATTGGCTTTTAAGTTTGTCAATATACTAAATTCAAACTTGATTGCAGTTCGGTATAATTTAAAGTGATTGGCCTAATTCAAATCTGTTTTGTCGTTTCAGGCAACCCAGCTAGTCTAGCTTTCAACCAGGTGTTACATTGTTACCTTATTCAGAACAGTTGGTGCTGTCAGGTAGTTCTGCTAACATTTAACTCTCTTAAAGGTACACCCACATCTTCATAACTGTCAGGCAGGATCCACCGTTGATAAAGCTGTGTTGGCTCCACCCTACTTTACCGTACACTTCCAAATACTCGCAATCTCATCCTTAATAATGGACTCTAAAATTTCAAAAAGGACCCAAGATCAGCCTAACCAGCCTGTAGTTTCCTGTCTTCTGTCTCTTTCCCTTATACAGGGGTATTATACTAATCATTTTCCAGTCCTTTGGGACCCTTGCTGATGCCAATGATTCATGAAAGATCACCATCAATGCTCTACAATCTCCTCAGCTCTCACTTTCAGACCTCAGTAGTGCAGTCCATTTGGTCTGGGTGATTTATCGCCTTCAGATTTTTCAGCATCCCAAGCATCTTCTCCTTAGTGATGGCCATTATACTCACCTCTGCCCCGATAATGGTCATGATAATGGTCAGAATTGCTTTAATTCGGCACAGTATCTCAGTGGTTTGCACTGCTGCCTCACAGCACCAGGATACTAGGTTTGACTCCAGCCTCGGGCGATTGTCTGTGTGGAGTTTGCATGTTCTCCCTGTGTCTGCATGGATGCTGCGGTTTCCTCCCACAGTCACAAAGATGTGCAGGTCAGGTGAATTGGCCATGCTAAATTGCCCATTGTGTTAGGTGCATTAGTCAGAGGGAAATGGGTCTGGGTGGGTTACTTTTCGGAGGTTGGTTTGGACTGGTTGGGAATCTAATCTAACCTAATTTTACCTCTAAAATATATGTAATTAAAAGTTCAAAGTATGTATGGATTTTTGAAATAATGACTTAAAACTTTGAAATGGTTAAGAATCAAATGCTGAAACATTTCTTACATGATCTGGGTCAAGCACAACCAATTCTCTCAGTTCTTCATCTGTATCTGATTCTTCTTCTGACTCAAGATCATGTGGAGGTGTTTTAGGACATTGCATTTGCAGGCCTACAGAAAATGAAAAGTTATTTTTGTTTCTCCTGAAAGAAAGAAGGCACTGGAATATAGAAAATAATGCAAACATATTGATACAAGGTTAAGTTAAATTCCAATCCTTTCATAATATGGTTGCTGGATTTGGTTTGGTAATGTGTTGAGAAAGTGCGGTGTTACATTCCAAAAATTATTATATCCAATATAATGTTGCTCCATTCTCCTCTCTAAATATTGACAGTTGCATGAGTATCTGCAATATCTGGAATTCATCCAAATGGAAGGAAATCTTCCATGCTTACCTGGTCTGGCATACTTGTGACTCCAGACCCACAACAATATGATTGCCTCTTAAATCCCATCAGAAATTACCTAGAAGTGCTCACATCCCACAAAAGATATTTTCAAAAACTAAAATAGCAGTTTTCTAACTATATATTACCAAATAATCTTTGCAATAGAGGTAAAATATTTTGATGGCAATCATTCAATGTAAAATTTTCGGGAAGCGATGTCACAAAGCTGGTTTCTATTTTCTAAAAGCTGTTTCTTTTCTCAAAGATACTATGTCCTTAGTTTTATTGAGAGGGGTAAGAAACTGCTCTTGGTGCTGATTAGACTGGTTTGGTGCAGAGATTAAAGGGTATTGAGAGGTCTTTTTCTTTAAATGTAAACAGATGAGACTTCAGGCCAAAGTGGTCATGTTTTAGAAGTGACCTGTACAATGAAAGGGGAGTGGTCAGCTCTCCAGCTGAGTAGTTTAGTTCTGTCCAGAACTGGTTGGGAGTTCAACAGGGAGCTGTGTAGAAACAAAAAACTCTCTCTCTTTCTGCCTTTCTAACTTCAATCTTTTCCATTTTTAAACTGTGTTTCAAAAGGATTTGCTTATTGGGTCTGTTTATATTCAGAACAGCATAATTAAATCTAGTTTGGATAGTCTGAGTTCTGTTGGGGTTCTTTACTTTGTTCTTTGTGTTTCATTGTGTAAGCTTGTAAATAAAGTTTTGTCTGTTTTTAAAACCTGGTAGTCAACCTAGCTACCTCACTCCGGGTAATTTTCACTGTACACTGACCGAAACAAATTACAAAGTTACGGTCTGGGCTGCCTGCTTAAGAATATTTTGAGTGGTCTGGCCTAGTCCACAACAGACTGGGGGCTCCTTGCAGGATTTTAAACAGCGAGTGGTAGGTGCTAGTGTCTTTATTTCAGGTGTTGGCTTGGTTGGATAGACAAAGCTTGAGATAGTAATGACTCTTTCAGTCACTAAACGTTTTCTGGAAGTAGGTGCGGTGACTTTGGAGTTTTGCAAAAAGTGAATTACACCAAGCAAGCTTCAGGAATTAGCAGAGAAGCTGGAATTGGAACTGCCTGCTTCTATGAGGAAAGGAGAGATAATTACATCAGTAGCTCAGCATTTAAACTTGCTGGAGAAACCATCAGAATCTATAGAGATAGCAAGAATTTAATTGCAAATGAAGCAGGTTGAGTGAGAGGCGAGAACTAAGGAAAGGGCAGCAGAAATTAAACAGTTTGAGTTACAATTAAAAGCAGAAGAGAGAGCAGCAGAACAGAAAAAGAGAGCTTTTGAACTTCAAAAACTGACACTTAAAAAGGAAAGTCAGCTTAAAAGGCTGAAGGTAGGCTTAGTGAGGAAGAGAGTGAAAACGAGCAAGCCCCTGGTCATCAGAGGTTCAGTGAGAAACTGTTTAAGTATGTTCACTACCTTTGAAAAGGTAGCTAAACAAATGCAGTGCCCTGTCGCGGTGTGGGTTTTGTTAATCCAAATGAAACTTGTAGGTAGGGTTAGTGAGGTATTCGCATCACTACAGAGAGGGTATCTGGTGAATTTGAGGAGGTGAAAAAAGCCATTTTAAGTGCATGTGAGATTGTAACAGAAGCCTATAGACAACGTTTCAGGAATCTAAGGAGGAACCCAGGTCAAACCTATATTAAGTTTGAAAGGATCAAACAGAGTAATTTCGATAATGGATCAGAGCTTTAAAAATCGAGCAAACCTATGATGACCTTATGGAGGTAATTATTTTGGAGACATTCAAAAGTTCACTGCCTGAAGTAGTGCGAACTCATGTGGCAGAGCAGAAAGTTAAAATAGCAAGGTTAGCAGCTGAAGTGGCTGATGATTATGAGCTGTTCTATAAAACACAGTTTGGCTTCCAGAATCAATTTTAGTCCATGAGGGATAGAAATTGGGGCAAAGAGAAATCCTCATGTGGAAAGGGAAAGGTAGATCTCAGTGAAGATTAGAAGGATAACTTACCATAGGGTAAAAAAGAAACTCTTGAGGGGGACAAAGAAGTTTAAAAAAACTCTGGGGTTTCCATTGTAATAAAGTGGGCCACACAAAATCAGTGTTGACTCTTGAGGGGGACAAAGAAGTTAAAAAAAACTCTGGGGTTTCCATTGTAATAAAGTGGGCCACACAAAATCAGTGTTGGTGGGCTACGAGAAAGCCAGATGTAGGAAAACCAGACAAGCCTGGAAGTTTTATTGGACTACTAACAAAAAGCACAAGGGAAGTTAAACAACTGCCTCAGAGTGTAACAGAGGATCAGAGGAAGTGCCAGATCTGCTTAAAAAATATACATGCGAGGGTAAAGTTTATTCACATAGACCAGGAGTAGCAGGTAAAGCGGTTACAATATTAAGGGACACAGGATCCTCTCAGTCTGTAATGCTGAAGGATGAGGAGATATGTACTCCTGAGGGACTATTGCCAGAAAAGGTGCTGGTAACAGTGTTATGAAGATGTGGGTGTACCTTTAAGAGAGTTAAAAGCAGCAGAACTACCGGATACAGCACTAAGTGTTCTCAATAAGGTAACAATGTAACACTCGGTGAATCAACTCGATTACCTCGTTGCATGGAGACAAAAACAAGTTCGAGTTTGGCCACTCAGTTTAAATTATACCCTGAAAAATATCAAACTCCAATCCAGTTTGTACTGAGAATATTGACAATCTTAAAAGCCAATGACACAATCCGATGCTCTGGGGTATAAGACTGGGGGAAAATTGAACAGTTGAGAGGAAAACTGCCAAGTCCTAGCATGTAACAGACTGCTTGAAAAAAAAATCTCTCTTAAAATTACCTTTTTGATCAGTAACCTTTAGTGCAGAAATTCCCAACAAGGATAAAAGAAGACACAGGAAGATCCGAAAACAAGAACCTACAGCTGCCTTGTTTTGAGATAAGAAGTGTTCTTTTATAAAACTTAATTGGGAGTTTTATCAGACTAGTATAATAGAAGGGAAAGTAAAAGTTAGGGGTCAGAAAAAGAAATTATAAATAGTGGTTAGTTAATTATTCTCTGTCATACTTTAAGAAATAAAGTTGTTAATTTCTTGGCTACTCAAATTTTTACACATTACTGCACAGGATAAATCTTTTCTGTGTTGCTGATTTTAAATTAAGCAGAAGATTTACCCCGTGTCATAACAACAGGAATTCATGGTGAGACAAAAAGTGCTCAATTATGTAAAGTGAGGCTAGAGAGTCCAGGGAAGAGTGGAGAATTTGTGGTAGGAGTACTGGACAAACTCTTAACACCAGAAATATAATTTGTCCTTACAGATGATATCGCTGACTGGTAGGCATGCTGCCAACTCTAGCTGAAAAGCCAATGGAGACGCAGGCAACTGAAGAAATTAAGGATGTTTATTTAGGAACTTTCCCAGATTGTGTGGTCACAAGATCACAGAGGCACAAGTTGAAGCAGGAGAGATCAAAAGGCACAGAAAAGGAAGCTGACATAGAATTATCCAAGACCTTTTTGATCAGATAAGTGGCACGGAGCAGGAGCCAATAGATAAACATGCAAGTATCTATAGCGCTGCTAAGCTGATTGAATTACAGCAGAAAGATGAGAACTTAAATCAGTTATGGCAAAAGTCATTTACAGAGAAGGAAACTGAATGCATCCCTGTATGTTATTACTTAACAAATGATGTCTTAGTGAGGAAATGGAGACCAGTACACATTCAAGCAGATGAGAAATGGGCAGCGATTCGTCAAATTGTTTTGCCAGTAGGGTACAGAAAGGAGGTGTTGAAAGTGGCGTATGAGCTACCATTTGGAGGTCATTTAGGGGTGAGGAAAACACAGGCTAAAGTACAAATACATTTCCGCTGGCCTGGACTATACAAGGATGTATTAGAATTTTGCCCGATGTGTCATACATGTCAACTAATTGGAAAACCATGTTTAATACCTATTCCAGCAATTGAGGAACCTTTCACGGGAGTCTTGATTGATTGTGTAGATCCCCTACCTCAAACAAAAAGTGGGAATAAGTATTTATTAACAATAATGGATGTGTCGACTAGATTTCCAAAGGCAATCCCAGTACACAACATTGCAGCTAAAAGGGTTGTAGAAGAATTACTTAGATTTTTTTATGGGATACGGACTGCTAATAGAGATACAGCCAGATCAAGGATCCAACTTCACATCCAAACTATTCAAGGAGGTTATGGATAGCTTTGAACAAAGAAATTCAAATCTACTGCGTACCATCTAGAATCGCAGGGAACACTAGAGAGATAGCATCAAACACTAAAGACCATGTTGAGGGCTTATGGTCACAATTATCCAGATGATTGGGATAAGGGAATTCCGTTTGTACTTTGTGTAATCAGAGCTAGAACATAGATAAAACATAGAAAACTACAGTACAGAACAGGCCCTTTGGCCCTCAATGTTGTGTCGAGGGTTATTCCTAATCTAAAATAAAATAACTTAACTTATGCACCCCTCAATTCGCTGCTGTCCATGTACATGAAGAAGTAACAAAGAAGATTTATGAGGGCAGAGCAGTAGATGTGATCTATGTGGACTTCAGTAAAGCGTTTGACAAGGTTCCCCATGAGAGACTGGTCAGCAAGGTTAGATCTCACAGAACACAGGGAGAACGAGCCATTTGGATACAGAACTGGCTCAAAGGTAGAAGACAGAGGGTGGTAGTGGTGGGTTGTCTCCCAGACTAGAGGCCTGTGACCAGTGGAGTGCCACAAGGATCGGTGCTGGGTCCTCTACCTTTTGTCATTTATATAAATGATTTGGATGCGAGCATAACAGGCATAGTTAGTAAGTTTGCAGATGACACCAAAATTGGAGGTGTAGTGGACAGCGAAGAAGGTTACCTATGATTACAACAGGATCTTGATCAGATGGGGCAATGGGCTGAGAAGTGGCAAATGGAGTTTAATTTAGATAAATATGAGGTGCTGCATTTTGGGAAAGCAAATCTTAGCAGAACTTATACATTTAATGGTAAGGTCCTAGGGAGTGTTGCTGAACAAAGAGACCTTGAAAGTGGAGTCGCAGGTAGATAGGATAGTGAAGGCGGTGTTTGGTATGCTTTCCTTTATTGGTCAGAATATTGGACAGGAGTTGGGAGGTCATGTTGCGGCTATACAGGACATTGGTTAGGCCACTGTTGGAATATTGCGTGCAATTCTGGTCTCCTTCCTATTGGAAAGATGTTGTGAAACTTGAAAGAGTTCAAAAAAACTTTACAAGGATGTTGCCAGGGTTTGAGGATTTGAGCTATAGGGAGAGGGCTGGGGCTGTTTTCCCTACAAGTCAGAGGCTGAGGGGTGACCTTGTAGAAGTTATGTACAAAATTATGAGGGGCATGGATAGGATAAATAGACAAAGTCCTTTCCCTGGGGAGGAGGAGTCCAGAACAAGAGGGCATAGTTTTAGGGTGAGAGGGGAAAGATGTAGAAGAGGTCTAAGGGGCAACTTTTTGATGCAGAGGATGGTACGTGTATGGAATGAGCTACCAGAGGAAGTGGTGAAGGTTGGTACAATTTCAACATTTAAAACCCATTTGGATGGGTATATGAATAGGAAGGGTTTGGAGGGATATGGGGTAGGTGCTGGCAGGTGGGACTAATTAGGTTGGATATCTGTTCGGCATGGACAGGTTGGACTGAAGACTCTGTTTCCATGCTGTACATCTCTATGATTCTATGATTTCAGCACAGAAGGACAAACCAAGTTCAGAAGATTCTGAATTGGACATTCCTCAAATCAAATTGGACATTCCTCAAATCAAATTGGACAATGAGGAAGTCGTCAAAAATTGGGATAAATTATTGAGGAAATCAAAATGACCTGAAAGAGTTATTACTATCACAAGGGGAGATATACTGAAATAAACTGGGAAGTACTGACCTAATTGTCCATGATATAGATATAGGAGATGCCGTTCCATTAAGCAACATCCTTATAGGCATATTCCTCTAAAGTTGGCACAAATTCAGTAGGAGATAGAGTGCATGCTCCAAGATGGCATAATCAAAGTGAGTTACAATGATTGGAGCTCACCCATAGTCATGGACCCAAAGCCAGATAGCACCCAATGGTTATGTGTGGACGATCGCAAAGTCAATGCTGTTACAAAAACTGATGCATATTGAATTCCATGGTTGGAGGACTGTGTCAAAAAAGTGGTACAAGCACCTTACATTTCTAAGTTGGACTTGTTCAGAGGCTCCTGGCAAGTATCTCTGTCAGAAAGAGCAAAAGCAATTTCGGCTTTCATAATGCCAAATGGACTATATCAGTTCAAAGTCATGCCATTTGGTATGCAAAATGCTCCAGCCACATTTCAGAGCATGACTAATGAAGTCATTGTCGGATTACCCAACTGTGTGGTGTATATTGATGACCTGGTGATTTTTAGTCACTCATGGAAGGAACATTTACAGCATTTATTGGACTTGTTCGATTGACTTCGGAAGGTAGGCTTGGTGGTAAACCTAGCTAAAAGTGAATTTGCCAAAGCCCAAGTAACTTTCCTGGACCATGTTATCGGACATGGACAAATGGCTCCAAGGGATGTGAAAACACAAGTAATTGGGGAATTTCCCACACCGTCGACGAAAAAAACAGTACTGCACTTCCTGGGATTGAGTGGATGTTACTCAAAGTTTGTGTCGAACCTTAGCAGTGTAGCTGCTCCACTCACTGAATTGTTAAAAAAGGTCAGGAAGTTTCAGTGGACAATGGATTGTCAAAAGGCATTTGATAACCTAAAAACTGTTAACCACTGCCCCAGTATTAGCCACACCTGATTACACGAAGTCTTTCAAGGTGGCTATTGATGTCAGTGCGGTGCTCCTGCAGGAGGAGGACAAGGGAATAGAAAGACCCGTCAGGTATTTTTCCAGAAAGTTGAACACTCTTCAACAGAAATATTCAATGGTGGAGAAAGAGACTTTAAGCTTGATGTTGGCATTGCAGGTTTCAGAGTTTATATCACCAGCAATGCATCTGAGACAATCGTATACACTGATCATAACTCATTGACATTTGTGGAAAAGATTTAAGGACAAAAGTGTCAGACTGGTTAGATGGACCTTGTTGTTGCGGCCATTCAATTTGACAATTGTGCATGTGGCAGGTTGCAAAAATGTGGTTGCCGATGCATTATCGAGACTCGAATGAGATACATGGGCATTCAGTAGCAGGAGTACCACAGCCTAAATTCGCATGTGGTTATGCATGTTTGCATGTGTGTAATTAGTATAGAGTATATGTGTGTTTCGGCTACTAACCGGGTCTTTGAAGGGTTTTAAAAATGAAGCCATCTTTTGGGTACTGATGGCTCTTTTTTTTAAGGGGTGAGTTATCACAAAGCTTTTCTTTTTTCTAAAAGCTGTTCCTTTTCTCAAGGATACAATGTCCTTGGTTTTTGTTTAGAGGGGTAATAAACTGCTCTCAGTGCCAATTAGACTGCTTTTGTCCAGAGATGAAAGGGTATTGAGGGGCCTTTTTGTTTATATGTAAACAGATGAGACTTCAGGCCAAAGTGGTCATGTTTTAGAAATGACCTGTATAATGAAAGGGGAGTGGTCAGCTCTCTAGCTGAGTAGTTTAGTTCTGTCCAGAACAGGTTGGGAGTTCAACAGGGAACTGCGTGGAAACAAATTCTCTCTCTTTCTGCCCTTCTAACTTCGACCTGTGAGCAGCTGTTCCATTTTTTAACAGTGTTTCAAGTGGTTTTGCTTATTGGGACTGTTGTTATATTCAGAACAGCATAATTAAGTCTAGTTTTTGATAGACTGAGTTCTGTAGGGGTTTCTTATTCTGTTCTTTGTGTTTCATTGTGTAATCTCGTGAATAAATTTTTATCTATTTTTAAAACCCAGTAGTCAACCTAGCTACCTCACTCTGCATAATTTTCACTGTAAACGTACCGAAACAAATTACAAAGTTATGGTCTGCTTAAGAATGTTTTGAGTGGTCTGGCCTAGCCCATAACATAGAATTCTATTAGATTGACAAGAATGGTTCCAGGGATAAGGGATTCAGTTGCATGAATAATTTGGAAGGCCTGGTGTTGTTGTCCTTAGAGAAGACAAGGTCAAGAGGATTTTTTACTGAAGTTTTCAAAGTCAGGATGGTTACTTGCAACATATATTAATGATTTAGATGAAGGAACTAGATATCATATCTCCAAATCTGCAGATGACACTAAGCTGGGTGGGAGAATGAACAGTGAGAAGGATGCAGAGATGCTTCAGTATGATTTGGACAAGTTGAGTGATTGAGCGAATGCATGACAGATAGAATATAATGTGAATAAATGTGAGGTTATCCATTTTGGTAGCGAAAACAGGAAGGCATATTATTATCTGAATGGTGATAGATTGGGAAAGGGAACAATGGGATCTGGGTGTCCTGATGTTGAAAGTAAGTATGGGGTGAAGAAGATGGTGAAGCAGGCAAATTTGTAATTTGGCCTTCATTGCGAGAGAATTTGAGTACAGGTGCAGGGATGTCTTGAATTATAGAGCTTTGGTGAGATCACACCCAAGTACTGTGTACAGTTTTGGCCTCCTTATCCGAAGAAGCATTTTCTAATTATGAAGGAAATGGAACTAAGGTTTATCACACTGAATAATGGCAGGACTGATGTGCTAAAAGAGACTATATTCACTGGATTAATTATGACTATATTCACTGGAGTTTAAAAGAATGAAGGGGGATCTCATAGAAACCCATAAACTTTGAACAGGATTGGACAGGATAAATGTAAGATGTTCCTGATGGTTGGTAAGTCCAGGGTGAGGAAACATAGTTTCAGGATATGGAGTAGGTTATTTAGGTCAGATATGAAGAGAAAGTTCTTCACCTAGAGAGTGCTGAACCTGTGGAATTCTCTGCCACAAGAAGTCGTTAAGGACAAAATATTTAATGCTTTCAAGAAGCAGTTACACACACCTGTAGTTCTTAAGGATAAAATGACCAAAGGGTATGTATGGACACCAAATCTAGAGCCCCCTTTATGTCAAACAACATATAGGGTAGATAAAGCAACTAAGAAATGCTTATCAGACACTGAGAATTCACTATTGCTAGAGGACAATATAAAACACAAGAAGGAAATCAAAAAGGAAATAAGGAAAGCAAATTGAAAACATGAAAGCATACTAGCAGTAAAATCAAGGAGAATTCAAACATCCATTTTTCAATAAATTTTCAGAGTAAGACGATAACTAAGGAAAATGTAGGGCCCTTAAGAGAAGGAAAAGATAATCTATGTGTAGAGGTAGAAGATGGAATTATCATTCTGAATGAATACTTTGTCTCTCTTCACAAAATAGGTAGATACTGAAGGCAAGTAGTTATATAGGAGTGTGAAATATTAAATGTGATAAATGTAGTGAGATAAGAAGTATTAAAAGGATTATCATCCTTGAAAGTGGAGAGAACACCAGGGCCACATGAAATGTACTACTTGGCTGTTAAAAGAAGCCAAGGAGAACATTTTAGATGCTTTAATCATTAATTTCCAATCCTTACCAAATGCAAGTGTGGTCTTACAAGACTGGAGGACAACTAACATTGTATCTTTGTTTAAAAATAGAGTGACAGATAAACCAAATAATTATGGGCCAGCCAAACCTTGGGAATGAGTAGATTATTGGAATCAATTCTCATAGAAAGGATAAACCATCATTTAAGAAGGCAAGACTAAACAAGAACAGTTAGCATGGATTTGTTACGTGAAGCTTGTGCCTCCTGGCATGATTCTTTGTTTTTAGGTAATAAGGAGAATGGATGAGAGTAATGCAGTTGATGTACACTGCTTGGATTTTGGCAAGGCTTTTGATAAAGTTCTGTATGGCAGACTGGTTTTTAAAAATTGCCCATAAGATTGAGGGGTCATAGCAAGTTAGATATAAAATTGGCTCAGTGGCAGGAAAGAAAGGATTAAGGTTAACTTGGAGAAATATGAGGTGATGCATTTTGGGGGTTTTTACAAAGTAAAGAAATATAAAATAAAAGGAAAGTACTGAGAAGTGCAGTGAGAAGTGAGGGACCTTGGACTGCATATCCACAGATCTCTGAAGGTAACTGAATAAGTTTCTAAGTGGGTTAAGAATGGAATGCCTTCCTTGATTAGCCAAGATATAGAATGTAAAAGCAGTAAGACTTTGCTGGAACTACATAAAATACTCATTAGACAACAACTTGAGTATTGCTTGCAGTTCTAGTTACCTCATTACAGAAAAGATATAATTGCATCTAAGAGGATATTTATGAGGATGTGGACAGGCCTGGAAAATTGCAGCTGTGAGGAAATACTGAATAGGCTTTGTTGTTTCCTTGGAAGAAAGCACACTGCAGAGAGACCTAATTCAGGTTACTCGGTTGTGAGGAGCATGGATAGAATAGATGGAAAGGACTTATTTCTCTTAGTGGACAGATCAATGACGAGGTGTTAGAGATTTAAAAATATTGGTAGAAGGAGTACAGGGAGATGAGGAAAAGTTTTTTTTCATTCAGAATGTGGGAGGGGTCTGAAAGCAGGTGGAAAAAAGAACAGTATAGAACTGCACATCTCATTTAAAAAGTCTCTGGATATGCACATGGAGATCCACAACCTCCAAGGAAAAGGGCCAAGTACTGGAAAATGGAATTCGATTGGGTGGCTCATTTTACTGTCAGCATAGAGATGATTGTCAGAGTGACCTTCTTCCATGTTATAACAATTCTTTGATTATTTATGTTAATTTTTAGGGATTTACCTAAATTCAGTTGCTCTGTTCTAGAAATTTCTTGTGTATTGTTTTGTGTGGATGGATGGCTCTTCTCAGATTTCAGCTTTTGCGAGTCACCGGGTTCAGCTGGAGATTCTGGTAATACAACGTCATCCGACATTATCTGTGAACATTACAAGATTAAACATAAAATCAGCCTCATTGTAATAATTATATAATTAGTAAGGAAGAATAATGCTTTAACAGGTTACAATATTTTGTCTGTCCTATTCATAGGTCAAAAATTATTTTAGCAATAATTATAGTGTCATTTTAGCCTTTATCCACTACTTTAACAGTAATGCATATCACTGGGGAAATCATTTAAAATTAATTGTTGATTTTTTTTTTCAAAAACACTTCCCTAACATTTAATATTACAGAATTGTTGTAAAATCACACACAAAATTATAATAAACATTATTTAGTGCTTCCTCTGGAACATATTCAGCTGAAGTATGAATGCAAATCCACAATCTATTTTTTCAGCAACAGACATTTTTGGCACTTTTCTGTATTCGAAAGAGTTTGCTAACACTGAGCCTAGGATTCCTGACTAACAAGTTCAAGCTTTCATGGGATTTAAAAATTACTCAAGGAATTAGAAGGAGACTCCTTTGTCTATTTTGTGAGCAATTTATTCTAGTGGATGTAATAGAATAAATGTTCTCCTGCTGCATGACATTCCCTTGTCCCGAGTTCTCTATGATCCTGGGACTCAGGGGAAGAGATGTACTTTCTGCAGCAGCCACAACCTGCTCCAGACTGCAAGAGCTGCTGACCTCTGATTCTCCAACAGCTCTGACCGATCAGGACTTCAGTTTTCAGGATTTCAGTTGGAGGCCCAAAGTAGACTCGCCAAAGCATGATTAGCACATGGTTTGGCAGGACTTACCATAAAAGGCAGGGTGGGATCTCTCCCTGGCTCTTGAGCCAGCAGATGCATTCTTGTTACCACAACAAGATTCCATCCATGGGCACTATGCAGTTATCAAGAGCAGGCACTGCAGCTTTATCTTTGGAATATTAAACATTATAGATTTCAATTACAACAACTGCCTCCAGAATGAAAATGTCTAAAACATTAAATATAAATATATTTATCAATCTATATGTTCAACCAATTCTGGTGAAGTGGGACTTTGCACTTCTTCAGCTGGACCTTCAAGATCTGCCTCGAGTTGCATATATACAACAGATTTTTGTTGCTTTACTTTGATACCATGCTAGTTGATAACCCACAATTGATAGCTTGTTTCAACTGTGAAACTCTTTGGTTTCTGCATGCTATTTTGTACCACAGCTTCCTCTCATGTCAGAAAGTAATCAACATTAACTTTGTGCTGTGCTTGACCTTTCTGAAAATGAGATTCCAAAGCCAAAGCTTTCTAGTCTGTGACACAGTCCCAGATCTTCCAATTAGGGTTGTTAATCTGATTACTGAATTTGTATTAGACGAAAAAAAATACACAGTTACCTTTGGAGGAATTCCATGTGCAATTGTGAAGGTTAGAGACATTCCCTGCTGAAGCAGTTTAATCTAGGTCAGAAGCCTATACAGCTGAGAGAATTGGTATTGAAACCATGCCTCTTTTTGACGCTAGCTACTGTATTCTAAGATGCAAAAATCCTGAAAGCACTTTGACATATTAGATAAGGTAAGTATCTAAGGTAAGTAGGGAGTTGGAGTAAATTTGCAAGTGTATGAGAGGTTAGCTTTGCAGGCGGGCAAGGGGGCACAGTGGCAGATTTGTGAGGTTTAAGACAGCCAGGTGGATGAGGGTAATGCAGCAGGCATGTGCTGTGGTGGGGGAGTTGGAGGTTGTTGTGGTGCAGGGGTGGGGTCCTGGAATCAGCAGGAGGTCGCAGCGGGGGGGACGTGAGAAACGGCAGATCAATTCTTTGTCAGAGCAGGATTGGAGATGGGGTGGGGAGGTCAAACAATGGCATCACTGGCTAGCCAATATTTATTGCCAATCGCTAGTTGCCCTTGAGAAGGTGGTGGTGATCTGACCTCTTAACCACTGGCAGACCATGTCCTTTTGGTAGACTCACAAAGCAATTAGGGAGGAAAGTCAATTACAATCAATTGTCCATAGAAAGATTTTAAAAAATTGCTGAATTGGCCAATGATGCCCACATCCCACAAAAAAAGGATAAAGTCCAAGAAGCTTCAGGGGTGCTTCACTATTTTAACTTTGGCAGAAACCCCATTTACACATGTCTACCACACTTCAAATAAAATTACATCAGCAGAAGATCAAGTCTGAGAAACTTCCAGAAAAAAAATCAAAATACCATTCAATAGTACAAGGCTGTTGTATATTCACATTCTAAACTGCAATGTACATATTCAATAACCCTATAAATCCCCATACAGACCATGGTAACTGTTCCATTGACACAAAGAAAAATTTAATTTACAATTTAAAGTTAGAGAAGGAATAGAAAACTCTTACAGTTGTCTAATACAATAAGTATAAAGATAAGATTTAAGGAATTTGCAAATGCCACTCCCAGTTATGCTGTAATGTAACAATGACATCAGAGTCATGTGAGGAAGATTCTGCTGAAAGGTTGAAACTACACAGTAACTTAGGGCAGAGATCTCTGCAGCAAGAGAATCATGTATGAATTATAATTAAGTACTCTTTGAAGAAACACCTTAAGGTCTGGACTGTGCTTACCTAAACACATGAAACAATAAGTTCCACTAATTTTTCCTACATTTTGACTGAAGGAACTGTATACTCTTGGGACAAAGTTCTTAAGGTAACAGCAAAATTTACCCTTTGTTCAAGTGACCATTCTGGACACATAAGGCATCAGCCTACAAAATGATTCCTAGGCTGGAATAAGACTGTGACAGGAGGTAAGGAAGCAAGTACTCAAGATTGAACATGATTCCACGCTCAGCTAAAATTTAAGCAGATACATTTTTCAGTAGAACGTACTGGGGATAATGATCAAAAGTGGGAATTGTGTTCAACTAGTTGCCTTTCTACATCAATTGCAATGAATTCAATCACAGCTCGCCTAGTACTGCATTATAGCTTCAGAACGGCTTTGCTGGTATTTGCCAGTCTCAATCACCCTCGGTAACCAAGTGGGCCTTGAAGGATAGAAAGACAAAAATATTCTAATATTAAATGTTTCAAATTATAATTCACATTAAAAATGTAAAGTTGCTGAAAAATACATTTACCATATTTGTATCTGATTCCCATGTATCTTCAATTAGTTCAAGTGATTTTGAAGGTTCTGCAGTGGGTGCCCTATCTCCTTGCTCCGCAACATCAGCTTCTGCCTGATTTCCATGAAAATAAAAAGAACTGTCAAATTGTGCTAGAGCTGCCCAGAGAAGTAATACCTTAAACCTGTATTGTTTTTATTTGTAATGAGTCTTCCATTTTCTACTAAGTTCCACTTTCATAACACCTTGAACAAAATAAAACATCAGGAAAGACTTCACAAGGTTCATAAAAAAACTGGAGATCAAACAGCATTAGGTATGATGACCAAGGCAAAATTCAACAGGAAGGTTTTAAGGATTCAAATGAAAGAAGTGAAACAATAAGACACAGAATTTAGCAAGACAATTTCAGGTTTGGAATCAAAAACACTGAAGTTCCATCTCTAATTATCAGCCAACGTAAAGAGAATACAAAGGAGGCTGCAGTCATAAAAGCAGAGGACATGTATTGAATTGTATGATGAAGACATTTTGAAAAGGTACACAGGGCAGTACCACAAAGCACTTGTATATTCGGGAAACAACTGTGAAAATGGTAAGTTTGGGATTGGAACAGTCTTTTTTAAAACAGAGGGACAGAAAATTGGTATAGATATGTAGCTTCTGTAAACAATGCCAAACCAATGGAACAAAGATCCAATTGCAATTGCAATCAGCTGTCTTTTATTTAAATCACTCGTGGGATGTGGGCATCGCTGGTTGTCCAGCATTTATTCCCTGTCCCTAAATGCCCTTGAGAAGGAGGTGATAAGCTGACTTTTGAACCACTGCAATACACTGCTTTAGGTTGGCCCACAATTCTCTTAGGAAGGGAATTTCTGGGACTTTGACCTACCAGCACTGAAGGAACAGTGATATATTCCCCAGTCAGGTTGGTGAGCACTTGGAGGGAAACTTGAGGTGGTGGTATTCTCCTGTATCTGCCCTTGTCTTTCTAAAGAGAAGTGGTCATGAGTTTAGAACGTGTTGTCTGAGGATCTTTGGTAAATTCCTGTAGTGCACCTTGTAGACAGTACACAATGCTGCTGCTAAGCGTCATTGGTGGAGGGAGTAAATGCTAGGGGATGTGATGCCAATCAAGCCATTCAACCACCAGATAATGCTATCCTTGATTTACTACTACACCCAATATTTCCAGTTAGACCAGAGAGGATGGTAGAAATACGTTTTTTAAAAATTTTAATCCTTAGCGATAAGGAGCATTGAGTTAAGGGGGAGGTCATATAGCCTCTCAGACCTGTTTCACCACCATTCAGTGAGATCATAGTTGAATTGCAATCTAACTCAAAAATTTGAGTTACGCCAAATAACTCAATTTTTTTGCCCCATTTTAACAAAAAATATAAATCCTACATTTACAATTAACAACTGATATGACATCAATTTGACATTGAGAAAGAGAGTTTTAAATTTCTACCAGCCCTTAAGTGCATCAATTTTTCTTAATTTTGTTCGCGAAAGATCTAACTTGAAATTTTGACCTTTAGTTCCAGAACTCCCAGTGGCCATAGTTCCATTCTATTTATTTCCCCTAACATTCGGGAAATTTTGATGAATGTCAGCATACATAAATTTCTTTGCTTAAGTTTTGGAATCCAGGTATTACTTTGGTCAAACTACAGCACGCATCCTTCATGGGCAATATATATATCAAAAGTTTGCCCGCAATTGAACACAATTCACACACTCCCTGCTCTACACAGATCTGCTACAATGGACCCACATATTCACGAGGTTGGCCAGGCCTGACTTTCTTTTCTCTGTTGACAGTCTGAAGGATCATATAGTCCTTTGCAGTAGATAGGGGATTTTATTATAACAGTATCTGCATTTACTTTGTTATCTGTGGGAGATACATATTCATGTGGATAACAGGAATCTGGTTGACTGACTCTAGATGGGAGTCCAATCGTAGTTTTCTAGCACAGAAGCATCCATTTGGCTTTTGATTATTTTCCTTAGCTGTTCATGGGATTTTAAGAATCTTTATACTTAACCCCACAAATCTCTTTACTTCTCCATTATTTGCAGTTTTCACCATTTAGTAAGTATATTTATTTTCAGGTTCAAAGTGGATGATGTCAAGTTGCTTACATCGAAATTCATTTGCCACAGGTTTACCTATTCACTCAGGCTCTCAGAATTTCTTGATACTTTTCTGCTTCCATTTACATTGCATAATATTTCCTGAATTATAAGCCACATAACAATAAAATAGTAAACATTCAAAATATTAAGACATTCTTACATCTTCATCCACTTCTGGTGATATAGTAATTTCTGAAGTGAGAGTCAAACCTCCTTGCTCAGCCATATCAGCTTCTCCCTGATTTGCAAGAATAGGAAAATAATCATCAGATGATTGTTCCAAGGTTGCCCAAACAAATAAAAATTTGCACAGTAATGCTTGCCACCATCTGAAAGCTCAGAAACAGAAGAAACAAAGGAATCACAAAAAAGCTTGCTTGTGAAGGAGATATCTTGGTGGTGGGGAGGGGGGTAAATAATGGTAAAGATTTTAAATAACACGAAAAACAAGCTGTGAATCCATAATCCACACATAATACTTCCCTTATAAGGTGTTGGTGATTATCATATGTGGTTGTTGCTTAATTTCCTACGGTCATGATGAAATGGGACAGGTACCATTGCTTGTCCTCAAGAAGCACATAACAGCAGACCACAGGGATGCATAATAATGGAGCAGAGTTCCTTCTGCGCTAAATGTGTAATTGCCTCAACAGTTTTGGTAGCTCCTGACTAGATGCATACATGACTGTTCCTAATATCTTTCCATTGATGGGTAGCAGGAATTACAGTAATGGTAATGCAGTCTGGCAAACACTGTTGCCTCTGAGACAACCTATAGAAATTTTAGCAGCACTTAAGTAAAGTTCATTATAATTATAAAGAAGACAGTTTTAAGATATCAGCTTGGAAAAATGCATAACTCAGAGACAGAAAGGAGGGCTGACTTTAAAAGCAGTTCTCGATTTAAGCATCTGAGTACATGCAATCATTGCTTCTCATAGTGTTGTGGCAGAAATAACTGCAGCAAAATTCAATGTTAAATTCTACTTTGCTTTGGGCCTCCTTTTTCCAAAAGAAAATCCACTTTTGTAGCAACTTGAACAAGGCAAAACAAAACAAAACATCACATGGTTAAAAATTAACTGGATAGCAAGCAGTATGAACTATGGTGACGAAAGACAAAATTGAAAGGTAGTTTTTAAGTATGCAACTGAAGAAATCAAAAGACATTGCAAGATATCAGGGTTTAAGGAAACAATTTCAGGGTTGGAATCAAAAGGGCTAAAGCTCTGATTCTAATTATGAGCCAAGGAAGCAAAGACGCAAAAGAGGTTAGAATTATAAAAGGTAGAGGATACGTGCTGAAATGTAGAACTAAATCAGGTTGAAAAGATACATAGTAGCAATAGGAATTATAGAAACATAGGAATAGGAGAAGGTACAAAGATGTGCAGGTTAAATGTATTGGCCATGCTAAATCGCCCATAGTGTCCAGCGATGTGCAGACGAAGTGGATTAGCTATGGGCAATGCAGGGTTACAGGGATAGAGCGGGGGCATGGTGGTTCTGGGTAGGATGTTCTTCAGCAGGTTGGTATAGGCCCAATGGGCTGAATGGCCTACTTCGACACTGTAGGGACTCTAGGATTCTACAGTTTGGCTGATGTCTACACCATCCAATAAGATCATGGCTGACCTAGTTGTGGTCTCTGCTACGCTTTCCCGTCTGCATCCCATAACTCCCTGTCTATCAAAAATAGATATCATCCGACCGTGAATAAATTTGAAGACCCAGCCTCCATTATCTTCTGAGAAAAAGAATTCTATATAGTAACATACTAGAAGAAAAAAACATCTTTTGTGTCTTAAAAAGATCTTTTAAATTATGTGTCCCGGTTATATTCTACCCCAAGAATGGAAATATCCTTCTTATATCTACCCTATCCAGTGCCCTCTCGGCATTATGATTAGATTAGATTAGATTAAATTACTTACAGTGTGGAAACAACAAGTCCACACCGACCTTCCGAAGAGCAACCCACCCAGACCCATTCCACTACATTTACCCCTTCACCTAAAACTACGGGCAATTTAACATGGCCAATTCACCTAACCTGCACATTTTTGGACTGTGGGAGGAAACCGGAGCACCTGGAGAAAACCCACGCAGACACGGGGAGAATGTGCAAACTCCACGCAGATAGTTGCCCAAGCTGGGAATTGAATCCGGGTCTCTGGCGCTTTGAGGTAGCAGTGCTAACCACTGTGCCACCGTGCCACCCCTATTATATGTTTAGATAAAATTGCCTGTAATGTTTTGAAATTCCAATGACTAAGGACCAGACTTGTTCAATCTTTATTCATAAGATAATCCTTTTATCCCAGAAATGAGTCGTGAACCTTCTCTAAACTGTCTGTAAAGCAATTATATCTTTTTTTCCAAATAAGAAGAGCAAAACAGGACCTCCTGCCTTTTCTATTTCTTATCCCTACCAAGCTAATTCTCTATCTTTGTTGTTCAGGGTTAGGTTCATCTCTCAGTACTAAACATGCCAGGCTGCGTAGGTTAGCCATGGGAAATGCAGGGTTACAGGAATAGGGTAGGATGTGTGGGTCTTTGAGTGATGCTGTTTGGAAGGTCAATGTGGACTCGATATGTCGAATGGCCTGCTTCCATAAGGCAGGAATTCTATGATTCATGTCACAATATCAGTTACCTTTCAACTACATCTCTGAAATGCTTGTCAGGTTATACACATTTATCTTCATTCTTTTATTTACAAATGCTGCATGTAGTTAAATACAGGACCTTAAATTTGGTTTTTAAGCCATATTTGCAATTTCTGTTCTTGTCTGCAAATGCGCTTTTACATTTGCATTTTCTGACCCTACCTGTCACACTCAGATAATCATAACCCAAACTACTGCCTTGCTCTAATGCTTTGTTGATTCCCTCGACCAGTTTTAAAAAAATCATATGTGGAAGTGGATGTCGCTGGTTGGCCAGCATTTATTTCCCATCCCTCATTTTCTTGAGTAGGTGGTGGAGAGCTACCTTCTTGAACCACTGCTGTCAGTGTGTCATAGATACATCCTACTGTTAGGGAGGGAATTCCAGGAACAGATACTGTGTCCCAGATACAGTGAAGGATTGGCAATATATTTCCAAGTCAGGATAGTGGGTAGCTGGGGGGGGAGGCGGGAATTACAGGTGGGACATTCCCATATATCTGCTGCCCTTGTTCTTCTAGAGGGAAGTAGTCATGGGTTTAGAAAGTGCTGTATGAGGATCTTTGGTTAATTTTTGCAGTGCATCTTGCAGATAGTCCACGATGCTGCTATGGCGCATTGGTGGTAGAGGGAGTGGTTGTCAATCTATTGTGTTGCTTTGTTCTGAATGGTTCTTCAGTATTGTTTGAGGTGCACTCATCCAGTCAAGTGGAGAGTATTCCATCACACTCCTGACTTGTGCCTTGTAGATGGTGAACAGGATATGGAGTGTCAGTAGAGGAGTTACTCGCTGCAGTATTCATAACCTCTAATCTGCTCATGCAGCCATTGTATTTATATGGTGCATCCAGTTGAATTTCTGGTCAATGGTGGCCTGTAGAATATTAATACTGGGGATTCAGTGATGGTAATACCATTGAATGTTAAAAGGCAGTGGTTTGATTATCTCTAATTGCAGGTAGCCATTGCTTGGTATTTGATGGGGTGTCAATGTTACGTGCCGCTTTTCAGCCAAAACATGAATATCGTACAGATATTGTTGCATTTGAACATGGACTGCTTCAGTATCTGAGGAGTTAGGTTTAGTGCTGAATATTGTTCACCAACGATTGCACATTCTTACTTCTGACATTATGATGGAGGGGAGGTCACTGATAAAGCAGCTAAAGATAGTTGGAATGAGGACACTTCGCTGAGGAACTCCTGTAGAGATGACCTGCAGTTGACATGGCTGGCATCCAACAACCACAATCACCTTCCTATGTACTAGATTTGCCTCCAGTCAGTGGTGAGTTTTCCTATTTCTCCTTAATTCAAGTTTTGCCAGGGGTCCTTGATGCCACACTCTGTCAAATGTGGCCTTGGTGTCAAGGCCAGTCAATCAACTCACCTCTGGAATTCAGCTCTTTTGTCCATGTATGAACCAATGCTGTAATGAGGTCAGGAGATGAGTGACCCTGGCAGAACCCAAATTGTGCATTAGTAAGCAGGTTGTTGCGAAACAGCAATGTTGATGACACCTTCTATCACTCTACTGATGACTGAGAGTTAAGTTAATAGGCAGGTTTAGATTTGTCCTACATTTCGGGGCTGGTTCATGCCTAGACAATTTTACACATTGAGTGGTAGATGCTAGTGTTGTAGCTGGACTAGAACAACTTTGCTATGGTTGTGGCAAGTTCTGGAGCACAAATCTTCAGTACCATTGCCATAATATTGTCAAAACCCATCGACTTCGCAGTATCCAGTGCTTCTATCTGTTTCTTGGTATCAAATAGAATGCATTAAATTGGCTGAAAACTGACATCTGTGATGGTGGGGACCATTTAAGGAGACTGAGATGGATCATCCACTTAGCAACTCTGACTGAAGAATTTTGGGAATGCTTCAGCCATGTCTTTTGCTGGGCTTTTTCATCATTGAGGATGGGATATTTGTTGAGCCTCCTCTCGAATAGTTGTTTAACAGCCTACCACCATTTTCAACTGGGTAAAAACAATGACTGCAGATGCTGGAAACTAGATTCTGGATTAGTGGTGCTGGAAGAGCACAGCAGTTCAGGCAGCATCCAAGGAGCTTTGAAATCGACGTTTCGGGCAAAAGCCCTTCATCAGGAATAAAGGCAGTGAGCCTGAAGCGTGAAGAGATAAGCTAGGGAAGGGTGGGGGTGGGGAGAGTAGCATAGAGTACATGGGTGAGTGGGGGAGGAGATGAAGGTGATAGGTCAGGAAGGAGAGGGTGGAGTGGATAGATGGAAAAGGAGCTAGGCAGGTCGGACAAGTCCGGACAAGTCATGGGGACAGTGCTGAGCTGGAAGTTTGAAACTAGGATGAGGTGGGGGAAGGGGAAATGAGGAAACTGTTGAAGGGCTTTTGCCTGAAATGTCGATTTCAAAGCTCCTTGGATGCTGCCTGAACTGCTGTGCTCTTCCAGCACCACTAATCCAGAAACATTTTCAACTGGATATGGCAGGACTGCAGAGTTTAGATATGGTCTGTTGGTATGGGACTGCTTAGCTTTTAGTGAGCTTTGAGAAGATTTTTAGTTCAGGTTGAAGCTCTGGATGTAGGTTTGCTCGCTGAGCTGGAAGGTTCATTTTTAGATGTTTCATCACCATACTAGGTAACATCTTCAGTGAGCGTCCAGATGAAGCACTGCTGATGATTCCTACTTTCTATTTATATGTTTGGGTTTCTTTGGGGTTGTGATGTCATTTCCGGTGGTGATGTCATTTCCTGCTCTTTTTCTCAGGGGGTGGTAAATGGGGTCCAAGTCAATATGTCCATTGATATAGTTCCGGTTGGAATGCCATTCCCTGTCCCTAAATGACCTTGAGAAAGTGGTGATAAGCTGACTTCTTGAACCACTGCAATCCACATGCTTTAGGTTGGCCCACAATTCTCTTAGGAAGGGAATTTCTGGGACTTTGACCTACCAGCACTGAAGGAACAGTGATATATTCCCCAGTCAGGTTGGTGAGCACTTGGAGGGAAACTTGAGGTGGTGGTATTCTCCTGTATCTGCCCTTGTCTTTCTAAAGAGAAGTGGTCATGAGTTTAGAACGTGTTGTCTGAGGATCTTTGGTAAATTCCTGTAGTGCACCTTGTAGACAGTACACAATGCTGCTGCTAAGCGTCATTGGTGGAGGGAGTAAATGCTAGGGGATGTGGTGCCAATCAAGCCATTCAACCACCAGATAATGCTATCCTTGATTTACTACTACACCCAATATTTCCAGTTAGACCAGAGAGGATGGTAGAAATACGTTTTTTAAAAATTTTAATCCTTAGCGATAAGGAGCATTGAGTTAAGGGGGAGGTCATATAGCCTCTCAGACCTGTTTCACCACCATTCAGTGAGATCATAGTTGAATTGCAATCTAACTCAAAAATTTGAGTTACGCCAAATAACTCAATTTTTTTGCCCCATTTTAACAAAAAATATAAATCCTACATTTACAATTAACAACTGATATGACATCAATTTGACATTGAGAAAGAGAGTTTTAAATTTCTACCAGCCCTTAAGTGCATCAATTTTTCTTAATTTTGTTCGCGAAAGATCTAACTTGAAATTTTGACCTTTAGTTCCAGAACTCCCAGTGGCCATAGTTCCATTCTATTTATTTCCCCTAACATTCGGGAAATTTTGATGAATGTCAGCATACATAAATTTCTTTGCTTAAGTTTTGGAATCCAGGTATTACTTTGGTCAAACTACAGCACGCATCCTTCATGGGCAATATATATATCAAAAGTTTGCCCGCAATTGAACACAATTCACACACTCCCTGCTCTACACAGATCTGCTACAATGGACCCACATATTCACGAGGTTGGCCAGGCCTGACTTTCTTTTCTCTGTTGACAGTCTGAAGGATCATATAGTCCTTTGCAGTAGATAGGGGATTTTATTATAACAGTATCTGCATTTACTTTGTTATCTGTGGGAGGTACATATTCATGTGGATAACAGGAATCTGGTTGACTGACTCTAGATGGGAGTCCAATCATAGTTTTCTAGCACAGAAGCATCCATTTGGCTTTTGATTATTTTCCTTAGCTGTTCATGGGATTTTAAGAATCTTTATACTTAACCCCACAAATTTCTTTACTTCTCCATTATTTGCAGTTTTCACCATTTAGTAAGTATATTTATTTTCAGGTTCAAAGTGGATGATGCTGAAAATGTGTTGCTGGAAAAGCGCAGCAGGTCAGGCAGCATCCAGGGAACAGGAGAATCGACGTTTCGGGCATAAGCCCTTCTTCAGGAATGAGGAAAGTTTGTCCAGCAGGCTAAGATAAAAGGTAGGGAGGAGGGACTTGGGGTAGGGGCGTCGGAAATGTGATAGGTGGAAAGAGGTCAAGGTGAGGGTGATAGGTCAGACTGGCGTGGGGGCGGAGAGGTCGGGAAGAAGATTGCAGGTTAGGAAGGAACTATATCAACGAACACATTGACTCGGACCCCATTTACCACCCCCTGACAAAATGAACAGGAAATGACATCACCACAGGAAATGACATCACAACTCCAGAGAAACCCAAACATATAAATAGAAAGCAGAAATCATCAGCAGTGTTCGTCTGGAGGCTCACTGAAAATGTTACCTAGCATGGTGACGAAATGTCTGAAAATGAACCTTCCAGTTCAGTGAGCAAACCTACATCCATTGCTTAGCTCTATCTATCATCAAATCTGTAGGCCTGGCTCTCTTGCATAGAAGCTGAAAGGACATCAAACCTGCAAGAGCTGAAACGTCTGCATTCCAGCCTTCTGAGTCTACTTCTCTGTCTTACTTACCTGATCCTGACAACTGGCCAAAAGATCTTCTCCCAAGTGGAGTGACTGCCTCCTGTAACAAAGTGTTCAAGTAATTCTCCACTTTCCTAATGTTCCATAGTATTTGCATTACAGCCTCCAGCTCATTGACTAAGCCAAAGGTTCTCAAGCTACAGATACTTACTGGAGAACCCCTACATCTGCAATTGCAATACACCGCCTGCTCTACTATCCTTACTGTGTTTTAATGGATTAATGATGACATTATTTATTGTCCTTTGAATTGTATTTGAGGCTATTCCTTACTATCATCTACTGAACTAATACCATTTTGTAAGGACGGCTGGGTGGCTATGTGGTTAGAACTGTTACCTCACCGCGCCAGGTACCCAGGTTCAATTCCAGCCTTGGGTGACAGTCTGTGTGAAGTTTGCACATTCTCCCTATGTCTGCATGGGTTTCGTCTGCGTGCTCTGGTTTCCTCCCATAGTCCAAAGATGTACAGGTTAGGTGAATTCACCATGCTAAATTGCACATAGTGTTCAAATGTGTAGGATGAGATAAATGTAGAGTAGTAGGGGAATGGGTCTGGGTGGGTTACTCTTTAGAGGGTCGGTGTGGGCTTGTTGGCTAAATGGCCTGTTTCCACACTGTCAAGATTCAAAGATTCTACTTAAAAGTACCTAAAAATCGCTTTTTCTTGATTTCTAGTTATTTACATATTACAACACTACAATAAAGTACTTACAAATGAAGATAACAATTCAGATACTGATGAATTTGGATATCGGAATTTTGTTTTGGTTATGAAGGTGTGAAAATCGTTAGGGTTTTGTAATTTGTGAAAACAATTCCACCAAATGAATACCAATGCCCAGTTGTGATTGGCTACCTTAGGCCATGATATGCATGGATCATAATCACACTCATATTTCCATTTACTAAATGGAACAGGCCAAAGAGGATGATGGAGACATTTCTTTATTTTAAATTTTATAAATGAGAAACATAAGATCAGTAGTCAGCCATTCACACCCTCCAGCCTGTGCTGTGCTTGTCTGGAGGGGTCATGGCTGAATTGTGACTTGTAGACTTTGCTTACATCCCTTAATACCTTTTTAACAAAATGTATTAATCCCAGACTTAAAAATAATCTTTGGCAATTTGAGGAAGAATGATCCAAATATCTACTATCTTTTCTGTGCAGCAATATTTCCAAATCTGCTTCCATCAGCACTGCTTTAAAGTGCTAATTTGTAGAATAACAAAGTATTAAAAGCATTAAAACTATTATTTGTTTCTGTATCACCACAACATCTGAAAGCAGTTTTGGAAATATGGGAAGTAGGTATCTGATTTCCTTGATCAGCCAGATCAGCTTCTTCCTGATTTGTGCGAAAATATAGATGATTGTGTTTGAGATGTTGTCCTTTTTGTTCTAAGTGAGATCCTCTTTTATGCAACAAATTGTACTTTCATAGCACCTCAAACAAAATAAAAGATCCCAAAAGATTTCACAAGGTGAAAATCACTGGATAGCAACAAATGTTTGGAATGATGATGTCTCACCATTTGTATACATGGCTTTCAATTCCATTATTTAAATCATTTACAATACAATCCACAGTTTAAGCCCCTCTGCACAGCGTTTCAGTGAATTTGCCAAAGACAATTCCCTTCTCCCTTCATCGTCTCCTGTCAAACAGCCAAGTTCTTGATCAAGTAAATAATTTGACTTCAATTTCTTGATCTTTCAAGGATAACCCACAGTAAAATTAAATATTAAACATACACACATATATTTACCATGCTAGTCTGTACATTTACTGACACATATCTAACAATATTGAGGAATGAAGGAGGTTCTGAAGGTGATGTTCAATTTCTTTGGTCAGTAATGTCTTCAGTACATTTTTGCTGATTAGCTTAAAATGTAATCAATTATAAGTTGCTTTCACAAGAGATGCACTAACAGTTAAAACTTTAATATCAATTTTTTTGATGTATGTGAAACTTTGAGTTGGAAATTTGTATGTGCAGATTTATTGAAGTTCTCAGTGCCATTAACTGCTACCTGTAACACTCATGATCTATAAGAAATGTGTTCTGCTAACAAATTTTTTGTAGCACTTGTATTCCTTTGTTGTTCATCAACCTGAGCCTGAATATTGTCCAGATCTTGCTGCCTGTGGGTGTAGTCTGCTCCATTATCTAATGAGTTGCCAACTACAGTCATAGAGTCATGAAGTCACAGAGATAAACAGCACAGAAACAGACCCTTCAGTCCAACTCGTCCATGCCGACCAAATATCCTAAATTAATTGAGTCCCATTTACCAGCATTTGGCCCATATTCCCCTAAGCCTTTCCTATTCATATGCCCATCCAGATTTATTTTAAATATTGTATTTGTACCATCTTTCACCACCTCCTCTGACAGCTCATTCCAAACACACATAACCCTCTGCATGGAAAAGTTGCCTCTTAGATCCCTTTTAAATTTTTCCTCCCTCACCTTATACCAATGCCCTCCAGTTTTGGACTCCACTACCTATTCACCCTATCCATGCCCATCATGATTTTATAAATCTCAATAAGGGCACCTCTCAGCCTTTGATGGTCCAGGGAAAATAGACCAACCCATTCAGCCTCTCCCTGTAGCTCTCTCCAACTGTGGCAACATCCATTAAATCTTTTCTGCACCCTTTCAAGTTTCACAATATCTTTCCTATAGCAGGGAGATCAGAATTGAATGCAGTATTCCACAAGTGGCTTAACCAATATCCTGGACAGCTACAACATGACCTTCCAACTCCTATCCTCAATGCACTAACCAATACTAAATACATCAGTGAACAGTGTGATGGAGATAAGGTCAGATGGGGTCCTGCAAGGATGATTTGATGTGAGTCTTATTATCTGGTTCCAATATGAAGAAAAGAACTAAATACAAGATGAAGTGAGAGTAATTAACCAAGGCTGCATTTGACTGAATGTAGAATAAAGGAGTCTGGGAAGCCACACCCAAGCAAAACTGTTCCACTTTGGTTAGTATTCTGGTATATAATTGACAATGTGGGAAATGATCTCAGATCAATACAATCCAGCAATTACTTAGTTGCATCTTGATATTATGTTAAATAAATCAAGTTGACTTCAGGCTGACATCGGTGATGCTGGGGTCTTAGAGGACACTAAGATGAATCAATCACTTGGCATGTGATTTAGAGGGAAGGCGATGGCCTAGTGGTATTATCAATGGACTATAAATCCAGAATCCCAGGTAATGTTCTGGGCCATAGGTTTGAATTACCACAATAGCAGATGGTGGAAACTGAACCCAATAAAAGTCTGTAATTAAGACTTTAATGACAACCATGAAATCACTGCCAATTGTCCGAAAAACTCAAGTGGTGTCTTTTAGGGAAGGAAATCCACCATCCTTACTTGGTCTGGCTGATATGTGACTCCAGACCCACAGCAATGTGGTTGAAACTTAACAGTCGTCTGGGGCAATAAGGGATGGGCATTAAATGTTGGCCTGGCCAGTGAATGCCCACAACCCAAAAATTAATTTTTTAAAAAGTCCATGATGGTTGCAAACATTTCAGTCTTGTTTGGCAGATGTCCTGGCTCTGCTATTATTGATGACACAACATTCATGGAATTTTGTATTCATTTACTTGTACACTACAAACACAAATGGACTTAAGGGCGGCACAGTAGCTCAGTGGTTAGCACTGCTGCCTCACAGCTCCAGGGACCCAGGTTCGATTCCAGCCTTGGGTGACTGTCTGTGTGGAGTTTGCACATTTTCCCAGTGTCTGCATGGGTTTCTTCCAGGTGCTCCAGTTTCCTTCCACAGTCCAAAGATGTGCAGGTTAGGTGAACTATTCAGGATGTGTAGGTTAAATGTATTAGTACAAATACGGTAGAGGAATGGGTCTGGGTGGGTTACTCTTCAGAGGGTTGGTGTGGACTTGTTGGGCCAAAGGGCCCATTTCCATGCTATAGGGATTTTATTTTATTTTTCTATTCTATACTTGGCAGGATGTCTTCACTGTTGCTAGGTCAAAATCTGGAACTCCCTCCCTCAAATCACTGTTGGTATATCCACACCTTCTTAACATGATCAATTAGGGAGGGGCAAGAAGTGCTATAATTGTTTGAAATGCCAACAATCTCATGACCAAATAAATAAAAGAAAATAAAACATATTTGACCAGTTTTCTTTCCACATTGCCTGTGGTTAAATTCCAAAAAGGAAAGCAAACTTCAACCACTTCGTTCAATGGTATATCTCCTGATATATGAGAAATCAGTATAGAAATTATAACTTAATAAAATAAAAATTAAACATTGAAAATGATTTGAAGAAAGACAATTACCGTATTTGCTTGTGTATATTCTGGAACATCCCCAAAAATATCTGGTGATACAGGAGGTTCTGAAGTGGGTGTCTGGTCTCTTCCCTCAGCAACATCTTCAGTAGTTTCTATCTGATTTGCAAGAAATACAACAATTATTAGATGCCACACACAATATGTGTCTTTATTTTAATATTTACCTTAAGGCTCTCTTTTTCAAACATGCACTTTGATGCACTCTTAATATAAGAAAACATCCCAAACATGTCACAGAGATGAAAAAAATAACTAAACAGCTAACAGTAGCAGGGAAAGTGTTTATGATGAGAATTCTAAGCAAGATCCAGGAGGTACATATTAAGGAGAAGGGAGACCTGAAAGACATTAGAAAAGTACAAAGTGGAAAACCATGAGGCAAGTGCCCACATTTTAAATGCCTGGCTTTGTTGACAAGTACTTGTCAATAAATCTGTCAGTAGAACCTTAGCACATTAGACAGCCAAATGGTTTTGGACTACCACAACATCAAGCAGCCTGAGGAAGGGAATGGCCTGTGTTATCAGGCAACCCAAGCACAGAAATCAATTTGGTTATGGCTCTGGTTTTAAAATTGTACTCCTTGGATGCTTGCTGGGCCAATATTAATTGTCTAATCCATAATTGTCCTCCAGAAGGTGGTGGTGAGTTTCCTCATCGAATTGCTACAATCCTAGGGTTGTAAAGGTAGTCATAGTGCTCTTAAAAAAAGGTCCTGGATTGTGACCCAGCAAAAAGTGAAGGAATGATGACATACTGTAGTTCTAAGTCAGTTAGAGAAGAAAATGCAGTGGTAGACTCCCCATGTATCTGTTGGCCTTGTTCTTTTAGAAGATAGAGGTCATGTGCTTAGAAGGTACTGTTTAAGCAGCCTTGGTGACCTACACAGTGTATTTTGTGAATGGTACACACTGCTTCCACTGTGCATCAGTGGTGAAATGAGTAAATGCTGAAGGTGGTGGTAAGGTGCCAGTCAAGCAAATTGCTTCAGTAAAACAAGGAACTTCAGATGCTGGAGATCAGAAACAAAAACTGAAATTGCCGGTGAAACTCAGCAGTCTGACAACATCCATGGGAAGAAAGCAGAGTTAATGTTTCAAGTTCAGTGATTCTTCATCAGAATGCTTCATCTTGAATGGTGTCAAGGTTCTTGAGTGCTGCTGGGAGCTGTACTCATTCAGCAACTTGAAAATATTCCATCATATCCTGATTTATGCCTTATTGATGGTGGACAGATTTTGAGCAGACAGGAGGTGACTTGCTTGCTGCAGAATTTCTTTTCTGATCTGATCTTCTAGCCACAATATTTGCATGCCTGATCCAGTTCAGTTTCTGGTAAAAGGTAATTACCAAAATGCTAGTGATGGGAGATTCAGTGATGGAAATGTCATAGAATATCAAGGGTGATAGTTTGATTCTCTCTTATTGGTGGATGGACATTGCTGTGTCTAATGTATTCAACTGATTCTTGAAATTAAGTGAAATATATCATGTTGTCTGAGAACTTGCACGTAACGTTTGGGATCCAACAGGCTGGACTTCCTCATCATTGACAATGGAAAAGTTCTTGAAGATTCCTCTTCCAATTAATTGATGAATTGTTTACCACTATTTATGATAGGATGTGACAGAACTGCAGAGCTTGATCTCATCCTCTGGTTGTGGGATCACTGAACTCCATCTATGACATTATGCTTTCACTGTTTAGCATGCATGTACTCCTGTGCTGTAGCTTCAATAAGTTGGCACCTGATTTTTATGTATACCTTTTGCTGCCCTCGGCATGATTTCATAAACCTTTCATTGAACCAGAATCAACTGCCTCACTTGATGGTGCAGTAGAGTGAGGAATATCTTGGGCCATGGCATTGTAGGTGGTGACTGAGTACAATTCTCATCTGCTCATGACCCACAGCACCTCATGGCTGTTAAGTGTTGAGGTGATAGTCAGCAAAGCTGCAACTTACCTGGATGAAATATTCTTCAATGACAAATACTAAGTCTCAAATATTTGGAGAAATTTTACAACAAAACTTGTCTTCTGAAGTGCTTAGTCTATGATACAATGCAAGGCACAACTGCTACCATATTTATAGTAAAAATCAAACAGCCAAAAATTGTATTTACCATCTGTGCACTTTCTGGTCCATCTTCATCCTCATGCAAGGTTTGAAAGGTCTCAGATGGGGGGCTATGAAAAATGAAACAAAGGAACTAAATAATCATATTAAACAAATGTTCAATATTGAATAATGCAAATAATTTACTGGTTTAGAACTACATTTTAAGAGACCAGTTTAAACATAAACTTATATTTCCTATGATGATTCCTCTCAGATCACTCGAGGTGCTGAAGACCAGGCTTTGGTTCATTGAATTGAATTGAATTGAATTTATTGTCACATATACTGAGGCACAGTGAAAAGCTTTGTCTAGCGAGCAATACAGACAGATCACATAGTTAAGTGGCATAGATAAGTAAATAATAGATAAACAGCAGCAAAAACAAATACACAGGTACAGGCGAATGTTAAAAGTTTGTGAGTCCATTCAGTATTCGAGCAACAGTAGGTACCGGCTGGTGCATGTGTTCAGGCTTCTGTACCTTCTCCCCGATGGCAGACTACAGACAGGAGGTGGAAGACCTAGAAAAATGGTGCATTGAGAACAACCTAGCTCTCAATGTCGGCAAAACCAAGGAACTGATTATTTACTTCTGGCAGGATGTTACTCATGCCCCCCCTACCCATTAACAGCACAGAGGTGGAATGAGTGGAGTGTGTCAAGCTCTTGGGAGAGGTCATCCACAACAAGCTTTCTGGGACTCTTCATGTGGATGCACTGGTTGCAAAGACCCAACAATGTCTCTTCTTCCTCAGGCAGCAGAGAAAATTTGGCATGACTTCAAATACCCTTGCCAACTTGTATAGATGCGCCATCAAGAACATTCCGTCTGGATGTATCACTATCTGGTTTCACAAGCTTTCATTGCCAGGGTAGGATGGATCTTTGAGAATGCTGGCGGCCTTTCCTTAACAGCGGGCCTGATAGATGGATTCTAGATGGGAGGTTGGCCTTTGTGATGTTCACCACTCTCTGTAACTCTCTTCGATCTGAAATGGTACAGTTGTCATACCAGGTAGTGATAGATCCAGACAGAATGCTCTCGATAGTGCACCTACCTAGGGTATGCACCACCATGTCAAATTTCCTCAGCTGCCTGAGGAAGAAGAGACGTTGTTGGGTCTTTGCAACCAGTGCATCCACATAAAGAGTCCAAGAAAGCTTGTTGTGGATGACCACTCCCAACAGCTTGACACTCTCCACTCATTCCACCTCTGTGCTTTTAATGTGTAGGGGGGGCATGAATAACATCCCACCAAAAGTCAATAATGAGTTCCTTGGTTTTGCTAGCATTGAGAGCTGGGTTGTTCTCAGTGCACCACTTTTCCAGGTCTTCCATCTCCCGTCTGTAGTCTGTTTCGTCGCCATCTGAGATTCGACCGACTATGGTGGTGTCATCAGCGAACTTGTAAATGACATTATCTGGTATTTGGCGACGCAGCCATGGGTATACAATGAGTACAGTATGCACCCCTGGGGGCTCCAGTGTTGAGTGTTAGTGAGGATGAAATATTGCCCCCAATCTTCACTGATTGTAGCCTGTGGATCAGGAAACTGAGAATGCAGTTGCAGAGAGAAGGGCTTCGTCCGAGAATACTAACTTTAGTAAAAAGTCTCGAGGGGATAGTAGTGTTGAAGGCTGAACTGTAGTCAATGAATAGGATTCTTACATAGCTGTTCTTGGTGTCAAGATGTCCTAGGCAGGCATGAAGGGCAAGTGATGTGGCATCTGACATGGATCTGTTGGTCCTAAAGGCATATTGGAGTGGGTCAAGAGTAGTGGGGAGGCTAGAGTTGATTAATGTCATGACCAGCCTTTCAAAGCACTTCATGACCACCAAAGTTAGAACCACTTTGTCATTGAGATATGCTGCATGAACCTTCTTAGGCACAGGAATGATGTTGGCCCTCTTGAAACAATCAGGGACAGTGGCCTGCTGCAGGGAGAAGTTGAAGATGTCCAAGAAGACCTCTGCCAGTTGATCTGTGTATGCACTGAGTGCACGGCCTGGTATTCCGTCTGGTCCCATTGTTTTCCTTGGATTTAAACAAAGGAAAACTGATCTGGCCTCTGATGCAGTGACCATTGGGATAGGTACGTCAGGACTTGTTGGAATATTTGTTATCTCTCTGCTGAAATTCTGCTCAAAGTGAGCATAGAAGGCGTTGAGACAATCTGGGAGGGATGTGTCATCGTCTGCTATTATTTTCCATTATCCCTGCCATCCATGTCATTTTGTTCTATTTTCACAGTAATCCCTTTCTTGATTCATCATCTAACCTAGTTTACTCATTCGCTGATGATTCCATTCTATTAATTTCATTCCAATGACATACTAACTACCACAATGCTTTCCATTGTCCAACAAGTGAATCTGTATAATGAGGTCTTCATGCATTTTGATAAATATTATTTTTATCAATTCTACAAAATCATATTGGGATACATTTTTAATATGTTACCTTATAGGAAAATTGACATTTCGGCCAACCATCTTTTATGGAAGGCTCATATTTTTTATAACCTTAAATCAAAATCATGCTATTTCTGTGGTGAATAACCAATTGTCAATAAAGGTGCAGTCGTTCAGTGGTTAGCACTGCTGCCTCACGGTGCCAAGGACCCGGTTCAATCCCACCTGTCTGGTGTTTGCACATTCTCTCTGTGTCTGTGTGGGTTTCCTCCAGGTACTTTGGTTTCCTCCCACATTCCAAAGATGAGCAGGTTGGGTGGATTGATCATGCTAAATTGGCCGTGGTATCCACTTGTGTGCAGGCTATGTGGATAAGCCATGGCAAACGCAGCAGGGTCATAGGAAAACGGTGGGGGGTTATGGCCTGGGAAAGATACTCTTCAGAGGGTCGGTATGGGCTCATGGGGCGAATCGGCTGCTTCCGCACTATCGGAATTCTACAACCAGGAAATTTTACAAACGCCTGTGGCAATCCAAATGTATTCATATTTCCATCAAATCTAACTTAGGGATGAACCACAATGTTAACTCTAAATAATTCAATTTCAGCTGTTCTTTATCTGTTAGCCCCACCATCTCTTCCGACATCAAGTATAAACTTCGCACGTTCTTTCTTGTTCAACATTCCTTTAAGAAGCATGGTTTTCTTTACTATACAAACATCTACTGAAATATTTCGAAAAACAGACATTCTACAAATGTGAACACTGAAGTATTAAGAATAGATGAGGGAAGTGATGAAGTTACCCCTCTCCGTCCGCCATGTTCTCTGTTGCTAAGAGACGATTACAACAACCCGGCCGCTGTCCCAGTGCGTTGTCGGACTGTACCATGCTTTGGGAGAGGGGGTGTTTGTGTGTGGAGGTTGGGTTGTCAATGGTGAGAAGGCAAGGAACAGACACCCCTCCCCGTGACCGTGTAGATGTGGACCGGCCCAGTGGGTGAAGCCGGAGCTGTCATGTGACTCGGCTCACCGGCGGTTTGTTCATTTCTGGTTCTCGGGTCAGGAGGTTCTCTGAGGTAGACACACTCGGTGAACTGAGAGCTGGTTCTGGTCTTTACTTACAAGTTGGTAGAAGATTGGAGTGTGACTGAATCCAACTCCTCGGTGTTTCCAGCCCTTTCCACTTTCTATCGCGGCCTCAAATACCCGATGAAGGAGCAGCGCTTCGAAAGTTCGTGGTTTCACGTAAACCTGTTGGTAAATACAGTGGTACCGGGACTGCAGAGAACAACAGGAGGAAGTCTTTCAGGCCCTCCAGCCTGTTTCACAATTCGGCACCTAAAAATCCCTGTCATCACATTTCACCGCAGCTTTTGATCCTGCTTACCAACCAGAGTCTGTCTCAACATTTAGTTCCAGAAGAGTAAGCGCTTTCATTTCTTGTTTCATGTTTTAATGTTGAAGGCATTTTGATATATTGCATCTGCCAGAGGTATTTTCTGGCGTCAACAGAAGTTATCCTAAAAAGGCATTCGCTGCAGACAAGGGAAATGATACCTGCGTATTTGAGTTACAAACAGCGATCAGCGTTGTTGCTTTTATGTTATCTATGTTAAAATAGCCACAATAGTTTGTTAAATTAGACTTCTGATGTTGGCTTGCATGTCTGGATTCTCTGCTTAATGATGTTACAGTCTGTGACTGTCAGCCATGAATATGTAAACACTACACTAACTCCATTGTACAGAGACTGCAACTGAGGCGAATTGCGTACCTTTATCCTGGGGTATTGCATGTTGTCATTTCATGGAAATCTCTCAAAGGTCTGGAAAATCTGTGCTGTGACACAACATGTCACCTTTTACTTTGATGCTAGGAATCAAATTGCAGATTAGGTTGCAGATAAGATTTGTACCTAATACATAGTCATAAAGCCATGCAGCATGGAAACATTTCCTTTGGCCCAACTAGTCCATGATGATTGTAATCCCAAACTAAACTAATCTCACCTGCCTGCTTCTGACCCATTGATAGGATGTGGCATCACTGGCTTGACCAGCATTTATTGCTAATTGCTGAGATGGCACTTGAGAGTAAATCGCATTGTGGGTCTCAAGTCTCATATAAGCCACACCAGGTAAGGATGATGGATAGGCTTTGAGAAGTCAGTAGATGAGGTGCTTGCTGCAAACTACTAGCTGTAGCCAGTGTATTTATATGATTAGTACAGTCGAGTTTCTGGTTAATGGTAAATCCCAGGATAGTAAGTGGGGGATTCCATTATACCATTGACTGTCAAGGGGTGATGGTCTTGCCTGATATTTGTGTGGCCCAAGTGTTACTTGCCATTTTTCAGCCCAAACCTGTGCATTGACTGGATCATGCTGCATTTGGATATGGACTGCTTCAATATCTGAGGAGTGATGAATAGTACTGAAATGTGGTGCAATCATCAGTGAACATTCCCACTTCTGACCTCCAAAGGGAAGGTCTTTGAAGCAGCTCAAACACTTCCCTGAGGAACTCCTACAGAGATGACCTGGAGCTGAGATGACTGACATCCAACACTTATGTTTTTGACAGATCACTTATGGCAGTTTGTAGTCAGTATGAATGATATTCTTGCTGATTGGGTATCTACAAAACTGTTGTATGCCAAAAACTAGAGCAACAGTTTCTCCTTCAGTGTTGGAGCAATTTGATTTAGCTGTTTTAATGACCTTGGAACCAAATTCAGTAACTATTATATGCTCTGAGGCCCTTCTGAAATGCATCTGCTTTAAATCTACTAAAATCTTAAAGAGCACATATTATGGATGCAGGTTTGCTTGCTGAGCTGCAAGGTTCATTTTCAGATGTTTTGTCTCCATACTAGTAACATCAGTGAGCCTCCAAATGAAGCACTGGTGGTATGGCCCACTTTGTTTTGGTTCTCTGTCGGTGATGTCACTTCCTGTGGTGGTTATTTCCAGTTCTTTTCTCGGGGGTGGTAACTGGGATCCAAGTCAATGTGTTTGTTGAGAGAGTTCTGGTTGGAGTGCCATGCTTCAAGGAATTCTTGCACGTGTCTCTGGCTTGTCCAAGGATGGATGTGTTCTCCTAGTCTAATTGTTGTCCTTCCTCATCTGTATGTAAAGATATTAGTGAGAGTGGGTCATGTATCCTGGTGGCTAATTTTCTGCCTGTTTGTCCAATGTAGTGTTTGTTACAGACCCAATCATCCCAATACCCACAAATGAAGCTGCATTAGAACATTATTTCAACGAGCCACCATACACTGCACCACAGAGGAACTACAAATAGCAGAGGAAAATTACCTATACGGTATATTCAAAAAGAACGGGTACCCAATGAACGCAGTCTGCTGATTTCTCAGCAGCAAACCCAAACAAGCAGACAAAATGAATCCAGAAACTCTAGCTACTCTCCCCTACATCAAAGACCTCTTGGAAATGACTGCCAGACTTCGGACCTCTTGGAATCATGGTGGCCCACAAAGCCACCAACACACTAAAACAGCAGCTAATGAACTTGAAAGACCCTACACAGAATGTCACTTACAAAATACCTTGCAAGACCAGTAACTAACACTACATTGGACAAACAGGTAGAAAACTAGTCACCAGGATAAATGAACATAAACCAACCACAAAAAGACATGACCCACTCTCTCGAGTATTCTTACATACAGATGAGGAAGGACACCACTTTGGCTGGGACAACAAATCCATCCTAGGACAAGCCGAACAGAGACATGCACGAAAATTCCTTGAACCATGGCATTCCAACCAGAACACTCTCAACAAACACATTGACTTGGATCCCATTTACCACCCCATCAGAAAAAGAATGGGAAATGATGATGTCATATGGGAAATGGCATCATCAACATAAGGAAACATAAATATATAAATAGAAAGCGGGCCATACCACCAGTGCTTCATCAGGGGCTCACTGATGATGTTACCTACTATGGTGACAAAACAAACCTTCCTGCTCAGTGAGCAAACCTACGCCCAGAACCTCAAAGTGAGCTGCAAATCTTCTCAAAGGAAATCTCATTATGGAAATAGTTATTGTATGATGGAGCATTTTTGAGAAATTGAAAGTGTGACCATAATACAATAAGCTTCAGTCTGCAATTTGAGAGGAAGAGGGTACAATCAGCAGTGACAATTTTTCAGTTGAATAAAGGGAACGATGGAGCTATGAGGGAGGAGCTGGCCAAAGTTCAATAGTGCAATACCTTAGCAGGGATGACCGTGGAGGAACACTGGTGGATATTTCTGTGTATAATGCAGAAGTTGCAGGTTCAGTTCATTCCAAAAAGGAAGAACGATCCTAGGAGGAGGCATGGGTGGCCGTGGCTGACGAGGGAAGTTAAGAAACATATAAAGTTAAAAGAGAAAAAGTATAACATAGCAAAGATGAGTGGGAAAACAGAGGACTGGGAAGCTTTTAAAGAACAACAGAGGATTACTAAGAAGGAAATACGCAGAGAAAAAATGAGGTATGAAGGTAAACTGGCCAATAATATAAAGGAGGATAGTAAAAGTTTTTTTTAGGTATGTGAAAGGCAAAAAAAATGGTTAAGACTAAAATTGGGCCCTTGAAGACAGAAACAGGGAAATATATTACAGGGAACAAAGAAATGGCAGAAGAATTGAATTGGTACTTCAGATCAGTGTTCACTGGGGAAGACACAAGCAATCTCCCTGAGGTAACAATGGCTGAAGGACCTAAACTGAAGGGAATTTATATTTGCCAGGAATTGGTGTTGGAGAGACTGTTAGGTCTGAAGGTTGATAAGTCCCTAGGGCCTGATGGTCTACATCCCAGGGTACTGAAGGAGGTGGCTCGAGAAATCGTGGATGCGTTGGTAATTATTTTCCAGAGTTGATAGATTCGGGATCAGTGGCTAATGTTGTACCACTTTTTAAAAAAGGTGGGAGAGAGAAAGCAGGAAATGATAGACCAGTTAGTCTGACCTCAGTGGTGGGAAAGATGCTGGAGTCTATTATAAAGGATGAAATTACGACACATCTGGATAGTAGTAACAAGATAGGTCAGAGTCAGCATGGATTTATGAAGGGGAAATCATACTTGACTAATCTTCTGGAATTTTTTGAGGATGTAACTCTGAAGATGGACGAGGGAGATCCAGTAGATGTAGTGTACCTGGACTTTCAGAAAGCTTTTGATAAAGTCCCACATAGGAGGTTAGTGAGCAAAAATTAGAGCGCATGGTATTGGGGGCAAAGTACTAACTTGGATTGAAAGTTGGTTGGCTGATAGGAAACAAAGAGTAGTGATAAACGGCTCAATTTCGGAATGGTAGGCAGTGACCAGTGGAGTACCACACGGATCAGTACTGGACTGCAGATTTTTACAATGTATGTTAATGATATAGAAGATGGTATTAGTAATAACATTAGCAAATTTTCTGATGATACTAAGCTGGGTAACAGGGTGAAATGTGAGGAGGATGTTAGGAGATTACAGGATGAGCTGACAAGTTAGGTGAGTGGTCAGATGCATGGCAGATGCAGTTTAATGTGGATAAATGGATCCTTATCCACTTTGGTGGCAAGAACAGGAAGGCAGATTACTACCTAAATGGAATCAATTTAGGTAAAGGGGCAGTACAGAGAGATCTGGATGTTCTTGCACACCAGTCAATGAAGGTAAGCATGCAGGTGCAGCAGGTAGTGACGAAGGCTAATAGCATGCTGGCCTTCATAACAAGAGGGATTGAGTATAGAAGCAAAGAGGTTCTTCTGCAGCTGCACAGAGCCCTGGTGAGACCACACCTGGAGTAGTGTGTGCAGTTCTGGTCTCCAAATTTGAGGAAAGACATTCTGGCTATTGAGGGAGTGCAGCGCAGGTTCACGAGGTCAATTCCTGGAATGGCGGGATTACCTTACACTGAAAGACTGAAGCGACTGGGCTTGTATACCCTTGAGTTTAGAAGACTGAAAGGGGATCTGATTGCGACATATAAGATTATTAAAGGATTGGACACTCTGGAGGCAGGAAACATTTTTCCCATGATGAGTGAGTGCCGAACCAGAGGGCACAGCTTAAAAATACGGGGTAGACCATTTAGGACAGAGATGAGGAGAAACTTCTTCACCCAGAGAGTGGTGCTTGTGTGGAATGCTCTGCCCCAGGGGGCAGTGGAGGCCCAGTCTCTGGATTCATTTAAGAAAGAGTTAGATAGAGCATTCGAGGATTGTGGAATCAAGGGTTATGGAGATAAGGCAGGAACAGGATACTGATTTAAGGATGATCAGCCATGATCATATTGAATGGCCTACCCCTGCACCTATTGTCTATTGTCCTCCATATGTATATGGTATGTTTTTGGCAGGGAGGAACTCAAAAAGGAACTATCTTGTGTAAACTTCAATGTGTAGGAACAAACAGTGCAAGAAACAGACACCTTTTGTCAGTCACTTTTTTTATTGGTTAAACACCTTCCATACATCTTTATCACCTGTACATCTAGGTGGTCTGTGTGATTCTTTGATATGGTCCATATGTTATTGGAATATGTTCTGGTAGATTGATAATCTGGGGGATCTGAAGAAACAAGTTGTTTTTGTAGTTGAAACAAGCCACACCTTTATAAAAGATTTAGACATTCCATTGAATATGGTGACTGTTGTAATAGTTGTGCCAGCACTTTTAACTGCAGCTTCCTGCATGGTGGCTCATTGGTTAGCACTGTTGCCTCACAGCACCAAGAACCCAGGTTCAATTCCTGCCTAGGGTGACTGTCTGTGTGGAGTTTGCACATTCTCCCCATGTCTGTGTGGTTTTCCTCCCACAGTCCAAAGATATGCAGGTTAGGTGAACTGGCCATGCTAAATTGCCCATAGTCAGGAGTAAATATTGGGTAGGGGAATGGGTCTGGGTGGGTTACTCCTTGGAGGGTCGGTGTAGACTTGTTGGCCAAAGGGCCTGTTTCTATACTGTAAGGAATCTAATCCATTGCAATTTATTTGAAAGTGCATCCTCCACTGACTAGACCATCAGTCGTATATTCTTGAGGTTTGTCTAGAAATGCTTTTCTGAAGGATTTGATGTGTGTTGAAATCATCACCAATTTCATAAGCATTTCAGCTTCAGTGAAATGACATTCTGTTCCTTTTTAAGTCAAGACATATCTATGAATTGGTCAAATATTTCACCAGTTTTTGGTGATATGCAAGAATTTAATCCTGAAATTGAATCAAACTTTATTTTGATCACTTTATTTTGATTTTATAATGTGAGAAATTTGTGGGTATTTGTCAATCTCTAAGTAAGGATTGATTCCTTGAATAACTGAGGTCCTGACAAACGTCAATGCATTGCCAATCCAAGTCAAAAAATCTATATTTAGTGTGCTGTTTGTGGTTTTTTTTTTGCCAAATTTCTTATTTTTGCTGCCCTTTTTAAAGATGACAGGCTTGTTTATTTTAAGGAAAAGAAAATCATTTTTCCTTGGTAAAAGTAAGGCAAAAAACATTTCAAGTCATTTCAGAAAAAGGAAATAGCAGAATGGGCTAAAGAGTAACAGCAAGGCCTCTTTAGTCTGGAAACATTTCTCTTGGTATTTTGTTCCTGTACTTTTTTTTCCAGGATTTCTTTCATAGATTTTGTAAGCTGTCGTCTTTTTGTTTCAAGAGAAATAGAGTATATGTTGTGCTTCAGTACAAGTTTGTAGCATTTAGTTTTGTTTGTAGCACTTTTGTCTTTGTTTTCCCAACCATCCATGTGTCTGAGTTGACAGCTGAAATTACAACGTAGCACATCTGCCATGCTGCTATTACCTTTTCAGCTTTTATCTGCTTATTGCTGCAAACTGCCTCTTGCCACTAGCTTTAATATTGACTTGTTGCTATGATTAGTGCACTACATACAATATACATCAACAGTCGTGTTGAGTCAGATGTCTGAAGTTTATTAACAACGCTAACTACTTAGCCAGGCATAATATCAGAGACTTGCAGTCTGGGTTGAATGATTAAACTGGCTCCTTTATGCAAAAATCAATAACCTAATGTTTTGTCATCTTGAATTATATTGCCCTTATCCATTGACTCTGCAAGTCTGTTTAATATTTTCCTGTATTTTGGAAGTACTCTATTATAATATGTTTAGATCAAAGTCTGCTCTATTGTAGCACAAAACCATTGCAGGTTTTGAACTTTTTTTTTTCTTTCTCTCTCATTTAGGTACTAGAACAAAGCTTCAAGATCAACTGTCTTTTTATCATGTTGCCACCACATTGTGACATGGAAAAACGAGCTCTTTTTTCAGGAAATGAAGGATCAGGACTCATTGGACTTAAATCTGTGATTAAACGAAGAGTACATGCAATTGCTACTTTTAAAATTGGGGCCATTCTGCTTGCTATTGTTCTAGTTAGTGTAATTGCCTGCTATAATTACTCTGTACCAGATTTTTTAGTAACTTCTAGATCTATTACCATGAACAGAACTACACTAGATCTATTGTGGCAATCTCTAAATTATGAAAATAGGTCAGCAGCCTCAGAAATGATGAACAAAATATCATTCAATAAGAGTCATTACAGCCACTGTCAGTGTGATGTTGATTACATCAATAGGTTAGATTGTGCTTTCAATGAAGTGATTGACATGAAGAAATGCCAGGCACGTGGCTGTTGTTGGAATCCAAATGCCAGTACAGGTACCCCACACTGTTTCTTGCCATCAAACTATCCTTCTTACAACATGGATTATCTTTCTCCAACCAGTACTGGCTACAAGGCCACACTGAGCCGCAATGAGAAGACTTTGTTCCCGAATGACATAATGGCACTTGAGCTGAATGTAATCTATGAGACAGCAGGCAGACTTCATTTTACTGTAAGTAATAGCGATTAAAAATCTAACTGCATTGATAATCTAGTCTCCTTAATAAGTTCAATGTGATAATTGTTTTGGACAGTGGTCAGGAAAGTGGAGTTGAGGCCAAGATGTGATTAACTAGGAGAAAGTGAGGACTGCAGATGCTGGAGATCAGAGCTGAAAAATGTGTTGCTGGAAAAGCGCAGCAGGTCAGGCAGCATCCAAGGAGCAGGAGAATCGACGTTTCGGGCATAAGCCCTTCTTCAGGAATGAGAAGGGTGTGCCAAGCAGGCTAAGATAAAAGGTAGGGAGGAGGGACTTCGGGTAGGGGCATGGTAAATGTGATAGGTGGAAGGAGGTTAAGGTGAGGGTGATAGGCCGGAGAGGTCGGGAAGAAGATTGCAGGTCAAGAAGGTGGTGCCGAGTCTGAGGGTTGGTAAGGAGGGGGAGAGGGGAAATGAGAAATCTGCATTCATCCCTTGTGGTTGGAGGGTTCCTAGGTGGAAGATGAGGCGCTCTTCCTCCAGGCGTCGTGTTGCCATGGTCTGGCGATGGAGTAGGCCAAGGACCTGCATGTCCTTGGCGAAGTGGGCAGGGGAGTTAAAGTGTTCAGCCACAGGGCCTCCCACTCCGCCAGGGTCCTCGCCAGACCATAGCAACACGATGCCTGTAGGAAGAACGCCTCATCTTCCTCCTCATTCCTGAAGAAGGGCTTATGCCCAAAATGTCGATTCTCCTCCTTGGATGCTGCCTGACCTGCTGCGCTTTTCCAGCAACACATTTTTCAGCCAAGATGTGATCAGCCATAATCGTAATGAATGGTGCAGTAGGCTCGAGGAGCTGAATTACCTAATTCTGCTGCTAGCTATTATGTTCTTATAACAGTATGGTAGTTATTATCTTATAACTATGAAAATTTATGTACTATTTTATCTGAACACAAATGAAGTGTGTTGACACAGTAAAGTTGATTTAAATTTTAGGTCACAACATTTCTTGTGGGTTACCCATGTTTCTGTGAACATTTTTTTGTAGCTCTGTTTGAGGAAGGCCAGAGTTAAAACCTAGACAGCAAGGCATCCTGGCTTAATAGTGCAAGGGGATATAGTTAATGAACTTGCCTGTTAAATTTCATCACATTATACAGATATTAGTTTCTTCCTCCTTAAAACTTGGGTTTGTCTCGACAGATTAAGGATCCAAGAAACAAACGTTATGAGGTTCCTATTGATGTTCCTAATGACATTGAAAAGCCTTCAACTGAACTCTATACAGTTAGGTTTTCATCCAGACCTTTTGGCATCATTGTACAAAGGAAATCAAATGCCCTTGTTCTGTAAGTCTATAGTCTTGCTGTTTGCTTTGATGTTATCTTTAACCTGGTGAATGTATACTTCTAAAAGTGAAGCAAATGTAAATGGCATAAGTGCGGGGAATAAACTTTCAATACTGACCCAAGCAAGTTGAATTAAAAATTTAAAAACTGGATATACTCAATAGGTCAGCCAGGTAGCATTTGTAGAGAGAGAAACTAAGTTAATACTTCAAGTTTGTCTTTTTATCAGAATTGGGGGAAGAATAAGGGTGGTGATAGATTTCAACCAAATACAGACATTCTATTCTTCTGTAGTAAGGAAAAATCTGCAATATGATGCAAAGCTATATAAAGTTGTATAATCAAATGCAACAGAAAAGAGAAATTGGGACAATGCAATAGAGACATTGCAGGATCACCTGGAGGAAATGTAGTCCAGTTAATTGTGGAAATCAGTGGTTTAATAGCTTAAATAAATAAGGTATTAGCCCAAAGGTATTAATGGATCAGGGAAAAAGATGGGTTTATGATGTCAAGTCTCATTCAGTCAAGAACTCGCCGCATAGTGGAATGTGCACAAGTTGCTTGTTTCTGGCTGAATGCTCTTGACAGCATCCAATCTAAGCACTGAATGGTTTGTTGATATGTAAGCATAACTGTCTCTTGTTAATTCCTTGCTTTCATGTGATGACTTTTGCTTGCTTCCTAAATTCTCACTTTGGGAAATAGATGAGGAAGCGTTGGAGGATTTTGCAATCAATTGGTTTGCAGCATGAATGTTTCTTAACTGTTCAAAGTCCCAGTCAAGGGTACATGTCACAAAGCTGGTCCTTTTCTCTAAAAGCTGTTCCTTTTCTCAGGGATACTATGTCCTTGGTCTTTTCACAGAGGGGTTGTAAACAGGCCGGGCTCCGATAATGGCTGGGTTTTGTACAGAGATGCAAGGCCTTTTTTGTTTATATGTAAACAGATGAGACTTTAGGCCAAAGCTTTTATGTTTTTAGAAGTAACCTATGTAGGTCAAGGTGTGGCCAGCTCTCTAGCTGAGCAGTTCAGTTCAGAACTAGTCAGGGAGTTCAGCTGTGGAGCTGTGTGGCGACAGGTTGCTAGATTCTCTCTCCTTCTGCCCTTTTAACTTCAACTTGTAAGCCTTTGTTTCATTTTTACTGTGTTTAAGGACTTTGCTTATTGAGACTGTTGTGTATATTCAGAACAGCATAATAAAGTCTAGTTTGGATAGACTTGAGTTCTGTAGGGGTTCTTTATTCTGTTCTTTGTGTCATTTTGTTACTAAACATTTCTGTTTTAAAATATGGTAGTCAACTTAACTAACTTCAGGTAATTTTCACTGTGTACTTATCAAGACAAATTGCAAAGTTATGGTCTGTGTTGCCTGCTTAAGAATATTTTGAGTGGTCTGGCCTAGTCCATAACAGACATAATCCAAAACCTTGATGAGTAGGGTGCTATCTACTGAAACACAAGATCTCCTTGACTGAAAATGTGGAAATGTCTGATTTTTTTTTTTTAAAAGTCAAGTTGTTGCCAGTTTTGTAGCTGAATTGGGCTTTACCTGAGTTATTCCAGTGAGTTCTGAAGTGTTATTCTTGATCACTACAGCATAATCCTATTAAAACCTATAGTGGGAAGGCGATGGCCTAGTGATATCATCACTAGACTGTTAATCCAGAGACCCAGGTAATGTGCTGGATTTGAATCCCACCCTGGCAGATGGTGGAACTTGAATTCAATAAATATCTAGAATTAAGAATCTAATGACTACTATAAATCCATTGCCAATTGTCAGAAAAATCCATCTGGTTCACTGACATCCTTTACGGCAGGAAGTGTGCCGTCCTTACCTGGTCTGGCCTACATGTGACTCCAGACCCACAGCAATGTGTTTGACTCTCAACTACCCTCTGGGCAATTAGGGATGGGCAATAAATGTTGCCTAACCAGCGACACCTTCATTGTGTTATTGAATTTTAAAGAACGTCTTCACTGCATTGAGTACACTTGGCTATTTGTATTGTCACATCTCCAGCAAAAGAGAATCTAACGAATCCCACGCTATCAACATCATGGAGGGTTACCATTGACCAGAAGCTGAGCTGAATTTGCATCATTAACACCGGCTGCAAGAGCTGGTCAGAGGCTTGGAATCTTGTAGAGAGTATCTCACATCCTGACTTTTCAAAGCCTGTCCGCCATCTACAAGGCACAAGTCATGAGCATGATGGAATACCCCACTTGCCTGGGTGGGTGCAGCTCCATGCTGCAGAAGCTTGACACTATTCAAGACAAAACAAACTGCTTAATTGACGTACACATCCATAAGAAAATTCACTTTCTCTAGCACCAATGCTCAGTTGCAGCATTGTGTCCCATCTCCAAGATGCAATGCAATGCAGAAATGTACCATGGCTTGAGACAGCATCTTTGAAACTTTCAATCACTACCATGTTGAAGGACAAGGCCAGCAGATAGGAAAACACTATGGTCCTGAGTTGAAATATTGCTGTTCCTTTTGATGTTACAGGGTCAAAAACTTGGAACTCTCTCCCTAATTGTATACCTACACTAAGTGGACTGCAGTGATTCAAAGAAGCAGCTCACCACTTCCTTCTCCAGGACACCTAGCGGTGGGAATGAACAAACAATTTTGAAAGCTTTCAGGAAAGCAAATCTATGCAACAATCTGAAATGTGTATTTTTTTTTCACTTGTTTCATTTCCCAGCTGTTTACTTAATGTGTTTTTTTTTTTGTTTAGCCTGAACACAACAGTGGGGCCGTTGTTTTATGCTGATCAGTTTCTGCAGATCTCTACCTCCCTGGCCTCAAAGTACATCTCTGGTCTGGGAGAGCACATGACAAACCTGATCCTCGATCTTAATTGGACTCGATTAACTCACTGGAACAGAGATCAAGGACCTCATGTAAGTTAGTTAGCCCCTCTGTTGTTGCAACGTTAGGCCACTTCTGGACTGAGAAGTGTGAGGAAAACCTTTTGTCAAAGTATCACTAGAAAGCAGAGTCCTGATATAATGTATGCAACAAATGCTACCTGTGGATACCATGGCTAATTGCATGTTTTTCCTTGTGCTTTCTTTGGCAAAAATTCTGTTTTGGGCTCACTCTTTTGTACTACACTAGTGTATTAGGACATCATTAATTTGGGTGTATTCTGGAGCATTCCACAGAGGTAAGAGAACACCTGGAACTAAGTCAGTGCAGTGCCTACGGCCAGTGGTACTTGAAGCTTACCCAAATCTGTGTTGATGTTTTCGGAATCTCAAAATGGTGCCCTTCTGTCTCCTGTTTTGTAGCATTTGTTGTTGTGTGAAGAAATAATATTCACAATGCAGTGAAGTCTCATGATCATATTTCACTTGCAACTGAATAAATTGGGAAAATTATGTTCCGGGTCTAATGACTGTCTCAGATAGTGAAAACATTGTCGAGTAGGTAGGTAGGTACTGACTTTCCTATTTATAACCCAGCACTTTAATCTGCCATTTTTGTCCTACAAATTTTGTTTCTTATTCAACTACATCTTGATTTTCAATCCCATATGTTTCATCAAGACCATGTATTTCCAGTTTGATGATACCCCCTTACTGTGACTATCAAAACTTCCAATATTATTTGGTTGAACTTTTCAAATGTTCTCGTCGTGACACAGTGGCTAAGTGATTAGCACTGCCACCTCATAGCACCAGGGATTGAGGTTTGGTTCCAGCATCGGACGACTGTGCAACTCCACACAGACATTCCTCCCATGTCTGCGTGGCTTTCCTACAGGTGTTCTGCTTTCCTCCCACAGTACAAAGATTTACAAGTAAGCTGGATTAGCATGGGAAATGCAGGCTTACAGGGATAAAAATCTGGGTGGGATGCTTTTTGGAGGGTCAATGTTGACTCAATGGGCCAAATGCCCTGCATCCACACTGTAGGGATTCTGTTCCGTGAACCCCACAATTTTGACCTGCATGAGCTCTGACCCATTTCTTTCCATGCCAGCTCCTACACTATGTCAGTCTTGTGTTCTGTGGCCTCCCGAGTTTCCCATTACCGCAAATAAGTGACTTTAAAATCCCACTATGGCCAATCGCCACCCTGTCTCTGAAACAAGATGACCAATGTTGCTGAATTAGTAAGGGTCACTTCAGTTTGCTAGAGGGAGTGGGTGGTTTGCTAGAGCCCATGGTTGGAGTTCTGTGCTGACTCCAATGTGGTTTGGTGCAATTGCATATAATTCGGTGGCAGTGTGCTGGGGTTTCCCTGCCATTTCTATATCTATGTGATAGAATCAATGGTCAGAAGGCTTTGTTTCCCTGCCATCTGCTGTGGCCATTCAGTGGGTGATGAATGCCCTCTCTAGGCTGCGTCCTGTGGCCCCTGGTATTTTTTTGGAGAGTTTGTCATGCAGGGAACGTGACTAACAAAGCCCAAATGGTGGCACAGAGGGCCCCACACTTCCTTTGCTGTTGAACCCACTACATCCAAACACCATCCCCTTCCCACCATCACTCTCATCTTGCTTGGGATCCGACCACAATACTGAGCCTGGCTAGATGTTGCACTGGAAGAAACCATTGCCTCCTTGGTAGTTCTTTTGTTCACTGGCACCCAATGGTTGAGAAAATCCACTTGTGATGCCCATAATCATGGGGAAAGCCTACCACTGGCCTGTCAAGAGCATGAGTGGAACAAAGTTGTGAGGGCCTTATTGGAAAGACTAGTTTGGGTTTGAATTGGTTGGAGGAAAGGATTGATATTGAAGGTTAATAATTGTAGCTTATGCACAATCTCAAAACAGAAATAAAGGCAAGAGGAAACTTGCAGTCTTAAAGTCCCACATGCTGCCCTGGAACTGAGGGAGAGAAAAAACATAAACAGTAAAAGTAAGGGATGCAATCCTTTTTATAATATGGAACATCTGGACACTTTGCTCTGTAATCTCCTCAAGCTTTGGTTGCACCGACTGGACTTTGCTATAGACAGGTTTGAGAACAGAAATTCATTCTCCCCATTGGTGTATACCCTCCTGCGTAGACATCGCTATCGTTCTCCATATAAATTCCAAACATTATTGATGGTTTTTTTTCATGTTTGGATAGTAAGGAGTTTATTGGAAGAATTTCAAACCAAGTTCATATTTCCAATTATCCTCTATTTTAAGCTGTGTTCTGTTGGACACCAAAACTTGTAAAAATTAAGGAGTTAGCTATTTGATGTTTAGTACTTGATTGTACTTCACATTAGCCATTATTTGATCCAGTACGGCATCAAAGAGCCTAAGCAATTCAATCAGTAGCAATACAGGGAACAAATTTCCACGGATTGAATTGAACACAAAGGGAGATGACTGTGGTTATTGGAGACCAATCGTTACAGCTTCATTAATGGCCTTCCGTAAGAAAATATCAAAGTTAGAATGTTCACGGAACAGTATCTAGTCCTATTTAGAACTCTCATACTTGTTACGACGTGGAGGTGGAACCTTTCTGTTATTTAAACCTAAAAACCCAGAAAAGCACACCTCACCTCAAAATATGAGTGACCGAGAACTCCCAAACTCTGCTATTAAAAGAAAATGATGTCAATTTTTTTAAATTCTGAAAGTGAACATTAAACAAATATTCACAATTCTAAGCCCCCACCCAATTGCTTATTATCTGTTTCCAAATCTATAAAATATGCTTTTCCAATAAGACACTTAATAAAATTACATCAACTTAATTTCAAAACCGCACAGCCACTCCTCTTCGTCTGGCTGAAGATCTCTCCGGGTTGTCGTCTTTCTTTTGAGTATGTTTCATATGAAAAGGTACTTTTGTTATAGAGAGTGTTTCCTAAATTCTTGGAGAGCAAGATGTTCAGATCTCCAGGCATTTGTCTTATTGGCAGTTGCTGTTTCTCCAATTTTCAAAATGTCTGTATCCTTGTACCCCCAACATCGGATCGTAGCATTGGTTCGATGTTGGCAAAACAATAAATTCTAACTCAATTGTGTTTTAGTATCCTGGAATATAACAAACTAGTTAAATGTGAATTGTTGTAAAAACAGCAACCCTTTCACAACTAAATGTTACATATTTTCAATTTTCCAGTTCACTCTGGGACTGCCATCTAATCATATCACAAGTGTTTGTAATCTCTCAGTTCAGAACAACATTCACTCTCCTTTAAAGATATAGCGCACGCCTTCAACTTCATGACATACCGAAGCACTCTGCGTGCAACAAGACTTTGGCTTGTAATTAGCAAGCAAGATTCACTGTCCTAGGCAATTTCCATCTCCGAGAGAATCCAACCATCTTCTCTTAGCACTGCATCCACAAATATTCAGTCCTTCCATCAACAAAGCAGTAATATATTCAATGTACCAGATGCAAGACATGCATCAATTCTCTTTCAACAGCACCTTCCAAGTCCAACGCTACCATCTCTAAGAACAAAAGCAGCAGATAAATGGCAACTCCAATACCTGCAGATTTCTGGCAAGCCTTTAACGTCCTGACTTGGAAATATTTCACTAATCCCTCAGTGTCACACTGTCAATTCCTGGAACTCCCCCTTTTTTTTGTTTTAGCCGGTATAGGGAAAGCTAATGTACTGTTGGCCTTTGTCAAACGGCATAACAAGGAAGTCTTACTCCGACATGAGTCAGACCACACCTGGAACATTGAACAGTTTTAGCGGCCTTATCCAAGGTTGGTGACAGTTGAGAAGATTTTGACAGTTGTTCGGTATGGAAGCATTTTCTTATGAAGAGAGGCTGAATATGCTGGCCTTACATGTATTGTTTTCTACTCATTCATGAGATGTGGGTGACACAAGCTAAGCCAGCATTTATTGTCCATCCCTAATTGCCCAGAGGGCAGTAAGTGTCATCACATTGTTGTCAGTCTGGAATCACATGTCAGTCAGACCAGGTAAGGATGGCAGATTTCTTTGGATCAATGGTGCTGGATGAAGGGCTTTTGCCCGAAACGTCGATTTTGCTGAAGCTCCTCGATACTGCCTGAATTGCTGTGCTCTTCCAGCACCATTGATCCAGAATCTGGTTTCCAGCATCTGCAGTCATTGTTTTTACCTGGCAGATTTCTTTCCCTAACGTACATTAGTGAACCAGATGGATTTTTCCTTTATAATTAGGAATTGTTTCATGGTCCTCATTCGACTCTTATTTCCAGACAATTATTGAATTTGGATTTCGCCATCTGCTATGGCACGTCCTCAGATTCATAGTCCAACAATTGATACCACTAGATCATGTGGAGGTTAGAAGAATGAGAACAGACCTTATTGAAAAATAAGATCGTTGGGGCTTTGATAACATGAGCTAGTTTCTTGTTGTGGAGGTGTCAAGGACTAATGAGCATAATTTCAGGGTAAGAAGTCACTCATTTCAAACTGAAATGTGGAAGATTTTTGTTTTCAGGGTAGTGAATCTGTAGAATTCTTGATCGCAGAAAATATTAAGGCTGAGTCATGAAATATATTCAAGGCTGAGATGGACAGATTTCTAATCATTTACAGAAATCATGAATTAAGGGGGAAAGACAGGAAATTGGAGTTGAGGATTATCAGATCAGCCATGATTTCATCAAATGGCAGAGAAGACTTGATAGGCCTAATGACCTATTTCTGCTCCTATGTCTTATGGTCTTCCTAACAACATTGAGAATTCCTGCAGGAAATGGATTGCAGTGATTCAAGGTGGTAGCTCATGGTGACCTCCTTGATGATTATTAATGGGCAATAAATGCTGTCCCAGCTAGGACCACATGAATGAATAAAGAAAATACTTTACCATTGACATCCTGAGGGTTACCATTGACCAGAAACTTAAGTGGACCAGCCATACAAAAAAAGTAATTAAAGTACTCCCCACTTACCCAGTGATTGCAGCTCCAACAATACTCAAAGCTTTGAAACATTTAGATACGATACTTTGACTAACACTGGGTTATTTATTGTAGCCAAATGCCAATTTATATGGCTCACACCCTTTCTACTTGGTGATGGAAGAGGATGGAAAAGCTCATGGTGTTTTCCTGTTCAACAGTAATGCCAAGGGTAAGAAATTAACTTTCTTTTAATATGTAGGACAATTCTGTCTAGACCTGTGAAATATTTAACCACTTATCAGGTAGTGAACTGCAAGTGAGCACTTTTGTCTGATATGTTGTACTTTTGGATTGTTCTTGGCTTTTCAAGTTTTGCTTTCTCTACCTGTCTACCTCATCAAAATATTTGTAATAAGTACTGAATAGTCTATTTTCTCAGTTGGGCTAATATTTCATTTTTTCCAGCCATTTTTTTTTTAAACACTGCAAGATCCAGGGAAATATGTTAGAAATACTCAGGTGTTCAGGTAGTATTTCTGGGGAGAAAAATTGGATTAATGTTGAGGTTGTTAACTCTTGATCATATGCCATATGTGTAAATCACCAAACTCTGTGTACAGTTACTTATTTGCATTATTTCATGGATTGCCATGTTAATTCTATTTATATTAACCATGTAATACTGCTGTTTAAGTGTGTGCTGTTAAGGCAACAGAAGCTTTTTCTTTTTTTTTTTATCCAGATGTATTACTTCAGCCAACCCCGGCTCTGACCTGGAGAACCATTGGCGGAATCCTTGATTTTTATGTTTTCTTGGGTCCAGATCCAAAAACAGTGATAAGGCAGTACATGGATGTTATTGGTAAGATTAAAACTGCCACTACTTGCTATTTATACTAAATTAACAGATTGAATTCGCACAAACCACAGCAAATTTATTCTGTTATGGTGCATGCATATCGTTCTGTTTCAGGAAAGGTGATTGTATACGATGCCATTGTTTATCCTTTTTGTTTCCTCAAAATAACTCCTGTAGGTTATCCAATAATGCCTCCATATTGGAGTCTGGGATTCCATCTATGTCGGTGGGGTTACTGGAGTACTAACATTACTCGGCAGGTTGTTGCGAATATGTCTCGAGCCAATATGCCTCAGGTAAGCTTCTGGTAAAAGTTAATTTTTTGTAAAGAAAATCTGGTTTTACAAAAGGAACAACTGCATAAAGTGTAAGCCATAGAGTTGATACATGATGGAAGCACTGAGCTTCAGCAATAAATCAGATGATACTTTAATTTGCTTTAGAAAGTTCATTAGTAAACATTGCTATTAGAAATATTAGTCCATTACATGCCCCTCCAAAACCAAAAATAAATGCCTTTTTGCAGCAATCAACTGGAATTACAGAAGATAAAAGTTTGTTTTTTTTAAATCTTATTGTTGCAAACAAATTAAAAGCAACATTAAAGCAAAATTACTAAATGGACATTGAAAACCAGAAGCTGTTTTCTCACTAGCTTAGTATTACAACTCTTTCACTATGGACTGCATTTTTGAAAAGTGTGCAGTATTACAAGGAATACATCCCGTTATTTCCAACTTTCCAGCAGGCTCATTTCTTCCTGTTACACTGAGCTAAAACTACCAGTGACCTTCAAAGATTGTTCCACCCAGCCCAAGTTTTCCAGATCCAACTTGTACCAGCAAACTCTGCTTCTGCAGTTTCTTGTTCCTTAAGTCTTCAAGTTAAATCTCCTTCCTTCAAACTCTGGGAAGCCTACTGCTTTGGTTCCATACAGCAACAAGTGCATTGTATCAACATACAAAAACTTGATATTTCAACAGGTTTATATTTTGCTGTTGCTGTTGGGAAGGGTTTAAAGTAACACAATTGGAATATGGGTATCTGGACAAAATATTAGTGTAATACCTGGATGTTAAAAATACGAGGGGAGAGAGCGAGAGAGAGAGACATATCTCTAGAATAAAAAATAAGAATAGGAAATAAATAAGTTAATGGGTGAAGTAAGAACATAAGTTCTCAAATTTAAATGAGCGACTGTGTGTGTATGTACATTGAGAAAAAGTTCTTGTGGCAGTGTCCTTACCTTTGGATCAGGAGGATTGGGTTCGAGTGTTATCTGCTGTAAAGGTGCGTAAGAACATCTCTGAACAATATGATTTGAAAATATCTAGATGGTGTATAGATTGGGTAATTACAAGCAGATCCCCTATTGGGAATTATGATGTGCCAATAATGGAGATCTGGCTCAAAGAAGGGCAGATGTTGGGTGTTAAATATTCCTGGCTACAAGATGTTTGGAAGAGTTAAAAGCAATAAAATGAGGTGTGCAGTTTTTGGTTACCATGATATGGAGGTGCTGGTGTTTGACTGGAGTGGACAAAGTTTTAAAAATCACACAACACCAGGTTACACTCCAACAGGTTTTTTGTTTGTGGAAGTGGAGTAGTGCTTCCAAATAAACCTGCTGGACTATAATCTGGTATTGTGAGTTTTAACTTTGTTTTTGGTCGAGGAGAGTCAAAGAGGTCGACAGCACAAAAAGAAAGGCCTTTTGGCCCATCGAGTCTGCACCAGTTAAAAACAAACCCATAACTAGTTTTAACCCCCTGCAGTGCTGGAGAAAATGTCTTTCAAGGATGAAATCAATCTGGGAAGAGTTAAGGAATAAAAAGGGTGCAGTTACATTATCTATACAAAAGTTACTATGGGGGAGGATGTTGAAGAACCAGGTTTCAAAGAAAATGCAGAGATGCAAACATCAAAGTACTTGTAATAGGGCTTTTTAGTTATCTATCCATAGACTGGGATAGTGATTGTGAAAAGTGCAGCGAGGGGTAAGTGTTTCCTGATTTGTGTTCAGGAGAATTTCCTACAGTAAGTGTCTAGTCCAGTCAAGGTGAGCACTGCTAAACTTAGTGCTTGGGAATAAGGTGGGCCAAGTTTCCTCCATAGAGTCAGAAGTGAGAATGTGCAATCATCAGCAAACAATGTTCATCACCGTTTACTACTCTGACATTGAAGCAATCCAAAAATGGAGATCACTATATTTAGATGTTGACTACCAGCATGATACAGAAGTATTATACTTTTATAATGATATACCCATCTGCAGGATGTGCAGTGGAATGATCTGGATTATATGGACCAGAAAAAGGACTTCACTTACAACCTGCAGTACTTCGCAGACTACCCACAGATGGTGAAAGAATTTCACAAAAAGGGATTGAAATATGTAATGATTGTGGTAAGAAGATGCATGCAAAATATGTACAATTCAAAATGTATTTCAACCATTAATTTGATTCTTATATAACAAATGGAAATGTTCAGGTTTGTCACAGTTTGCCAACATTTTAATATAGATACATTTCTTCCATGACTCCTGTTCTATTTTTTTCATGTCCCACATCCAAATTGTTCTTTAGCTGTATGAAATACAGATTTATCCAAAGTATGAGGTAATGAGGCAATGGTGAACTTATGTGGTTATATTTCTTTTATGAAGAAGAAAGTACAGGGTTTTGCACATTCCAATCCAGACTCTAAGATATGTTTCCTGTAATGGTGGGAAAGGGAGGGGAAATTGTAATGCATATCTGCAGTAAATTTAGTTTTAAAATGGATTTTAGTAAATGACTCGATAGCATTCATGGAATGTGTTAACACCAAGTATGCAAACCAAATGACTGGTAAGAAGTAATGTTACATTTCTGAGCAGACCTAAACAGTTTTATCTTCCTTGGCAAAACGTTTTGTCCCAATTGGAATGGAAGTCTGCATCTTTACAAACAGAATGTCTTCACAGCTACAATAAAACAATGTATTTTATATATTTAAATTATTGTGGTGAAATGAGAGAACTGTTTTAACACCTGTGACTTTTTTTTAATGGATTGATGCATGTCTTGAAAAGTTAATCTGACGCTCATAACAAGTTTTGTACAAACAACTGTTTGAATAAACAGTAATTGAAACTGTAGATGAATTGGAGCTGAATGATTTTGTGTACATGTGCAGTTGGGTGACAACAAGAAGTCTATGAAATAGTGACTGGCTACTGATTGCAAAAGCCTTTTGCCAGCCAGAAACTGTCATTGTTGCTGAAGTAACTGAACAGTTTGGGGCTAGGAACAAAATAGGGAGATGTGTTTTCATCTCTACAAGAGTTCTATCTGTCTGTTCTCTGCAGTCAAAATCTATTTTAAACCTGTCGTAAACCAGTTCATGATCCCTTTAGCTGTTGTAAGCTCTGACTTCTAATTGATAAGTCAGACTTTTAACAATAGAACCAAGCACATTTGTGTCTCTTGTAAAACCGGTGGAAGCATGGGGAGAAAGATGACTTTAAGGAAAATATAGGTCTGACCAACGTAAGAATTTAAACAACAGCCACTGAACTTTGCTCTTAATCTTTTTACCCTGTTTGTGTAAGAAAACTGCAGTTTTAATTTGTAGAGTTATGTGCTAATAGTTTATAACTACTTGTAATAAATAATCATTCTTGTTTAAGTACAGAAACCAGGTCTGTGCTTTGTATCAACCTGGTCTGAAAATCAGGTAAATTGAATAATGAGTTTTGAGAAGATTTGTAGCTGAGGTTGAGGTTCTGGATATAGGTTTGCTCGCTGAGCTGGAAGGTTTGGTTTCAGACGTTTCGTCACCAAATGCGGTAACATCATTAGTGAGCCTCCGGATGAAGCGCTAGTGGTAAATCCCACTTTTTATTTGTGTTTAGGTTTTCTTCAGTGGTTGATGTCGCATCCTGTAGTGATGTCACTTCCTGTTTGTTTCCTTTTTCTCTCTCGGGGTGGTAAATGGGATCCAAGTCAACTGTTTGTTGAGAGACCTCTGGTTGGAGTGCCATGCTACTAGGCGTTCTTGTGCGTATCTCTGTTTGGTTTGTCCCAGTCAAAGTGGTGTCTTTCCTCATCAGTATGTAAAGATACTAGTGAGAATGGATTATATCTTTTTGTGGCTAGTTGATGTTCATGTATCTTGGTGGCTAGTGTTCTGCCTGTAACAAATGCTACATTGGACAATCATCCCAACATCCATAAACAAAGCTGCACTAGAACATTATTTCAACAAGCCACCACACGCTGCAGCACAGAGGAGGAAAGAGAGGAGGAAAATCACCTATACAGTGTATTCAAAAAGAATGGGTATCCAATGAACGCAGTCTGCTAACTTCTCAGCAACAAACCCAAACAAGCAGACATAACACATCCAGAAACTATTCTCCCATCTCGGAAATGACTGCCAGACTGCTCAGACCTCTTGGCATCATGGTAGCCCACAAACCCACTAAAACAGCAGTGAATTAACTTGAAAGACCCTACACAGACAACAAGCAAAACCAATGTCATCTATAAAATACCTTGCAAGAACTGTAACAAACACTACATTGGACAAACAGGCAGAAAACTAGCCATCAGGATATGTGAACATCAACTAGCCACAAAAAGACATGATCCATTCTCACTAGTATCTTTACATACTGATGAGGAAAGACACCACTTTGACTGGGACAACACATCATCCGAGGACAAACCAAACATAGACATGCATGAGAATTCCTAGAAGCATGGCATTCCAACTGGAACTCTATCAACAAACACATTGACTTGGGTCCCATTTACCACCCCCTGAGAAAAAGAATAGGAAATGACATTACCACAAGAAATGACATCACCAATGCAAGGAAACCTAAATATTTAATACAAAGCGGGCCATACCACCAGTTCTTCATGTAGAGGCTTACTGATGTTACCTAGTATGGTGACAATATGTCTGAAACCGAACCTTCCAACTCAGTGAGCAAACCTACATCCAGAATTGGATAATATTGTGTATATATTTCAAAAAACTTTTAAACTTTGTGATCACTTCAGCAATAGGAGTACGTTTGGTTTCCACCATGCCATCCCAGTGAGCTGAGGTAGGACTTCTCCAATTTTGTGTGTTTTTTAATTTATCTAAAATACACAATATGAGCGTATAGCAAGAAATCCCTCAGTCCCTCATGAACTTGAGCAGATTTAAACAGTAGGGCTTCTTTAATATGTTTGAGGGCAAGATGTGTTGATCTTGTTGGTTGGGAAAAGTAAATTTCATAATTTTGTTGCAGTGGTAGTGCTCCTAACTGATTTATTCTATTTAATACTTAAGCTGGTGTTTTCATTTTTCAGAATGTAACTGGGATAAAAGACTGCATAAGAATTAGCATTTATTTGTCCTTCATAAAGATTTCTGGTCTTTATGGGTACAATTCAATGAACGCTGGCTGCTGTGTGTTCCATCAACTAGGTGTGTTTTTTTTAATGAGAACCAGCAATGTTCACATGACAACCTATCTTGCTCTTCCCAAAGTGGGTTTCAAGTGAGCTGTTATTATACCATGTGAAATCATTTTGTCACTTTGTTTTCAAGTTCAGTTGTACATTGTGTCTCTCCAACGCTATTGTATTTAAGGATTGTCAATACTGATGGCTTTTTGCTTCTGTAGGATCCAGGTATCAGCAGTACACAGACAAAAGGAACATATAAGCCATATGATGATGGTGCAAAGAGAGGCGTTTTCATTAAAAATGAAACTGGCCAACCATTAATAGGAAAGGTCAGTGCAGCAATGAAGTTTGGATTTTATCTGAATCTTCTATAATGTAATTAAACATCAACTACAACCAATCAAGTAAACCAGAACAACCCCTTTTACTGAAATGTGTATTCTTTGAGAACAATTCATTTCAAAATCTGCTAATCCTGTACCTGTAAATAAGTGAAGGTTTGTTCAAATAGTTATTGTCATTTAATAAATGATTATACAGTCAATGTGGTTTGTTATTGTTGGTGAGTTAGTTTTAAATGTGTATCTTCCAGATACCATCACTTTAAACTAATTTTATACAAGCCACTGTCATAAAGCATCTCTGATTTTGAGAGATATGCTTTTGTCAAAATTGATATTTATGAACTAATTGAATTTAAATTGCCAGTTGCTGTGACTGGATTTGAAGAGCATTAAGCTTGAACCTCTCGATTACTGGTCCACCATTGACAAGTTATTTTCGCATCAGGCTAGTTTGAAAACTGGGTGGTTGGCAAGTTGAAATCCAAAGGCATGTTTAAGTGTATGAGACAAACAGAAATTGCTGGAAAAGCTCAGCAGGTCTGGCAGCATCTGTGGAGCGAAATCAGAGTTAACATTTCGGGTCAAGTGGCCCGCCCTTAGGTCCTGAGGAAAGGTCACTCGACCCGAAACATTCCACAGATGCTGCCCGACCTGCTGAGCTTCTCCAGCAATTTGTTTCTCCCTGATTTACATCTTTTGGTTTTTAATGCTTAAATGTATTGTTTGTTTTGTTTAGGTTTGGCCTGGTCCAACTGCCTTTCCAGATTTTACAAACCCAGACACTCATTCCTGGTGGTACGAGAACATCAAAGAATTTCATGATAAAGTGTCATTTGATGGCATGTGGATTGTAAGTATGTAAATCAAATTCAAAAAATAAAGATGAAAAGATTGTTAAAATTGAATGAAGTAACTATAATGTGCACCGGACAGCTACTTTAAGAATAAATTTTGTTGTGAGAAATAATCTGGAGTTACACTGTTCAAAATGAAGTAATTCAAATAATTTTGTCATTTTCTGCTTTTGGTGTCTTCATTAATTCAAATTTATTGGTTAATGGAAATGCCTTTTAATGTACAGAATTCAGGCTAAACTTCATATTTGCAGTAAAATCTAAGTATTTAGCAGTACTGAAAATACCCAACTGTAACAGGTAATTGGGTGCTGAATCATAACATTGAAATCCTTAAGAAGGTTTTCTGAAAAAATGACACTGTTTTCGCCACTTGTAACAATGTTACCCTTGATAAAACTCTTTTTTTCCTCGGGTATATTCAGCTGTGCATAGCTGAGCCTGATGGGATAGTGAAAAATTGAATTGAGTATGTATTTCCATTATTATATATTTCAAATTATAAGCCTTTAATACAACCATAAATCTGTCTTGTTTTTAGCAGCAGTCAGTAGAGATGGTTTAAAAGGTACAAGGAAAATTCACCTGTTCGGCCATGAGATGAACAATGTTCCTTGGTTGTCAGTGCTGGAAAAAATAAAAATAAGCTGTTTGTTTCACAGGATATGAATGAACCATCCAATTTTGTTTCTGGAGCAATTAGTGGCTGTCCGAATAACAGTTTAGAAAATCCTCCTTACGTACCAGGTAAAAGATAATTAATGTGCATAACAAATGTTTTTCTTCTCCCAAGCCTGTCTATACCATTCCTTTTACTTTTTTTGTTTGCCTTTTTGTACATGCTAATTTATCTGATTTGTGCATTTTTCTAGAGTTTAATTTTTGTGGGAGAGATTTTAAATACCTCACTGTAAACATGATTATTTTCTGTTTGCAGGTGTGACTGGAGGAAATCTGAGATCTCGCACAGTGTGTATGTCTGGAAAACAATATTTCTCATCCCATTATAACCTACACAACCTTTATGGGTTGACTGAGGCCATTGCTTCTCATAAGTGAGTGACAATTGAAAAAGCAATGCATTCATTTGGACTGGACACAGCATAGTCATCTGAGTAATTAGGGTTTTTTTAACACTATTGAGTATCTTAAGTTTGCAAAAGCAAAACTTTTGAACTCAGTTTCTGTCCAAAATATTGAAGAACTGGATTTTCTTTGTCTGAGTTTTTAATGAATATTGTCAAGCCAATTCACTGAAGCTTGATCCTGCCTTTACTAAGTGTATACCTTCAGCCCTATTCACTGAATAGTGATTACACAAAAGAATTTGGATGTAGGTTTGATCACTGACCTGGAAGGTTCATTTCCAGATGTTTCATTACCCTGCTTGGTAACATCTTCAGTGGGCCTCAGGCGAAGCAATGCTGAAAATTCCTGCTTTCTATTTTATATGTTTGGGTTTGAAACATATGAATAGAAAGCAGGAATTTTCAGCATTGCTTCACCTGAGGCCCACCGAAGATGTTACCTAGTAGAGTAACGAAATGTTTGGAAATGAACCTTCCAGGTTAGTGTGCAAACCTACATCTAAAACCTCAACTGGAGCTACAAATCTTCTCAACTCGCTAACACAAGAATTTTGCTGCATAGTCCCCATCTAAGCCAAGGTACTGATGACAATTGTAGCACCAGCAAATTACTCTTTCAAATCAGCTGGCTTAATGCAGCCCAGTAAACTGAGGCCTTCATATCAATGATTCAGCTCCTGATGAGACACATTCAGACATTGTGAGGTGCCTCTGATTTGAAATTGGCAGCATTCTGGCAATTGTATAAAAGCCAGAGTTAAAATGTTGCCTCTGGATGTGTTTTGGTCACAACACCTGTTGCCGGCCAATTTGCTGCATTGGTACCTATTGGAAATGTCAGATCTTCCGGTGAAGTATGACGTGAGAGTGCCCAGGAATTTTGGGATAATCCTTGAGTGCTTCAGCTTTCTCTAAATTCTAGGCACGACAGTATCTGTGATATTGTGCTGTTTGTCTTGGATGGTTCCATCTGTACAGTGATAATACTCTGAAAGTGAGGTTAAGGCGGCCCCACAAGTTGTACAGAAGCCATGATATCATTTGGGCCATTGGCTATATTTTTTCATAAGGATAGTGGAGCGATGCCAACAGAAACAATGGATGCATGTTGCTATTAATCTTAAGATCATTATTGAAATGGTTTAAGTAACTTGTCTTAAAGTAAAGCTGATGCATCGTTGAAGTCAGAAATAATTGCTTAATTTGAAATTAGATCTGTCATTGGCAGTTATCAGTAATGAATGGTTGTGCATTTTAAACAGCATTTGTTTTAACATTGTCTCTTTTGCATTGAGTGCTTTGATCAAGGTGATTGGAAAACGTCCATTTGTGATTTCAAGGTCCACGTTTCCAAGTCATGGTCGTTATGCTGGCCACTGGACTGGAGACATTGCAAGTGGCTGGAAAGATATGCATTATACTATCCCAGGTTTGGAAATTAGACTAGACTCTGGTTTTGCCATTTATTTTATTTGTTCTTTCTCTGTGGATATTACTTGACCTACTCAAAGTTTCTGAGGATCTTAATACTACTTTGGAGTTTTTTATGGCTTTGAAAATGTGTAACTGCTAATCTGTTTAGTTTTAGATTCCAATGGTTGTGTTGCCAGTGTAAGGCGTGACTTTTAATAGTCAGAAAGTTATGGGTTCCTATATTTTCCTTGAGTTGAACTTGAAAGTTAAGAATGGCATTCCAGTGTAGTATTGAAGGAGTCATAGACCGTAGAACATAGAAGAATACAGCGCAGTACAGGCCCTTTGGCCCTCGATGTTGCGCTGATCCAAGCCCACCTAACCTACACTAGCCCACTATCCTCCATATGCCTATCCAATGCCCGCTTAAATGCCCATAAAGAGGGAGAGTCCACCACTGCTACTGGCAGGGCATTCCATGAACTCACGACTCACTGAGTAAAGAACCTACCCCTAACATCTGTCCTATACCTACCACCCCTTAATTTAAAGCTATGCCCCCTCGTAATAGCTGACTCCATACGTGGAAAAAGGTTCTCACGGTCAACCCTATCTAAACACCTAATCATCTTGTACACCTCTATCAAGTCACCCCTAAACCTTCTTTTCTCCAATGAAAACAACCCCAAGTGCCTCAGCCTTTCCTCATACGATCTTCCTACCATACCAGGCAACATCCTGGTAAATCTCCTCTGCACCCGTTCCAGTGCCTCCACATCCTTCCTACAGTATGGCGACCAAAACTGCAAACAATACTTCAGATGCGGCCACACCAGAGTCTTATACAACTGCAACATGACCTCAGGACTCCGGAACTCAATTCCTCTACCAATAAAAGCCAGTACGCCATATGCCTTCTTCACCGCACTATTTACCTGGGTGGCAACTTTCAAAGATCTGTGCACATGGACACCAAGATCCCTCTGCTCATCCACACTACCAAGTATCCGACCATTAGCCCAGTACCCCATCTTTTTGTTACTCTTACCAAAGTGAATCACCTCACACTTAGCTACATTGAACTCCATATGCCACCTTTCTGCCCAGTTCTGCAGCTTATCTATATCCCGCTGTAACCTGCCACATCCTTCCTCACTGTCAACAACTCCTCCGACTTTCGTATCATCCGCAAACTTGCTCACCCAACCTTCTAGCCCCTCCTCCAGGTCATTTATAAACATGACAAACAGCAATGGTCCCAAAACAGATCCTTGCGCAACACCGCTAGTAACGGCACTCCAAGATGAACCTTTACCATCAACTACTACCCTCTGTCTTCTTCCAGCCAGCCAGTTCCTAATCCAAACCTCCAACTCACCCTCAATGCCATACCTCTGTATTTTTTGAAGTAGCCTACCATGGGGAACCTTATCAAACACCTTACTAAAATCCATATACACCACATCTACCGCTTTCCCCTCGTCCACCTCCTTAGTCACCTTCTCAAAGAATTCAATAAGGTTTGTGAGGCATGACCTGCCCTTCACAAAACCATGCTGACTATCCTTGATCACATTATTCCTATCCAGATGTTCATAAATCCTATCCCTTACAATTCTCTCTAAGACTTTGCCCACAACAGAAGTGAGACTCACCGGCCTATAGTTACTAGGGTTATTCCTACTTCCCTTCTTGAATAAGGGAACCACATTTGCTAGCCTCCAGTCTTCTGGCACTACTCCTGTAGACAACGAGGACATAAAAATCAAGGCCAATGGCTCTGCAATCTCCTCCCTTGCTTCCCAGAGAATCCTAAATGCCATCGGTCCCGGGGACTTATCTATTTTCACCCTTTCCAGAATTTCCAACACCTCTTCCCTACATACCTCAAAGCCATTCAGTCAAAGAGTTGTTCAGCATGGAAACACCCTTCGGTCCAACCCGTCCATGCCAACCAGATATCCCAACCCAATCTAGTCCCACTTGCCAGCATCCAGCCCATATCCCTCCAAACCCTTCCTATTCCCATCCAAGTACCTCTTAAATGTTGCAATTGTACCAGCCTCCACCACATCCTCTGGCAGCTCATTCCATACACGTACCACCCTCTGCATGAAAAAGTTGCCCCTTAGGTCTCTTTTATATCTTTCCCCTCAGACCCTAAACCTGTGCCCTCTAGTTCTGGACTCCCTCACCCCAGAGAAAATACTTTGCCGATTTATCCTATCCATGCCCCTCATAATTTTGTAAACTTCTATAAGGTCACCCCTCAGCCTCCGCGCTCCAGGGAAAACAGCCCCAGCCTGTTCAGCCTCTCCCTGTAGCTCAGATCCTCCAACCCTTATAGATCTTTTCTGAACCCTTTCAAGTTTCACAACATCTTTCCGCTAGGAAGGAGACCAGAATTGCACGCAATATTCCAACAGTGGTCTAACCAATGTAGTGTACAGCGACAACATGACCTCCCAACTCCTGTACTCAATACTATGACCAATAAAATAAAGCATACCAAACGCCTCCTTCACTATCCTATCTACCTGTGACTCCACTTTCAAGGAGCTATGAACCTGCACTCCAAGGTCTCTTTGTTCAGCAACACTCCCTAGGACCTTACCATTAAGTGTATAAGTCCTGCTAAGATTTGCTTTCCCCAAATGCAGCACCTCGCATTTATCTGAATTAAACTCCATCTGCCACTTCTCAGCCCATTGGCCCATCTGGTCCAGATCCTGTTGTAATCTGAGGTAACCCTCTTCGCTGTCCACGACACCTCCAATTTTGGTATCATTTGCAAACTTACTAACTGTACCTCTTGTGCTCGCATCCAAATCATTTATGGAAATGATAAAAAGTAGAGGGCCCAGCACCGATCCTTGTGGCACAGACCTCCAGTCTGAAAAACAACCCTCCACCACCACCCTCTGTCTTCTACCTTTGAGCCACTTCTGTATCCAAATGGCTAGTTCTCCCTGTATTCTGAGATCTAACCTTGCTAATCAGTCTCCCATGGGGAACCTTGTCAAATGCCTTACTGAAGTCCATATAGATCACATCTACTGCTCTGCCCTCATCAATCTTCTTTGTTACTTCAAAAAGCTCAATCAAGTTTTTGAGACATGATTTCCCACGCACAAAGCCATGTTGACTATCCCTAATCAGTCCTTACCTTTCCAAATACATGTACATCTTGTCCCTCAGGATTCCCTCCAACAACTTGCCCACCACCAAGGTCAGGCTCACCGGTCTATAGTTCCCTGGCTTGTCTTTACCGCCCTTCTTAAACAGTGGCACCATGTTAGCCAACCTCCAGTCTTCCGGCACCTCACTTGTGAATATCGATGATACAAATATCTCAACAAGAGGCCCAGCAATCACTTCTCTAGCTTCCCACAAAGTTCTCTGGTAAAGCTGATCAGGTCCTGGGGACTTATCCACTTTTAACCGTTTCACAACATTCAGCACTTCCTCCTCTGTAATCTGGACATTTTGCAAGATGTCACCATCTATTTCCCTACAGTCTATATCTTTCATATCCTTTTCCACAGTAAATACTGATGCAAAATATTCATTTAGTATCTCCCCCATTTTCTGTGGCTCCACACAAAGGCCGCCTTGCTGATCTTTGAGGGGCCCTATTCTCTCCCTAGTTAACCTTTTGTCCTTAATATATTTGTAAAAACCCTTTGGATTCGCCTTAATTCTATTTTCCAAAGCTATCTCATGTCCCTGTTTTTGCCCTCCTGATTTCTCTCTTAAGTATACTCCTACTTCCTTTATACACTTCTAAGGATTCACTCGATCTATCCTATCTATATCTGACATATGCTTCCTTCTTCTTCTTAACCAAACCCTCAATTTCTTTAGTCATCCAGCATTCCCTATAGTTACCAGCCTTCCCTTTCACCCTGACAGGAATATACTTTCTCTGGATTCTTGTTATCTCATTTCTGAAGGCTTCCCACTTTCCAGCTGTCCCTTTTACCTGCGAACATCTGCCTCCAATCAGCTTTTGAAAGTTCTTGTCTAATACCTTCAAAATTGGCCTTTCTCCAATTTAGAACTTCAACATTTAGATCTGGTCTATCCTTTTCCATCACTATTTAAAAACTAATCGAATTATGGTTGCTGGCCACAAAGTGCTCCCCCACTGACACCTCAGTCACCTGCCCTGCCTTATTTCCCAAGAGTAGGTCAAGATTTGCACCTTCTCTGGTAGGTACATCCTGAAGAAGGGCTTATGCCCGAAACATCGATTCTCCTGTTCCTTGGATGCTGCCTGACCTGCTGTGCTTTTCCAGCAACACATTTTCAGCTAGGTACATCCACATACTGAATCAGAAAATTGTCTTAAGAAATTCCTCTCCATCTAAACCTTTAACATTATGGCAGTTCCAGTCGATGTTTGGAAATTTAAAATCCCCAACCTTACAGATAGCTGAGATCTCCTTACAAGTTTGTTTCTCAATTTCCCTCTGACTATTGGGGGAGTCTATAATACAATCCCAATAAGGTGATCATCCCTTTCTTATTTCTCAGTTCCATCCAAATAACTTCCCTCGATGTATTTCCAGTGTTTTGTGAGAATCTTTAGATGCGACATTAAACCAGCCTGCCTTTTCAGATGGACGTAAAAGATCCGTTGGCACTCTTTTGAAGAGCATGGAATTATTCCCAGTGCCCTGGCTAATATCTGTCCCTTAACTGACTTTACATACAGTTTATCTGCTGTTTTTTCATGTTGTTTGTGGGAACTTGCTGTACATAAATTGACTGCCATGCTTCCTTTTTTTAAGAGTAACTAGACAGTCAAAAGTATTTACAGTAATTGGTCCTGAAATACTTTGGGTGCCAGGCTTTCATAAAAGGCACTAAATGTAAGTTTTCCTTTCAGTCAATTAACACAAACTGATATTAGACAAACTCCAGGTTACTAAGCAGAGCAGTGATTGGATAAAAAATAGTAACGCAGGTTTTGAGAGAACCGATCTTAGAACAAAGAACAAAGAATATTTACAGCCCAGGAACAGGCCCTTCGGCCCTCCTAGTCTGAGCCGATCCAAATGTACTGTCTAAACCTGTCGGTCAATTCCTAAGCATCTGTATCCCTCTGCTCCCCACCTACTCATGCATCTGTCCAGACGCATCTTAAATGAATCTACCGTGCCTGCCTCTACCACCTTTGCTGGTAATGTGTTCCAAACGCCCACCACTCTGTGTGGATTTTAGTCAATAACACCCTTATTACCTTGGATAAAATGACATGGAGGGAGGAGGATTAAAGTAATAAAGTTTAAACCTGACTAAATCTTTACAATGCATCTGAGGAATTAATAGTACAGTTAGAAATAAATGGGTTTGATGCTAATCACCACAATAAAGATATGGTTACAAGGTGACCCAAGTTGTGTGTGGCCAGCAGAGACATTAGTACAGTTAGAGGTGAGCGTTGCAAAGATAATATGGGGATTTGAATCTTCAGATCAGCTGGAGAAACTAAACTTTGGGGGGCATGATGTAGTAGTCACTATCAGAATTAAGCCTGTATCATCATGGACTTGAAGTTCAGAAAGCATTTTCACTTAACATTGTGAATCATGATTCTCTATCTGTGAAGCTGTGAATTCTGTTTTTATTCATTTGTGGGACTTGGGTGTCATCAGCTGGTCAGCATTGATCGCCCATCCCTATTTGCCCTTCTTGAATTGCTGCAGTCCACTTGCTGTGGGTTGACCCACAATGCCGGTAGGGAGGGAATTCCAGGGTTTTGACCCAACGACTGTGAAGGAATGGCAGTATATTTCCAAGTTAGGGTGGTGAGTGGCATGGAGGGAATTTGCAGGTGGTGGTGTTCCCAAATACCTGCTGCCCTTGTCCTTCTAGGTGGAAGTGATCGTGGATTTGGAAGGTGCTGTCTAAGGATCTTTGAGTTTCTGCAGTGCATCTTGTAGATAGTACACACTGCTGCTGCTGAAAGCTGTGATGGAACGACTGAATGGCACCACACCAAAAACAATCAAGCAGGTTGTTTTGTCCTAGATTGTGTCAAATTTCTTGTGTTGGAAGAGCTGCACCCATCCAGGCAAGTGGGCAGTATTCCATCATACTCCTGACTTGTCTTGTAGATGATGAATAGACTTTAGGGTATCAGGAGGTGAGTTGTTCACTGCAGTAACCCTAGTCTCTGACCTGTTCCTGTAGCCACTGTGTTTATGTGGTGAGTCCAGTCGAGCTTCTGGTCAATGGTAACCCCAAGGATGTTGACAGTGGGGAATCAGTGATGGTAATACTGATGAATATCAAGGGGCGGTAGTTAGTGTCTCTTATTGATCATAGTCATTGTCTGTCTGGCATTTGTGTGGCACGAATGTTACTTGACACTTTGTCAGCCAAAGCCTGGATATTGTCCAGATCTTGTTGCATTTGAGCATGGACTGCTTCAGTATCTGAGGAGTCGCAGATACTCAGAATACTCAAGTATCAAATATTTTCAAGATGGAGATTGATAGATTTGTGAACATAAAGAGCATTAAGGAATGCGGTTACTGTGGGAAAGTGCTGTTAAGAGGATCAGCTGAAATCTCATTAAATAATAAAGCAAGTTTGAATGGCCTGCTGCTCACTTTTCCTGTGACTATTCAGCAGCATGCTTGCTTGAGAATGTATGAGAAGTTCTGAATTGTCTGAGGGTAGCTCATAGTCATTCCTCAATTTTTGCTTTCTGATATTTAACGGTAAGTTTTAATTATGCTTTCTGATGTATCAAAACATATCACTAACATTAAAAAAATTGTGAGCAATAAAGATATTATAGCTATTCAAGAGAAAAAAATTGTCATTGGCTAAATGGCTGCTTAAGTGAAAATTTTGTGGTCAACCAATTGAAAGGTGACTTTTTAAAAAAAAAATCATGACTTTTATTCTAACCTTGTTGTTCTGGGATTTTTCTGTGGAATCCATGGTCAAGTTGCTGCTTCATCTGACCATCTCTATATCAGACCATACATCAGCCACTAGAATATGCACTACAGAAGTGTCAGATGGTGTTTTTTTTTTCTTGTTTTTATTTTGATTCCAGCTGCTTGCTCATATTTCTAACTTCCATACAGTATGACTCTCTGGCTGTATATAAAGATAAATTCTGGTTTAAGCATAATGTAAATTTGAGAGTATGGTGTATGCATGCAACAAAAAACTTTCAATAGAATAATAATTATTTATTAGTAGCTTTGAATTGTAAAATAACAGATAAAACTCTATTTTGTGTATTTCACAGCAATAATGCTGTTTAACATGTTTGGAGTTCCCCTTGTTGGAGCAGATGTCTGTGGTTTTCATTGGACCACCACTGAAGAACTCTGTGTGCGCTGGATGCAACTTGGATCATTCTACCCCTTTATGCGGAATCACAATGACTGGAAACAACCGGTTAGTCCTTTAGAGACCATTAAGTAACTGACATTGACTTACTGAATTACTAATTTTAGTTATTTTGGAAGTGTGTGTGTGTGTATGTGTATATATAGAGTACCTTTTTCGAATGCAGTGTGAAATTAAAAGATTAATCATAAGAATTCTATCCAGTTTATAGATCCTGTGAAAAAAACTTTCAGAGTTACCTATACCATTTCTAAATGGAAAAGGATATTAATTCCAAAGCAAAGTTTACCCTGTGTCATTCTTTTAGTTTTTAACAATGTTTGGTAAGAAGCTGAAGGAGGGTTTGGGAGAAGAGCAACTTTGAAAGGAAATTTTTTTTTAAGGAATGAATTCTAAAAGTCCAGCATTTCTGAACCATTTGGACCCTCCCTTCCACAATATTGGAGCTTCAGTTCCAGTCTGAATCTGGATTTGAAAGAGGAACACTCGTCTGAGAAACTGGTGCATGGCTGTGTTCCGGAAGTAGATGGGAGGCATAAGACAATGATTGTGAGATCAGAAATGGAGACTGGACACAATTGAAAACAGGGAGTAGACGAGCACCCATTCACATAGCAAACACCATTAGAACAAATCTTGCACTGGTCATGGATTATATGCCTCAATAAAACAAAGCATTCGATTGATTGACTTTCTTTAAAGGCTTACTGTATACAATGGGAAAGACACCATGAGGGAAAGGAATGAAAATTCTAACGTGAAGCTCAGTCTGAGATCTTTTGGATGTTGCCCTTTTTATATTAAAAAAAATTAGCATCTAAGGTTTTAAGATTAGAGTGCAGGAAGTGTACTCTGCTAGTTCAAAAAAAGGCTTCCAAAAGAATGAAAGCAAAGCACTTATAAAGCTAAAAACACTAAGTAGATCTGAGTCGAAAGTGTGGTGCCAGAAAAGCACAGCATGTCAGGCATCATCCGAGAAGCAGAAGAATTGACGTTTCGGGCATAAGTCCTTCATCGGGAACGAGGCTCACTTTTTCCCACCTAAGTAGATCTGGCAGTATCTCGGCAGAGATGATCAATATTTGAAATTGGACATTAATTGACTTCAAGACTTCAATATTAATGTAAGCAAAAATTAGTTCCAGGCCATCCTCACTCTGTCAGGTACTTTTGAGGATTTGTCCAAAGTCAGCTGCTGGTGATGCCTTGATCTGATCTTGTAGATCATTTCTGTGATCTGCTTCTGCATGCTCATTTGTTCAATAGTTTCGAAGGTTGAGACCTAATACTAGTTCCATTCATTTCACAATCTCTATAAAACGGTTTCTGATGTAAATGGACGTTTTACTTCTGGATGTGAATACCAATTGTAAAATGAATTTGATTTTGTTTTCCAGTCTCAGGAGCCATATGTCTTCAGTGAGTCCGCACAATCAGCAATGCGAAAAGCTCTCTTCTTGCGATACATGTTGTTGCCTTTCCTCTACACACTTTTTCACAGAGCTCATTCAGCTGGAGAAATGGTTGTCCGGCCATTGTCATTTGAGTTAGTTGCCTTTTTCAATTTCTATGTATTTTAAAAAAAGAAATCTTCCCTAGTGAGATTGGTAATTAATAGCTGTACAGAAAGCTGAATTGACACTAATTCAAATCTTGTTTTGCCTATGGATTAATTTTAGTTCAGTATGATTTTAATCCAAAACGAGAACACATGGAACCAGAAGTGATCATGATTCATGTCAGTAATGAATGGGAGGTAGAAGACAGTTGGAATAAAGGATTTGCTTAGAATACACCAAAAGTACTGTAAGCAAGTCGGAATACTGCATTTAAGGAAAGCTATGGAATATTTGGAGCAATGATTTACCAAGATGATGTCCAGACTCCAAAATACAAATTACTCAAAGATTACATAAACTAGCATTGTATTTCTTTTCGGCACATTCAGTGATTTTAATTAAAAGTTTAAGATAATGGAGGAACAAGTAAAGAGTAACTAACTGTCTAGAGAATCTTGGGCAAAGAGGTATTGTCTGCATTTTGGAAGCAGACCATTCAAGAGTGGGAAATACGTGTGAAACAAAAGCACGTAGAACTTATTCAACCACAATCTGTAACGTTATGGTGAGGCGTAGCCCCTATTCTATCATTATCACTGTACTAGAGGATCAATCTTGGCTCAATATGAAGTATCCGAGGGCATACAAAAAACAGCAAAAGACCTATGTAAAATTGAGATGTCAGTCTATTCAAGCTACAACACAACATGCAAGTCAAGCAGTGCAAGGAGGGATGAGACAGAACTAAATGATCCCACACCACTGGATCAAATCGAGGCTCTGTAGCCCTACCACATCTAGTCAGAAAGGTTGGTGACAAGTGAACCACTCACTGGAAGAGGAAGCTTCTCAAATATTCCCATCCCTTTTGATAGAGGAGTCAAGCACATCAGTACAAAGGATAAAATGTTGAAGTATTTGAAAGCATGTTAAGCCAGATGTGCTGAAAGAAAGGTATTCAAAAAATTATGTTAATGCATAACTGTGTGTACTTTGTATGCCGAGAATAACTAGATTGGCTGTTAACCACCACAATCAGCTCCCGCGGTCCTCAGCACCAAAAATGCCAATCTTTAATCAAATTGCTTCACCCCATGTCTTATCAAAAACTGAAGGCACCAGATACTAGGAAGGCAGTGGGGCCTTGACAACATTCCAGGAATAATACTTTTTAAAATTAGATTTTTTACAGTGTGGAAACAGGCCCTTCGGCCCAACAAGTCCACACCGACCCGCTGAAGTGCACCCACCCCGACCAATTCCCCTACATTTACCCCTGCACCTAACACTAGAGGCAATTTAGTGTGGCCAATTCACCTAACCTGCACATTTTTGGATTGTGGGAGGAAACCAGAGTACGGTGGAAACCCACGCAGACACTGGGAGAATGTGCAAACTCCACACAGTCAGCCGCCTGAGGCGGGAATTGAACCTGGGTCTCTGGCGCTGTGAGGCAGCAGTGCTAACCACTGTGCCACCGTGCCGCCCACTAAAGCCATGAAGCCTGAAGGCATGTGCTCTAGAACTTGTCATGGTCCTAGCCAAGCTGTTCTAGTACAGCTGCACCACTGGCATCTACTTGGCAAAAAGCAGAATAAATCCAACCTGACAGTTAGTACCCCTTAAGTCTACACTCAATCAGCAAAAGATTATCTAGACAATAGGTGCAGGAGTAGGCCATTCTGCCCTTCGAGCCTGCACCACCATTCAATATGATCATGCCTGATCATCCTTAATCAGTGTCCTGTTCCTGCCTTATGTCCATAACCCCTGATTCTACTATCCTTGAGAGCTCTATCTAACTCTTAAATGAATCCAGAGACTGGGCCTCCACTGCCCTCTGGGGCAGAGCATTCCACGCAGCCACCACTTTCTGGGTGAAGAAGTTTCTCAAGCAACATTTACTCAACAATAATCTACTTAGTTTGAATTTTCAGGCCCACTCAGATCCTGGTTACACTGAAGCATGGGATAGAAAAGCTGAACTTGAAGGGAAGAGCAGGTGACTTCCCTTGCCATAAAGGCAGCATTTGAATGAGATTAGCATCAAGAAACCACAGCAAAACTGGGGTCAATGGGAATCAAAGGGAAATCTCTCCTGGTTACAGTCATACCAAGCACAAAGTGGTTGTAGTATGGGAGATTGGTCATTTCAATCCCAGCACATCTCTGCTGTAGTCCTCTGACAACATTCCAAGAAGTTCAACACCATCAATAACACTACACTACTTGAATGAGCACCCTATCCAATGGTTTGAGCATTCACTACCTCAACCACATTCACAATACCAGTAGTATCTATTGTCTACAAGACTCCCCACACAGTTTCTTCCAAACCTGTGACCTCTATCACTAATAGTAAGGAAAAGGGCAGCAACAAGGAAATAACCATCTGCAAATTCCTCTCCATGGCACACACCACCCTGACTCTTTGCACTATATCACCTTTGCTGACACTGTGGCAAAATCTTGGAACTTCCTAATAACATTATGGGTGTACCTACACCACATGGACCGCAGCGAACGATACCTTCAATGGCAGTTATATGGGGACAATAAATGTTGGCCTAACCACTGAACACATTACGTGAATGAACTTTGGAAAACCTCTTCAAAATGCAATTTATGCAAGAAATATTCATTTTAAATTGAGATGTTGATGAATTTTCATGAAACGGTACTCAGGATATTGAGTAAAGGTGGGCATATGGATTAGGTTTCAGGATGTGTTGAGTGATATTGTTGAAGCTTCAGTCCTTTACCAGCAATGTTATCTGGCTTAGAGGAATAGACATTTAAATGCAAGTCTGTAGATGATGGTAAATTATAAGGAAACAGTAAGTAGTGTGATAAGCGAGAAAAGGAAAGTGCACGACACACAGTTCCATTGTGAAAGCATTAACTTACTTGCTTTGGATTTGTAAATAATGAATTGATAAATATTGATGGTAAGCAACAAGAAACCACAAAGGAATTTGGATATGCATGTAGCTCACTTAAACTATTGCAAAAGCTAACTTTTTTTTTGTTTGTTGGCCTTTTTTCCCCTAAGGGGACAGAATTACAAATAGCATTAAATCATGCTGTTGCTGCACAAAGCATTGGTCAAACATGATTTGAAGTATTAAGTTTTCTATTGGGGAGCGAACCACAGGAAAAAGATTGATTTTGGAAGGGGTACAGTGTGGATTTGTCAGAACAATAACAGGTCTGAAGTGTTAAGGAGAAACTACAGAAACTTGGCTTGTACTTCCTTTCATTGAAATAGTTTAAGGATGGTCTAACAGAGCGGTTTTATAATAAGAGTTTTGATCAATTCGATAAAAGGAAACTTTTTTTTCAGTGTAGGATTTGAGACTATTTAAGACCTATTTTAAAATTAGACTTTCTAGGAATGAAATCTGTTAACACATTTTCCATGGAATGAATAGGAGGAATGTGGAACTTCCCCAAAAAGACTGATAACTGAGGTCAAGGAAACTTTTGAGCATGATAAATATATTTTTGTTGGCTAAATGTATTAAATAATTTGAAATAAAGACATGTAAAATGAGTTGATCTGTGAATTAACCTTAATCAAGTTGAATGGCAGGCTGTAAGTGCTGAATGTTCCTATGATCATTGACCCAGTTGCAAACAGTAATTATTTTTGCTGGACCCTGAAAGTGTATACAATTTTAAGCACCTTGTATTTTAAATTATAATTCAATATAGTCTACATGCAACTTGCATATACCAAGTGAGATGTCAAAAGGACAAAATGATCTTGAATCTAATTGTGATCTGAGCCAGATGCTTGGAGTAACTGTGGGCTTATGTTTGTAGACAGTTTCTTATTTAAAGAGGACCAGTTGTTCAAATTCACCTCAGAGCAGTTAAATTTGTTTGATATTTCACCAGTGAAATACTGAAATTTTTGAGACCCCATTTACCAGCGATTTCTCAAATGTTTATAAGGATGTCCTTCACTGTTGTTATCATTGGGTGGTTTCTTGTCAGGAGCAATTATAATGTCTCCTTTAGGACATCTTTAAGAAAAATAATCCAAGTAGTTTTGTCAGATCTCTTGTGTTGGAGTTAATTCATATACCAATATGCTATCCTTTGCTTTAGATTCCCTCAAGATCCAAACACTCCAAGCATTGATCGTCAGTTCATGTGGGGTGAGACACTCCTCATCACTCCAGTATTGGAACCTAAAGCATTGGAAGTGTCCGGCTACTTTCCTCCAACAACATGGTACAAGCTGTATGATGTAAGTGTTATGTTATGTTGCATTCTTGACTATGATGCATCCAATGCCATTTTGGATTGTATATAGTACTAACTCCATGGGCTTACTGCAATCTACATTTGTGCCATTCTCTGATCTGACACAGCATTCAAATTAGACCAAAATGCTTGTACAATTGCCTTGCACATTTTTTTTGTTAGTTTAGTTTATGTGCTCAGCACTTACTACCTGAAGGCTAGGTTGGGAAACCCCATACAAAATATCTACTTTATTCAAATCTGTGAATCACATTGATTCAGCTAAAATCAAACTAATTATTTAGTTAAGTGTAGTATTTGGTTGTACATGTACAATTTACCTTTATTTTAATATATCTTCCTGTGATCTTATTTTAACCTTTTTTAGGGTTCTGTTATCCATAGCAAAGGTCAGTACATAATACTGCAGGCGCCATTGGATACTATTAATGTCCATATACGAGGAGGATGCATTTTACCTACACAGGTAAGGGTATATATGACTTCAGTGGAGATGAATGGTACAAAGTGAGTGATAAGAGCTCAGATGCTTCTTAAACAATCAACCTGATTTCCATTCCCAGGTTTCTTGCCTGCTGATATTTAATTTTGGTGTAACAGAAGAGGGAATCCTTTTTCAAAAGCTCCCCTTTTTAACCTTTTTTTGTCCTCTTGCTTCATTTGAAGTGCCTTTTTTTTTTAACATGTCTTATTTCCTGGTCATGTCTCGCCTCACTGATTAAATTGCATTGTTAATGAGGCCTGCGATTGAACGGCTCGAGTTAGAATATAGAAACAGAACAGTACAGCATAGTACAAGCCCTTCGGCCCATGGTTATCTTAATCAAAGATCAACCTAACTTACACAATCCTCCATTTACTGCTGTCCATGTGCTTGTTCAGCAGTTGCTTAAATATTCCTCATGTCTCTGACTCAACTACCACTGCTGGCAGTGCATTCCACGCACCCAACACTGTGTAAAGAACCTATCTTGCATCTCCCCTATACCTTCCTCCACTCACCTTTAAAAGTTTGATCCCTCATAACAGCAATTTCTGACCTGGGGAAAAGTCTCCGGCTACCAACTCTATCTATGCCTCTCCCCTAATCTTGTACACCTCTGTCAAGTCACCTCTCTTCCTTCTCTCCAGTGTGAAAAGCCCCAGCTCACTCAACATCTCTTTGTAAGACAAGCCCTCCAGGCAGCATCCTGGTCGATCTCTTCTACACCCCCTCTAAAGCATCTATATCCTTCCCATAATGAGGTGACCAGAACTGAACACAATATTCCACAAGTACACTAACCAGGGTTGTATAGAGCCGCAGAAAAACCTCATGGCTCTGAAACTAACTCACTCTCTCCCTCCTCCCCCCCCCCCCCCCCCCCCCAATGAAAGCCAAAACACCTTACGATGCGTTAACAACCCATCAACCCTGATGGAAACTTTGAGGGATCTATGTACATGGCCCCCAAGATCCTGCTGTTCCTCCACACCACCAAGAATCCTGTCTTTAACCCAGTATTCAGCATTCAAATTTGACCTTCCAAAATGACTCATTTCACATTTGTCCAGGTTGAACACCATCTGCCACTGCTCAGCTCAGCTCTGCATCTTGTCAATGTCTTGTGGTAGCCTACAACAGCTCTCAACACTATCTACAATACCACCGATCTTTGTGTCATCGGCAAGCTTACTAACTCACCTTCCACTTCATGACATTTTATAAAAACTACAAAGAGCAGAGGCCCAAGGACAGATCCCTGTGGGACAGCACTGGTCACCGACCTTCAGGCGGAATACTTTCCAACCACTACCACTCGCTGTCTTCTTTTAATCAGCCAATTCTGTATCAAGACAGCCAAATTTCCTTGTATCCCATACCTCCTAACTTTCTGAATGAGCCTACAGTGGGGAATCTTATCGAAAGCCCTACAGGAGTCAGAGTCATAGAGATGTACAGCATGGAAACAGACCCTTCGGTCCAACCCCTCCATGCCGACCAGATATCCCAACCCGATCTAGTCCCACCTGCCAGCACACGGCCTGTATCCCTCCAAACCCTTCCTATTCATATACCCATCCAGATGCCTCTTAAATGTTGCAATTGTACCAGCCTCCACCACATCCTCTGGCAGCTCATTCCATACATGTACCACCCTCTGCGTGAAAAGGTTGCCCCTTGGGTCTCTCTTATATCTTTCCCCTCTCACCCTAAACCTATGCCCTCTAGTTCTGGACTCCCCGACCCCAGGGAAAAGACTTTTCTAATTATCCTATCTATGCCCCTCATAATTTTGTAAACCTCTATAAGGTCACCCCTCAGCTCCAGGGAAAACAGCCCCAGCCTGTAAATCTATATATATCAACCTTCATCAACTTGCCTCATCATATCCTCAAAGCACTCATAAGGCTTGTGAAGCATGACCAGCTCCTCATAAAGCCATGCTGACTATCTTTAATCAAACTATGTTTCTCCAAGTTGTCATAAATCCCATCTCTCAGAATTATTTCCAGTACCTTGCTTACCACAAACCGAAGACTGACTGGTCTGTAATTCCCAGGGATTTCACTATTCCCTTTCTTGAACAGAGGAACAACATTCGCCTCTCTCCGATCATCCAGTACTACTCCCATGGAGTGTGAGGATGTAAACAGGGTAGCTAGGAAAGAACTCAAATGGACTGAGAAGAGCTCGGAGGGGACAAAAAAAAGACCTTGATTGGGAAGGATTAGGGAAAACCCAAGAGTGTTCTACATTTACATGAGGAATAACAGAATGATAAGAGAGGGTAGGGCCGATGGGTGATAGTGGAGGGAACTTGTGCCTGGAGTCTCAAGAGGTAGGGGATAACTTTGTGCCAGATCCTTGCTTCCTCAATCTTAAGTAAGCTTCCTTCTTGCTCTTGACGAGAGCTCTTTTTCTCTTATCATCCAAGGCTCCATCACCTTACCATTCCTTGCCTGTCTCAGTGGAACAAAGTTATCCAACACTCGCAACAAGTGCTCCTTGAACAGCATCCACATTTCTGTTGTGCATTTCCTGTAGAACAATTGTTCCCAATTTATATTCCACAACTCCTGTCTAATAGCAGTATAATTTTCCCTCCATTAATTAAATTCCTTCCCATACTGTCTGTTCCTATCCCTGTCCATGGCTATGGTAAAGGTGAGGCAGTTGTGGTCACTGTCACCGAAATGCTGTCTCACCAAGTGATCTGACACCTGGTCTGGCTTGTTGCCGAGCACCAAAGCCAATATGGCCTACCCGCTAGTTGACCCATCTACATATTGAGTCATGAATCCTTCCTGGATACACCTGATAAAATTGGCTCCATCCAGACCATCTGCATTAAGGACGTTCCAATCAATATCGGGGCAGTTGAAGTCACCCATAACAACAACTCTGTCACATCTGCACCTTTGCAAGATCTGCTGTCTAATCTGTTCTTCAATCACTCTTCTGCTATTTTGGGGGGGTCTACAGAAAACATCCAATAAAGTGACTGATCCTTCCTTTTCCTGTTACAGACTTCCACCCATACTGACTCAGTAGACAAACCCTTCTCAACAATCTCCTCTTTTTTTTTGCAGCTGTGATGCACTCTTTAATTAACAATGCTACAACCCCCTTACCCCGCTCCTTGTTCTTTTTAAAAGATCTAAACCCTGGATCATCCAGCAACCATTCCTGCCCCTGTCTCAGTTATGGCCACAACATTGTAGTTCCAAGTTATGCTCCATGTTCGAAGTTCCTCTTATTCCTGACACTCCTTGCATTGAAACAGACACACTTGAACCCATCCCTTTGCCCTATCAACTGTGTATCTTTCCTGACAGACTCTCTGCATTCTATTTATGCCCATTCAACAACTATCCTCTCCTCTGATCTGTAGTTCTAGTTCCCATCCCCCTGACAAAGTAGTTTAAACCCTCCCAAAGTGCTCTGGCAAATCTCCCATCCAGGACATTGGTGTCTCTCCAGTTTAAATGCAACCCGTCCTTCACGTACAGGTCCCACCTTCCCCAGAAGGTACTCCAATGATATATGTATCTGAAGTCCTCCCTCCTGCACCAGCCTTGTAGCCATTTGTTTAACTGCACTCTCTCTTCCTGTTCCTCACCTCACTTGCACGTGGCACTGTTAGTAATCCTGAGATTACTACTCAGCCCATCCTGCTTTTTAGCTTCCAACCTAACTCTGAGATCATTTTTTAGGTCCTCATCCCTTTTCCTAGTTATGTCATTGGCTAATGTGCACTACGACTTCTGGCTGCTCATTCTCCCCCTCAATCAGAGACATCCTGAACCTTGGCACCCAGGATGCAACAAACTTTCTCGGAGTCCCATTCACGACCACAGAATTTGCTTTCCATTCCTTAACTATTGAGTCTCCTACCACTAGTGCTTTTCTGTTCTACTGCCTTCCCTTCTGAGCCACAGAGCCAGACTCAATGTCAGAGACCTGACCACTATGGCTTTCCCTGGTAGGTTCCCCCACCACCCCCAACAGAATCCAAAATGGTATATTTATTATTGAGGGGAACAGCCACAGGAGAATCCCTGCATTGTCTGCCTAATCTCTTTCCGTCCCCTGACTGTAACTCATCTACCTTTTTTCCTGTACCCGAGGTGAGATTACTTTCCTGTAACTCCGCCTGCCGAATGATCCGAAGTTCATCCAACTCAGGCTCCAGATCCTTAATGTGGTTTCCGAGGAGCTGGAGTTGGGTGCACTTCCTACGTATGAAGTCAGTGGAATCACTAGTGGCGACCCTTACCTCCAACATCCTACAGGAGGAGCATGCAACTGCCTTAACATCCATTCTCACTGTTCTGAATTCCCAAAGAGACTATTGAAAGACTAGTAAACTCAGTGAATCAGCACACAGAACCCTTTGTTTTTGGTTAGAGGAGGAGGATGAGTGGGAGACACTACCTAAGTAGTGCTTCAGGTAAAGCAACTGCCCAAATATATTACCTCACTTACTCAGCAGTCTTATGTCCGCTCCCACTCAGCGTGCAGTCCACCTATGCACGAGATCAGTTATTAAAGGATTGATTTACCTTCCCGACAGCCCCTGGTCCTCCATCTCACTGCTCCTCCTGCTGCTGCAGCAAAAGTTGGTTCCATTGTTTGTGATCTGCAATTCGTTTCAAATTTTTTTAAAATAGTTCTCTCCTCAGATGCTAAGGTTTTGTTTTTAAGCTTAAATTTCTTTCCTGATTGTATTTCCTCCAATACAGGTTATGGAGTCATACAGCACGGAAACCGTCCGACCTTCGTTCCGATCAGTCAGTGCCAGCCACAATCCCAAATTAAACTAGTCCCACGCCTGTGCTTGGCCCATATCCCTCCAAACATTTCCTATTTATGTACTTATCCAAATATCTTTTAAACGTTGTGACTGTACACACATTCATCTCTTCCTCTGGAAGTTCATTCCACACACACACCACTCTGTTTGAAAAACGAATGGGTTCCATATTTATGTTTAAATCTTTCTCCTCTCACCCTAAAGATATGTCCCCTTGTTTTGAAATCCCCTATCCTAGAGAAAAGAAACCTGCCATTTACCTTATCTATACCCCTCATGATTTATGAACCGCTATAATATCACCCCTCAACCTCATACACTCCAATGAAAAAAGTCCCAACCCCTCCTTTATAATTCAAACCTTCCATCTTCAGCAATATCCTGGTAAATCTTTTCTGAACTCTCCAGGTTAATATCTTTTCTATAACAGGGTGAGCAGAACTGGATACAGGACTCCCAAAGAGGCCTCATCAATGCCATCGATAACCTCAATATAAAGCCCCAATTCCTAAACTCAAATGAGCAATGAAGGCAAGCGTGCTAAATGCTGCCTTAACCATCCTATCTACATACCTGAACTCCTTGGTCTCTGTTCTACAACACTACCCAAAGCCCCACTTTTAATTGTACAAGTAATTTTTTGTTTAAAAGATCTTTCTATTGTACTTGTACTGGTACAATATTGTACTTCACCTGTTCTGTAACTTTTTTTACAGATTTCTCTGCAAGCAAGTTGCTTTCTTCACTGAAGTTTTCTTTGTAGTTTGCAAGTTATTTCAGCTAGGAATGCACATTGCTATAGTATTTCAGCTTTTCCTTTGGCTTTGTCAGGCAGGAACTGTTTTATTATACAGTTCTATTGGGTACCACTTAAAAATGTGCTACCCTGTACAATACAAAAACTAGATTGGTAGGTAATATAAAATGAAATCTAAATATCTCTTATTGGTACCTTCTTAACAGTGAATAGGTAGTCAGGAAACAATGACCACTTGGGGGCCAAAATGGAGATAAAGATGCAAAGAGGGTTTATGAGAGAAGACGAGCAGTTAATATGAAAGGCAATCAAAAATCATCCATAATCACAGCAATAGTAAAAGCATGGTAAATGGAAGAGTAGGGCTGTTTCAATACCAAAAATGGGATTTACACATGTACATGAGAGATGGCTGAGGTGTTTTTTTTTGTGTGAACCAGTCCTGTTTATTTTTTTATTAACCCCCACACTACCACCTAAGTGCGATAGTGCTTATTATTTTTTTTCCCCAGCACCCATGGTGTGTGTGTGCAGGTGTGAGACACAGTGAAAGACACAAAATGCACCAATCTTTATTCAAATTCCACCACCAGGAAGATAGAAAAACACCCGGGTGGCCAGTGACAAACACTGCCCTTCACATCAAAGGGCAGTGCTGTCTGATCAAAACAGTGAAGGGGACGGAAGGGACTAAATCAAAATAGAGTTGGAGGGAATGGCTGAGGTGTTAAATGAGTACCTGTCATTTGTCATTGGCTAAAAAACAAATACTACCAAGGCCATCGTGACAGGAAGAAACTCAGTCACCAGAAGGGTTTCAAATTAATTAGAGTACTAATAGTTTATCTAATACCTAAGTTAATAAGGGCCAGATGAGATGCATCCATGTACATTGATTGGAAATTGCAGTGTCGCTGACCAATTATTTTTTGACCTTCCATGGATTCAGGAGTAGTGTTGGAGAATTAAAAACATTTATTCCCTTTTCAAAAAACGTTGTAACAATTTTCCCAGCAATATACAGATAAGTCAGTTTATCTTTGCTGGGAAAATTCCAGAAACAATATTTAGGTAATTATTATTATTCCCATGAATTGTTTTGGAAGGTACAGCGAGGATTTGCTAAAGCAAAAGTCATGTCTAACTTGCTGGAGTTTTTTGAAGAGGATTGATGAATGAAAGGCTGTTGATGTGGTGTACACTAACTTCCAAAAGGCATTTGATACGGTATTAGACAACACACTTATGACAAGTTGCAAAAGAATCAAACAGTCCAAAGATGTGCAAGTTAGGTGGATCAGCTTTGGGAAATGCAGCGTTACAGAGATAGGAGGGTTTGATCTGATGGGATGCTCTTTGGAGGATCAGTGTTGACTTGATGGGCTAAATGGTCTGCTTTCACACTATAGGTGTGGAATTTAGTTCTTCTGATCCAGAATTTGGCAGCCACCAAAACACTGAATTGAATATAATTGTATGTCGCATATTATGATTCCAACTGAGCAGCACCCTCATTTTAGACTCAATTGTTCATCAAATGCTGCTGTCAAACATGCCTCTCTAACTCTGTGATAATGTAACAGACCATGTTTTAGTTTGCATTACTATCCATGACCCTGGTGTTCCATGGTTCTGACAGCTGCTTCATTACTACTTCATTCTTGTCAGTAAATGTGCAGTATAAAGTACTTTCATAAGCAAAAACTAATACTGATGTATTTCCTTTGTTTTGATAATTATGGTTACCCAAGTGATGATATTTTAATTTACTTTCAATCAAGGAACCCGACACTACAACTGCTGCCTCTCGTAGGAACCCATTTAGTCTGATTGTGGCACTTTCTGATCAAGGAATTGCTAGAGGAGAACTCTTCTGGGATGATGGTGATAGTCTGCTGAGTTATGAAAATGGTGATTATACAGAAATTATCTTTCTGGCAAAAAATGTAAGTGTGGCTGATTTTTAAATACTTAGAATATTGATTGTTTCGAATCCTGCCTTGAAACACATCTGCACTCTAGCTATGACAACAAAATGACAGTCTGACTTTCTAATAATTTGTCAGAGTCAAAGAATTTCTGATTCGTTCTTTATACGTGAAACTCTAAATGCATAACGAAGGTAGTTAGTTATCTCAGTGTAACCCACCTATAATGTGGCAAATAGTACTGATATAATGCTGCACCTCATAATTATAGAAGAATATTAACAATAGCAAAAAAACCTACATGATTTGCAATTAAGTTCCTCAACCGGAGTAATTCTTTAGGAAATCCTAAAGAGGAAACTAGATTTAAATAAATACAAAACGACAAAAGCAACATTATACATTTCATACATTTTCTTGATCCTAACTTGTTATTAAACAGAATTCAGCAAATTTCCTTTTTGATCAATGTATTTAAACTAATTTGGGACTTTTTAATGAAGGTTACAAAAGTAAACTTCAGATGAAGATTCAAAATTGTCCAAAATCGGTGTTTTTGTCTACATACTTCTAGATTGTAATACACTCAGTGTGAGATTGAAGTATACTGACCTTGTGTGGCAGTTTATTAATTGTTGTTTTCTTTCCACGCCCTCTTCCATTTCCACACACACTTAGAATGTGCTGTTCAGTGAAATAATCCATTTGAATAGCCAGATAGACGGCCTTAAATTGGATAGTGTCATGGTGTTTGGAGTTCCGTCAGCCCCACAGAAAGTTTCTGTTAATGGATTCTGGATGTCTGACTTCTCTTACAGAACAGACACAAAGGTAAGAGCATAGGCTCTGTCTAGATAGCATTTTAAGACAGTTGATAGACAAATCATAATTTCAAATTTGATTTGTTTTAACTGAAGGAAGTTTTTCAAGTTCATAATGTAAAGTATTTAATATACTCAAGCAAATATAGATAAATGTATTTGATAGTTATGTGCATTTCCTATATTTGATTTTCCTTTTTCCTTTTCAGGTATTAAATTTGCAGAATCTGTCTATTCTATTAAAAGAACAGTTCACAATTGCTTGGGTCTGAAGTGAAGCAGAACCTGCACCTATCAAGAAACCTACCAGAACAGAACAGACAATAATCATAAACCAATGATACTACTGACAATCGTTAAAAGGAATATTTATGGATTGTGTTTCATAGTTGGACAAAAATTACTGCCCGTCATTTGAACTTGAATTAAGGAAACAAAGATTTATTGTGCTTGGACATGGTACCAATTGCAACTTGTAACTTAATTTGGGGGGGTTCAAATGGGAGAAAGGAATCTATACTTGAGATATCTCCCCCTTTGTGGCATTCATGGCATTAAACAAAGCTTCAAAGGAAATTGAAGAACATTGTACTCTGTCACAGAGGAGCTCGGAAGCATTGCTGTAGTTTTTGGGACCTCTCTGTTTATGGTACAAACTTTATTCCTTACAGAATTCATAGTCGCAGAAAGGGGGTCCATGGTAGATTGCGGGTAACCAGGAAATGAAGAATAAAGTTACTTTTCTTAGTCCTCAAAATGTCATTTGAACTAATCAGTATTTTATATTGAAACAGCATTGTGTTTTCCAAATTGCCCTTTACGTGGAAATTGCAAATTTTTAATAGAAAAGCAGAAACTCTCACCTAGCTTCATAAGAGTTGATTAATGCAAGAGACTTGTTTAATTGAGAGATGGTCAGATTACAACAATTAAAAATTATGCATTTTATGCAACTGCACTGAAAGTCTTTTTTTTTTACTATGGAAGTGTTCCAGGAAGACTGAAAGGTTGTGGTCTATTTTTAATTAAAAAAATTGTAGAATTGACCTTTCAGAGTGCTGCTCCTTCATCAGGTAGCTATGGAGCAGGATCATAAGACAACTTATTGCAAAATTCTGCAGAATTGTGGGATATTGTGGGATACTGTGTGTGTGTGTGTTTTTTCCTTTGGTACAAACTCTCTGAAATACAACTGAAAAGTAACCGGCTATTTGATTTCCGTCTGATCAGCCTGCCATGGCATCTCAACCAGTTTGAATGGTCATATGGTGCTGTTAAAGCTGTTAGTACAGCTGTCATAGGCACTCTTAAATTCCTACATCAACTTTACAAAGGTTTGTCAAAGGCAAAAAAATTCATTTGCACTAGCAGAATTTCATTGCCTTCAGCATGGGGAAATCCCAGACAGCCCTTATTCTTTCTTTTGGAGTTACTTCGCCTTTTCCCATTGCAGTCTAAATATGCCCCTTTGCAAATAATTCTAAGCGTACAGTGATTGAAGATTCACCTTTTTACTTTTATGGGGCTGGTTGCTCAGCCATTGTACTCCTTTTCCATATTAGCCTCTTCCTTCATTCATCATTCATCCCTTTCGGCATCAGTTTGCAGATAGCTGCACAAAGTTTGTGAGAAGATTTGTAGCTCGGGTGCTCGTTGTTGTGGTTCTGTTCGTCGAGCTGGGAATTGCAGTCACACTCCAATTTATTTATTCACACTCCACTCCATTTATATATCCCCGCGTTTTTTTTCCAAATTAAAACCTCAAATGCAGTTGCAGACGTTTCGTCCCCTGTCTAGGTGACGTCCTCAATGCTTGGGAGTCTCCTGTGAAGCTTCAGGATGTCACCTAGACAGGGGATGAAACGTCTGCAACACAAATTCCCAGCTCGGCGAACAGAACCATAACAGATAGCTGCATCTTTGATAATTTCACTCCAATTACACATCTTCAGTGCACATAACAACGATTCCTCCCACTTTCCAACAGGTCAATCTCCTCTTCTGGGCTCCGAGAGACTGCAATGCCTATTATTGTGTAAAGTATTTTTGGGATAGTTTTTGATTAGTATCTGAATGTAAAACTGGTATTGCGGACAGCACATTTATATATCCCCGCGTTTTTTTTTCCAAATTCAAACCTCAAATGCAGTTTATTTTTCGAATGAAGTAGTCGTTTTGATGGGTCTGGAAATGTTTTAATGAAAATATTAATTAACGGTTCTGAAGTTTCCGATTTCGTCAGCAGTGAAGTACCAGTGATATAAAGAAGAACAGACATTCTACAAATGTGAACACTGAAGTATTAAGAATAGATGAGGGAAGTGATGAAGTTACCCCTCTCCTTCCGCCATGTTCTCTGTTGCTAAGAGACGATTACAACAACCCGGCCGCTGTCCCAGTGCGTTGTCGGACTATACCATACTTTGGGAGAGGGGGTGTTTGTGTGTGGAGGTTGGGTTGTCAATGGTGAGAAGGCAAGGAACAGACACCCCTCCCCGTGACCGTGTAGATGTGGACCGGCCCAGTGGGTGAAGCCGGAGCTGTCATGTGACTCGGCTCACCGGCGGTTTGTTCATTTCTGGTTCTCGGGTCAGGAGGTTCTCTGAGGTCGACACACTCGGTGAACTGAGAGCTGGTTCTGGTCTTTACTTACAAGTTGGTAGAAGATTGGAGTGTGACTGAATCCAACTCCTCGGTGTTTCCAGCCCTTTCCACTTTCTATCGCGGCCTCAAATACCCGATGAAGGAGCAGCGCTTCGAAAGTTCGTGGTTTCACGTAAACCTGTTGGTAAATACAGTGGTACCGGGACTGCAGAGAACAACAGGAGGAAGTCTTTCAGGCCCTCCAGCCTGTTTCACAATTCGGCACACCTCACACAGCCTTTCGCTACTATTTTTAATCCTATTTACCAACAACTACCTCAACATTTAGTGTTAGCGTAAGCATTTTAATTTGTTGTTTCACGTTGTTAGATTTTAATTTCAATGACATTTACAGTACTGGAACTGTCAGCGTTAAAAGGTGCATTCCAGTATCATTAGCAGAAGTTTGTCGTTGACATTCTGTATAAACGAGGCAGTGACATTGGGCAACGTACTTGCTGACTTTGCAATTCTTTTCAGTATATATGTTTTTAAAGTTGATTTTGTAACGTCGTGCTGGGGCATTGGTGGTGATAGATCATCAAATGGGCATTTTATTGTGCGTGAACCTTGCGTAGACTTTAAGAATGTTATTTGACTTGATTTTGGAATAGAAAGTTCGAGTAGGCTACACTGCCTAGAGCGAACACAATGTAAGGATGATATAGATAAATACAAATGTACTAAAACAATATTTCAAACTAATGCGACATAAGTCTAAGTTTTTGTTTCCTTCGTCAGAATGGCGTAGCCTAATTTTCAATATGACTGATAAGTGGCTAATGCAGTAGTTTTATGTATTGCAAGATCCCACACAAACACAAAATTGGTAAATAATGGATTAAGCTTTTCCCTTATGGTGTTTATTGGCAAATAAACATTGATAACACTAGGGAATCTACTTCATTAGCAGTATGTTATCTTTAACATGGTATTTAAGCTAGCAGAGGTTACCTCTAATTTAGAATCTAAACAAAATATACCATGTAAAACAATGTAGCATTCCTTCAATTTTTCACTGAAGTGTCAACCTGCATTATATGCTCAAGTCAGGGCTAAACTGAAGCCAGATCTTTTAATCCAGAAGTGAGTATGCAACAAAGCTGACGTTAATGAAACTGATTTAGGAAGTGGTGATTAGATGTCCAAAGTAAAGTTGAGTTGTGGATTCCAGAAACTTTAATACAAAGTCAGTGATCTGTTCAAAATGATGTAGTATATAGTTAGTTATCTGAAGGATGTTGACCACACTTGCCTGAAATCCACATCTCAGAAGGAGACCATTTGGCTTATCTGTGAACTCTAGCTCTCACTCATTTCACTTTTTTAGGCTACCCCATTTCTGTTTCTCTTCATGTAGATAGTAAACTTACTCTTAATCCATTTTGGGTGATAGTGAGATATGCATTCTACTGTTTTTGGTATTTTTCTGAAATTTATTTGGTTAGTGGTTATCTTCTGTTTATGTCCTATTATTTTGGATAGGCCCACAAGTAATAGTGATTTTTCACATCCTTCAATTTGAAGAATCTGCAGGGAAACAAGCTGCAGCTTGCATATTTCCTGATCACTGCATCATCTTAATTTTGGTAATATCCTTGGAAATCTTTTGTACAAACTCTCCTGTACTTTAATAATCATTTTAATACTCGGGACCACTATGTTCAGGTCTGTTCTCCAAAGTGTAATTTCACTTAAGTTCTATATAAAGTTAACAATACTCCATAAGTTTCATATTTTGTTTTCTTAGGAATGATTTCTAAAATTTGGGTTTAATAACTTGTATTGCTCTTTGTTTCAGCACCCCTAGACATATTTTCCCTCTACTTAATTTACTTTTAGATTTGAGCTCCCAAAGAAATCATGACCTACCAAAATCATCAACTTCATTCTGTGAACATTCCATTCCATTGTGAAGTATCTTGTTTATCAGCATTAAGTTGTAGTATGAGATGACATTGTTCCCTGTTTTGAACACTAACTTTTTATTTTAAACATTTCTACTCTGTCCTTTAGGTGGACAAAGTGAACCACAACTTCAAGATCAACTGCCTCGTCATCATGTTCCTACAACATTACAAAGCAGAAAAATGTGCTCTTGCTCCAGGAAATGAAGGAAAGGTGCTAGCAGGATTTCCAACTGTGACAAAGCCAAGAATGCCTGCAACTAATGTTATTAAAAATGGAGCAATCCTTCTTAGTGTCATTTTAGTTGTTGTAATTACATACCATAGTTATTTTACTCTCGAGTCTCAAGTGATTCCTCGGCATGTTAAAATGAGGATGTCTAAACTAGATTTATTGTGGCAATACCCACATGATAAAAACAGAACAGAGACTTCAGAAATACTGAACCAGCTGCCATTCAATTACAGTCATCACAGTGACTCCCAATGTGATATTGATCCAAATAGTAGATTTGATTGTGCTTTCAATGAAGCGATTGACATGACCAAATGTCAGAGTCGTGGCTGCTGTTGGAATTCAGCAGCCAAAGCTGGTTCTCCACCCTGTTTCTTGCCATCAAACTATCCTTCTTACCACATGGATTACCTTTCCCCAACAAGTACTGGCTACACAGCCTCACTGAGCCGCAGTGAGATGACACTGTTCCCAAATGACATAATGACACTTCAGTTGAATGTAATGTATGAGACATCTGGCAGACTTCATTTTACTGTAAGTAATGGTAATTGAAAAGCTAATTTTGAGTTCATAATGGAAGCTCCAAACAGTCAGTGTGATAAGTGCTGATACAACCATTAATAATCTCTAAATTCTCAATTAAATTGGAAGTACTGTTGAACATATTTAACCTTCACAACTAAAGTCTAGTAAAGTAATACAAATGGGTTTAAATTTTGTTTGAACTCAGAACAAATTTCAGTGTTTCTCTTTATTGGGTGTCATCCCCAATTGTAAGAGCTTTCAAACTTGTGAATCACCCATGTTTCTGGAAGTAACTTTCCATGCTGTACTTGAAGAGCCTAAGGTTAAAATTGACCAGGTGTCATATGCTCAAAAGGTGCACATTTTATCAGTGACTGTTTGTTTCTTAAACATTGTAAACTTATTGCTTACTTTGGGCCTGTATTTGCCCTTTTACAAACATGTTATTCATCAAAGGCAAGGAATGTGAGTTAATGGATAAATCTTTTTCTCAGTGGATGGTAACTGGGATCCAAGTCAATGTGTTTGTTGATAGAGTTCCGGTTGGAATGCCATGTTTCTAAGAATTCTCGTGAGTGTCTCTACACTACATTGGACAAACAGGCAGAAAACTAGCCACAAAACAACATGACCCACTCTCACTAGTATCCTTACATACATATGAGGAAGGACACCACTTCAACTGGGTCAACAAATCCATCCTAGGACAAGCCAAACAGACATGCATGAGAATTTCGAGAAAAAAACTGGAAATGACATCACCATAGGAAATGATGTCACAACAGGAAATGACATTACCAACCCAAGGAAACCCAAACATAGAAATAGAAAGTGGGTTACACCACCAGTACTTCATTCAGAGGCTCACTGAAGACGTTACCTAGTATGGTGGTGAAACACCTGAAACCGAACCTTCTAACTTAACGAGCAAACATATATCCAGAACCTCGACCTGAGCTACAAATCTTCTCAAAACTCGTTATTTTTGTGCCATCACTAAAACTGTCTATTACCACCTATCTTTACTCCTTTTCTGCAGCCTTTATGTAGGAGTGCATTGAAATGTCTGGTCTCCCATTTTCTACCCTCTAAACGTAAGGTTAACCAAAACTCCAATGTTAGCCTCTTAAATTGTGCCAGGTTACATTTCTTATCACCCTGTACTCATTGACTAACACTGCTCTTGGCCAAATAACGTCTTGATTTTCATACAGTCCCTGCAGTTATGGAGACAGACCATTCGGCCAATCAAGTCCACACCAGATCCACCCGCCCCCCGATAGCTTGCTGCTGAGACCCAGCCCCTACCCAAGAACATTGTGTTTCCTATGGCTAATCCACCTAACCTACACATCCATGGACACTATGGCCAATTTAGCATTGCCAGTCCACCAAACCTGCACACCTTTGGACTGTGGGAGGAAACTGGTGCACCAAGAGAGGACCCTCGCAGACAAGGGGAGAATGTGCAAACTCAACACAGACAGTAGCCCGCAGGTGGAATCAGGCCTGGGCCCCTGGCCCTGTGAGACAGCAGTGCTAACCATTGAACCACTATGCCATTAGAATTTAAAATTCTCATTCTTGTATTTGAATCCAATGTGACCTCCCCTTCCTGTAATGTAATTTTACAACCTGAGAGAAATCTATGCTTTTCTAATTCTGCGCTCTTGTGAATCTATGATTTTAATCACCCTACTATTGGTGGTAGTAGTTTCTGATGCCAATATATCAACTTTGGAATAGCCTCCCTTTGCCCGTCTACCTGTTTACCTCACTTTCTTCCTTTGGCCCACTTCTTAAAACCTATCCTTTTGACTAAGCCACTGGTCATCTGAGGCTAATTGATCTCTAAATAAAAATATATGGAGATGAATTTTGTTTTCTGGATCCATGTTCTACTTGATTTTATAAGCTCCTGTGAAGTAATTAAGGCTGATTTATTTTGAATTGTATTTTTTTTATTATAAATGTAAGCTTTTCCTTGTAAATGGTTGGATGTCTCCTAATCATTAGAGTTGGAATAGAAAGCTTACAGTACTTTTAAATTTTGACATTACTAATAAATCTGATCCATCAGCTATCATATTTTCCAAGACTGACTGAATTGTAAAATTTTACATCATTGGTTAAAACAGCCTGATCTATTGGTAACAAAGAAATACAAGGTCAGTAATAACATCAGTTATGCTTAAAGTAAAATACGTTTGGAAGTTAACTTTCTCTCTTAAGTAAACCTTATGTTTTTGGCCTGCAGCTTAAGGATCCAAGACGTAAACAGTACGAGGTTCCTATTGATGTTCCTAACGTCACTGATAAAGCTCCAACTCAACTCTATACTGTTAGATTTTCATCTAGACCTTTTGGCATCATTGTACAGAGGAAATCAAATGGTCTGGTTCTGTAAGTGTAATTAGCATTAGTATTTATTTTTATAGAATCTTCACTTATAAAATTTAAATTTCAATCAAAAAGTGTAGAAGGTTTGGAGCTATGTGGTCCTGGCAGAACTGAAGCTTAGGGGGAGCCAGTTAATGGTAAGTGTTCCAAGCATTATTGATGAGTCCTTCTATTGCTTAGTCGATTCTATGAGTAATATATGGATAGTACATGCAAGTGTTCTAACTGCATTGGAGCAATTTGATTAGAAGCAGAGCTACTTTACATGCCTTTGGTATTGCAGTTAGCATTTTGTTGAGTTCCACTAACCTTAATGTCATTAGTGATTTCTTGGTAGAGTCATAGAGACGTGAAGCAGACCCTTCGGTCCAATTCATCCATGTCGACCAGATATCCCAACCCAATCTCGTCCCACCTGCCAGCACCTGTCCCATATCATTCGAAACCCTTCCTATTCACATACCCATCCAGATGCCTTTTAAATGTTGCAATTGTACTAGCCACCACCACTTCCTCTGGCAGCTCATTCCATACACACACCACCCTCTGAGTGAAAAAGTTGCCCCTTAGGTCTCTTTTATATCTTTCCCCTCTCATCCTAAACCTATGTCCTCTAGTTCTGGACTCCCGCTAGGAAAATACTTTGTCTATTTATCCTATCCATGCCCCTCATGATTTTATAAACCTCTATAAGGTCACACCTCGGTCTCCGACGCTCCAGGGAAAACAGCCCAGCCTCTTCAAACTCTCCCTATACCTCCACTCCTCCAACCCTGGCAATATCCTTGTAAATCTTTCCTGAACCCTTTTAAGTTTCACAACATCTTTCTGATGGGAAGGAGACCAGAATTGCACACAATATTCCAACAATGGCCGAAACCAATGTCCTGTACAGCTGCAACATGACCTCCCAACTCCTGTACTCAATACTCTGACCAATAAAGGAAAGCATACCAAGCGGCTTCTTCACTATCCTATCTACCTGCGACTCTACTTTCAAGGAATTATGAACCTGCACTCCAAGGTCTCTTTGTTCAGCAACACTCCCAAGGACCTTACCATTAAGTGTGTAAGTCCTGCTAAGATTTGCTTTTCCAAAATATAGCACTTCACATTTATCTAGATTAAACTCCATCTGCCACTTCTCACTCATTGGTCCATCTGGTCAAGATCCCGCTGTAATTTGAGGTAACCTTCTACGGTGTCCACACCTCCAATTTTGGTGTCATCAGCAAACTTACTAACTACACCTCTTATGCTCACATCCAAATCATTTATATAAATGACAAAACGTAGTGGACCCAGCACTGATCCTTGTGGCACATTACTGGTCACAGGCGTCCAGTCTGAAAGACAACCCTCCACCACCACCCTCTGTCTTCTACCTTTGAGCCAGTTCTGTATCTAAATGGCTAGTTCTCCCTGTATTCCATGAGATCTAACCTTGCTAACCAGTCTCCCATGGGGAACCATGTCAAACGCCTTAATGAAGTCCATATAGATTATAACTACCACTCTGCCCTCATCAATCCTCTTTGATACTTCTTCAAAAAACTCAATCAAGTTTGAGAAACATGATTTCCCACACACAAAGCCATGTTGACTATCCCCAATTGGTCCTTGCCTTTCTAAATACATGCACATCCTGTCCCTCAGGATTACCTCCAACAACTTGCCTAACACCGACATCAGGCTCACTGGTCCATAGTTCCCTGGCTTGTTCTTATCACCTTTCTAAAACAGTGGCACCACGTTAGCCAACCTGCAGTCTTTCAGCACCTCGCCTGTGACTATCGATGCTACAAATATCTCAGCAAGAGGCCCAGCAATCACTTCCCTAGCTTCCCACAGAGTTCTAGGGCACACCTGATCAGGTCCTGGGGATTTACCCACTTTTATGCATTTCAGGACACCCAGCACTTCTTCCTCTGTAATTTCTTTCAAGACATTCTATATCTTCCATGTCCTTTTCCACAGTAAATAGTGATGCAAAATAATCATTTAGTATCTGCCCCATCTCTGCGGCTCCCCACAAAGGCCACCGTTCTGATCTGTGAGAAGCCCTATTCTCTCCCTAGTTACCCTTTTGTCATTAATGTATTTGTAAAAACCCTTCGGATTCTCATTAACTCTACATGCCAAAGTTATCTCATGTCCCCTTTTTGCCCTCCTGATTTCTCTCTTAAGTATACTCCTACTGTCTTTATACTCTTTTAAGGATTCACTTGATGTATCCTGTCTATACCTGACATATGTTTCCTTCTTTTTCTTAACCAAACCCTCAATTTCTTTAGTCATCCAACATTTCCTATACCTACCAGCCTTTCCTTTCACCCTAACAGGAATATACTTTCTCTGGACTCTTGTTATCTCATTTCTGTAGGCTTCCCATTTTCCAACCGTCCCTTTACATGCAAACATCAGTGCCCAATCAACTTTTGAAAATTCTTGCCTAATAGTTTTATAAACCTTTATAGAGGTTTATAAAACTATGAGGGGCAAGGATAAATAAATAGACAAAGTCTTTTCCCTGAGGTGGGTGAGACCCGAACTAGAGGGCATAGGTTTAGGGTGAGAGGAGAAAGATATATAAGAGACCTAAGGGGCAAGTTTTTCATGCAGAGTGTAGTCTGTGTAATACCGTCAAAATTGGCCTTCCTCCAATTTAGAACTTCAACTTTTAGATCTGGGCTAACCTTTTCCATCACTATTTTAAAACTAAAAGAATTATGGTCGCTGTCCCGAAGTGCTCCCCCACTGGACCTGATCAGGTAGTATGTGTATGGAATGAGCTGCCAGAGGAAGTGGTGGAGGCTAGTACAATTGCAACATTTAAAAGGCATTCGGATGGGTATATGAATAGGAAGGGTTTGGAGGGATATGGGCCGGGTGCTGGCAGGTGGGACTAGATTGGGTTGGGATATCTCGTTGGCATGGACGGGTTGGACTGAAGGGTCTGTTTCCATGCTGTACATCTCTATGACTATAATATACACATTTTTTAAAAAAAAGTCCTTACAGTCCTTGAGGTGCATGTTTAACCTGAGATCATCTATCTATATTTACAACATAATCAAAAACAGAGATGTGCAAAAATGTAACACTTTAGCAGTATAAACTGAGTTATTTTCATTGTTATATATGTGCTTAATAATTGGAACACAGACACATAAAACTTTGTATAAAAACATTTCTGGATAACATACTCATGAGTTGTATTTTGTTTATTTACCATTTTTCACTAATTTTATTCTGCATTTTTTAACAGCCTGAACACAACAGTGGGGCCATTGTTTTATGCTGATCAGTTTCTGCAGATCTCCACCTCCCTGGCCTCAAAGTACATCTCGGGTCTGGGAGAGCACATGACAAATTTGATTCTCAATCTCAACTGGAATCGACTAACACACTGGAACAGAGATCAAGGACCTCATGTAAGTTAGTTTTCTTTTCTTTCTCATTATTGAGGCTTTCAGTGTGCTAATCCTGGCCCAAGAAGTGGGCAGCAGACCATTTCCAAGATGTCAGTCTTCGAACATAGAATTCTGTAAAGTGCTATAAGTTATAAAAAATCCTATCACAAAGGAGTAGACTTAAATACATTCTTGGAGTTCTTTCTTTCATTGTTTTCTACTGGTGTTCGATATGCCACAGAAAATTACATTCTAGAGTACTTCGTATTAACAATGTGAAAAAGGCAAAACATAGCCAGTGCTCTGCCTACGGCTGACTCAAAGTAGTCTGTTAATGCACTTGGTCTCACATTTTCACCATGTAGCATTTATAATTGTTTGTACAACTTCATCAACATACAAAGAGGAACATTTTCACTGCAGTGAGGCATCACGTTCATTGCATTTTTGCTATTGAACAAATTGGGAAGTAAGCGCTAAATATCTAGTGGCTGTATGTGATAACTGAAGATATTTAGGTTAAGAATTTGATTGTTCTTTATAGCCTTGCAATTTTACCCTGCGTTCTGTACATTTTAGGGTTTCCTGGGTATAGGACTGTTTTTAAAGTCAAAATAGCTAGGTTTTAAATTCTCAATACTTAACAGTTGGTTCCTCTGTTGTGACTTAACAAGGTATGAACAACAAGTGTGCATGTGTCAACTAGAATATATTAAACAAGATATTTTATATGTTTGACAAAAGCTGTGAAGACAGCATGGAAGTTTCTTAAATTTTCCCAACACAATCAATACCTTTCTTTAACCTATAATGTTCAATTAAAGTGTCATAAAAGAATTACAACACAGTAATGACAAAAGTGGGCCAATGGTGACTGGGCCATCTTTTACCTTAATTCTGATTTCCACATCCCTTAAGAGAGGTCCATAATACCCCCCTCAACAACTTGGTACAAGAGTCATCTTGCATCACCTCACATTTTTAACTAGTTACATACATTGAATCAAGTGTTCATCTGTTATTTCCTTTCAGTCCCAGTTGTTACATTCCATTGTGAACAAGAACATGTACTTTGTACAGTTGCTCTGAATATACAAGTGTATTCTTTTTCTCAATAATTAAGCTGTTGTATATAATTCACACGGATACTAAAGCATTTGAGGCCAAATATTAGTATTGATTCCAAGCAAGATATCTTCAGAAAATATAGCAGTTTGGTCAACAAATATGATTAATCAAGGCATTTAGTTGGCTAAAATCAAATTAAATATTTGTGCATTGTTTAAAGATTGTGTCATACGAAGTAGTATTTGTGCCAGGCAATGACCATCTCCAACAAGGGAGAATCTAACAATTGCTGCTCGACATTCAATATCATTGTCATCACTGAATTCCCCCCACTGTCTAAATCCTGGGAGTTACCATTGATCTGGAACTGGACAGGACCAGCCACATTAGTACAGCAGGTACAGAGCAGATCACAGGGGCGTGACCAATACCCCCACCCCCCAGCTGCTCATGCATAATACTTGGCTGCCATCTGCAAAGCACAAGTCAGGAATGTAGCAGAATACTCTGCACTTACCTCTAAGTGCAGCTCCAACAACATTTGAAGCTTGCCTCCATTCAGAACAAAGCCTACTTGATTAGCATCCCACCCCATCATCTTGAATATTCACAACCAACACACCATTGCCACTTTGTGTACCATCTATAAGATGCAATGCAGTTGCTCTGGCAGCACTTTCCATATCTCAGTCTCTACCACTTATTAAGTCAAGGGCAGCAGATACATGGGAACACCACTATCTGTAGGATCCACTCCAAGCCCAACAAAATGCTGACTTGCAGTTCTTTCACTGTTGTTTCAAGATCCTGAAGCTTTTTCAGGTACTCTAGATATTTTCTAAATTACCTGTTCAGTGTTTTTAATTATGCAACTCTGAAGCAGCTATGACTATAACTAGGCCTCCTGGCTGAGAAGTAAGGATATACTACCACTGTGCCGTGATCCTCCTTCAGACACTCTGAGATTGAATTTTTAAAAATCAGTAAGCGATGCACCATCAGAAGGCAATGGGACGTAGACCAATTGAGTCGTGAATTAGATTCACTTAGAAATTCAGTAATTTAGGTGAAGAGTGTTCAGTATGAGTTAGATTTTATCAGTGGAGTTTGTCATTTAGTTGTCATATTTACCAAGGTGAGGACAAGTCAAGTGAAGTTAAGACATGACAGCTTAACTCAGTTGTGGAATGTTAGTCCTGTAGGATGAAGGTTGGACTTGTCATAGATCTGACTTCCTTTGGACTTAATCCAATTCCATTCTGTAAAACATTGGATGAACATCCTTTCTTTGTCAGATTTTGCTGATATGGCAACTCCTTGCTGTTTCTGCAGTGCTGATCACTTTTGATGTACCAGCCCCAATCCCAATTCTCTTCCTTTACCAACCAGGCTTGGATCAGGCTTCACCTAATGTAAGTCTTCATTTCTCCCATCAGTACAGATGTTGAAACACTGATTCATACCTTTCTCACTATCAGGCTGAACTACTTCAATATTCCCTCTCCCATTTTTCTGCTCTATCTCCCATTCACACCCCACTCCATCACCCCTCAAATGTTGCCCTGCTTAAGTTCCAACTATTTAAAGAGTCTGCACATTATTCCATTCCAAGTCCTCATTATCTATTAACCTTTTAATGGTGTCCATTGACTTCATGTCTCCCCAAGTTAATTATTTCAAAATATTTGTACTGACATGATACATTCTGCCTCAGCAATTTTAAGCTTACTGCTCTTGAAATAGTGGCATACCATGTATTTCTCCCATACCTTAGTCTCTGTTAGTCATGAAAGAGCTTTTGACCATCATGATCCTGCACTCTTGATTTCCTCTCACATTCTCCAACTTCCAACATCTCTCTCCATGTTTAAGAGCCTCCTTGAAACAGGAATTCATTTGGAATAATTATAAATTTATTGATTTTCCCTAGTCTTGCATTATTGTGCTCTGAATCTGCTTGCTAAGAGAGAAATTGCTTCAGTCTTTTTTCCACCTACCCTCTTTATATCTCCCTTTTATTCATGCTCAGCATGTGGAACATGTGTTGCCTAACTGTTTGATCATTCTTGGAGCAGGAGTTCACTGTCTACACCATTACAAAAACAAAAAAAGTACCACTGCTCTATGCCACAATAGAAACATACTGTTCTTTGCTTGAAGCTATTTTTAAACAATTCCTTAGGATCTCAGCTACTACATTTAATAAGCAGAAATCATTCCTTTCCAATGTTTCAGTAAGGTTTACTGCAAATCCCAATTATCAGTATTTGGAAGTGGCATGTCAAATTTCTTACTGGCATTAGCAAACAAAACTTATACTAAAGAGAATGCTGGAGTTGCCAGTGCATAACAGCTCTGGGTCCTAACTGATTCTAATCTGAAAATAAATGGTTGGAATTGTTGCGGGGAAAATTACCAGCCTCTGAGTCAGAGCTGGGGTTCAATGACAAGAGTTTATTGTACAAGGAAATACCAGAGGTCTTCTCTCAACCCAGAGCACATGTCAAGATACTTTTATACATTTTATGGTATAATAGGTCAGTGATGAGGTTATTATCTCATGGTTTGTTTATTGTAACATGGTTTGTTTATTGTAAACTTTGCAGAATCGCTAATAATTTCGGTGCAGTCATTGTCAGTTCCAGCGCAGCCTATGTTAATTTCAGTGTGGTCGTTGTCAGTTTCAGTACAGACATTGTCAGTTTCAATGTCTATGCAGAAGTCCATTGCTATAGTAATGAGCGCTAATCACTCTTCCTGAGAAGGACAATTACTGTAGCCCTGGCTATTATCACTCGGTATTGAGCCCATATCAGACTGTTAGCATTTCTATCAAAGTGTAGACCCAGACACTTCGGCGGGCAGTATTCTGTCCCCCACCCTCCTTAAACTAATCAACTAGGTTGTGAGTGCATTGTGCTGGCAATCTGGTTGCCCCAGACAGTGTCTGTGTTTGCTCTGCTCTGTCTCTCCATAGTGTGGTCTGGTGGCCATCTTGTGTGTGAAGTGGCCAGCTTATGGCTCAGTGGTCATCTTGTGTGTCCATGTACCTAGTGTCACTCTGCCCCGTGCCATCTCCAACTTCTCTCCCCACTTTGTGCTCAAGGAGGCAACTTCGGAGAACTCCCGCAGATCACCCAATTTACATATAGAGGTAGGTCATCTCTAGGAGCGCCTCCTCCTGAGGGGTATCATGGAGTGCTAATTTCATTGGGGGCTCTTCCATGGTGACACTCGCTGCTGGTACAGTTCTCATCGGTAGCGCCTTACAGCAGAGCTTTAAACACCTGACGTCCACACAGAATACCAGCATGAGTACAATGGGAAGAACTATCCCGTGTGCCAAATAGGGTCCCCAAGATTTACCTATCAACCAATTTAGCCAGCTGTCTGTAATTGTGGCTCTCTGTCGCAAATTATCAAGCTAGTCTCAGGTGGCTTGATGACTTCTGTAATGTTCTCGGAGGCATCAATAATGTGGGTGATACAATTTGTCACCAATAATTGTACAAACTCCCCCTTGCTTTGCGAATTGATAATCCACCACGTGTCTGCTGTGCGTAGAGTCTGAGTTCAGCCAACTCTGTATTAATTGCTTCCAGAGCTTTTAAGGTATTATTGCCTAAGATAGTCAGGCCACATACAAGGTAATTTTGGTTTTTAGCGCTGACGACCTCGGCTATGCTCTCTCCCTTCCTCCAAATATAGAGATCCAAAGAATCCATATCCCAATGATGATCTCAAAATGGTGGGGATCTGCCAGTCAGCACAGAACTCCTGACTGATGGAACTGGTATCCTTCACCGAACATGTCCCCCTCTGGGGCATGGTACAGTGACGGGTGCAATTGTCTCGACTGCAAATAGGTTTGGGAGGTCTGGAGTGTCTGTCGCATAAGTGCACTTAAATAGAAAAACTGCTGCTCGATAACATACATTGTCCTGTCCTTCCGTCTGTCTGTTCATCCATGTCGCCCCTGATCCCTCGGGTGCACCTCCCCCCCCCTTCCCCCCCCCCCCCCCCCCCCCCTCCCCACCTCAGCTGATAAGTATCAAACAGGCATGTCCATGTGGTGGAGCTGACATGGGTGCTGTTGCACTGCCCACATATGAATTGTCTGCCTGCAGTCACATTCAAGCATGCCTGCTCACTGCAGGTGCAGGTAAACTGTTCCCTGATGACTGTACAGTGCCAAAACATGCACTGTCTCTGGATGCATAAGTCATTTTTGGGAACCAGGGCATATACGCATCCCCATTCCTGCCCTGTGAAACAGAATGGTTAATTAAATGGGTTTCCCCTCCCTAGGCTGGGGGACCCGGCCGCATGGGCCATTGGTCATGCCCAGTTGTACACACCTACCCTGGAGTCCCTGCTTGTATTTCCCTATCTGCCCCCTACACGGCGCTCCCGAGGTGTATATACTGGTCATGAGGGGTCCACACCGGGGTGGCCACAAATAGGATTCTACTAATCGCACCGGTGGGTAGCAGGCAGTTCGGTTTCCGTGTAAATTTAGGTGGGTTTTGTTGAAGAGGTTATCTTCAAATCTTGACATGCTCCTGACAGTCGTGATACTTAAACACAGTGAAATATATACAGGTATATACATTTTGCAGTTAAATAAAGTTATCAGTCAAAGTCTTTGTTTTTGTCAGGAGGTGCAGTCGTGCTTCTGTGTGGTTTGTTCTGTTGTGTTTTTGGTACTGCCTCCCGGGATGACCCTTTTGTCCGCCATTTCTGTCTATACCTGGGGAATGGTCAATGACATTAGTTCGGTCACCGGAGTCTTTAAACGGTTTTAGTTGGGTCAGTGCTTCCATGTGCCTTTTCCTTTCATATCTATGCAGGTGCAGGTGTCCCCACTTATTACCATGTCATATGGCCCATTCCATTTTGTGGCAAAGCCTGGTTTGTCGGGCAGTGCTCGCGCAAGGACGCGGCTTCCTGCTGCTGGTTCCTCAGGGAAGATTTTGAGTTCCCCTGACTTGTCCTTTTTGACCTGTTTGTCAATTTCAGATTTCAGTATCCCTTCCAATTGGGTGCTTAATTTTATCACATACTGATGAATTTTGTCTTTTAGTGGATCCACATCGGTGCCACCTGTGATTATTGTCTCTGGCAGTTGCATTGCTTGCTCGGTCATTAATTCACATGGTTTTAGCCCAGTTGCTCTTAATTTCATTAGTCTGGCTGGCAGCACTTCAGCCCATGTTCTGCCTGAAGTTTGCATAGCCTTAGCTAAAGTATTTTTTAGCGTTCTATCCATTCTCTCTATCGTCCCTGAGCTCTGCGGGTGATAGGGAATGCAAAATGTTTGTTTAATGCCGAGTAATTGGCAGACAGTCTTCATGACCTTGCCTGTAAAATATGTCCCTTGGTTGGAGTTGATCTGGAGGGGTACCACCCCCACCTCGGGATTACCTCCTCCACTAATATTCTGGCTAGAGTGGTCACAGTGCAGCTTTTGGTCAGGAATGCTTCTACCCACCGGGTGAATTGATCTATGATGACCAGGCGGTACGTTTTCCCACGGGAAGGCCGTGTAAAATCTATGACAAGGGGTTCCCAGGGTCCCCTAGCTCTGCACTGGTGTCCTGTTTTAACTTTTGTGGGTCTCTCTGGGTTATGTTGTGCACAAACCATGCATCTGCAGCAGTACTTGGCCATGTCTCTTCCCATCCCCTTCTCTCCCTAGGCTTGCTATCATCGCCTCTCTCCCTGTATGGGAGAGCCCGTGGTGCAGTTCAAGCAATGTGCCCTGTATACATGCTGGTGCTACCACCTTGTCTGCTCGACTCGAGACACCATTCTCCCCTGTGAATACTCCCTACAGACTCCATTGCTGTCTCTTCCTGTGGGGTGTCCTCATGTAGCTGCTGAATTTGGATAGCATCTTTTGGTAATTCAATAGTGGCTATTGCTGCCTCGTCAATGGCTTGTTGTTTGAGGGCTTCCTGAGCTGCTCAGGCTGCTGCCTGGTTTCCTTTGAATTTTAGCCAACCTGGACTCTCTTTTGCTGGCTCCTTTTGACGGGCTTTTATTTTTATCACTGCAGCTTCTTTTGACTGTTCACTGGCATGCAACAGTTCCTGAATTCTTAATTGGTTTCTGATAGGGGCTTTGCCGCCACCCCTGCCCCCCCCCCCCCCCCCCGCGTGGTGGTGAACCCTTATCCACCTCTTGCCACCATGTACTCATGGACTACACCGAAGGCATAGTGACTGTCTGTGTATATGTTCACGATTTTTCCTTTTGCTAATTCCAGTGCTTTGGTGCGTGCTACCAATTCTGCTACCTTTGCAGACTGACTTCCATTAATCCTTCTGGACATAACTGTTTCAATTTATCATTTACCAGAGCCTATCCTGTTTGGGCGACCCTGCTACATATTTTCGTGACTTGTCCACGAAGAGGGTCTCCTCGGTGGTGTCTAGCGGGGTATCCTTTACTCTCCCCCTGTCTTCATCTCCATCTATATCCCCACAGGTGTGCAGTTCCCCTGTATCTAGAATTCCCTCAGCTGGGTTTTCTCTCGTATCCCTAACTATTACCCTGTTAGTGAAGTCACATGGTATGCAGGGTGTGCTAGCTAGGTGGATAAAGAACTGGTTGAGCAACAGGAGACAGAGAGTGGTAGTTGAAGGGAGTTTCTCGAAATGGAGAAAGGTGACCAGTGGTGTTCCACAGGGGTCAGTATTGGGGCCACTGTTGTTTGTAATATACATAAATGATCTAGAAGAGGGCACTGTTGGTATGATCAGCAAAGATTGGTGGAGTAGCAGAAAGCATAAGGGACTGTCAGAGAATACAGGAGGATATAGATAGACTGGAGAGTTGGGCAGAAAAATGGCAGATGGCTTTCAATCTAGACAAATGTGAGGTGATGCATTTATGCAAGACTAATTCTAGGGTGAATTATACAATGAATGGAAGAGTCTTCGGAAAAGTTGATGGGCAGAGAGATCTGGAGTGCAGGTCCATTGTACCCTACACAGGTGGATAGAGTGGTCAAGAAGGCATGCCTTCATTGGACAAAGTATTGAATATAAGAGCTGGCAAGTCATGTTAAAATTGTACAAGACATTGGTTCGGCAGCATTTAGAATACTGTGTACAGTTCTGGTCGCCACATTACCAAAAAGATGTGGACGCTTTGGAGAGGGTGCAGAGAAGATTTACGAGGATGTTGCCTGGTTTGGAAGGTGCTAGCTATGAAGAGAGGGTGAGTAGGTTAGGTTTATTTTCACTAGAAAAAAGGAGATTGAGGGGGACCTGATTGAGGTTTACAAAATCATGAAGAGTATGGACAGGCTGGATAGAGACAAGCTTTTTCCCAGGGTGAAAGATTCAATAATGAGAGGTCATGCTTTCAAGGTGAGAGGTGGAAAGTTTCAGGGGGATACACGCCACAAGTACTTCACACAGAAGGTGGTGGGCGGTTGGAACGCGTTGCCAGCAGAGGTGGTAGATTCATTTAAGATGCGTCTGGACAGATGCATGAGTAGGTGGGGAGCAGAGGGATAGAAATGCTTAGGAATTGACCAACAGGTTTAGACAGTACATTTGGATTGGCTTAAGCTTGGAGGGGCGAAGAGCCTGTTCCTGGGTTGTAAACTTTCTTCTTCTTCTTCTTTATTACCACAGACTGACTTGGGGGTAAAAGAACTGCCTCCCACTTTGCCCTTCTCATATTGAAGTCGGCCCTCAGTTTCCTTGTGTTCAATATCTCTACTGGGGTATGTTTAGTGTTGATCGGTTCAGCCAATTTTGCGAACTCGGGTATAAAGCTCCGACTGTAGCTGAATAGCCCAAAGACCTTCCTGACTGCCCTGAGAATGGCAGGTCATGGCATCTGTTGGATTGTCTTCTTGCAGTCATTGGGTATTTCTTTGAGTCCCTGGGATATAAGGTGTCCCAGGTATAAGACTTGTGTTTTGCTAATTTGTACCTTTGTGGGGCTAACTTTTAACCCTGCGGTTGCCAATTCCTGTAATACCAGACATAAAGCTTCCTGGTGTCCTGACTCTGAGGCAATTAGGGTATCATCTACATATTAGAGGGCAGTGCTGCTTCCATTCGTGAGGGTCTGGGAGTAAGGGATTTACCTTCTGGTAAATTTACTGTCTTCAGAATGTCTCTCATCACCCTGTGAAAAATAGTGGGGCTGTTGTGGAACCCTTATGACAGGCGAGTCCACATGTACTGCCTGTTCCTTACAGTAAAAGCGAATTTATTCTGGGACTCAGGGTGTAACAGGTTAGACCAGAATCCGCTGGCTATATCTAAAACAGTAAAAATCTTGTGTTCGGGGCCAAGCCATTTAGAATGGTGGAGGGGACTGCTGCAATGGGGTGCAGTTTGGGAGTGACCTTATTTAGTCCTATGTAATCAATGGAGAACCTGTAGCTCTCGTCAGACCTTATTACTGGCCACATCGGGGAGTAAGTTGTACTTCTGGTTGCTTTCAGGATTCCCTGTCTCACTTGTCCTTGCACTATCTCCACAACTGCTTTTTCTGTTTTGGGTTTTATTGGGTATTGTCGGTGGGGCTTATGCTTCAGTCTGGGAACCCTTATTGGGTCTATGTTAACTAGACCTGTAATAACTTTGTTTCTGCCCATGCTCCAAGGATGGAGGCGCAGATGGCTCCAAATTCCCCCTTTTTCAAGATTCCAGTCCCTACTGGTGGCTTTAGCCACTTTAATAGTTTCAAGGTGACTTGTAAGTTTCCCAATCTCGGTCTTTCGACCGTCCTGTCTGGGCCAAATCAATTTACCTTTTGTACAATCAATTAGAACATTATATTCTCTCACGAGATCATTGCCCATTATGATGCCCTCTTTACTTTGGCATACATAGAATTTCATGGGGATATATATATTGTTTATTTCTACAAGGGCAGTTTCGCTTAGGTAAGTTGATGTTTTATGCCCTCCTACCCCATTGAATTATTTTAAGTGAATCATTTTATTTGTGTGGGGTAAGGGTAAGTTTGTGTTGGATACAGCCGCTCCTGTGCCTACTGGCATTTCACATTTCCTCCCTCCTATTACTGCAGGCACGTAAATTCTCCCCTCTCCCTTACCCTCACCAATGGGGGCAGCTGGTTGTCAACTCTGCTGACCTCGGGACTCTTGCAGTTCCGTGGTGTTCCGGGTGGTGTTTGGGGGTGCCTCATGCTTTTCTTAACACACTGCTTTTTATGTCCTGTTCCTTTGCAGTGGCTGCAGTATTTTACATTGTTCTCTGCTCTAACTCTTGTTTTCTGTCCTCCAGCTCTTTAACTTGTTCCTGGTCCTTTCTCCACCGACTCGTGGAGGCACTCACTTGTTCAAGTAGGCCTGCTAATTGGTAAACTAACACCAACCCTATCTTTTTAGTTTTATTCCGTTTCTGTTTATCTATCTAGTCTGTTGTGCTAATGTCTGGGATGGATCCCAACCACTTCTTCATTTGCTCTAACAACCCTTGTCTGTCTGCCTTATATTTCTCAATAAGGGAACCTGCATTATCCCCCTTAAAACTTTGATCTGCCATTTAGCAGATTGTGTACCCCCAGATATCCACAACAGTAAAGTGATCCTAACCAGTGGGGAATTCCTCTATCCCCGGCCAATAATACTGTCCTGGTACCGTCCATATGGCCGTAGTGGCCTCCTAGCAAGGTGTGCTCTACTGGTGGGCCGTCTCTACCCACCCAGCCACCACTACTAGTCAGTACCTACCGGTTGGCTGGGAATGCTGGCTCAAAAGGGTGTGCTGTCTACCGGAACTCCTCTACCCTCCCGGTCACCTCTACTGACCCAACATCTCCCGATTGGCCCAGAAACCTACTTCAAACCCGGTGTGCTCTCTACCAGTGGATTCTTTACCCTCCCAGCCACAGCCACTATTCAAGCTCTGTTGTTCTACTACAGACTGACAGGGTATTACAGACACTCAGTGTCCATGCTGCCCATTTTGGTAACGTGCGCTGCACTGAGGTTTGGCTCTTGGTCAGAGTGATCAGCTCCTCTTCCTCACCACATTGGAAATTACAAGTACAAACAGCACCCAACTTTTACCTTAAATTCTAACTGGACGCTGCGTTGTCTGCCCCTACAGAGTCCAATGTTACCTGACTTTGCCACTTGTGCTTCACAACTCCTAGTGCACTTGGCACCTCAATTCCCACTTCAAATCCCAACCTTCACATGGGGGAGCTACCCCTTTTAACAACCAGTTTAGGGCAGGGTTTTTGAGACAGGCGCTACCGTGTCCTCTGGCTGTTTCAGCACAAGCAACAGGTTCTTACAACAGTTAATATAGTTAACACTTACTCTCCACTGACATACACTTAATTTTTTTTACCTCAGTACTGTAGCAAGTTAGACATTACAATCGGTATACCTTTTCAACTGTCTTTGGCCCAGTCTGACTCTTCCTGTTTGCAGGTACAAATTGGTTCTTACCCCAGCCCCCCCGATCATGGCCTTCGACCAAGCCACATGCAAACCCTGCTCGCAGCGCCAGTTGTTGTGGGGAAAATCACCCGCCTCGGAGTCAGAGTTGGGGTTCAATGTCAGAGTTTATTGTACAAGGAAATACTGGAGCTCCGGGGAGAGAACAAACACCAACAGCACAGTGGTCAAGCTGTGAGTCCTCTCTCAACCCGGAGCACATGTCAAGATACTTTTGTACATTTTGTGATATAGGTCAGTGATGAGGTTATTGTCTCTGTAATATGGTTAGTTTATTGTAAACTTTGCAGAATCGTTAATAGTTTCGATGCAATCATTGTCAGTTCCAGGACAGCCTTTGTTATTTTCACCACGGTTGTTGTCAGATTCAGCACAGGCATTGTCAGTTTCAATATCTGCACAGGAAGTCCATTGCTATAATAATGGGTGTTAATCGCTCTTCCTGAAAGGGACAATTACTGCTGCCTCACAGCGCCAGAGACCCGGGTTCAATTCCCGCCTCGGGTGATTATCTGTGTGGAGTTTGCACGTTCTTCCTGTGTCTGCGTTGGTTTCCTCCGGGTGCTCCGGTTTCCTCCCACAGTCCAAAGATGTGCAGGTCAGGTGAATTGGCCATGCTAAATTGCCCGTAGTGTTGGGTAAGGGGTAAATGTAGGGGTATGGGTGGGTTGCGCTTCGGCAATGTAACTCTAAAAAAAATCTATTATCACTCTGTATTGAGTCCGTACCAGACTGTTAACATTTCTATCAAAGGTGTTGGCTGCACCCACACACTTCAGCATGTAGTATATGCTAGTCATGTATTCTCTCCCCCATCTGCCTTAAATTAATCAACTAGGTTGTGAGTGCATTGTGCTGGCATTCTCGTGGCCCCGGACAGTGTCTGTGTTTGATCTGCTGTCTCTCTTCATATTGTGTGTCAAGTGGCCAACTTATGGCTCAGTGGCCATCTTGTGTGTCCATGTGCCTAGTGTCACCCTGCCCCGTGCCATCTCCCACTTCAGAATGAAATTAATTTGTGTTAACGTTTCTGATCATTGATGTCACCCCACTAGAAATTTATGTGTGAACATCAGGTGATGAATGAAATGATCTCAGTGATGATGGCCTCCTCCCTGAATTGACTGGTGCAAATCAATTACTTTAAGACCATAAGACATAGGAGTGGAGTAAGGCCATTCAGCCCATCGAGTCCACTCCGCCAATCAATCATGGCTGATGGGCATTTCAACTCCACTTACCCGCATTCTCCCCGTAGCCCTTGATTCCTTGTGACATCAAGAATTTATCAATCTCTGCCTTGAAGACATTTAGCGTCCCGGCCTCCACTGCACTCTGCAGCAATGAATTCCACAGGCCCACCACTCTCTGGCTGAAGAAATGTCTCCGCATTTCTGTTCTGAATTTACCCCCTCTAATTCTAAGGCTGTGTCCACGGGTCCTAGTCTCCTCACCTAACGGAAACAATTTCCTAGCGTCCACCCTTTCCAAGCCATGTATTATCTTGTAAGTTTCTATTAGATCGCCCCTTAATCTTATAAACTCCAATGAATACAATCCCAGGATCCTCAGCCGTTCCTCGTATGTTAGACCTACCATTCCAGGGATCATCCATGTGAATCTCCGCTGGACACGCTCCAGTGCCAGTATGTCCTTCCTGAAGTGTGGGGACCAGAACTGGACACAGTACTCCAAATGGGGCCTAACCAGAGCTTTATAAAGTCTCAGTAGCACAACGGTGCTTTTATATTCCAACCCTCTTGAGATAAATGACAACATTGCATTCACTTTCTTAATCACGGACTTAACCTGCATATTTACCTTTAGAGAATCCTCGACTAGCACTCCCAGATCCCTTTGTACTTTGGCTTTACGAATTTTCTCACCATTTAGAAAGTAGTCCATGCTTGTATTCCTTTTTCCAAAGTGCAAGACCTCACATTTCTCACATTGAATTCTATCAGCCATTTCCTAGACCACTCTCCCAAACTGTCTAGATCCTTCTGCAGCCTCCCCACTTCCTCAGTAAGACCTGCCTGTATCACCTAACTTTGTATCATCGGCAAACTTCGCTAGAATGCCCCCAGTCCCTTCATCCAGATCATTAATATATAATGTGAACAGATGCGGCCCCAACACTGAACCCTGCGGGACACCGCTTGTCACTGGCTGCCATTCCGAAAAAGAACCTTTTATCCCAACTCTCTGCCTTCTGTCAGACAGCCAATCCTCAACCCATGCCAGTAGCTCACCTCGAACACCATGGGCCCTCACCTTGCTCAGCAGCCTCCCGTGTGGCACCTTATCAAAGGCCTTTTGGAAGTTTAGATAGACCACATCCACTGGGTTTCCCTGGTGTAACCTACTTTTCACCTCTTCAAAGAATTCCAACAGGTTTGTCAGGCACGACCTCCCCTTACTAAATCCATGTTGACTTGTTCTAATCCGACCCTGCTTTTCCAAGAATTTAGAAACCTCATCCTTAATGATGGATTCTAGAATTTTACCAACAACCGATGTTAGGCTAATTGGCCTATAATTTTCCATCTTTTGTCTTGAGCCTTTCTTGAACAAGGGGTTTACAACAGCGATCTTCCAATCATCCGGGACTTTCCCTGACTCCAGTGACTTTTGAAAGATCTCAACCAATGCCTCCGCTATTTCCTCAGCCACCTCCCTCAGAACTCTAGGATGTAGCCCATCGGGGCCAGGAGATTTATCAATTTTAAGACCTTTTAGCTTTTCTAGCACTTTCTCTTTTGTAATGGCAACCATACTCAACTCCGCCCCCTGACTCCCTTTAATTGTTGGGATATTACCCATGTCTTCCACTGTGAAGACTGACGCAAAGTACTTATTAAGTTCTCCTGCTATTTCCTTATCTCCCATCACTAGGCTTCCAGCATCAGTTTGAAGTGGCCCAGTGTCTATTTTTGCCTGTCGTTTGTTTCTTATGTATTGAAAGAAACTTTTACTATCATTTCTAATATTCTAAAATTGCCAGAGATATGAGTGATGCTCTGGTAGTTTTCTGAGCAAAGCCCAACTAGTCTACTCCAAAGAAGCAGGGAGAACACATGCAAAAGGATGCATGAAAGTTTCCCTCAGTTTTTAAAATAAAAAGTAAAGAATAATTTACAAACTCAATAATGTAATTCATGTACTTTGACTGGTACTGACTTATTTGTTACAGCCACATGCCAATTTATATGGCTCACATCCTTTCTACTTGGTGATGGAAGAAGATGGAAAAGCTCATGGTGTTTTCCTGTTCAACAGTAATGCCAAGGGTAAGAAATTAACATGCTTGAATATGTAATAGAATTCCGAGTAAAGTTCAAGATCTGTTGGAGCTGTTAAATGTTAAATCACATTGATTAGATGATGATCTGCAATGTAAGGAAGCATTTTCTCCATGTTTTATGTGTTTATTTTGGTTTGTTTCTGGTCTCTCTCACTTGGCTGTTTTGTCTGTCTGTTTTATTGAAACCTTTGGCTGTAAGTGGCCAATTTACAAATATAGAATATTTGTCATTTTTCTATTGTCAAAATACGGGTCAGAGCCCTGAAGTAATATATACATTTTAACTGGTAATTTCAAAATATGTATTTGAAACAAAGTAGCTGTGAATGTAAAGTTGATGGCTGAGAGAGAAATCCTCAAAGTTTCACTTAAAGAATCCCTACAATGTGGAAGCAGGCCACTCAGTCCATTTTAGTCCACACTGACCCTCTGCACAGCATTCCACAAATACCACCTCTCTACCCTGTCCCTGTAACCCTGCATTTTCTATTGCCACCCTGGACACTTTGAGAAGTTCAGCATGGACAATTCACCTAACCTGCACATCTTTAGACTGTGGGAAGAACTTGGAGCACCCAGAGGAAGCCCACACAGACACGGGAAAAACACCTCAAAGTCCACACAGACAGTCGCCCAAGGATGGAATCGAATCCGAGTCCCTGGTGCTATGAGGCCACAGTGCTAACCACTGAGCCACCCCAAGGGATCTTCAACCAACAGCTCTTCAAAGTGGGAAGAGGCAAGTCTAAACAGATTGTGATCTCTTGTGACCAGAAAGATAACAAGGGCTGTCGATGTCTTGTGGATTATGTTCCAAACTGCAAGTACATTTTGTTTCTATTCCATTTGAAAAATGCAGAAAGACAGGGTTTAAAAAGCTAGTTTCAACTCTACTGGAGTGTGCTAGTGGGACAGAAGGTTCTCGTGTACCAGCAGACTAAGATACCCAGGCACACTAGCCTGGGTTTGAGCATTCTTGTACCATGAAAGTCACACTTGAAGAACGTCTGCTGGTCACCCCTTTACTGCCAGTAAAAGGATTTCTCTCACTTTGAGCTCCTGCAGCCAGCCAGCTAGCAGGCGAGGCAAAAGAAAACAGGACAACAAAAGGGCACTCTAGCCAGGAATGCTAGAATTCAGTCACTGTTGAAAAGAATCAGAGCAACAGCAACTTTCAAAACTAAAACATTTGACATTTTCAGCCAGTAATTTCCATGCCAATGCCAATGAAGACATGGGTAATCTCCACTCCAATGTTCAACAATCCACTCTTCACAACAATCACACTGATCCATACACTTCTTTTTAAAGAAAAGGATTTTTTCTGGCTTCGCCTGTATTTCTAATGTGTATATTGGTATTGTATTGCTTATTCTTCTCATGTTTAGTAATCAACAGACTCACTCTTTTAATTCATGAAAGCCTGTTTAAATTGGCTCCTTTTAAAACATGTTAATTTGGGTCTGGAAGAGACGCTTCTCCAAATGAAGGGATTCTTTTTTAAATCGACATTATTGTGACCCACCAAGAGGGTGGGTGAATAAAGATGGGGAGCTAGTTCATCCCTCCTTATCTAGGAGCTGAATGATTTGAGATATCCAATCTAGAATCATTCAGGAACCTCACCTTGGTCTGTGTATAGGGTTTTACAAGTAATATTCAAAATTGTTTTCCTGTATTTATTTTAGGATGATACTGCCATTTCTTTCAACTCTGCTAGATCAGGATTGTGTGTTAATCATAAACCCTTCCCATGTACAGTTACGTAATTGGTAGAATTGGTAACATGGCAACCCATTTACACAATCCATGTGATGCTGTTGTTTGTCTATATGCTGTTAAGAAAATTGCATGTTTGTTTCATCCAGATGTATTACTTCAGCCAGCCCCCGCCCTGACCTGGAGAACAATTGGAGGAATCTTTGATTTTTATGTGTTCTTGGGTCCAGATCCAAAAACAGTGATAAGGCAGTACATGGATGTTATTGGTAAGATTAAACCACCACTTGCTATTTACACTTCAGAAAGACCTAGAATTAATACCCAGCAGAATCATTCTTGCCTTTTAATCTTTCATTTATTCTGCGCAAATGTTCATGGTTTTGTTTCATAATTGAAAAATGGTTCCTGGCTGAGTACAAGATTTGATTTTTTTGTTAAATCAATAATTCAGGGAAATAGCCTTTCTCATATCCACCCATTTTGTGCTGTTAGAAAATTAATAAGCAAATTCTGATTTTTGAAATGGATTAACTCATAGTTGATAAAGACCAAAGCGCAGATTTTCCTATCTTCACATATCCAGTCTCAGGGCATAGACAGAAGGATGTGCATTAAGAACCCTCAGGCACATTGAAAGTATAGTATTCCCTGGGAAGTAGGAACTTGCTTTGTGGATTGTAACCTTCTGGAAAAAGTCCCTTAATCTGAGACTATAGAGGGTTTTGACTTATTTACCTTGGTAGTTAGCCAGGAAAAGTTAGGAAAGCTAAAACTTTCTCTAACTCCATGTTAACCTCTCACACTGAAAATATACTTGTCCTAATCCCAAGTATTTGACCAGTCTCTCATTCTTGGACACTAGACATCTGACCATCCTACCCTATTGTCCTGTCTACATTCTGCACTCATGTCACTCTCTCCCTCACTTATCTTATACACTCAGCTCCTCTGTGTAGTTTCAGTCTCAACACGGACCCCTGCTGAGCTCCACCGGTGACCAGCTGCCATGTTGAAAAAAAAACCTTTATCCCACACTTTGCTTTCTGCCAATCAGCCAATCCTGTAGTCATTGCCAGTACCTTGCCCTGAACACGATGGCTGTTATCTCACTTGCAGCCTCCTGTGCGCCAACTTGTCAAAGGACTTCTGGAATCCAAACAGATCATGTCCACTGGCTCTCTTTTATCTAACTTATGTCCTAGAACAGAAGTCAATGTTAACTTCTATTTTTATGTCGTTTCCCTTTGCTCTACATATTTCATATGTCTTAGCTAGTTTTGAGAAGATTTGTACCTCAGGTTGAGGTTCTGGATGTAGGTTTGCTTGCTGAGCTGGGAGGTTCATTTCCAGACATTCCATAACCCTACTAGGTAACATCTTCAGTGGGCCTCAGGCGAAGCACTGTGCATGATTCTTGCTTTCTATTTATATGTTTGGGGTTTCTTTGGGTTGGTGATGTCATTTCCTGTTCTTTTTCTCAGGGTGTGCTAGATGGAGTCTAACTCAATGTGCTTGTTGATAGAGTTCCAGTTGGAATGCCATGCTTCTAGGAATTCTCATGCATGTCTCTGTTTGGCTTGTCCTAAGATAGATGTGTTGGCCCAGTCGAAGTGGTGTCCTTCCTCATCTATATGTAAGGATACCAGTGAGAGAGGGTTATATCGTTTTATGGCTAGTTGATGTTCATGTATCCTGGTGGCTAGTTTTCTGCCTGTTTGTCCTATGTCGTATTTGTTATAGTTCTTGCACGGTATTTTGTAAATGACATTAGTTTCATTTATTGTCCGTATAGGGTCTTCCAAGTTCATTAGCTGCTGTTTAAGTGTGTTGGTGGGTTTGTGGGCTACCATGATGCCAAGGGGTCTGAGTAGTCTGGCAGTCATTCCGAGATGTCTTTGATGTAGGGGAGAGTGGCTAGAGTTTCTGGACGTGTTTTGTCTGCTTGCTTGAGTTTGTTGCTGAGAAATCGATGGACTGTGTTCATTGCATACCCTTTCTTTTTGAATACATGGTATAGGTGATTTTCCTCTGCTCTGCGTAGTTCCTCTTTGCTGCAGTGTGTGTGTTAGCTCGTTGAAATAAAGTTCTGATGCAGATGCATTCATATTTTGAATGAAGTATTAAGCTGAGGTCCTGTCTGTTCTGGGCTGGATGTAAAAGATCCCTTGGCAATATCTCAAAGGAGGGCATCTGAGTACTCCAGTGTGTCTTGCCCAATATTTATCTCTCAATCAACATGAATAAAAGTAGTTTGTCTCAGCCATGGTCAAATGGTGAAGCAAACTCAGTGGATTGACAGCTCCTATATCTTATGATCTTGAGGTCTTATCACATTGGTGTTGTGCACAAATTGGTTGCCACACTTTCATTATTAAAATGGGAACTTAAAGTAATTAATTGACTGCAAGATGTCATGGAAAGTGATATATAATGCCATTTCTTTGCTAGTGCTACTTGGAAGAGCACCTTAATATACATTTTTATGACCTGCAGGTTATCCTATAATGCCTCCATACTGGAGTCTGGGATTTCATCTATGTCAGTATGGTTACTTCAGCACCAACGTCACCCGACAAGTTGTGGCAAACATGAGCAAAGCCAATATGCCTCAGGTAGGTGTACAAAGGTAAAGAGATATTTCTGTTTGGAAACTAATCTAGTTTTGCCAATGAAACATTCTTCTGAAGGATACAGTACAGAACTGCTGGAGGATCTAAAGCACAGAACATCAAAATTGTCTGATAAGATTTCCTGTTGTATTGAAATATTCAATAATTCAGATTTTTATGGAATTATCTAAACCAAAAAACCCATTTTTAATTTGCAGACTCCAGGAGAGTTATCCAAATAGTCTCACTCCCTAGCTATTTTTGTCTATCCCTTTCCCCTTTGCAAGTACTGTATATATGCAGTTCCCTATCTATAGGTCATTACTATAGCTTCCACCATTTTCTTCAGGCAGCATCCATTCCTGATTCTGGCAACATGCTGAATAAAGAAAAAAGTCTTCTTATTCCCAGACATTTTTCCAACTATCTTAAATTTATGCCTCTGATTGAAATTGTTTCCTGCAGTCGGGAATGGTTTATACTCAATCAACACATAATCATTTCAGTCATTTCTCTTTATTGTCCCATTAAATTTCTCTAAGGACAACAGTCTCACTGCCTCTCTCAAATAAAAGTCCTTAATCTCTGCTTCCATGATGACAAATCTCTACATTATCTTGAAGACATTGACATCCCTACAGAAGTTTGGGCCTCAAAATCAGACATGGTAATATGGTTGAAGCTGAACTGGTGATGACTGAAGTTGTCTCAGATTGATTGGAACTTAATAATATTTATTATTATCTTTATTCTCTCACCACAGTCACAATATTTCATTGAACCTGAGTTGATCATCTTGGTTATTAGAGCCATGAGGTTGCAAATTGTGGTTAAACGTAATTCTGCTGTAGGTGTCCCACAGTGTCTCATACCTTGACTTCCAAGATCTGTTCAAAATCTATTGGGCAGAGTTAGTGTTTGCTGCTTGTACTGTATGGGGAATATGCTAATATCATCTTGATTTCATTGATTTGGGTTCCATTTGAGTTGTTTCAGTGGTGCTTTGCATCTCTGACTAACAGAACCACCATAATACAATCATAGTACAATAAGCTGTATTTTCATGCTGTAGATAGAGCTCCAGATGACGATGATGTAAACATTTTTATTTTATATATAGTACTACTCCTCACAGGGCTACTTGTAAGAAGGTACTAATGACTTCCATTTGTTTAGTAAGGATTCAAACAGACATTGTCAAACAAATGATAAAGTAATGGTTATTCTTGTACTCAGTGGACCAAGTAGGGTGTATCATCTTGGTGTAGGGTTTCTGCAGGATGACACAAACGACCAATGTAAGATTGGAGTTTACTCAATCCTCAGAGGTAGACTTAATAATCTATACCTGTGTCAGTTAAGTTCAATGTTTCAGGGCATTGTTGATGATCAAACAACCAGCCTGGTTGATCAGCATGACTTGAAAAGAGTGACGAGAAAAATTTTCTGATTCTACTCTAGCTACCGTACCAGGTGGTTACAATAGTATTGGTTGGGCAAGTTCTGCAAAGCCTTCTGGTACTCTGTGGTTCGGTTTTACAAGACTGTTTCTTGCCAATTTGGGTTTCATGTAGTTACGTTCCTTGTAGTGATTGATCTTTTTTTTAAAAACAGATTTAAATTCTCAGTGACCAGCTTGAAAGCTTGCCGTGGATTGCTTTAATATTAGACTTTTATTGAAATAAACTATAATCAGCGTTGATTAAACACTTCTTAGTAATATTCCATATCGCTTTTTCATCCACGTGGTGTAACCCCACACCATGTTTATACATTTCATCACATTCCCAGCAGAACTGTAGTCTTGTTTCTAAACTGCCAAATCCTTCCCAGCATTTCAGCTGGTTGTCTCTCCCTGCTATACTGGAGCAAATTTTCCATAGTTCTTTTAAAAGTTCCTTTGCTCATCCTTATGAATATATCCAATTGGACATAAGGCACCAAAAGGCACCATTGGGCAACTTCTTGATCTTTGCAAATGATCTTGTAGAGGTTCTAAAGGAGAATATATTCTACTTTCACATTAGTAGCTTTCCAGTATCTTCTACTAGTTTGCAAGTCTGACTGCCTTAGTCTAAGTCTCCACGTTTCAAGGGCAGATGTGTCTATTTTTATGATCAGATGAAAGCTGGTATTTGAGAATTTCATTAGAGTTTTATCTGGGCTCCAATTCCCATGGCAACCAGGGTCACATTGACTTATCATCAGGCAAGACTCAAAGGACATCACATGCCCCATTTAACCTTGAATTAAAATAGGCATTTTAAATCATAGTGAATAAAACCTCACCTTAGCAACAATATCTCCAGCATAATTTAAGCAGGGCGTGTCAATTTATTGACTCGGAATTTGTCCAGAACGAATTCTGCAAAGTAAATGGATTGCTTTTAGTAGTTCAGTTTGGCAAATTTTTATCAAGACTGATCAGTGTACACATCCCAGTAGTTTTAGTCATGACAAAAGTAGTGAACTTGTTGAAGTCATGATAAGCAAAATCTCTATGACCTTTGCTTCAGGTCGAAGAAATGGCTTAGAAGCTGCAAATATCACATTTTCCTGAAAGCTGCATACAATTTAGAAATTTATTTCTCACCGCCACTGAAAGTTGACTGAGGTAATGTTTTGCCCCAGTTTGTTAGTATGTTTCAAAGCAATATATCTGAAAAACTAATGGCTAGATTTCAGCCAACTATAGTTCACAGCCCTAGAAGAACTGATTAGTTTTTGATAAGTATATGGATCTGAATTCTGGGGTCATTTGTTTTTCAGGATCCATTAACATTGGGAAGCACTTCTATAATGTTTGGGTTATTGATTTAGAATGTGTGGACTGTCTCAGCTGCTATGGTTAATTTGTTACAGATGTTACATGTGAGCAGAGTTTTCTGATGTTAGTTCATTGTCGATTAGCTTGAAACCTCCTCCATAAGGTAGAAGCTCTTCCTAAAAATATTATTTAATCTTTTTAATTAGAACATCAACCAGAACGGGGGATAGTTTCAAGGAAGAACTACGTAATTGCTGTGCAATACATAATAATGTTGTTAGTATGAGGTGGCAGAGATATATGCTTGGATGATTTATAGTTCTCTTGGTTACTATAAATATGCAAGAATGGGTAGTGCATAATCATAAACAGAAGGCAGTTTAAAAATACTTACGATGCACCCTTCTGCATTACTGTTATCAACCAGATACAGAACTGTTCATTTTTTTTGCTAATGATTTACCTTTTTCCTGCAGGATGTACAGTGGAATGACATTGATTATATGGATAAAAGAAAGGACTTTACTTATAACTTACAGCACTATGGGGACTATCCACAGATGGTAAATGAGTTCCACCAGAAGGGGTTGAAGTACGTCATGATTGTGGTGAGAAGAAACAAATGATCCAAGATTCAAGTCTTTCAACTATTGATTTTATTTAGTATTAAGAATGCGAATTTTCATATTTGCTGAAGGTCAGTGTTTTAAAGTAAGTATACATATTAAATTTATTTCAAGGTTACTCTTTCCTTTCTCAAATTTCCAAAATTGGTTCTTCAGCTGTAGTTATTGAGGATTTTCCTACGGCATGAGGTTATGAGGTGAAGGTGGATTGATTTACATGATTTGGGTGGCACACTGGCTCAGTGGTTAGCACTGCTGCCGCACAGCACGAAGGTCCCAGGTTCGACTCCAACCTCGGGTGACTGTCTGTGTGGAGTTTGCTCATTCTCCCTATGTCTGCATGGGTTTCCTCCCACAGTCCAAAGATGTGCAGGTCAGGTGAATTGGCCATGCTAAATTGCCCATAGTGCTAGGTGCATTAGTCAGTTGGAAATGGGTCTGGGTGGGTTACTCTTCGGAGGGTCAGTGTGGGCTGGTTGGGTTGAAGGGCCTGTTTCTACACTAAAGAGAATCTAATCTAATGAAGTTTATCTGCACTTATTGGAAGGATTAGGACATTCCATTCTAGTTAATGTATATTTCTTGTGGAATTGGGTAAATTATCCATATTTACAAAAAGTTAGTGTGGAAAATGGACTATAGTGGACAAAGCATGTGATATATAAAGGTATTTATGAAATTTATTAGCATTATGAAGTTTCAAGAACCAGCATAAGACAGGCAAAAAGGAGAATAGTTCTGAATAGACCTGAACAGCTTTGCCTTCTCCTTGGCAGAAGGATGAGTTTCTGTCCAAGCTACAATGATATATGCATGCACTGCTGCATTTTGTATAAAAGAATTCCATTAGAATTTTCTAATTTTACAAAGAGAAAATTTAGTTTAACGTTTTCTATTTTGAATATCTTCTATTAACGATTTGCATGAGGTATAGGACATTTGGAATGTAAACTGTTGTTGATTCTTCAGTAAAGACAAGGACGGCACGGTGGCACAGTGGTTAGCACTGCTGCCTCACAGCGCCAGAGACCTGGGTTCAATTCCCGACTCAGGCGACTGACTGTGTGGAGTTTGCACATTCTCCCTGTGTCTGCGTGGGTTTCCTCCAGGTGCTCCGGTTTCCTCCCACAGTCCAAAGATGTGCAGGTCAGGTGAATTGGCCATGCTAAATTGCCCGTAGTGTTAGGTAAAGGGGTAAATGTAGGGGAATGGGTGGGTTACGCTTCGGCGGGTCAGTGTGGACTTGTTGGGCCGAAGGGCCTGTTTCCACATTGTAAGTAATCTAATTAGATTAGATTAGATTAGATTACATTACAATGTGGAAACAGGCCCTTCGGCCCAACAAGTCCACACCGACCTGCCGAAGCGCAACCCACCCATACCCCTACATTTACCCCTTACCTAACACTACGGGCAATTTAGCATGGCCAATTCACCTGACCCTGCACATCTTTGGACTGTGGGAGGAAACCGGAGCACCCGGAGGAAACCCACGCAGACACAGGGAGAATGTGCAAACTCCACACAGTCAGTCGCCTGAGGCGGGAATTGAACCCGGGTCTCTGGCGCTGTGAGGCAACAGTGCTAACCACTGTGCCACCGTGCCGCCCACTGCCTTATGGTTTCTTGGCCTTCGTGTTGCGAGCTGTCAGTATCTGGTAAATGCAGGATGTAAGATTTATGCACACAAAGTATGACAGGTAGGAAATCATGTTGAAAAATGTAAATTTTTCAAATGAGTATTTTGCAGCATTTTTCAGAGTAGAATACAGGTCGCGTTGTGGTGACACTATTAGACTCCTTTTTCCCTCAATGCGCAATATATTTGCTCTTGTTTATATTAACTTTTGTTGGAGTATAATTCATTGTGAGTAAGTTTACTAAATGGCAACCTTGCTATGTAAACCAAGAGATGTTATATTGACACATTTTACAGCTAAATGGCAGGCCATCTTGATTTTGTCCAGTGTCAACACATGTTCAGCTTGTAATGTTATTTAATTGTCACCTTCTTTTGGATTGAACATCTGCGGTGGGTGTCTCCTTTAAGACTACTTAACGCTCACTTTTTGCTTTCCACTGTAGGATCCAGGAATCAGCAGTACCCAGGCAGCAGGGTCATACAAGCCATATGATGACGGTGTGAAGAGAGGTGTTTTCATTAAGAATGAAACTGGCCAACCATTGATTGGAAAGGTCAGTGCAGCAACAAGGAGCTTTTGATTTTGCATTCAATTGTTTTCACTTTCTAAGTTGCAAGTGGCAGAAGCATTATTCTACCAAAGTATTGCTATGTGAAGAAATCAAAAAAGTGGTTAAACTTTTAAGGGTCAAAAGATTCGAGATTGAAGGGTTCTGTAGGTATCAATGGCAAACACACGTCAGTTAATGAATCAGTTTCAAGAAACTCTTCTTTTCTTGCATCAGAACTGTTATTGTCAAATTCTGCTAATGCAATTCTTGCACATGCTGATAAGTGTAATTTCATTAGATGCTACTGCCAATGGTTGTGATTGTGTAGTCAGTTTATTCAAAAGCTAGATTAGAATGTTAATCTCACTAATTAATCAGTGAGATACTTTTGTGCAATAACCTCCATAAAAGATGAGTTGGAGATGCATGCCTTAAAATCTTATCCTATTTAAACCGTAAGGGGACGCCCGAAAAAATATCAGAGTTGCAGAAAAATCTCAAGTGGAACCAAATTGGAGAATGAGACATTGTGACCATCTGGAATGAGGGGTCAGGAATAAGAAGAAAAGGAAAAGTGGGTATTGCTAACATCAATGTCAAAAGGTCTGATGCACTGTAAATCTCCCTAGTACTGTCACAGATATATGCCTCAGCCACAGTCTCAATTGAACACAACTTTTTAATATAACATTTTTATTTAGATTAGATTAGATTACTTAGTGTGGAAACAAGCCCTTCGGCCCAACAAGTCCACACCGACCCGCTGAAGCGCACCCACCCAGACCCATTCCCCTACGTTTACCCCTGCACCTAATACTAAGGGCAATTTAGCATGGCCAGTTCACCAAACCTGTACATTTTTGGACTGTGGGAGGAAACAGGAGCACCCGGAGGAAACCCACGTAGACACATGGAGAATGTGCAAACTCCACACAGTCAGTCACCTGAGGCAGGAAATGAACCCGGGTCTCTGGCGCTGTGAGGCAGCAGTGCTAACCACTGTGCCGCCCATTTTGTGGGGGATCTAAGATGGCAGTGATCTGAGAAGGTCACACTGCAGAGCTTCGCATCGCAGCAGGAGCAGGACGGTCCTTTAACCCACCCATCCCAGGTCATCAGGATTTCTTGGGGCATTGGAAAGATTGTGGAGCCCCAAGAAACATTTAAAAATTGACTTGCCTGTATTTTCAACTGTCTAGAAATGCCTAAAAAGGGAGGAGGCCGGGTCTGCAGCTCAGCCTGCAGCAGCCTCGGAGCCAATTACTCTTCAGGACCTTGTGAACCAGCTCTCGAAATCTTGCGAGATGCTGGGGACACAGATCGAAGAGAAACTGGCTCCAGTCTCTCTTATGCTGCAGAAGCATGAGCAGAAGCTGGGAGACCTGGAGAAGAGGACGGATGAGGTGGAGCACAGGGTCACAGTGGTGGAAGCTGATGCCAGTTCATTCAAGGATGAGATCCAAGCCCTGAAGACGCAGGTTTATAATTTGCGTGACCAAGTGGATGATCTTGAAAACAGGGGCAGGAGAAAAAACATTCGGATCATCGGTCTGCCTGAGGGTAAGGAAGGTGAGCGGCCGGCGGAATTTGTTGAAGATTGGCTTCCGAAATTCCTTAACTTGGAGACTGGCATGAGAAGATTGAAGATAGAGAGGGCTCACTGGGTCGCAGCGCAGAGGTTGGGTCTGGGTCAACGCCCTCATCCTTCCCTGGTGCGGTTCCATCATCACCGGGATGAGGAGAGAGTAACGGAGGCTTCCAGACTCCAGGGGAAGGATCCAAAGGCCCTAATTTATGAGGGGTCTAAGATCATGTTTTTTTCAGGACTTTTCAGCAGTGGTGATCCAGAAACGAAAATCATATGATGGTGTCAAGAGAAGACTGAAGGAGCTTGGGATTCAGTACTCCCTGAGATATCCGGCAGTGCTTCGGATCACCTTAGATAGATCCATGCATCTCTTTGACACATCAGAGAAGGCAAGAGACTTTGTGGACAAACTAACCTAATTTAAACAATTGTAGTATGTATAAAAATTGTGGCTTGGGTATGCGTTTATCATTCTGTAAAAGAAATGTACGAAATCCAGTTGGACCTTTGTTTTTCCCCTTTTTTTTCCCTCTATTGATAATGATTTGGTTCAAACTATGTCTGGCGGTGGTTAAGATGTAGATTTTAAATTTCTAAGTTAGGACGTACCAAAGAATGGGTGGGTTATTTATTACCCCCTTTTTTAATAAAAGAATTTTTTAAATTCATATTGATATTCTATCGAGTGTTTATTCTTTTTAGCTTGTACTTGCGATGCGGCTCCAGCTGGGAGAAGTGAAGGTGGTTGAGATGGTTAGATGCCTATTTATGGGCAGTTCGGGATGGGTAGTTACCCCCTCCGGGCAGGGGGTGAGTTCCCCTACTCAACGCTATTGGCGCTTTATATGTTGGTTTGTTTTCTGGTTTTTGTTGGTTTTTATTTTTAATAATTTTGTATGTTTGTTAAATGTAGTGGTTTTAGTTTATGTAGTTTTTATATTTGGTAGACATGTGACACTAAGGCTCAGCAATTTGTGGTTCGGGTTCCTCCTCTCTGGAATTTAAATGTAATTGCAGAAGATTATGGCTAATGATTTGATTAAATGGTGTACCTGGAATATCAAGGGAAGTCACTCACTAATTAAGAGGAAGAAGGTACTCTTGAGTCTTAGAAAAGAGAAGGTGGATATTGCTTTGTTACAGGAGACACATTTGGATGACAAGGAGCATCTGAAATTACAGGAGAATGGCTTTGACCGAGTTTATTTTTCATCATTTAATACCAGAAGTAGTGGAGTGACTATATTGGTTAGGAAAAATCTCTCATTTAAATTGTTGGAATGTGTTAAAGACACATAAAAATATATTATTAAAAAAATAACATCTTGTTCAGAAATTTTCAGACTATCCTTGTGCTGTTTCTTAATAAAATTATAAATAGCACTTCATTGAAATCAGTTACCACAACATGCAGAACACAAGATTTTCCAAACTCATTGCTCATTGTAACTGACAGGATTTGAACTTTTACCACCCAGTCCCACCAAGCAGATTTAAATTGTGTTCTGGTCTGTTTTGTTTAGGTTTGGCCTGGCCCAACTGCTTTCCCAGATTTTACAAACCCAGAGACTCATGACTGGTGGTATGAAAATCTTAAGGAGTTTCATAATAAAGTGTCCTTTGATGGGATGTGGATTGTAAGTATGCAAATGAAAATTCAAAAATTCTGTCTTCCAGTGAATTGAATTGGTAAAGCAGTGGAAGGTAAATGACCTTGATGTATATTGGATAGCTACTGTATAATTCTGGAGTATATGCTACAAATGCATCCAAGGGTTTTGCTTTCACCTGTCCATGCACAAGTGGCACTAATGAATTTTGGTGTTCATTTAACAAATAATTGAATAATAATTGAAAATTGGAAATATTTTTGTTTGTATAGCATTTGTGTTTGCTTTGCAAAATTGTGCTTCAACAGATCAAACTTAATTTGGAATTTGGAGGTTTCTGATATGAGGTTTAAAAATCAACAAACTGTGATAAGTGGGAATGGAGCTCATAATGAAAGAATTTCATCATTTTCATCCCAAAGGAGGTGTAAATAAAGCATTTGAGAGTTGCCTCACCTAAATTTTCAAGTGTTAGATATGGCTCATTGACTTGACAGTCCTCTCTGCACCACCTAGAGGTAGTGTGTATGCAATTCAAAGCCTTGTAACCTCATTCAAAATACATTCTTCATTTAGCATTGCATTCTTCAAAATATTCGATAATTCAGTAATTCTAGCATTAGTTTTGTATTTGAGTAATTCTGAAAAAATGTTTTTGTTGAAGCTTTGTGTCTTCCACTCATCAAGATGATTTACAAGAATCCCAATATTTAAGAAGAAACATTATACTGCACGAGAGGAGAATACTGATCATTTGACCCACGGACTCTGGTAGAGGCAGTTGCATGAAGCATGCACCCATTAATGATGATTCACGGTTAACTCCAGGTTTTAAATATTAAACCAGGCAAGTTGACTTTGGACAGGGCGTTGGCCTGTTTGTTTTGCAAGTGCAAGCTGGTTGAGTATGGTTAGAACATTTGTTGCAGAAATCCAAATGGATTTGCTTTGTGATACAATCCGCAAATGTTTAGGGCATATGACTGGGTGGTAACTCAATTGTAGCATCCTGTTTGTGGTAAATACCACTCTTGATTTTCTGAGTTTGTAAAATGTTCAGTGAGATATGTTCTGATTGGGGTAGCTGATATCCAGCAGAGTGGATTTGTGTCCTATTTCAGCATAAGGTTTGCATGATGAGCAAGTGGTTCAGCCTTATTTACTAGCTTGGTGACCATGGAACAACACTTGGATGTAAAGCTTCAACAATGTCTTTTTTAAAATTTGGCAGTAATCAGCTTCTCGACAGGAAAACAATTTTCTGTTTTATTACAGGACTTAATGCAACTTACTGGTTAACGGAAAAAGTTAATTTAGGAAATGACTTAAATTATTGAGCCCAACTGCATAAATACAGGAAAGTAGAAATGGATGAGTGTTTCTGAAAAGCTGTGGATATGCAACCAGTTCTGTATGTCAGTTAACCAGACTCTGTCCCACTGCCTGTACAGCCACAAAGAAATTTGTTATTGATGTTGAATGGTACCTTTTTGCAAATCAGAGCATTTTTTTTCTTTCAGAAACAAGTCATGGTTTTGTATGTAAAATGACACAGCTTTTGCCACAGTTCTACCTTGAATGCTGTCCTTCCTACAAGGTCATTCCAGCTGTTTTCATCTCAGCACAGCTGAGTCTGAACGGATGGTGAAAAACAATGAATAATAGTTTGTTGAACTGATTGATTTGCATATTCAATTGAGAAAATCAGCACCTTTTGAATACTGTCAGAACAAGCAGTTTGTGTAGTGCACAAATTGTAGTGAAGTTTAAACTTCAAAAGGAATGAAGCTTTCTTTTAAGCTAGTATTAAATAAAAATTAAGTTGTTTGTTTCACAGGATATGAATGAACCATCCAACTTTGTTACTGGAGCAATAAATGGTTGTCCAAACAACAGTTTAGAATATCCTCCTTATGTACCAGGTAAAAGATAACTTTAATACCAAAAGCAAGATTTGTGTTTCAGCCTCCTCATTCAAAACCTTTTTGTCATTCATAGAGTCATACAGATGTACAGCACGGAAACTAGACCCTTCAGTCTAGCTCATCCATGCCGACCAGATGTCCCAACCTAATCGAGTTCCATTTGCCAGCAGTTGGCCCATATCGCTCTAAACTCTTCCCATTCATATACCCATCCAGATGCCTTTTAAATATTGCAATTGTACCAGCCTCCACCACTTCCTCTGGCAACTCATTCATTACACACACCATCCTCTGGGTGAAAAAGTTGCCCCTTAGGTCCCTTTTATACCTTTCCCCTCCCACCCTAAATCTATGCCTTGTAGTTCTGAACTCCCCCACCCCAGGCTAAAGGCTTTGTCTATTTATCATATCCATGCCCCTCATGATTTTATAAACCTCTATGAGATCACCCCTCAGCCTTCGATGCTCCAGGGAAAACAGCCCCAGCCTATTCTCCCTCTCCCTATAGCTCAAATCCTCCAACCCTGACAACATCTTTCTAAATCTTTTCTGAACCCTTTCAAGCTTCACAACATCTTTCCAATAGGAGGGAGACCAGAATTGCATGCAGTATTCCAACAGAGGCCTAACCAATGTCCTGTACAGCTGCAACATGACCTCCCAATTTCTTTATAGTGTTTTAAAGGTTTTTTTTGTTTTTTGTATACATGGTGGCTTGTGATTTGTGCAATATTTTGCTTCATCTCTGATTCATACAGCAAAGAACATTATCAAATTGTTACAAAAAAATGTCTGCTTGTCTGTTCCAGGTGTGACTGGGGGATATCTGAGGTCCCGGACTGTGTGTATGTCTGGACAACAGCATTTATCATCACATTATAACCTCCACAACCTATATGGGTTGACTGAGGCCATTGCTTCCCATGAGTAAGTGACAATTGAAACAACAATGTTTTGATTTTATTAGGTATGGGTGCAGTGCTCTGTGCAGCAAGCCAAAATTTTATGAACGCTGTGCAGAATACTTTTTAGTTTTTCAAAAGTACTTTGGAATGAGTTCCATTATGCTGGCTGGTTTGTTCTGCAGTTTCATGAACAAATGGCTATTCTTTGAGCTTTCCAGATGTATGTTTTAACATTATCCACTACAAACGGCCTGCTCTTACTCCCCTCTAGAGACCCACTGTGTACACAAGAATTGAACCTTTTGGCATAATTCTGCATACAAACCAAGTATCCAGCCAACTGAGCTGAGGTTTAGAGGGGATGTCAGAAAATATGTTTTCATCGAGAGGGTGGTGGGAAACTGGAACTCATTGCCTATAGAGACAGAAAACCTTGTAACATTTAAGAAATATTTAGATGTACACTTGTGATGCCAAGGCATAAAGCTTTGGGCCAAATGCTGGAAATGAAATTAGAATAGTCAGGTGGTGGTTTTTTTAGTGGTGCAGACTCAGTGGGCTGACTCTGATTCCCAAGTATGCAGAGCAGTGTCAGTCACAATCCCCGGGGTATTACATGTCGCCTACCAATATTCAAAGTCTGTTAATGAACTGGCTTGTGAAACTTTTAAAATGATTTTGCTGCATTATTGAAGAGTAAAGTGCAAGAACAATTTTATTTTCAAGTAACTATCCATTGAAAGAAGTGGGGTGTAAATTGGCAGTGGTCAGTTGACGCATGTTTTAAGTCACTGTTTATTTAACATTGGCTTCTTTCTTATGTCAAGTGCTCTGATCAAGGTGATAGGAAAACGTCCATTTGTGATATCACGGTCCACTTTCCCAAGTCATGGTCGCTATGCTGGACACTGGACTGGGGACATTGAAAGTACTTGGAGTGACATGTATTATACTATCCCAGGTATGGAAACAAACCAGTTTTTGGCATCATCCTGAAACATTGTCCCACTTTCCATAGATGTTTTCAAAATTTTGGTGTTATTTATGGAGTTGTCCTTTTCGAAATGAATAACTGTTAGATGAAATTTTCACGTCCTAGTAGCTGTTTTACAAGCATTGGCCAAGATTCATTTGGTAGCAAATTGCTCTTTCATCAAAAGGTTTTGGATTTAAATTCTACTTCCAAAGTTGAACATAAAAAAAAAACCAAGGCTCAAATGCAATACCTACGGAGTGCCACATTGTCAGAGATGCCATCTTTTGGACTGGATAAAGCACGATCCCATCTGTACTTTCTAGTGGGTATAAAAGATCCCTTGCTACCAATTCAAAGAAGAATGGGAATTATCCCCAATATCCTGGTTAATATTTGTTACTCGATCAGAATCTTAAATATAGATTATGTTGTCATTTTTGACAAGATAACGTAGAATAATGACATGACAGAGTCATTAAACAAATGCTTTGTGACAAACAAAGATAGATACAAGAAACGTTGCAGAACAGTGGGGAAGCAGGGGTCTAGTGAAAATAAGCTTAAATAAATCAGTATCAGTAAAGGAATAGTTATTGAGAAATTAATGGAATTAAAGGCAACTAATACCACAAACCTGAAATTGTCCCCCTGGCATTAAGAGGTGAATGCAGAAATCATGGGAGCATTAGTTTTAATTTTCCTGAAATGCTTAGCTTTAGAAAGGTCACACAAATTATAAAGTAACAACAGTACTACTTTTAAGAAAAAAAATGGAGGGAGGGAGGAAATGGAGATTTGTAGACCAGTTGGTTTGGCATCAGTAGAAAAGACAAGCTCCAGTCTACGATCAAGGACCCTGTGTAGTGGTAACTTAAGAAAATTACAACATGATTGTCCTGAGATGTCACAATTTTAAGGAATAAAAATTGTTTTTTAGATCTGGAGAATTTTCTTTTGAATAGATAACTAGCATGGTTGATGAAGGGGAATATGTGAATGGAGTGAATCTGATTTTTCAATAATTATTTCAGTTTTTACACAAAAAAAGGCTCAAGAACATGGATTGAGCAAATGAGAACCAATAAGGGTGAACAGATTATTTTCAGTTCGACAGGCTGTAAGTCTGCAAGAAGTGTTTGGATCTCTGCTATAAACAATCTATGTAACTGATAGGGAAGAGTGCAGAGAGGCAAAGAAGCTGAAAGGGAATAACGACAAGCTAAGTGAGTGGGTTGGAACTTTGCCAATTCTTCTTTATATCTATGGATGTCAAAGTATTGAGCATATTCAAGACGAGTAGATTTTTGGATTCTAAGGAAATCAAAGGACATTGGCATAATGTGAGGAAGTGAAGAAGGAGATTAGCTGTGATCATATTGAATGATAGAGCAACCTTGAAAGATGAGTGAAATACTTCTCATTCATATTATAATTAATACCATTACGGTATTATATGATTTATCAACCAATTTTTTTCTGTAAAAGAGAAGCGATAGAGTTACATTTGATTTATTGTAATCATAAGTATTAAGTACAGTGAAAAGTTTTGTTTTGCGAGCAATACAGGCAGATCATAGCAAACAAAAGCAAACACATCATAGGGCGCTTAGATGGAGCGAGGCATGTAACGTTAGGGCTGCACAGGAGTGCACAAAACAAAATCAACATTAGTTAAAGTTAGAGAGGTCCATTCAGCAATCTGATGACAACAGGGAAGAAACTGTTCATGAACTTGTTGATGCTTGTTCAAGCTTCTGAATCTTCCACTTGGTGGAAGAGGTTGGAAGAGACCATTATCAGGGTGGGAGGGATCTTTGATATTGGCAGCCTTTCTGTGGTAGTGAGATGTATTACATGATGGGAGGTTAGCTTCTATAATGGTCTGGGCTGTGCACACAACTCTCTGTAGTTTTTTATTGTCCTGGACAGAGCAGTTACTGCACCAGGCTGTTTTGCACCTGGATACAATGCTTTCCATGGTACATCTGTAAAGGTTGGTAAGGGTCCTTATGGCCATGCAGAATTTCCTAAGCTGCCAGAGGAAGAAGAGGCGTTGTTGTGCCTTCTTGACGATCGCATCTATGTGGGAGGTCCAGGGCAGATTGTTGGTTATCACTCCTAGGAACTTAACTTTCTTATTGAAAAATCCCTCAGTCATTCTTGAAATAGTTCTCCTTTTTCAATGTTAAACAGTAAGATTTTAAATATGTCTTTCTGATTTGTACATTATGAAGCATAGTAACACTTAAACTTCTGTGAGCTGCGCATATCTCAATCAACTGACAGATCGAAACAAGTCTTTTCAACACAGGTTAAATGAATCCCATGAGGGAAGTATTTAGTCAAATATAGGATGTGCCTTTTTATATTCATAATTTTGATCTCTTTTGCTTATTTCCACGTGGATGTTTTAATTAGAATCTGTGAATCAAGCAGCTTCCTGTTTGACTGAAGTGTGCAGCTGCTCACAGCCACTGCTTGATCTACTATATGTCAACCACATGAAAAAGCATGACAGGAGTGCCAAATGATACTTCTTCTTTTCTTCAATTTCTCTGCCTTATCATATCTCCACTTGCAAGAACTAAAAATATAAACCCCTATGTGATTACATACAAGTTTACATGTTGTTAGTATGATGGTAGTACAGAACAAAGCTTTCTTAGATTGTTATGCTTTGGCAATCTGTTATATAGTTAGAATGTCAGATATTAATTGTGAAAAGGTGAAAATATAAAACTGTTTTGTGTGCTTTCCAGCAATAATGCTGTTTAACATGTTTGGGGTTCCTCTTGTTGGAGCGGATATCTGTGGTTTTGGTTTGCCCACCACTGAAGAACTCTGTGTGCGTTGGATGCAACTTGGATCATTCTACCCATTTATGCGGAATCACAATGCCCTGCATCAGCCGGTTAGTCCTTGAGTGTACAATAAACATTAAAGCTGGCTTAGAGTCCAATTCTGGTTAATTATTTCAAGGCATAGAATGCATAGATATCTTTGAAAGATTCATTTGTTATATTACTGTTTGGTAATAGAATATCTGAAAAGAATTTCAGACTGTTACCTGAGATGTAAAAGCTTACCATTTATTATCTTCAATTTTTAATGTTTGTTAACCTCTAATCATTTTGCATGAAAACAGTAAACAACAGTGAACATCCAATATTGGAGCAGGAGTGGATTAGTCAGCCCTTTGAGCCTGCTCTGCCATTTAGTAAAATCATGGCTGATCTGATTAGTCCATATTTCTGCTCACCTCTGATAACTTTTCTTCTCTTATTTATCAATAATCTACCAATTTTGCTTTGAAAAATATTCAAAATACTCTGCTTCTGCTACTTTTTGTGAAGAGCATTCCATAGACGAATGATTGTGAGGAAAGAATTCTTCCATATCTGTTTTAATGGACAACCCTTTTACTTTTAGTCAGTGATACCGAGTTATATGTTCTTCCAAAAGAAGATGCATCCATTCCATTTCTAATCTGTTAAGAGCATATTGTCTCTTTTCTTCTTCTTCTTCTTCTTCGGGTTAGAACATGGATTGCCACTGGAATGGTCCATGCTCATTGGCAAAGTACTTCAGCAGTTTGTCACTATCTTTTGAAGGATATCTCACCAGGAAACTTCCATCCTTAGTGCAGGCCATCAGGTTTATTAGAAATGATTTTACAGGGTGATAATCGACCGTTTGGCCTCAATATGCATACTCCTTCTGTGGCCAAAAATCATGGCATGGAATTCAAACATTGTCTATGTGAACAACAAACTAACACTGTTTGAGGTTGAGAAGCTCTTGTTATTGCAATATTCTTAATGAAATGCTATATATAGCCAGGAAATTTCCTTGCTTCAGTCAATACAACATCATGACTGGAGAGTTTGCTTATTTCAAAGCTTGCTGTACAAATTTGGATTCTTTCTCTTTGAGGTAAAGATGTGAGTCTCCTTGTCCTTGATGGCTTGTTGTTTTCGATTGTCTCCAACCACCTCCATTGTCTCTCTAGTGTCCCTCCTCTAGCTACTGACTTCATCCCTCTCCCTAGCAACTGTCTGAGACAGATCAGACCCTTGACAGACTTGCCACATTTAATCCTAGAATGGGTTTTCTGCCATTCCTCAGACTGCCTATTTCTGGCACTCACATCCCCAGATGTTATTGCCAGGAGAATAACATTTGGCACCTGAAGCCTGTTCGAACATACAGTTTGCTTATGCCTGATTTGTAGAAGTTAAGACTTTTTTTTTTACATTATTTTGCTTCCTAAGTCTTCATATTCTAACAAAAATCTGTTGATTTGAATTTTAAATTTGCAATGATTCTTTTAGAAAAGCAAGTTCCAGATTTCCACTAAAAAATCTGAAAAAAGTACGCCACACCTCAGCTCATTGCCTTTGTTACTGCTGGTCTAGACTTTTGAAAACATTTCTGGCTGTTTCCAAAATTGTGTTCACCATAAACTTGGCATCATCTGCATCCTTACATGTGCCAAGTTTCTTTCGCTTATAATCCTTCTGCTCTCTCATGTAGATTTTCAGCCAAGCAATGTCTTGATATTCAAATTCTGATTTCCATTTCCTCCATATTGTCACCCATCTCTGATCATGTTTCTCTCACCTTCATGCTACCTTGATTCAGTTAATTCTGACTTTCAGTGAACCCTGATTTTAATTGTTGCATCATTGCTGGAATCCTTTAAGGTATTAAGCCCCATAATTCCCTCCTTGAACCTCCCTGCCTCTCAACCTTTCTTTTCTCTTTTTTAAAGTACTCCTTAAAATCCACATCCTTGGCTAAGCTTGGAGTTAACTGCCCTAATATCACCTTGTGTAACTTGCTCAGGTTTTATTTTGTAACACTTCTGTGAGACACTTTGGGACTACATGAATATATGTTGTGGCAGGAGCCCAGGATGCATGGGACAAAAAGGGTTGGTGCTTGCATCTAAATTTTGCACAAGCATTCTGCCTTTAAAATGTATCTTGTTTGACATGTTGCTAGGATTGATGTCTCTTAACTTGCTACACCACCTAAAGAAAAATATGGAGCAAATTGAGGTCCTAAGAAGGAAACGCTTTGGTTTCCTGATCAGAGTCTACAGTCTAGATAATTCATGGCAGTGTTAGCTTCTCAGGATTGAATGTGTCCAATAAGGCAGGCAGGAATCGCATATTGGCATAAGGAAAACATCTCGATTAACTTGCTCTCCTGGCGGACTTTAATGATTTGCCTGAGTTTTGCTGATGCACTATGAAACATGTACATTGAAGTCTGTTCTCAGACAAGCTGCACATGGATGCCCCACTGCATGGCAATAGCTGACTGGATATTGAGATGTAAGGCCCAAAGTTAGGCCTACTCATTCAAGTCCAGGGCTCATTTCCTGTGTTTCCATGTTTGACATAGTTATAAATATATCATTTAATTTGATCACCATTTATAATGGGAGACCTTTACTTTGTTTTGCAGCCCCAGGAACCATATGTCTTCAGTGAATCAGCACAATCAGCAATGCGGAAAGCCCTCTTCAATAGATACATGCTGCTGCCTTTCCTGTATACGCTTTTCCATAAAGCACACTCTGCCGGAGAAATGGTGGTTCGGCCACTGTCTTTTGAGTATGTTACCTTTTTAGCGCTGTTTGAAATGAGATTTGAAAATAGTAATCTTACCTGAGGACAGATCAAAACTAGCTTTGTTTTCTTTTTATTTGTGCCTAAGATTTTTATTTCAGGAAATCGAGTTACATTTAAATTGAAACTCTAAATGTTTAGCGCTATTAAACTTTAGGTGATCATAACTTTAATTTGTTTTGCTGTTCGGGTTACCTGTGAAGCAAAGTCAAATTTAAGTTTTCACATCCTTGTCTGATAATATCGCTTAATTGGCTCAAGATTATTACCAAGAGATCTTTTGTCCAGTTCTGATTACCCAGGTTTCATCTGACTAATCACATTGCAATCTGCACAAGAGATTAACAACAAATGAGGGGGCAAGGAATCTTTAGGGACCTCGTGCCTTGTGTTGATAACTCGTAGCTTTCCGAGGATACAAATGATAGGTTTGATCGCTAATAAGCAATTATTCTCGGAGTCTAATTTTTCATTATATATGCCATTGACTTTGACAGAGTAGAATTTCATATCCAAGTTTGCAGATGGTATTAAATTAGGATGTGAAATAAATCAGCAGAGGCCAGTACCCCATCACCAAGTCACCCTTTATTTGCATGTGGAGGGTCCTTTACACTGATCCTGCTCCCTCAGAGCCAGCTCTTGAGTGAACAGAACCTCTGACAGTCCTATTTATACCTGTCAGCCAGGGCTCCCTGATTGTTCCAGATTAAAAGCCCCAATCAGGAAAGTCATATTTTATGAGGTCTACCTGGCTGACCTCATGACAATCGCAATAAGGTACTCAATAATTATTATGTTAGATTTTAAAGGTACATAGATGAAGGGAGTGGGCAAAATTATGGCAGATGGAATTTGATGTGAAGAAGTGAGTATTTATTCATTTTGGATCAGAGACTGACAAATTGGAGTTGTATATTCTCAGTGGAAGAGATGAGTATCCAAGAGGTTTTGATATCCATGCATGTACATCATGACATGAATGCAAGAGCATAACCTGATAGCTGAATAGATTGTTGGCCGTTTCTCAAAGGATTAGGTTTCAAAGAAGATGAGGTTGTGTTTCACTGGTACAGACTCTTGATCAGACACCAATCACCATGGACTGTGTAAAGACTGTTTTTTTTGTGTGTTTTTTAAAATGAGGGCTGAAATGAGAGAACGGTATAAAATCAATGTTTTTAAGGATTGCTGAAACACTAATAACCTGAACATTCAAAGCCAGCATTGTGTAAACAGCCATTTGAACAAGCAATAACTGAAGTGGTTCCAGAAAAGTTGGAGCCAAGAGATCATCTACATTGTAGCTGGGTGGTAACAAGAAGTTGATTGGTCTGTGGACAAATGATTAGTTGTCAATGATACATGCCATTTGTCTGCCAGTAACCATGTGATTGGTTCTCAGGTGCCTGAACAGCTTAGGGCTGGGCATCAATTTTTTTGATCTCCAGGACAGGAGCTATCTCTCTACTCTCTGCAGTCAAAACCCATTTTGAACTGAAGAAAGCTAGTTCATCTTTCCTCCAGTAGCTGTTGTAAGTTGAGACTCTGTTCATATATCAGAGGTATTTTGTAAGCTCACCAGCCACCTCATAGCTTTTGCAAACCAGTGGAAGCATCCAAAGAGGGGTAACTGAAAAACAACATTCTAACCATCGTAACAATCATCTCAGCAACTGTGACTTGGCACTACAACTGCCTCCCAGTTTTCGTGTGTGTGTGTATGTGTGAGAGAGAGAGAGAGAGTGTGAGCAAGCACAGAGAAGGAGAGTTTGTCAGGGGATTAATGTTTTAATTTGTAGTATATTCCAGTGATGTGTAATTATTTGCCTATAGCTAGGGTCTAATTACTTGCAATAAATAGTAATTCTAAAATATTAAACCCAGTCTGCGCTTTCTATCAGTTTGGTCTGAAAATAAAGTAAATTGGGGAATCTTGTGTACAACTCCAGGAATAGCAGTTGTTGATTTTCAGCATGCTGGCTCAGTAAGTCATGATGACAACAGGTCCTCAAAAGCTATACTCAGCATGGGTGAAGATATAAACAATGATGCCTGATCTTAAGGGTACATGTTTGAGGACATATCACATAGAATTTGGCTTGTGCTATTTATAAAAAATTGGAGAGTGATCTAATTAAGATATTAAGAATGAGAAAGGAGTTTGTGGACTAGATAAAGAAAACATTTTTCCAGTGGAGAAATCCAGACCAGGAGGACATAATCTTAAAATTAAAACTGGGCTACTTAGGAATATACCCAGGATATGTTTTACACAGTGTTTAATAGATATCTAAAATGTTCTCCTCTAAAAGGATAAAGCCAAAATTTTCAAGATCAATTGATAGATTTTTTTTTTCAGATATGAAGGTGTCTCAAATGGCATGAAGTCTTCCACTCAGTTATGTTCTAACTGAATGTTGGAACAGGTTTCAGGTGATAAATGGTGTTCCTGCTGTTCCTATAATCTTTGGTTCAACTGCAAACAGACTCTGTCATTGTAATTCAGTATATTTTACTCATGTAAATAATAGGGCAGGTGGATGGCCTGCTTTCAATAATTTGTAACGAGATGTAGATTTCACTGATTAAAATCAGCATTTGTCACCCATCCTGCCCTGAGCCAAGAGTCATGGTCTCGGACTGTTTGGACTGAGATAGTGGAAATTTTCTCCACTGTGGGTGGTGAACCTGTGGAATTCTCTGCCACAGAAGGCTGTGGAGGTCAAGTCACTGAATAAATGTTAGCTTTCTAGAGATAAAAGTTGTTGAAGGATATGGTTTCAGAGTGGACTTGCAGAGCTGATGTAGAAAATCAGCCATGATCATTTTGAAAAACAGAGTAGGCTTGATGGGCTGAATGGCCTACTTTTGTTTTCTATGGTGTTGCTGTGTGCCACTTGGGTGAGCTAACCAAGAATTAGATTGTAATTATTCATATTTTTCCCACTTCTCCATCCCCTTTTTCTTATGGATAAGCATCTGGTCTTTGACCTCACCCTTTGCAAGAAAACTGAGTTCAGGAACTCAGCAATGGATTGTTGATGTACTTGAGGAAATAATTGCCAAAGAGTCATCGAAATGTTTGTAAATGTAACAGTGATAGTATTGCCATCACATTTGTTTCTGTCAGATATTAAAACATCTATCTTGGTATATTAAAGAATAAAACTTGCATATAGTTTATCAGGTCTTTTCTGTCAGTTGTATTGGAGTTGTAACAGATAAATAAATGCTGCCTCTTTTGGGCTTTAGATTCCCACAAGATCCAAACACATTAAGCATTGATCGTCAGTTCATGTGGGGTGAGGCACTTCTTATCACACCAGTATTGAAGCCTAAAACCGTGGAAGTGGCTGGCTATTTTCCTGCAGCAACATGGTACAATCTATACAATGTAAGTTTTACATTATTCCAACTTGATCTTGTAATGACTGTAGTTTTGGATTTGTGTACAACAGCTGTGCTCAGTGCAACTTTATTTGTGCCACTGTTTTATCTAAGATTCAGTTCAATTCAGACTGTACAGGATTGTGTAGTGGTCTCATTTTATACCTTGCTGTAGTTTAGTTTGTGTGCTGAACAATCACTGTGGCAATATAACTTTTATGCAAATTGTTTTGCTTTTCTGGAATCTGAGGAGAGGCAGAAAGAGGCTTTAATGCAGTGTTGGTCTTGTGAAGCATAAAACAGTTGAAAAGAGCATCTGTGATGAGAGTTTTCAATTCCATGAAGGGTCCAGATAAATATCCATGCCACTGTGAAAAATAGTATCGTTCATCACGAAACTCAACTATTATTTCCAATGTATAGTGTGTATGTATGTAAAGCTGTAAATTTGTCATAATTTTAGCACCCCCTCTAATCTTATATATTTTTGATATGTAGGGTTCTTCAATTCGTAGTAAGGGTCAGTATGTTACACTACAGGCGCCCTTGGATACAATAAATGTTCATGTACGAGGAGGCTGCGTTGTGCCTATGCAGGTGAGTATATGTAAGTAACTTCAAAGGAGGTGAAATTTAACTTGTGGGGGAGTGCAAAGCAGATTAGCTACCCAAATGACATCCTGTTCAATTTTCCTTTTGCTTTCCTGCTGACTGTTGAATTTTACCCTTGAGTTATTTTGAATTGAAGGTGTATATTGAAAAACATTTGACTGTTATAGTTTCTCCGCAAGGCAGAGACATGTTTTGTCATGAGATATTGTGACACTGTCATATCCATCTGATCTGAGAACAATACATATCTACTGCATGCTGTGGCTTCCTGTAACAATTCATCAAATTTACATTGTGGAACAAATTAAATAAATTGGCACCAATAGAGAAAGAATTGCATGTATACAAATTATCAATTTATTTCTGTTATCAGAAATGAAAAGTTCTTTTGTGTAATAGTGGCCAGCTGAAAATTCAACTGGTCAAAATTGGGGGTCATAGAGTCATAGAGATGTACAGCATGGAAACAAACCCGTCGGTCCAACCTGTCCATGCCGACCAGATATCCCAACCCAATCTAGTCCCACCTGCCAGCACCCGGCCCGTATCCCTCCAAACCCTTCATATACCCATCCAAATGCCTCTTAAATGTTGCAATTATACCAGCCTCCACCAAATCCTCTGGCAGTTCATTCCATACAGGTACCACCCTCTGCATGAAAATGTTGCCCCTTAGGTCTCTTTTATATCTTTCCCCTCTCACCCTAAACCTATGCCCTCTAGTTCTGGACTCCCCAACCCCAGGGAAAAGATTTTGTCTATTTATCCTATCCATGCCCCTCATTATTTTGTAAACCTCTATAAGGTCACCCCTCAGCCGCCGACGCTCCAGGGAGAACAGCCCCAGCCTGTTCAACCACTCCTTGTAACTCAACTCCTCCAACCCTGGCAACATCCTTGTAAATCTTTTCTGAACCCTTTCAAGTTTCACAACATCTTTCTGATAGGAAGGAGAGCTGAATTGCACGCAATATTCCAACAGTGGTTTAAACAATGTCCTGTACAGCCTCAACATGACCTCCCGACTCCTGTACTCAATACTCTGACCAATAAAGGAAAGCATACCAAACGCCTTTTTCACTATCCTATCTACCTGCAACTCCACTTTCAAGGAGCTATAAACCTGCACTCCAAGGTCTCTTTGTTCAGCAACACTCCCTAGGACCTTACCATTAAGTGTATACGTCCTGCTAAGATGTGCTTTCCCAAAATGCAGCACCTTGCATTTATCTGAATTAAACTCCATCTGCCACTTCTCAGCCCATTGACCCATCTGGTCCAGATCCTGTTGTAATCTGAGGTAACCCTCTTCGCTGTCCACTACACCTCCAATTTTGGTGTCATCTGCAAACTTACTAACTATACCTCTTATGCTCGCATCCAAATCATTTAGGTATATGACAAAAGGTAGAGGACCCAGCACCGATCCTTGTGGAACTCCACTGGTCACAGGCCTCCAGTCTGAAAAACAACCCTCTACTACCACCCTCTGTCTTCTATCTTTGAGCCAGTTCTGTATCCAAATGGCTAGTTCTCCTTGTATTCCATGAGATCTAACCTTGCTAATCTGTCTCCCGTGGGGAACCTTTTCGAACGCCTTACTGAAGTTCATATAGATCACATCTACTGCTCTGCCCTCATCAATCCTCTTTGTTACTTCTTCAAAAAACTCAATCAAGTTTGTGAGACATAATTTCCCACGCACAAAGCCGTGTTGGGAGAGAGGAGAGAATATCCAGTTCACAGGTTCAGAACATTTGATATCTGCTTTTGTTGCGGCTGCTAGGCAATAATAGAATCCTACTGCATAAGACGACTTTGACATGTCACATCTGTGCTAGCCACTTGAATGAGCTGACAAATTTTGTCCCACAGCCAGCTTATTCTCTCAAGCGCTGCTAATTACTCCTCTTCATTTATGTGTCCAGTTGTGTTAAATATTCCAATGGATTCTGAGTTTTCTACCCTTTTTTCAGGTAGTGCTTTCCAGAACTTAAACTCACTGAATGAAAACTTTTGAACTGATTTTTCATCTCGTTTTTCCCCAATCATTTTAAATTTGCAACTTGTATTCTTTTACCATTTCCCTTTTTTCCTTTCTCCAGGGCAATTGGGAATGGACAATAAATGCTGACTCCACCAGCGTTACCCACATTTAGTGAACAATTGGGCAATATAAAAGGGCCAGCATTTATCCCCTATTCCTGCTAATTTATTGGCTAAAGGAAACAGTTTCTCCCTATTTGCTCTGTCACAGTATTTTCTAATTTTGAAATATGAGTCTTTTTGGTATTCTTCCTGAAGCATAGTGCCCAGAATTATACACTGTTCCAGTCCACTCCTACACAGAGAACTGTGAGTCTTAGTACTGCTTTTTTTGATTTTATTCCATCTGCCCCTTTTCACAAAGATAAGTATCCCATATGATTTCTTAACTGCCTTGCCTTGTTCTGCCACCTTTATAAAACTTGTGTTTTCTCTACCTAAGATCTTGAACCCCCCCCCCCTTTCAAAATGTTATCATTAGATTATGATGCCACTCCATTTTGTTTCTTCCAAACTCCATCTTTACCTGAATGCATTAAATTGGCTGCCTTTTTCATTATTCCATATTCTCAAGTGTGCTATTATGATTAAGATCTGTATTATCCATAATTTTCAAAATTGTGCAGCTTAAACCCAAGCATGCATTTATAAAGTTAGAAAAGCAATAGTCCTAAAATAACTGACTGGAGAACCTCATATTGCATGTTATTTAGTCAGGGAAGCATCAGTTCACTAATATTGTGACTGCTATATCTTAAAACAATTTCACTTCTAATATCCCTTTAATATTAGGTGCAACTGGCTATAAGTTTGCTCGCTGAGTTGGAAGGTTCGTTTTCAGATGTTTTCTCACCATACTAGGTAACATTATCAGTGAGCCTCCAGTGAAACACTTTCTGCGTTTTCTTTGTTTGTGTTTAGGTTTCCTTAGGTTGGTGATGTCATCTCCTGTGGTGATGTCTTTTCCTGTTCTTTTTCTCAGAGGCTGGTAAATGGGGTCCACATCAATGTGTTCGTTGATAGAGTTCTGATTGAAATGCCATGCTTCTAGGAATTCTCATGCGTGTTTCTGTTTGGTTTGTCCTAAGATGGATGTGTTGTCCCAGTCAAAGTGATGTCCTTCCTCATCTGAAAGGGAACTTCAAACTAGCATCTACAGGAAAACAATACATAAGGATCAAATACTTAATTACAGAAGCAATTAAGGCAACATCCATAAACAAAGTTGCATTAGGACATTATTTCAACGAGCCACCACAGAGGAACCATGAGGAGCAGAGGAAAATCACCTATACAGTGTATTCAAAAAGAACGGGTACCCAATGAACACAGTCTGCTGATTTCTCAGCAACAAACCCAAACAAGTAGACAAACGCATCCAGAAACTCTAGCTACTCTCCCCTACATCAAAGACATCTCAGAAATGACTGCCAGACTACTCAGACCTCTGGCATCATGGTAGCCACACTAAAACAGCAGCTAATGACCTTGAAAGACCCTACACAGACAACAAGCAAAATGAACATCATTTACAAAATACCTTGCAAGAACTGTAGCAAACACTACGTTGGACAAACAGGCAGAAAACTAGCCACCAGGATACATGAACATCAATTAGCCACAAAACGACATGACCTAAGCTCACTAGTATCCTTACATACGGATGAGGAAGAACACCACTTTGACTGAGGCAACACATTCATCCTAGGACAAGCCAAACAGAGGCACGCACGAGAATTCCTAGCAGCATGGCATTCCAACCAGAACTCTATCAGCAAACACGTCAACTTGGCCCCCATTTACCACCCTCTGAGAAAAAGAACTGGAAATGACATCATCACAGGAGATGATATCATTAACCCAAAGGAAACATAACCACACAAATAGAAAGGAGGTCTTAACACCAGTGCTTCACCAGAGATTCGCTAATGATGTTAGCTAGTATGGTGACAAAACATCTGAAAACGAATCTTCCAGCTCAGCGAGCAAACTTACATGTAGAATCTCAACCTGAGGTACAAATCTTCTCAAAACTCATTAGGTACAGCTGCTTTACAAGCACGTTTTTTATGGAGTATTTTATCAAATGCCTTATGCAGTTTACAAGTGCAACATTTAGTGCACTGTATTAACACTGCTGTTAATTAACTAAATAATTCAGTCAGATTAACCAGACATCATTTGCCCTTGGCAACTGAAAGGAAAAGGGTCTTTTACATATTCTTTTCAATTTTTCCTCAGACTCTTTACTGTCTGTGTTTCTACTGCACGTTTTGCCTGTCATTTGTCATAAACTTGACTTTTTGGTTTTGTTTTGTTCAATTTATTTCCTTTGTCATCCAGGAATGTAACAGGGCCAATGCATGTTCTTCTCAGAACTGTTATTTTCTAAATGCACTGCTTCTGACCAGGATTCAGAAGCATTCTGCTGTGTAAGATTGCTCTCAAAGTATTTATTTGTATTGTGCATTAGGATTCAATGAGAGCAGCATTAATGGTAAGATCCAGTTGCTGCGAGTAACAGCCCTTTTAAAAGCTTTCCAACATGTCCCTCATAATTGAGGTTCATATGGAAAGCTAAAAAGGAAAAAAGTGCTCACTTTCCTTCAACTCATCCATCTAGCCAAGAAGAGGCAAAGCACATTTTCCATGCTTTCCTTGGTGAGATTTTTCCTTGATCCTGACAACAACTTTATCATAACTTCATTCCTGTCATTAACAGTTTAAGAGAACATTCAGAAGTGACAACTAAGTATAAATGTGTTTTCTTAATTCATATGTGTGCTATATCCAAGTGAGTGCTTGTTTTTCAATCTGTATTCTATCAAGGAACCCAATGCAACCACTGCTATCTCTCGTGGCAACCCTTTTGGTCTGATGGTGGCACTCTCTGACCAGGGAATTGCTCGAGGAGAACTCTTCTGGGATGATGGTGATCGCCTGCTGAGTTATGAAAATGGTGATTATACAGAAATTATCTTCATGGCAAAAAATGTAAGTGTGGCTGATTTCAATCAGTTCATTATTAGCCATTTGTTTGCATAGATTCTAAGACTGAAATTCATCCATCTTCTGAATCAGCAAGGTTATAATTCTTTGTTTGTACATGAAATTTTAAAGTCCTAGAGAAGAAAGATTGAGTTGCTACTGTAAGGCACATGGAACCTGGGTAAACCAGTACAAAAGGAGCCTGAACTATTACCAAACAAAATGTTGTGCATGTTAGAAATTTAATATAAAATTGGAAATTCTGGAAATATCAGATCTGACAGCATCTGTGGAAAAAGGAACGGTAAACTTTTCAGATCGATGCCCTTTCATCAGAAGTAAATGAACAAACCGTAATAGTAGCACTGCAGACTGCCTCATGAATATAAAATATCAACAGTAGCCAGAAAATTCTAAATTACTATTGCCCAGCCCTTCAGCTAAAAGGGGAACATTTGTGATAGGAACTTCCATAGGGAATCTTAAGAAGGAAGTTTACTTCAAATGAATGTAAAACTCCCAAGTTACAGCTAATCCATACAGATTTCCCAGATCCTAACATGTACTTAAACAGCTATTCTCTGGAAATTTTAAATCCATTTTGGATTTTTTAATGCAAAAGTGTAAGAGATGGTTGTAATTGTCGTGCAACATTTTTCTAAAGAAGGTGTGTTGCAACATTTGCAACCTTTTCAGTGGGTTGCGACTGCTTATATGCTGCCATCGCTTAAGAAGTTGACAAAGTTATGAGGGCATCTAATTTGCATGTGGTAACTAAATCAGCTCTGCTTCTTTCCATCATCTCTTCCCCTTTCCCACTCCCTTTAGAATATACTGTTCAGTGAAATAATCCATTTGAACAGCCAGATTGACGGGTTGAAACTGAGCAGCATCTATGTCTTTGGAGTTCCATCTCCCCCACGGAAAGTTTCTATTAATGGATTCTGGATCACGGACTTCTCCTACAGAACAGACACAAAGGTGAGGATGTGGGCTTCATCTAAATGGCATTTGAAACATCTTGATAAATACAAGTCAAATGTACTTTCAGATTTCAACTATTAACTTGCCTGTTCTCCCTGCTGATGTATGGTATCATGTGTTGTGAAATTTCATAGTATACTGCCCAAATTCCCAACTTAATGCATTACCGAAGACAGAGAATTTTGGCAGACTGTATGCTCCTTGGAGAATCACTGTTGAGCTTTACTTCATTGTATACAGGGATCTCTGGATAATGACCTTAACGGAAACTCCTGATCAGTTTAAATTTTCTAACTTTGGGTGTAGCCCTACATTGTCCCAACTGCGATGTTACCTTGGCTAAAAGAGGGTAAAGTGGAGGCAAATTTGAGATCTACATTGACTATATGATTTGTCTGCTTTGCTGTCTTAACTGACTATTGAAGGGAGTTGAATTAAACTTTCATAGTGTATCAGGTACTATCGACAGCAAAGATTTTTTCAAATTACCTATAGTAGGCCAGATTACATTGACCCGTTGTTATAATCTATTCATTTCTGGTATCTGATTTTCCTTGTTCATTCAGGTGCTGACATTGTGGAATCTGTCTATTCTGTTGGGAGAACCATTTACAATTACATGGACCTGAATAAAGTGATGTAAAATCTGCTATTGAGAACGTCTCCAGAACAGAATAATTATGCTCATAAAATTGTGGTAAAGGAGGTGAAAGAAGGGATATGGATTCTAGTTGTTAATTTAACAAAAAATGCTGTATATCATTTGAAATGCAATTGTTAATGATAAAGAGAAAATCTTTTCTGCTTGAACAAAATCCTGATTAAACTTGTTCTGAATATTTTGGATGGATGGAATTGTGGGATGGGCAAGGAGTTTGGAGGCTAGTGTTCCTCTTTGAAGAACTGTGACAATCATAAGGTGCTTTGAAGTATTACAAAAATGTGGAAAGGCCTAATTTGCTAATTGTCTCCAACAGACTCATTGATCCATCTTGCACCACAGCTGTTTTCACTGTTGTCTCTTATACAATCAAAAGGATTAATGTTTTCTTTTACTACTGAATTCCTTCTGTAAAATGTCAATGGATCTGCAGCATATTTTTTAATGTTACAGCATTTCTAACTGCTACTATTTATTGAGCTTTTCTTAATTCTTGGACCTCCGTGATACTGCAGGAGCATAATTATGCAAAGGATTTGAACTGATTTGGTCAATCATATTCAATTGGTTCTAATTTTCAAAAAGCAGGGAGATTTGTAGCAGTTTTATTTGCGGGTGATTTTGGTCAGATTTTTAGTGAAGTTATTTATTAAAATGTGCTTCTTCAGTTGTAACTATGCAAGGTAGTTGTATGCTAACCTGATTTTTTTAGGTTATTTAATTATCCTGTAATAACCTATAAACTAATCTTACTACATAACAAGAATCACTCTTCAGTATTATTTGAGGTAATTTGGAAAATTTCTAGGAGATGGGAATGGCTTGTTTATAGAAGTGAAAATTCATTTTGGAAGTTATTCATTGAACAATTATTGCTGATGAGACAAAGTCACTGTATCATCATGATTAGCTAGACAAAAAGCAACAAAGGAAATCAAAATTATTTTACTTGCCAATTATGACCTGCAATGCATTGCCTGAGAGGAGAGTGGAAGCAATTTCACTATTAAGTTTCAAGGAGGAATTGGATACCTGCTTGAAAGAGAAATATTTCATAGGACAAATTAGTAGTTATTTAAGAAATTCAACAGATGCAACAGGCTGAATGACTGTACCCTCAAGACGCTATTTGACAGTAGATCTAACCAATTGCTTCAGTTCTGAGTGAAAGAAGAATCTTTATTGCAATATGCACTGCTATTGAATTTTTTCTTTTTGGAAGTTGAATGTATGCATTTACTGATTCACATAGGAATATGTTAGTACATTTATGGCTATTATATTTGTGTTCATTTTGGAATTGTTTGGAGGGAAGATAGAATTTGACAAGTTCTGTCAAGTCAGGATGCTATTTGCAACTTTGCATCATTCACTGCATTTTACACGTTACAGGAGAAATAGGAAACTTGTAGTAATTTTTGAAACCACTTTATCAACATCCTGGTTTGAAAAGAATAGTGATCTGTTTATAGCAGAGAACTGCTTCCTGATCAAGATTCTGATCCATGTCAGCAGAAAGAAGTTCCATGGTGCATTGCAAACTAGCATTAATGTGTAAGTATTAAACTGTTTAATCCATATGATGTTGTTGGGCGTGAAGTATTTCACATTTAAAGAACTTATATGGAAGCTGTTAGATTTTTAACAGCCCAACAAAATCATCTATACTTTTTGCCATTAGTATAGATTAGAGTGGTGCTGGAAAAGCACAGCAGGTCAGGCAGCATCCGAGGAGTGGGAAAATCGGCGTTTTGGGCAAAAGTCCTTCATCAGGGCTGATTCCTGATGAAGGGCTTTTGCCCGAAACGCCGATTTTCCTGCTCCTCAGATGCTGCCTGACCTGCTGTGCTTTTCCAGCACCACTCTCATCTAAACTCTGATTTCCAGCATCTGCAATCCTCACTTTTGCCTTTTTGCCATAAGTGCCTATTTAAAAATTAAAAATGCTTGAGTTTTATTAGTGAGTTCTTAACATTTTATAAAAATAAAAAAATGTAACTGTGGAAGTGTTCAAAATTGCACAAATTCAATTTTTTGTATATATTTTTAAATAAATTTTAAATATTGTGCTGTCTCCATTCATTCTTTTAGAAAACTTCACAAATCAGTCATTGTGAAATTCTGCTATCATTCCTTACCAACCAGTTGACTGGCTCGTCCTAATTTACATCTGTCTATTGTTCCTAACTCCCTCTGACCTCTCTGCAGCCTTTGATACTGTTGACTGTACCAACCTCTTCCATAACATCTGCATCGCCATCTAGATTATTTGATTTCTACTCCTCTGGCCATGTCTTTCTGGTTGTGGGCAGAACGTTATCAGTAATGGCTTAGGTTCCTGCTCTGAAAACATTCTCACTAGTATTCATTTGAGGATCTGTTCTTGGCTCCCTGTCATTTTTCATTTACATGTCTCTTTGTAGCATCATTCAAAAGCATAGTATTAGTTTTCAAATTATGCTGACGGTACCTAGCCCTACCTCACGACCACACCTTAAACCCCCTCACTATCGGATCAATGTTGTTGTGTCGCCATAGTCTTACCAGACCATAGGGGCCGATCTCCCATTAGACGGAAGAGCAACTGGCAGTAATTTAACCTGAGGGCCACCAGACCTCAGGTGATGGAAGAGGTTGAGAAGGAGAGCCCTTCATGGTAACCTCAAACCAGTGATGGGAATTTAACCCATGCTGTTGGCATCACACAGTTCTGTAAACCAACAATCCAGCCAACTGAGCTAAACCGATTCCCACTGTCGGCTCAGATCGATTTAATTATCAGGAAAGTTGTAGCCTTGTATTCAATCCCCTATCCAGTTGCTCCAGCCTTCTCCCTGGCAATGGTGTCAGCTGAACCAGACCGTTGGAAACTTTGGTATCATTACTAAGACTGTTGCTTTCACCTTACGCCTTTGTCACCTCTGAACCTGACTATTGTAATACAGTGGAGAAAGTGAGGTCTGCAGATGCTGGAGATCAGAGCTGAAAATGTGTTGCTGGAAAAGCGCAGCAGGTCAGGCAGCATCCAGGGAACAGGAGAATCGCCGTTTCGGGCATAAGCCCTTCTTCCTGAAGAAGGGCTTATGCCCGAAACGTCGATTCTCCTGTTCCCTGGATGCTGCCTGACCTGCTGCGCTTTTCCAGCAACACATTTTCAGCTATTGTAATACAGTGCTGACCAGACTTCATATTTTAGTCTGTGAACATTAGGTAATCTAAAATTCTTCTGCTCATGTTCTAATTCACACCATCACCCTCCAGCTATTACCCCGGTACCTGGTTAAGCTTGTGTCAAATTTAAATTTTTAACCATCCTGCAAACCACCTTCCATTTACACTGATACATAAATACAAGTTGTTGCTGTCAATCTTTCCTTAATAGAGGTCTGTTTTGAAATAATCAAGATTTTGAAACCAAAAGTTTTTCTTGAATTTTGTTTTGCAAAGGAGCAATTTTGCAAATTTCAAGCAGAATTGATAGCCTAGGATTACATTACATCTGAGGCAGAGTAAATTATATGGCTCTTGTCACATCATCAAGGAGGACACCAGGGCACAAGTCATGCTAGTGGATTTTTTTGGGGTATGGATTGCAAGTTGGGTACATAACCATTGATTACATTTTGAGTCTAATGGGTGTTATGTAGAGGTTGAGCAACTATTTTCCTCACCAAATAAACAGTAAAGCTTGCTCAGGCACTCAGTGCACTACTGTGAATCAGAGCTAATGCTATCACTGCAGGATGTTATTAACAGCAGTAACCAGATCAGTTAACAGCATTTAATAAGTTTGCATAGCCTTGGACTTTGCACACGTATTGATCCCAAACTGCATAGAAGCAGACTTGGAAGGATTACAGACTGGAGGTAAAGTTACCACATTCTTAAATTAATTCTGTCTTGCATCCTGCAAATGCAGTTAGTGGAGTGTTTGGATTTGTATCCTTTCATCCTTCTGATATGCAGGTATTAGCTTCTGGAACGTTGAGTCAATCAAACCCTTTACAGTCAGGTTATCTGGTTCACTTGGGATCTTTTCAGTTTTGACTGTACCTGCCTTGCACAGAAGTAACAATATCAAAGTCAGCTTTTAGCTCCCCTCTCAGGCTATTTGCAATTAAGTGATACACTTAAAAGATCATGGTTAATCTATCCAAACTACAAGTTCTGACACTTGCCTCTTTTACTGATGAGATCACGTATAAAAGCTGATAAACATTCATAAGAATAGAGAAAATAAAAATCTTATGGTTAACACAGGGAGATTAAGAAAGACCATTTCCATGTGATCTGGGTTTTTGAAGAATTTTCCAGTTTTTATGTTAACCGTCTTCAACTAATGCTAAAGCAGAGATCCAAATGTGTCAGCTCTAATTGACACCTTAAACTGTGCCCTCAATACTCAAATAAGGATAGTGACTTTGAAATTCATTTTCCTAAGTATTAAGAGCCAGTCAAGCGAGGCAAAGTTGTTTGCATGCCTTTACGCGAAAGTCTAAAGTGAATTGAGATGAAGGAGAAACATTACCAAGCATGAAATATGGACCATCATCAATGATAATGAAAATATATTAAGATGGAAAAGCAGAGTTTTGGCTGAGACCCATTTGACAGAAAACAAGTCGACATGGAACTAAATGTGCTAATAAATGGATTCATCCAAAGCAAGGCGCAGGAGAAATCGATGGACTCAGAACCTAAGAGACACAAAAACTTCAAAATTGAGAAGAAGGGCTTTGACTTGTGTTGAACTAGAGGAAGTTTAAACGTAGGTAATAACAATGACTGCAGATGCTGGAAACCAGGATTCTGGATTAGTGATGCTGGGAGAGTATAGCAGTTCAGGCAACATCCGAGGAGCAGTGAAATCGATGTTTTGGGCAAAAGCCCTTCATCAGGAATAAAGGCAGAGAGCCTGAAGCGTGGGGAGATAAGCTAGAGGAGGGTGGGGGTGGGGAGAAAGTAGCATAGAGTACAATAGGTGAGTGGGGGAGGGGATGAAGGTGATAGGTCAGGGAGGAGGGTGGAGTGGGTAGGTGGAAAAGAAGATAGGCAGATAGGACAAGTCATGGGGACAGTGCTGAGCTGGAAGTTTGGAACTAGGGTGAGGTGGGGGAAGGGGAAATGAGGAAACTGTTGAAGTCCACATTGATGCCCTGGGGTTGAAGTGTTCCGAGGCAGAAGATGAGGCGTTCTTCCTCCAGGCGTCTGGTGGTGACGGAGCGCTGGTGAAGGAGGCCCAGGACCTCCATGTCCTCGGCAGAGTGGGAGGGGGAGTTGAAATGTTGGGCCACAGGGTGGTGTGGTTGATTGGTGCGGGAGATGTTCCCTAAAGCGCTCTGCTAGGAGGCGTCCAGTATTCAGGGCAGGCGACATCATCTCCAGATTTAACCTCAGGAGCAGAAAGGTACAGAGGTGTCATCAGGTTAAAATTCCCAAATGTACTAATGGACAATATTGCTGATGGGCAGCATGTAGTCATAAAGTGAAGGGAACAAGGATGAAAATGGATGCCGACATGAAAAGAAGTAGCCTGAAAAGAAATAGCTGCGTTAGAAGGATGGGAATGGAACCAGAAATGAGTAGTGCAAGAGAGCACTGCTGAATACAGTTCACGGTGACATGGAGGCAAAACAGTAGCAATCAGGTAGGAATTTCTTTGACATTGAAGGAGCTTTTGGAGAGTGGAGTGTATAGTGTGGTGTCAGCAAAGATAGCTTTATGATAGATAGTAACTTAATAAAGCTAACATGATATTCGAGTGGAGAGCATTGTAAGTAATATCCCTGATTCTATGCTCCCAGCAGAAAGCTGCACTGTCAGAATGCAAGCTAGGGAATTAATTTAAGTACGCAGTAACTTTATCTCCAAACTGCACTGCTTTTAAAGCACTGCTCCTGTGCAGAGTTTAGGATCAATGAATTTAACCATTGTTTTCTGATTAGCAGATTATATGGTAAAGGGTGAAAAGTCCAAGTCCGACCAGGATGGATGGAAGAGAATTTGTAATAATTTCCCTGAAAAGTGGTAGGTTTGACTTGAATCAAAATGAGAGTTTCTCACTGGAATGAGAGAGGACTGTGGGAATTTGCAAGTGTGACAGGAAGGAAAGAGAGGACAATTCGGATTTCAAATAACTCAAAACAGTCTAGCAGAAATTTCAGATGGGCTTAAGTTCAATATTATTTGCTTGAGTTGTTCACTTCCGGTGTTTAATTTTTATGATGAAAGTAAATTTTAAAGAAGCATCTGAGAGGGGAGAGACAGAGCTTTAGAGATGACATTTGTACATTTACGGTTTAGATAACTGAAGATTAAACTACTTGCAGTACGGTGGCGAAACATTGCATCACTTTCTGTAGTCATTTGAGCCTGCAAGTATCACTACTCCCCCCCATTTTATAAAGTGAAATTGTTTTTTCATCTAATTGTTTACATTGAATTAAACTGTCCTGAGTCACTCAATGCAATGCTTAAGGAGATCTATATTTTACAAACATAAAAAAAGAGAAAGTTTGCAATATTATGATTTTATAGTGATTGAACTTTCAAATGCAATTCTGCATAATTTCAAGTTTTGATGCAGTGTCGATAAATTACTATTTGGCATACCAATGATTTTATGTGTTTCATAATCGTGGGGCGGCACGGTGGTGCAGTGGTTAGCCTCACAGCAGCAGGGTCCCATGTTCAATTCCAGCCTCGGGCAACTGTCTGTGTGGGGTTTGCACATTCTCCCCGTGTCTGCGTGGGTTTCCTTCGGGTGCTACGGTTTCCTCCCACATTCACAAAGACGTGCAGGCTAAGTAAATTGGCCATGTTAAATTGCCCACAGTGTTAGGTGCATTATTCAAAGGGAAATGGGTCTGGGTGGGTTGCTCTTCGGAGGGTCGGTGTGGACTTGTTGGGCCTTTTTCCACACTGTAGGGAATCTAATTTAATAACTCGTTGGTATTCTTATCTTGGTTTTCCAACACTGTAAAAATGTGTTGATTAGACATCAATCTCTCAGAGGATGGACCATGCTGGATTTTACAATGGATCTATCACGCATAATTTGAATAAGTTTTTATCATGTGAAAAACATTGTCATTTCAGTAATACCTGTAAATGGGCTAGTACTCCAGAGTCCTAGGCTGGTGCTCTAGTTGCCTGATTTCAAATCCCACATGGCAGCTAGTTGAATTTAAATTGAATTAATTTCAAAATAGTTTGCCCAAAGTTTGCTGACCTTTCATTGCAAGGAGTTGTCCTCAATCAGGTGTGGCAGATTGGCACATTCTAACGTCCAGTTCTACATTCCAAGGGACACATTGAAGCTTGGGGCAGCCACTACAGAGGCTCAGTGGGGAAAGGTCACTGTCTGAGATGTGCATGCAACAGTACATTGAGGAGTAGAAACTCATATGCTTTGAACTGTGACCCTTAAAGAATATACATTGTAATTCAAGACTCTCAATAAAATGTATTGAGGGATCTTAGTACATGTCATATAGAGAAAATTTTGATATCTATTGCGTGTTCTGTAATTTCTAAATGGAAATGTTTTTCTGTGAGGCTGTTTACATGACCTGGAATGTATTTTGTAAAATATTGAAACTGTTACCGTTGTATAGAGTTGCACATGCTGTATTTGGGCAAGTTGAATATTATTGCAAATCCTGTAAAGTTCAAGTTGAAATGTGATTATGTTTTACAAATTTTATTAATTAAGTGTACTCTTGGAAAGAAAATCTGCAAAATTCTGTCAAGGTCATTGCCAATCAAGTCAAGTCTGCTCTGGAGAATCTGATCTGACCAGACTTGTACTACTTCAGCAAGAAGAGCTTCAGAAGCTGGTGTTGCTCAGAGGTGTGGTTGACTATGTGTGGGACAAGGAGGGGTGGACAACTACCTCATGAACCTGACCAGAAGACCTTGAATAATATTATACACCCACCTACTGGATGTGTTCTTCAAAAGGGTTTTGGGGAAGGAATCTGCAATTGGATACAACCGTCAATTTTCAATTAAACAAAAAATCAGAGCTTTCAGATCAACTCTGGAATCAGCAGGACTGCCCTTTCTCTGGTGTCCTCATTGTGCATTGTATAGAGCATCTTACTAAGTCCATTAGGAAAGATGCATACATTTGAGGGATGACTATGCCAGGTAGTGGAGGCACTCAAGTCAAAACCTTTTTGCATATGAACAACTTCATCATCGTATGCAGACTATTAGTGTGCAGACTAATCAGTATCTGCAACCAATTCAAACTGACCACAGGAGCCAAGGTAAATGGAAGCAAGAAAGTGGAGCCATGTTTTTTTGGGGCAATCACAGCCAAGTCAAATGGCCTGAAGATGCTGGGGATATGGTTAAGAGGGATAAAGGCATATACTAGAGGAGCATAAATCCATGGTCAAACAAAAACTGAGTAACACTCCCTTTTCACTGCAGGTAAGAGCTTGGTCATCAGGTGTTGCTGCACATGACACAGGTCAGTGAGAAAGTGAGGCCTGGCTCATTCTTCATTCATGCACATGGCAATGAACTGAGCAATATTCCATTTGATCTGGAGGTCAAAAATGGACAGTGTTTGCAGTAACATGATGCAGAAATCTCTCGGTAAGGGGGAATAAAATATATGATCACTGCAGGTTGCCTTTGTGTGTAGCTGCAGCGAGTTATACGCGGGCTGTCAGTGCACAAACACCAAGTGAGGACCTTTGTGGTTCAGAGGTAGTGTCCCTACATCTGACCCATAAAGTTTTTATTCATCCATGGGGTATGGTCATTGCTGCCTGGACCAGCATTTATTGCGCATCCCCAGTTCCCCTGGTGGTCATGAGTTGCCTCTTGAACTGCTGAAGTCCATTTGGTGTCGGTAGATCCAAAATGCTGTTATATAAAGAGTTCCAGTAATTTGATCCATTGATACTGAAGAAATGACAATATTTTTCTGAGTCAGTAAGGTGAGTGGCTTAGAGGGGAACATGCAGGTTCTACCCTTGTACACCTAGATGGCAATGAGCAGGAGCTTGAAAAGTACTCTCTCAGGAGCTTTGAATTTCTGCAATGCATTTTACAGATGGTACATTGCTGGTACTGAGTGTCTGTGGTGGAAGGAGTGGATGTTTGTGGATGTGGTGCCAATCAACTGGACTGTTTTGTCCGAGATGGTATCAAGCTTCTTGAGTGTTGGAGCTGCACTCATCCAAGCAAGTGGAGAGTATTCCATCACTCTCCTGACTTGAGTCTTGTGTGATAGACAGGCTTTAGGGAGTCGGGGTGTGAATTACTCACTGCAAGATTCTAGCCTCTGGCTTTATCTGTAGCTATGCCACAGTATTTATATGGCAGAAGTGGGTACTGTTGATGCTGGAGATCAAAGTATTCCTCATTCCTGATGAAGGGCTTTTGCCCGAAACGTCAATTTTCCTGCTCCTCGGATGCTGCCTGCCCTGCTGTGCTTTTCCAGCACCACTCTAATCTTGACACAGTATTTATATGGCTAGTCTAGTTCAGTATCTGGTCAACGGTAGCTGCCAGAATATAGATGGCAGGGAATTCAGTGTTGGTAATATATTGAATGTCAAGGGGCAATAGTTAGATTCTCTGTCGTCATTGTCTGGCACTTGTGTGGCACAAATTTATTTGCCACTTCTCAGCCCAAGTGTTGCTGAATTTGGACATGGACTATTTCCATTTTAGAGGAGTCAGAATATTGCTGAACTTTGTGCAATCCGGGTTCAAGTCCCACCTGCTCCAGAGACAGTTATAACATGTCTGACCAGGTTGACTAAAAATATCGACAAACATGTTGAAGTTCTACTTGTCCTTGGTGTTGCAAAGGATAGATCTGGCCACATTACCACAGAATGGTCCAAATAGTTTGACCTGTCTTTTGTGGAGATATTTACACAGAGAAACATTTTTGACTGCATGTTTATCAAGCAGTGGTCAGCACATAATGTCCTCATGGAGGAAGAAATGAGACATTTTTGGCATATTGCTTCATCACTAGAAATTGCAATCAAGCAGCAAGGTGTAGCTTGGCTCAGGGTGAGTAAGACCCTTCCCAACAGTTTCTTTCTACATGCACAGTCTCATCCTCTCTACAAGTTGCCCTCAAAGTAGCCCTATTAGGGAAGAGGGCTTTCCACCTCCTTGTAGAATTTGCGTGTCCAAAGAAGATCAGAAGAGAGTGGCAATGTTTTTTGATGAAATTCATCCTGAACTGGTATGTGACACAGGACTTTGTGCTCTATTGGCTATTCCTAGGGAATTCAGACTCAAAGGTCAACTGCGCCTGGAGGAACTACCAGCTTAATGAAAGATTCTCTTCAGTTGTCTTTAAACTTACTATTCTTCCAGTGTAAAAAGTTATCCTTGACTGAGTGTTACAGCTTGGCATATTCCAATATTGAAGACTACTATTGAGGGATTGAGTAAAGCTTAGGACAATCACATCAGAAACACAATGAGGTAAGTTTACTGGCTAATATCTTTCAGCCACAGTCTACCGAGGAGCTGGAAACTGTAGAGCCTCTTAGGCAATATGCTTTACTAAGAATACGCATTGTAAATCAAGAGTATGGGAAATGTATTGAAGCACCTCAAAGCTAAACATAATACATTGAGATCGTCTATTGTATTTTCTTCAATTTCTAATTAGAATTGCTTTTGCTCTCAAGCTTTATACATGATATGGAATGTATTTTGTAAACAGTATTTCCGTTGCATTCATATTGGGTAGAACATTCTGTAGTGGCGCAAGTTGATTATTACTGCAAATTGAGAAATTCAAGTTGAAATGCTCTTACAATTTTTCGAAATTTTATGAGTAGTATATATTTTCAAAAACAAAAATTGATTTATAAATCTAGAATATAAAGCTGGTATCAGTGATGGGAGCCATGGCCTAACCAATTGTCATAAAAATCCATCTGACTCACGAATCTCCTTAAGGGAAGATGTCTGCCAACCTCACATTGTTTAGTCAAAGTGAAGAGTAGTGTGGTTGATATTTTTTAAACTGTCTTCTAAAATAATCTAGCAAGCCATTCAGTTCAAAGGCACATAGGAATGGGCAACAAATTCTGACCTTGCCAAAAATGACTACATCTCATAAAAGAATATTTTAAAAATCATCAGAGATGCTGACATTTAAAGGGCTGTAAATTTATGCTAAAGGGAAAGTTGTTATGACTAATTGTTCACAATTGTTTAGTGGAGATATCAGTATTTCTCCTTTGATCCTGAAGAGTTGAATGTCCTGCTGATGAATATATGTCAAATGACAGTATACCTATTTGGCACTGAGTGCCAATACAAAATAGCAAGGATGGAGCTAATAGAAAGGTTGTCCAACCAATTCTTTGCAATTACCCTAACTCAACTGAGTCCAAAAGAGAAAAGATGCAAGTAGTATGAAGAAGGAAAAGGAGAAAGTAGTAACTAAATTATGTCTGTATTAACCATGGAAAAAGGCTAAGGCAGCAGACAGTAATTGATTCAATACAGTGATGTCAGGAATGTGAAACTGTATTTATGAGATTCTGAAGTTATTTCCACTGCAACAAAAAAAAATAATACAAGTTTTAAATCTTATTGTTTAAATGGGATGGTGTGTTAATAAATATTTCTTCTAGCTGTGGCATCGTTGAACACATTTATAACAGAGCAAGGAAAGAGGTTTAGAAATTTCTTTAATTGGAGTTGTTGGAACATGGAATATCATGTCACAGAACATATCTTTGAGCAGACCATTGCATCCCAAAGTCTAATAACTAACAAATAGTTCCTGCTTTCTGTACCTGTTTTTTAACCATGACCAGCGTAGCACAAGACAGTATTATCTTTCATATCTTCATGTGAAAAGAGTGGACCTGTTGCTGTAAAATAGCAATTGTTAAAAGTTGGTCCGAGATATCTGTTATGCTTTACACCAATGCCTGGTAATAATGTGTGTTGTGGGTCAGGCTCCGCGATGAATTGTGAGATTGAAACTTTCTGCATCTGATAATTCATGCCATTTCTTCTGCTTGTTGAATAGGTATTCAAACCATAATTTTTGTGAACACATTTTAAAAAGAATTGAAACTTTTTTAAACTCCTATAATTCTACTTGTATCTTCGCTAAAAAAAAGTCTAAGTTAAATGTCTAACCTTTTAATGTTGATCCATTAATGATGGCAATATTTGATGTATAATATGCAGACTGAAGGTTTCATTATTTTGTGATTTCTTTTGAGCTTTGAAATTATCCTGGATTTGATATGGCAACACAGTAGGGGAAAGTAATTGGGAATTACTCATGTATCGCATAGCAATTAGCAAAGATTTTTGGAACTAGGTTAAGAGAGGTTCATAAAATCATTTTACTTACATAAGTGAATATGGCTAGGAAACAATGTCTTTGATTTGCCATTGAGATAATTCTCAAAGGTAGCTTGAAACTGGCAACAGGAGATGCAGAGCTGGAACTGGAAGGTGCACATTGAGAGCAAGTGACTGAGAAACCTTGGTTACTACAAGTTGTCATTTCTGCTGTATTTAAGACATGTATTATTGCCTTCTTTTTAAAAAAAAACATAACCAGTTCAGGAAGTAAGAAGTAATGAAATACATTTTGGTGGCTGGAAATTATTTGAAATATAAATTCAAGAAATATGAATTTAAGACATATGTTACAACATCTATGAATTTTGCATATCCTGTGACATTTTGCATTCACCTCTGTTCCTATTAACTGTGAATCACTTCCTTCAATCATTATGTAATAATTTGATATCTTTATAGTAATTACTGAACAAATTTAATATCTCCTACTCATATTAAAATCCTGTAGAGCTGCCTTAGGAAGTTTAAAATGGAAGAGCTTTAGTCCTGTTTCCTAGCAACAGAATCACTGTGAAACCATAGCAATAGAAATGTCAGCAAGATGTACAGCCAAATTCAATGCTTTGCAAATTCCTTGTTGTATACAAGTTTTATGTTTTTCTTCCACTACCTTTGGTTTTATGTAGTTTTGATATATGCAAATACTGCTAAGGTGTAAGCAATTCCAGCAATATTTTCAACACAATGTTTACTTAATGTGTTATCGTGATGCTGCCATTTTCTGAATAATACTTGACCTCCTTTTGAGAGACAGCCAAGAATATATCAAGTAGCATAACCTTGAGAAATGATTAGAGGTATAATCCTACAGGAAAAATATTATTTTTCATTTTCTGAAGCAAGTTCTTGTCCTTTTCACACTTTCATTGTCCAGTTGCTTAAATAGGATAAAATACTTATTAAAATTATTATTTTCTACACAAATCATCAGTAATTTATCTAATTAAACATATGTACATGGCATCTTTCCACCTAAATCTTGAGAAGTATCGATACTTATTGATGGATATGTAAACTGTTACCCAGTTCCTATTTCTTACCTTTAGAACCATCTGTCTTATCATTCAGATTAGATGGAATTAAGTCTGCCATAGTCTAAAGGAAACAACAGAAAAGAAGAAAAGGGAGAAGCAGGTCAATGTGTTGATTGAATCAGCCATCATCATGTTAAATGGCAGAGCAAGCTCAAAGGGCCAAATAGCCCACTACTCCTATTTTCCATGTTTCTATTGTTTATTACATGAAGTTGATACTATGGTACTTGACTAATAAACAATTGCAATTTTATGTACTTCAATTCCTATTTTCACGATGCTATTCATACTCCTTTGTTTGTAGATATAATGCCACTTATAAAAAGTTTGCAATTATCTGGTACCATTCAGATCTTGGCGACAACATAATATAGCCATGCATTGTTACATTTGAAGTGTAATCATTGTTTTTATTCCAGGCAATCACTGAAAGCTAGGGCTCCAAAAGTGTGTGTATGTGTGTGTGTTGGGGTGGTTGTTGGGATCCCAAAGTGGAGAGAAACTGAAACTATGGGGTTATGAACTCAGGGCAGCAATTGCTAGCCCACCTCTTCTCTGCTCCAAATAGTCTCCTCGTCCTCTTCCTCCTCCCCACTAATTGCTGTGGAGCCATGCAAATATATGAATGAGGAAGGATAGGCCACTTGACCCTTTGAACCTGCTCAATTATTCAATTGGATTGTGGCTGATCTGGTTTAAGCATCAAATCTACACTCCTGCATACCCCCTATAATCTGTCATACTTTTGAATCAAGAATCTATCTATCTCTCCCTTAAAAATATTTAAAGATTCTGCATTCACTCCCATTTGAGGAAGAGAATTCCAAAGATTTTCAGCCCTCTGCAAGAATTATTTTTCTTCATCTTCCTTAAATGGTGCCCCCTTATTCTTAAACTATACCACCCCACCAATTCTAGATTCTCCCAGAAGAGAAATATTCTTTTCACGTTTGTTTGGCCAAGTCCTCTCTGGATCTTATGTCACCCCTGACTCATCTCAACTCCAAAGAAGACAGGCTAAGCTTGTCCAGCCCCTCCTCATTTAGCAATCTGCTCATTCCAGACATTAACCTTCTTTTAACTGCTTCCAACACATTAACATTTTTCCATAAGTACAGTGACTAGTTCTGTGCATAGTACTACAGATGTGGATTTGCCAATACCCTGTATAACTAACTGATCACACCAGTTTTCAAGCCCTGAAATGGAGTTACGGTTGGGATATGTTTGGGAAGCACAGTTGTAAATGGTTTGCATACAGGCTACCTACACACAGTAAGGTCACACAGTCAATGAGATGAATGACTAACTAATCTGCTTTGGCTGTGATGGTTGAGGAATGATGAAATGTTCTAGAATTTTTACATATACTTAAGGGATATGGAGCTTTGGTTTGCTATTATATCTGAAAGATAGTGCTTCCAACAATAGAAGAGTCAGTCAACACTGAAGCATTATTTTGGATAATGTGTTAAAATCTATAGTAAAGCATGAACCACAATCCTCTGCCTCAGGCAGAAGTGCTAATGCTGCGCTTAACTGATGGTTCACTTAAGTTTTGCACGAAAGCACAGTCTCAAATTGCTCCCACTTCCTGTCACACACCATAACCACAAACACTCTATGCTGGTTCAATGCAATTTCTGTGACACTCTTCAGTAGCAACCTGGGTTTGCAGGAACAAGCTGGGAGGCACAAATGCTGCTGAGCATATGTTCACTCATGTCAATAAAGTTCCAAAAATTAATAACTGATTTCAATGCTGTGGACCATTATTATTTATGAAGGAAAACCTATAATAATTTGCATTCTCTAAGAAGATACAATAGTGCTTTCGCTGATAGGAGAGTATAAATGCCGCATTGGGTTATTTAAGCAGTTAAGTGTGCAGATAGAAGTTGTTTAATTGGAAAAATTGTCATAAATGTGAAGGCTGGAAGTATGATAGCGGACTGGATATTTGCATAAACCTATTATTTTTATTGAATTTTAGATGTTCTAGCTTCAAGCCTGAGAATAATGGTTCAGAAAAAGCAGTGTGTTTAAATAGCCCTTCCAATTTTGGGATGGGGTTCAACTCTCTAGTTGACCAATATGTGGTTGACCAATATTGACCTGAATGAAATGAAATGAAGTGAAATGAGTTCTTAAAGATATTTCCATAGGGTGCACATTCCTGACAAATATTCAAGATAGCAAATACAATTGAGAATCAGACTGAATGAGAAATGTTCAGAGGGATGATGAGAAAGCAAAGAGAAGTAAAGAGACCAGCAGCTCACATTAAAAAAACTCCAAAGTTGTCTTAATGTATAAATAGTAAATGGTGAGAAAGGGAGGAGTGGGGCTGATAGGGGGCCACAAAGCAGATTTATTCATGGAAACAAAGAGCATGGCCAAAGTATTAAATGAATACTTTGCATTTGTCTTTACCAAAGAAGATGGTAGCCAAGAGGGAGATGAAAGGCAATTTTCTCTCTAACAGTTGGATGACTTTGCAATTCTCTGCCTCAGAAGTGGGTGAAGGTGGGATCATTGAATATTTTTATGGCAAAGGCAGATAGATCCTTAATAGGCAAAGGAATATTGGGGATAGATGGGAATGTGGAATTTGAAACCACAAGTAAGTCAGCCATGACCTTATTGAATGACAGAGCAGGCTTGACAGACTGAACAGTTGAAACTTTATTGCTGGAACAGCACAGCAGGTCAGGCAGCATCCAGGGAACAGGAGATTCGACGTTTCGGGCACAGGCCCTTCTTCAGGAATGAGCAGAGAGTGTTCAGCAGGAGAAGATAAAAGGTAGGGAGGAGGGACTTGGAGGAGGGGCGTTGGAAATGTGATAGGTGGAAAGAGGTCACCTTGACCTCTTTCCACCTATCACATTTCCAACGCCCCTCCTCCAAGTCCCTCCTCCCTACCTTTTATCTTCTCCTGCTAAACACTCTCTGCTCATTCCTGAAGAAGGGCCTGTGCCCGAAACGTCGAATCTCCTGTTCCCTGGATGCTGCCTGACCTGCTGTGCTGTTCCAGCAATAAAGTTTCAACTTTGATCTCCAGCATCTGCAGACCTCACTTTCTCCTGACAGACTGAACAGCCTACTTCTACTCCTAATTCGATTGTAACTTTAGACTAGTTACCCACTTCATGTGCCACTGTATCCCATGTTCCAAGCAAACCTTAACCTTACCAACCTAGCTTGATCCGAACTGTCCCCCCAACCTGAACTGAGTGAGCCAAAATCTGGCACAGCCTTCATCCCATGGGTACTGGATTTGAGGCTAGTGTTGAAGCTAGTGTTGACCTGTGAGTACAGGGAATGATTGGTGAATGGGCCTTGGAATGAGTTGTCCCCAATCCTCTGAGCCTAGTAACCCCCCCATTTACAATAGCTAACCCACCTAGCCTGCACATCCCTGGCCAGTTTAGCATAGCCAGTCCACCTAACCTGCACATCTTTGGACTGTGAGAGAAAAGCGGAGCACCTGGCTGAAACTCAGACAGACAAGGGAGGAATGTGCAAACTCCACACAGCCAATCAAACCCTTGTGTGCTGTGGCAGAGTGCTAGTCACCATGCTGCCCCAATTACACAGTAATGTATATGCAATTTTATTCAGTAAAATTATTCATTGTTTTAATCAAATATCATGGTGATTTTTTTGCATTTGCATCTTTATCTAATTGTGGGGTGGTTCAACTGAGACGCTGTGAATTGTATTCGATTTTAAATATTTCTAGTTAGCCTTGAATAAGACCAGGGTTTAGAATTCACTATTTTCTTGCATTCCAGTATGTTCTTTTGACAACAATTCCAAATTAAAGGAAGATGTTAGATTTAATGCACAAGGATCTTGCAAAATTGTTATAAATTACAGGTATCCTTTAATCCAGATTGTGTCTAATTGGTTATGTCTAAGCATAGGTTTGAGTCACTTGGGTGGGGGAAGAAGAATAATTTTCACTTATGTATTTATGCAGATCCTTTCACGTCCTGAATGTTCCAGTGTGCTTCAAATCAACAATTTCTGTTTGAAAATTCATCATTTTTTATGTTGGCAGAGTGCATCTTAGTCCAAAGCACTTTCTCAAGAAATTGGTGAAGATGAAAGCATTCAAAGTTCATACTGAGAAACAAAAAAATGATAAATTCACCATTTTTTATGTTGGCAGAGTGCATCTTAGTCCAAAGCACTTTCTCAAGAAATTGGTGAAGATGAAAGCATTCAAAGTTCACACTGAGAAACAAAAAAATGATAAATATCATTGTAATTGGTTTGAAACTGGTTAAGCATTTGAATTTCATTTGTAAATCCCAACTTAAGGGCAAGCTAGAAAAATTGGGTGGTTTGACCCAGTTATCAAAGAATCACCCTTTTTCTTTCTGAAGGCTTTTATGATATCTCAGTGTTTTTGTATAACCTGTATGTTAAATTGTTAATGTTGTGACAAGAAAAGGATCTACTTTTAGTGCTCAGGTTTGATTGTTACCTTTTCATACAAGTTGGCGTTGTCTTCAATTGTTTTATTTCTACCATAATAACATATGCACTGATCTTTTAACCATGATATTAAGTAACAACAATGGATTGTTGTCTAAAATATTTCTGCATTAAGTGTGAGCATTGCCAGGAATATGCTTGCTGACTTTTGAGAGACGTATGACATCTTTTGTGTTTTCAGCACCTGTAAAGGCTTTAGAATGTTTTTGTTCACACAAAACCAGAAGTTGCTGGAAAAACTCAGCAGCTCTGGCAACATCTGTGAAGAGAAATCAGAATTAATGTTTTGGGTCCAGTGACCCTTCCTCAGAAGTTCCCTTCACAGCTGCTGCCAGACTTGCTGAGCTTTTCCAACAACTTCTGTTTTTGTTTCTGATTTACAGAATCCGCAGCTCTTTCAGTTTTTCTTTATATTTTATTACTAGCTAGCACTGGGGCACTCATGATTGAAGCATTAAATGAGAAAATACTGGTAAATGTAGTTGAAAACAGAAAAATGTCAGGGATTCAATAATCTCAGTTATATTCTGTCACACACATCAATGACTCGCCCAAAGGAATATTTTTCTCTAATATTCTCTACTCTTGTAAACATCAGTGCTATGAAGAAATCTCATCGATTGACTTATTTTCATTATAATATCTCCTATATTCTGTACGAAAGGTGATTCAAGTAATGCAAATAAAATGTCAAAAGTTTGTTTTTGATTAAAATTGAAAGCTTCAGGTAACCTTAACCATAACAAGGTTAAAGAGAAGGATAAGCAACTTGGGATGTAAATTGATTGTATATTGAATTTGTGAGACAGTTGCTGAGTAACCATTTTAACGCATCGATTTATAGAGTTTTGCAAATTATCACATTTGCATTTTTTAAATCCTCTTTGTTATCTGTAATGTATTATGATAACTAGCACAATTGTGTAGCTGGTATTGATGAACCATCTGGAATGAACCTTTTGAGGAGAATGTTGGAGTTTATTTTCCGAAAATATAAATAAAAGTTATTTGAAATACAAATAGAAATTGCTGCACGTCTGACAGCATCTGTGGGGAGAAAGTAGAGTTAAACTTTCAAATCCAGTGACACTTGATCAGAAAAGTTATCTATTGTTTCTGTAAGCTGAGAAACAGAAAAGAAAATGTTGAAATCCTGGAAATTTCAACATTGTTGCTAAATTGAAGTACAAGTAAACATTCTGAAATTAACCAGTTTTCTATAACAATCATAACACATGTGGTTACTGTGACTGTCATGAGGTCGAAAGATTGATTTTGTTTCTCGAATCTTCTGAAATTGCTTACAAAATAAATAGCAAAAACACTGTACATTCAGTTCAACTTGTCTTTCTGGACTAAACTGGAGCTTTCACCCATTCCATCTACATCAACTCAGTCTTTCAGCATCTCCTTCAGTCTTTAGTGCTCACATTCATTTGAAACCACTGAAGTTATTAAGAAAACAGTTGACACCAAAACATTGTATGTTTTTAAAAAAGAGTTGAGTATAGTTCTTATGGCTAAAGGGATCAAAGGGTAAGAGGGAAAGGTAGGGGAAGGATACTGAGTTAGATCATCAGCCATGATTGCACTGAATGGTAGAAGAGGCACAAAGGACAAATGGTTGACTCCTCTTCCTATTTTGTAAGTTTCTCTCTTTCTTGCCACCCTCACCAATATCTGTGATTCCACGTAACCTGACCAAAGGCCACTTACCTTTGTGTGAGCAGCAGCTTGAAATTCTTACTTTTACCTCTTGTCCCTTCTTCTGCAGTGTCAGTTGAGTGACAATTATATTTGAGGCACAATATTTGGTGCAACCTGCACCAGTTGTGTGCACAATAGGTTCCCTGCATGGGTGGAACCCAAAAAATGGTCTCTTCCAAATTCCGAACAAATGTCTGAAAAACACTCAAGACTTAGTGCCGCAGGTCAAGAATGCTGCACAGAACCAACGTCAGCACATTTTCTTCGGGTGGTTTCCCCCGACAGTTATGTTACCAACCTCATACTCTCTGCACTTCAAAAGCATTCTGGATCAGTGGTGCTGGAAGAGCACAGCAATTCAGGCAGCATCCGAGGACAGGCAAAATCCTGATGAAGGGCTTTTGCCCGAAACGTCGATTTTGCCTGTCCTCAGATGCTGCCTGAATTGCTGTGCTCTTCCAGCACCACTGATCCAGAATCTGGTTTCCAGCATCTGCAGTCATTGTTTTTACTTCAAAAGCATTGTCCACCTCCACTCTTCTGCCTCTGAAAACTGTGATCCTTTAGTTTCCAGCAGGTATATCTTCCAGCCACCTTGCACTCTCCATACATGTAAGCTGATTTAAAACTCTGCTGTTCATAGGCGAGCTTAGAGTCATAGAGTCAGAGAGATGGACAGCACGGAAACAGGCCCTTCAGTCCAACTCATCCATGTCGACCAGATACCCCAATCCACTCTAGTCACATTTGCTAGCACTTGGCCCATATCTCTCTAAACCCTTCTTATTCATATACCCATTCAGATGCCTTTTAACTACTGTAATTTTACCAGTCAATTTAGGTAAAGGGGCAGTACAAAGAGATCTGGGTGTTCTTGTACACCAGTCAATGAAGGTAAGCATGCAGGTACAGCAGGTAGTGAAGAAGGCTAATAGCATGCTGGCCTTCATAACAAGAGGGATTTAGTATAGAAGCAAAGAGGTTCTTCTGCAGCTGTACGGGGCCCTGGTGAGACCACACCTGGGGTATTGTGTGCAGTTCTGGTCTCCAAATTTGAGGAAAGACATTCTGGCTATTGAGGGAGTGCAGCGTAGGTTCACGAGGTCAATTCCTGGAACAGCGGGACTACCTTACGCTGAAAGACTGGAGTGACTGGGCTTGTATACCCTTGAGGTTAGAAGACTGAGAGGGGATCTGATTGAGACATATAAGATTATTAAAGGAGGAGGCAGGAAACATGTTTCCGCTCATGGGTGAGTGCCGAACAAGAGGACACAGCTTAAAAATACGGGGTAGACTATTTAGGACAGAGATGAGGAGAAACTTCTTCACCCAGAGAGTGGTGGCTGTGTGGAATGCTCTGCCCCAGAGGGCAGTAGAGGCCCAGTCTCTGGATTCATTTAAGAAAGAGTTGGATAGAGCTCTCAAGGATAGTGGAATCAAGGGTTATGGAGATAAGGCAGGAACAGGATACTGATTAAGGACGATCAGCCATGATCATATTGAATGGTGGTGCAGGCTCGAAGGGCAGAATGGCCTACTCCTGCACCTATTGTCTATTGTCTATATCGTCTTGAATTTGTTCATCAACTGCTTAGAAACATGCAAAAGACACCTTGAAGCTATGGCATTACTAATATTCTAAGGTGCTTCACAGAAAGGTCACCAGTGTTTCTACTGCTTCACACTGAAGCAGACTGTTCTCAAATCCACAGACCTACTGGATATTGAGTTAAGCCTCTGATGCCATATTCTCTCCGTCACAAAAACCACGTACTTGCAGTAAAATTGTTTCTGTAGAGCACCAATTAAATGTTATTTAAAGAACGTTTTACTCAGTAACCAGATAATCTTGTTCAAAAAACATAGAAACAGAAATTTCAGGAGAATCTCAACAGGTCTGGCAGTATCTGTGGAGAGAAAACAGAGCTAATTCTTGTGAAGAAGGGTTACTGGACTTGAATTGTTAACTGTTTTATCTCCACAGAAGCTGCTAAGTTTTTCCACCAATTTCTGAACTTTCAATTCTCCAGCAGCTGCAGTTCCTTGTTTTATTGCAACTTTGTTGAAAAATGGCTTGAGATAACTGATTAGGAAAATAGGTTACTGGCTGTCAAGTCTATTGCCTAAGTGAAATGTTTTTTCACAAGTCCTATTGGCTCACTGGGTTTAAGTTACAGCAGAACTCTTTTGCACGAAGATTATGATCATGCTATTTAATAAAATAGTTTTGTCAATCGACTGGGAAATTCCATCCAGTAAAGTTTTAGATTCTTTCACTTAACTTCCTGTTTCAAAAATAGCATTATGGGTTCTGCTAATGTATCTTAGAAACCAAACAAAATATTTTTTAAAAGGTATTTTCATTTCCAGTTCACTCAGATTTCACTAGCTGCAGAAAGTTAACAATAGAGAAGTGCTCATATTCCAAAAGATGTGAACAAGAATCATCAAAGCAATGGCCTGGATATTCAGTGGCTATTTGGTTGGTGTAAAACTGTGATCTAAGGATCCAATGTGGCAGAAAGGACACACAAAGATTATTAAGTGAAAGTGCATCACCCACCATGTTAATAAAGGCAGAAAAAGAGGCATCATGTATCTTATATCTATGAACATGCAGTTATGAGACCTTAGCTTACTTGGAAATCCTTTTGCAAATTTGGGCTGCTTTGAATATAACAATAAGAACCAGCTATGTTTTGGAAATCTCAATCTAAATAGGACTTAATTAAGGGACAGGTGGAATTCATCAAGGCAAGATTATGGCTCTTGTGGTGCAGTAGTAATATCCCTATCTCTAAGCCAAAAGGCCAGGTTTCAAGTGTCACCTACTCCAGAGGTGTGTTGTAACCTTTCTGAACAGATTGATTGATTAAAAGTATCTAAGGCGCATTTGTTCAAAAGATACTTGGTTGAATTTGGAGGTAGCTGTAAAAAAGAATTAGTGCACCACATCAAAAAGAGACAAAAAGGTAAATTCACCACAGTCTTACATAGGGTGTACTCTTATTAGAGAGAGAGGCGACTGGTGATGGTTTCACTTGACGATCACTACACCTCAGGTGAGTGGAGAGGTTGAGAAGAGATCTTCATTGTAATTTCAGCCAGTGCAGGAATTGAACCCACACTGTTCATGTTACTCTGCATTGTAAGCCAGCTAAACTGAGCATACCAGCCCCTTGTGGTATAATTTGATCACATTGTGAGAGCAGATGGTCAGCAAGGAAGTTTATTGGAAGAAAAGATAGACAGAAAAATAGAAAAAGGAAGCAGAGGGGAAAATGGATGATGGGGATAATGGACTGGCTGCAGTTAACCTATGAGAAATGTATAGGGTCAGCACAGGAGGGAGTTGAAGCTCGATGGCAGTCAACACTTTTGAGAAGATGATGACACCAATGAATAAGTTGGCTGTGGAAGCTGGAGATTCAGTAGCATTCTTTCCAATTCACTGCAGTGTCACATTTCTCTGCTTCACTCTCCCAGTCATTTCCTCATTATGACTATCTATCCTCATTGATATTCATCTGTCCCCTAATTGTTTATGATCCTCTGTCTGGATTGACTCAAGAATGCCGTTAGTCATGCAACTCAGTAGTCACATATAAATTAGGCCTGATAGCAAATATCAGGTGTGTCTTGGGACAACTCAAATTGATTACTATGCTTAAGCATTTAAAATGGAAAGTAAGCAATCCATGTAGCACCTCCGATCACCTCATGACATTAAAATCACTTCAGTGCTAATTAAGTTTATTGTTTGAAATATAAGAAGTATTGTAAAATAGGAAAGACCGGAGTTAATGTATACAGATAGCAAAGTCCCACAAACAGTAATTCAGTAATGGGCTGATCCTTTGTATCAATTTTCATAAGAAGACATTAACTTGGAATTTAAAATCTGGTTTGGAGCCGGATGCTGCCTGACTTGCAGTGTGTTTCCAGCATTTTCTGTCTTCAAATTTTCAGTAACTGTAGTATTGATTTTATTGTTTTTATCAGTATTAGATCTTTGTTGAAGGACAGGTATTGGCTAGAACACCAGAGAGGATTCCACTGCTTTTAAACATTGCTTTGGGATTTTTAATACCTACCTGAGAGAGCAAATGGGTCCTTTATTTAATCTTTCATCTGAAAGAAAATGCCTGAATGTGCACTGAGGTGCTAGCCTAGATTATGTGCTGAAATCTGTCGACTGGGATGTGATTCTGTCAGAGAGAAGTGCTACTGACTGAGCAATGCTGAGATTTAAGAGAATGTCGCTCTGTACCATTATGCGAAATATCGCGTGCTTTCCACGGTGAGAAACTGCTAATACGTCAAAGATCTTGTTTAATTATGTATCAAAATACAACACACCAAAACCCCTCAGGGTATCTTCCGCATCAAAATTCTTCAGTTGTTACTAATTAGTGCATTAAACATCTTAAAGAAAGAACAGGTAGTACCAAAATATCAGTAAAATCAGAAATAGCTGGAAAAACTCAACGGGTCTGGCAGCATCTGTGGAGAGAAAGCAGAGTTAATATTTCAGATCCAGTGACCCTTCTTCAGAATTTTTTTTATTTAGTACCAGCACATGTATTAGTGCTTCATTTCTTTTAAAAACTCTAGACAGTACTGTACAACATATCATTCATTGTTGTACTTATTTCACAAATTGTCTGGGTGCTTTTTCCCTTTCCTGATCAAGTGTTCTTGACAAACTAGTTTATCTACTTGTCGCTGCTGACTTAGTTCTTCACTTAGAAAGGAAATGTTTTCACCTGTTCAGTAAAAGGAGCCAGCGCCAAGATACTCTGTGTACAGGTTAGTAAAATGCACTTTTCATTCAACATAACATGTTGTAAATTTAAATAATAATTTTAGATAATGTTTAAAACAAGCTGATTATGGACATTTTCTTTTTGATCATTGTAAAGAATTTTGTTGCCAGGAGCAACTTAATCTATTCATTTACTTCAGCATACTTATAATTCATCATTCATGCCAATCTATTATCAGTAAGTCTCTTCAGAAGTGACTGCAAATCCACAACCATTCTTCTTTAATTGAATTGCTAACTCACATTCTATGATTGCCTGTTGTGCTCCTTTCAAGATTATGAATTGGTTTTGTAACTTGAACAACATAAGTGCTTTATTGATTTACACTTTGAAATTCATGTTCCATGTAGTTCAATCACTGCTGAGGATACTACTAAAAATGTAATTCAGTTTCTTCATAAATAATTGTATCCATAATTCCAACTAACCATACCTTTCCCCCCTACTCTTCCCCTCAAATTTCACATTAATGACAATAGTTAGCTGATCAGTACTGTGAGCAACTGTGAGCACCGCTCCTTCGGAAGGCTTTATCGGACACAAACCCAAAATGCTGTGATTGATGGAAATCTGAGATCTTGGCAGAATTTTCTCTCCCCTGAGACAAGGGCAAGAATTTTTTGAAAATACAGCAAGTGTGAAAATAATCAGAAAATCTTCCCTTTCTTTATTTTGGCTGTAAATAGCAACTTTAAAATTTTGCTATTAAATGGTGTCTACCTTCTTTTCATGCGTTTGCATCTTATTCATATCTCAGCTCACCTCAGTTATATGTCACTTTCAATTCTGTCCTTTTCTGAGAATCTAGACATGCAGTAATTGCTATACTGCAGATCAGAGTAAAACCTCATTCTAATTCTAATTGTAATTCAGAGTAGATACCTGGTGACCACAGCTTGCTATTTACTTGTCCTAGCCATCACCCAACTGTATGTTCCATTATCCTCCTTGACCCTTCATCCACGCAAGTTGGCATCAGCAAATAACCAGTCTCATCATATTGTTATGCCTGCTCTTGTTCAAACTCTCACATCACTTTAGCCTTTCAACACTTTGCTTTGGAGCTCAAGAATGCCTATAACTTGTATGTATCTGTCAGATCACTTGGGTGCAGGGGCACATACATACCTCAGTCATATACACAGGACAAATCTTAAGGCTTGTTGTTTGCTTTCTAAGTACTCACTCACTTTGCACTTGCTAAGAGGTGCCAGTTTCAGTATTTTTCACATTATTTTTACTGCACAGGTTCATCAGCACTCAGTAACGACTGCCACCTCTCTGACTTGCATTACATTTTAACACAGAGGAAGAGGAAACTTGTTGCAGAAGGGAGTACTGAACAGTCAAGTAGCTGCATGTGTTGTTGTATGGCTGTTAGCTACTTCAATATCACATGTGCTGAATGTACCAGCAACTTATGTGGCAAACGCACTGCCTGTACTTCAAGCAAATGGCCATGTTGGAAAGGCAAAGAGATGCAGTCCTTCCTGAGGTGAAGGGGGTCTGCAATCAGTCTGGGTGTCGCAGTCAGTCAAGGGATCCATCCAATTCCAGTCCAGGGATTGACCGCAGTCAGTCAGGCAAGCTTTTGGTCCTATCAAAGTGTGGGGATCCCTATCGTTCTATCCCTGGGAGTGGGCCAGTCAGAAGATTACAGTTGGGTCAGTTGGTGTGCTGTGGAAACATTAGGTCAGTTTAGGCTGTGCTCAGTCAGGGCTGTCCGTAACAGTCAGTCCAGGAATGCTGAGAGGTCATGGAAGTGGTAAAAGCCTCAACCTCTCCTGCCATGCAATTCCACGAGAATTCCATGAGGTATATAGTTCCTTGAAAGAGGAGTCCCAAGTAGACAGGATGGCTATACAGGACATTGGTTCGGTCACTTTTAGAATACTGCGTTCAATTCTGATCTCCATTCTACAGAAACGATTTTGTTAAACTTGAAAGGATTCAGAAACGATTTACAAGGATGTTGCCAGAATTTAAGGGTTTGAGCAACAGGGAAAGGCTGAATAGGCTGGGGCCATTTTCCCTGGAACGTCAGAGCCTGAGGGGTGACCTCATAGAGGTTTATAAAATCGTAAGGGGCATCGATAGGGTGAATAGCCAAAATCTTTTCCCCAGGGTATGGGTGTCCAAGACTAGAGGGCATAGGTTTAAGTTAAGATGGGAAAGACTTAAAAGTGACCTGAGTGACAACTTTTTCACGCAGAGGATATGGAACAAGCTGCCAGAGGATGTGGTGGAGGCAGCATTTAAAGGCTTCTGGTGGGTACACAAATAGGAGGAGTTTAGAGAGATATGGGCCAATTGCTGGCAAGTGGGACTAGATTAATTTAGGATATCTATTCAAGATGGATGAGTTTGACCAAAGAGTCTGTTTTCATGCTGTATAACTCTATGACTCTATGAGAAGGGCACTGAAGAGACCAGTTGTATAATTAATGAAATGAAGAACAGAATATTGTGTGAGAAAGGTTGCTGTGAGCTAGGACAAAGGTGCATCATCCATCCGACTTAGCAGAACAGTTTAACGGAAAATGGGAACATTCTGCCTGGAAAAACTCAGCAGGTCTGATTACATCTGTGGAGAAAAAAGAACAGAAAAGAAAGACATTTCAGACCAGTGAGCTTTCATCACTACTGGAAAAAGCTAGAAATGTGACTGGCTTTGCACAAGTCAAAGGGAGTAGTAAATAACTGCTTGCTAATGAAGGGATTGCAATAATTGCCATTTCAAAAAGAATTTGAACAACATTCTTCAGATCAGACCAGAAAGGAAGGCTAGGATCTGATAGATTGTCTTGATAAGTTTATTTGCATGGAAAGAATGTTTGATCCATTCGAATTAATATTAGAAACTTGTCAGAAGTGGCTTATCTATTTTGAATATCCTGGCATGTCAACTATTAAAACTTAAAATACATGCTAATCTCCTGTAACTGATATGAAAAATGTGAAAACTATTTATTAGAAATGTGACTGAAATTTCATATTCATCATATCATGGTGTGCATTGAATAAGCTAATCTTGATTGCATTGACAATATATTTGGGATCTGAGTTATCAGGTCAGACAAGAGAAATTGAACTTGGGCCTTATGACCTGAACAGTACACAGTTACTCTTGTCAAAGGGTGTGCATCTTCAAAATGGGCTTGATTATGTTGGCCCCTTCACCCACTATTACTGCTTCTATGTGCATTTTGGCAGAGGTGCAAAAGGGTTGCCAGCTCCTCCAAGCAGTGTTGAATCATTGCCTTCAGTAACAGATGAAGGAAAATAAATCTTTAGATGATAAGACATAGGAGCAGAAGTAGGTCATTCAGTCCATTCAATCTGCTTTGCCATTCATTGAGATCATGACTAATTAGATTAGATTAGATTAGATTCCCTACAGTATGGAAACAGGCCCTTTGGCCCAACAAGTCCACACAACCCTCTGAAGAATAACCCACCCAGACCCATTCCCCTACCCTATTATCCCTGACCAAGGCATCAGACACTATGGGCAATTTATCATGGCAAATTCACCTGACCTGCACATCTTTTGGATTGTAGGAGGAAACCGGAGCACCCAGGAAACCCATGCAGACGTAGAGAGAATGTGTAAGCTCCACACAGACAGTCATCCGAGGCTGGACTTGAACCCAGGTCCCTGGTGCTGTGAGGCAACCGTGCTAACTGCTGTGCCACCATGCCGCCCCCCCACCCAACGTGCTGCCCCAATCTGATCATCTGATAATCCTCAACTCTACTTTCACCGTAACCTCTGATTCCCTTACTGGTAAAAAATCTGTCTATCTCAACCTTGAATATATTTAACGGCACAGCCTTGTCAGCCTTCTGCAGTAAGGAATCCCACAAATTCATAACCCTCTGAGAGAAGAAATTCCTCATTGTCTCTGTCTTAATTGTGTGATCCTCTTATTCTGAGATCATGCCTTCTGGCCCTTGACTGGTTCCCCTTATGGGACAATCTCTCAGCATCTACCATGTCAAGTTTATGAAGAATCTTGTATGTTTCAATAAGGTCACCAGATGTTTCTATATTACAGCGAGTACAGGCCCAATCTACTCAACTCCTCCTCATAAGCCAATCCCTCCGTACCTGAGATCTGGCTAGTGAACTTTTTCTGGACTGCCTCCAAAGTCTTTCCTTAAGAGAAAGGAAATTATGAACAATAATAAGAACCAACATTTTGAGATTAGTAGTAACATGATGATCTGCTGAATCTTAAGTCCTCTTTGTTCTTGGTTGGGCATCTCTTATTGGATGATTCCTGTGAAACGTCTTTGGATTTTTTTTTATATTAAAAAGGTTTTATACGTGAGTTATTGGACTATATTAAGCTTATTAATAGTTCAAGAAATGTAATTAAATTAATTTGATTCAAAAACACTTAAACATGTTTCTTACAAGAAGGCTCCATTCTGACATCAAGTTACCAAATATAGAGGTAAAAGATAATTGGCCTGGATTTTACAATCACAACGTTTGAAAATCTGTCAGAATAGTTATACCATTGAATAGTTATTCAGGAATGCGCACAGGCAGGTAGTACTGAGGAAGTGGGGAGGCTGCAGGAGGATCTAGACAGTTTGGGAGAGTGGTCCAGGAAATGCCTGATGGAATTCAATGTGAGCAAATGCGAGGTCTTGCACTTTGGAAAAAAGAATACAAGCATGGACTACTTTCTAAACGGTGAGAAAATTCATAAAGCCAAAGTACAAAGGGATCTGGGAGTGCTAGTCGAGGACTCTCTAAAGGTAAACATGCAGGTTGAGTCTGTGATTAAGAAAGTGAATGCAATGTTGTCATTTATCTCAAGAGGGTTGGAATATAAAAGCACCGTTGTGCTACTGAGACTTTATAAAGCTCTGGTTAGGCCCCATTTGGAGTACTGTGTCCAGTTTTAGTCCCCACACCTCAGGAAGGACATACTGGCACTGGAGCGTGTCCAGCAGCGATTCACACGGATGATCCCTGGAATGGTAGGTCTAACATATGAGGAACGGCTGAGGATCCTGGGATTGTATTCATTGGAGTTTAGAAGATTAAGTGGCGATCTAATAGAAACTTACAAGATAATACATGGCTTGGAAAGGGTGGACGCTAGGAAATTGTTTCCGTTAGGCGAGGAGACTTGGACCCGTGGGCACAGCCTTAGAATTAGAGGGGGTAAATTCAAAACAGAAATACGGAGACATTTCTTCAGCCAGAGAGTGGTGGGCCTGTGGAATTCATTGCCGTGCAGTGGAGGCCGGGACACTAAATGTCTTCAAGGCAGAGATTGATAAATTCTTGATGTTACAAGGAATTAAGGGCTACGGGGAGAATGCGGGTAAATGGAGTTGAAATGCCCATCAGCCATGATTGAATGGCGGAGTGGACTCGATGGGCCGAATGGCCTTACTTCCACTCCTATGTCTTATGGTCTTATGTATAGTGATGCAGAAATCAGAAAATGCTGTCAGAGAGTCTTTGCTTTTCCACAAGGATGCGCTATTGAGGTCTTCTTTATTTTTCGCTTCCAGCTCAATCCAATCATAATCATTCATTTTAATATCTGAAATTTGACATGAATATTAAAAGGTTTTAGGGACTTTAACTTCTTGGTTTGCTTCCTGTCAGAGTACCTCATTACTGTATATTGGCTGTTTGCCTTACTTACTGACATCACTGTCAGTGCGTACTTGGCGGTCCCCCGACGTGGAACTAAATTTGACCTGGCCTCAGAAAAGGAAAACCTTGCTGCAAGATAACTTTGTTTTGGGGCTAATGATTAATACCACTTCACTACTGGTTACAAAATCCAGGCCAAATTATTATTGTAATCTTTCAATTAAAAATGGGGAGAAAGAGAGCATTATTGAAGAAGAATAGTTTTTGGCAATGATTTCATATATTGAATATGCATCAAGAAAGCACAGACTGTAAAGGCTTCATATCAAAACAGATAAAGGCGGCATAATTTCCGTAAGCATATTATTTGCACTGTCTTTTATTCCACGCTGAGTATTTTAATTTATCACTAATAATGGATACCATTTGTGATTTGGATCAGCCTTTGTACCTTTTGTGCCATAAAAATATCAAAAAGAGCTTGGTTTGATGCAGTTTCTCAAGTTTATTTTCAGCCATCTTTCTGGATAAGTTCTTTCATAATGAGAGTCCCTACTTCATAAAGTGAGAGGTGGTCAATACATAATTCTGCAGAGATATTGTCTCCCATTTTCAGCTATTGAATATAATAATCTGATTGTATGTTTTCTTATTAATACTTTGAAAGGCATGTCATAAATGGAATTATCTTTTCTGTTTCAAGCCAGTATAAATTGCTAGGTTAAATGGAAATTCTTGTTGCATTGGGAAAATAGTGGATGGATTCACAGTGCAGTTTGATTTTATCTTGAAACAGTAAGAAGGTTAGAAGCGACATGTTTCATAAGCTCGTGATATAATGTAATGATCAACAACTTAATTTATGCTGCGCTTCAATGTGGAAATTGATCTTGAAGCACTTCATAGGTGTGTAATCAAAAGAAAATCACATTATTCAAAAAGTCTATTTGATATGAATAGTTGCAATCTTCCATCAATAGCACACTTAATTACTGGGTCACTAGCTTATGAGGCAAACACACCGAACATGTTTTAGTGAAATAGCCATATGTCAACGTCTGAGAGGAGCAATCCTCAGCCAAGTCAAGGGATACAGCTGTACATTAGTGGGTTCCATCACAGTCTGTGTAGGTCCGATCTCAGCCCAGTACTTGCACACAATTGTCAGTGAGGGACAGGGATTCCATAACATTACTGTCTGGGGAATCAGCCAAATCTGTCCTGAGGTCCAGTTTGACCAGCTCAGGATTGATGGTAGATCAGTTGGGGATCCGCACTTTGTTCAGTTAGAATTTTGGTCACCTATCAGTCCAAACTGCCCTTTTAAGTCAGTCAGAGGGGTGTGTCACAATACTGGGAGTCTGCTCACCAAAGAATAGTGGCCGTTGAGGGCTGCTTTGTGATGGGCAATTTGGGGAAGTCAGTTATGGGGAATGGAAGCAGCATGTTGGAACTTAGAGGCAATAATAATTAAAACACGGAGGAACGCTGTCTTTAAAAATTGCAAACAGTCGAGCATTGGAGGGCAGGGTTCTTGTGAGAAATGATGTAAATAATGGTCAACACTACATTGGCTTCAATGGGCTGACAGTGCTTGGCGTGACTAGGCTATGGGCCTGGACTCAGGGCGTAAGGTTGGGAGATAGGAACAGGAGTGGCCTTCTGAGGCAGTTCCACCATATAATGAGATCATTTGATCTGTGGCCTAATCCATATACCTGTCTTTGGCCTATATCCACTCCCATATTTGGGAGTGTCTGGGACTGATGGATCAGCAAGAAAGAAAGGAACACAAAGATTTGGGGAGACACCTAGATTAATGAGCTGAGTGATTCAGTCTGGGAAGCGAGACCCACACTGACTTTCAGACTCACCTGACTTGCAAATGTGCAATGAAAATAAAAAATGGCTGCCACCACACCCAGTGTTGGTGGAGTACATTCTTTTTCTGCCTGAGGGTGTCAGCTTTTCTTGTGAATGACCTGAGGCTTTTCAAGGGACATTGCATTAATCAGCATTTATACAATAAAGATTGAAGGTATCTGTAATCATACAGTCCTTCAGGTTAGCGACCAACTATGGCAAAAACAATCAATCTTCATATTATAAGTGCTTACAAATTGATAATAGTCATTTTGATGAAGTAGAAATAATTGCAGCCAATCTTTGAAATGTCACCTGTGGGCCACAATTCATAAAGACAATCCAAAGTCTCAGGGGCTATACTATGGTATGAAACTGATTTCCTCTCACCTTGAACTAAATGCACTTGACAATGTGCCCTTCTATACATGATTGCCTTTCTTGAGTGATGTGGGGGAGGTGAGGTGGTGTTGAGGTAAGGTTTCTGTAATCCTGGCCGTGTTCTCATGGCTGCAGTGCAATGCAGCCGTAGAGACATTGAGGAGGAACAAATGCATCAGTAAGCACAGACCAGAACAACCTCCATTGGCTGCTGAACAGTCTCCTCAGCTGTTGCAGTTGGCATTACCCTGAGGATATGAAAGAGCTGTATGAGGCCTTGATTTGTTGACCTTAATGGCATTTCCTCCAGATGAATGAGGTGCATTGCTATTGCAGAATGAGGATGTCCCAAAACACCGTAACCGAATTGTATAACCTACTGGAACAGGTTTGTAACTTGAAGGGGAAAGGGTGACAATCATATTCCATAGGCCATCAAGGTGATGGCTGTACTATGTTTTAATGCAATTGGCTGCTCCCAATGATCTACCTTTGCTCAGTGTAGGACCTCTCAATCCCCAGATCACACCGTTGCATCTCATTTTCCCAAAATGAGATCACTGCTACAGCCTGGGCAATAGGCTTTGCCAAAATGTCCTCATCTGTATGACAGTTTCAAGGTCTGTGCTAAATACCCTGGGAGGTACCATGATGCCTATCTCCTTGATAACTCTCATGTTCCTGCTTCATTTCAAGGGCTGGACACCTTATCGGAATGATTACTGGGAAATAAGGGCTTTTTTCTGCAACCATGACTAATGGCTTAGTTACGTAACCCTGATGCCCAGTGTAGATACAATGCAGCCTATTTCTCTATCAAGTCTACAGTGGAGCAGATAATCGACCTGCCAAAGATGAGGGGCGTGATGCGTCAATCAGGATGGGGTGTCCTTACAGTCAACTCTGTTCCACATAATCCTAGCATGTTGCTCCCTACACAGTTGAAGCAAGCAAAGAGAGGGTATGATAGACGCTGAAAAGCTGGGAGAGTGGCAGTCATTTTCCAAGGAGGAACAGGAGGACATTGAGCAGGAGGAGCATCACCTTCTGCATGACAGAGCATTGCAACATTGGGCTCAACAACATTGGGCTCAGCCAGGACTTTATTGATGTCTGCTGCCAATAGATACGAACAGGTAGAAGTTATATTTCGTTGACGGTAAATTTGTTGTTCTTTGAATGGCAAGCAGCCTCTGTTTATTCCCAGAAATAAATGTAGCTTTTCTATTTGTTTATCTTTGCTTTTCCTATTGTTCAATTGAAGTAATATTATCAGCTGTTGAAGACTTGCCAGCATGTGTTGCTCCCACATTGAGCAGAAATGTCATATTGCACAGGATCTCAGGGCAATAGTAGCCCTCCCTTAGATAGTCTTCTAACCTGGCATGTTGCTCAGGATAGGTAGTCTCTATACCTTCATTTTTGTAGCTGCTGTTACTATGACAGTCAATCATACAGCTGATGATGGAAAGAGGCAATACGTTTATGAATGTGAGGTTCTGTTTGCAATGAAGTATTACCTGTGTCAACAGAAGCTTTGCTTTTTTGCTCCATTCTCACTAAACTACAATGAAGGGTTATTTCTGGTTGACAGTTTTTGGCCTGTGCCTTAGAAATGGCGCTGGTAGTGCAAATCCAAGAAGGTCACAGGGCATACCTTCACCACTGGTGAACAAATGAAAGCACAAAAACAATGCCACAGAGTTGTGGTACATATATAATGAGGTGAGCAGCAGAGAAATACATAAGAACTCACTAGAGCTCACAGAGAGAAAACATCCGTGGAACTCCCTGATAATTGCACTGAGTCAAATTTTGCTAAACTCCAATCTATTATTTCTATTGTCCACAGACAAGAAGCAGAGGTGAACAGAATTATTTTTATGGTTCCCCTCTTCTGTACATAAGAAAAGTGGTTTATAGCTTCTATAATGGGTGGTGGTGTGTTTCTCAAAATCCTGTTTGTGAAGTCCATTTTGGTAAAAAAAAAACTCATGACAAATTCATGATAGGCAATGTAATGTTTATTAACAGCAAAATCCCAGGGAAATGCATAGCTATCCAAGGAAGAAAGAGAATAGAAAGGAGAATAGTTACAAATTACAAATGACTTAAAAGTAAATGTATTGCCATTAGCTCATATGAATTAAGGGAGTCCAATACCTTAGTGTGTACTGGAGATTCATTCAGTTGGCTATACATAGAGGTCTGTTTTGCAGTTCAGATGCAATCAAAATGCAGTTGGGATGGATAATAAATGCTAGTGATATCCACATTCTGTGAATGATTTTTTTCTTTAAAAAGTTGAAGGCATAGCAATTGTAAATAGGGAATTGGTTCATTTTCAGGCAAAAAGCAAGGATTATTCCCAGAAATAGGAATTTCCATTTGCTAAGACTGGAGCTACTGTCATCTGGTGTTACAAGCAGAATGACTAAAGGAGTCAAAACTGTATAATGAAAGCTGATCAAAGCCCAACAGTTTCAGTCACATGACTGGGATTTCAGGTTGAGTTGCTTTAGTTAATGAGGTGAGTTTGAAGGTCTTCATCAAAATCCATTTTGTTATGTCGCAGCTAATTGTGGTGGCTATTACTGCTATCTCTGTCATAATGTGTTTCAATCTCCAGACACAGACATCTTGTCTGAGGTTGCTTTGTGTTATCTTCACTGGAATGTCTATACAATGCAAGAAGTGTGTTACTCCATGTCGAAGATGTAAATCTTTGTCCCCTGGTTACTGCTAATCAGAACCTAACAGAAATTGGAGTCAACAGGCATTACGCAATCTGGGGTAGCCCTATTTTGTCAGTCCAGAGAAGTGTTCATAGAAAAAAGTTAGTCAAGACAAAATAGCTTTTTAAAAAGATCAATTTAGGATCTTTCTACTGCTGCCATCTTGTCATTACACAACAGATTCTATTGGTACATCGCTATAAACAGATGAGTATAGATGAATGAGTTAGCAGATCATGGAAGTGTCACAGCAGATGTGTTAAGCATGAATAGATGAGCCATTTTATTCATTGTTCATCATAGAAGTGTTCGAATCCAAAAGTTTAATTTGACACAAGTGTGCAGATTGCTGTCAATTAGTTTGTGTTATTAATTCAGGAGTTCCTTAATGTTATTAAAGGAGCTTCTTATATTAGAAAACATAACAATTGTAATTAGGTTGTATGTTTTCAGATATGTCACAGTCAATGAACCAAGGTAATAAAGTTATCCTCCTCAGAATACGGCTTGATGTTGACTTGCAGTTGCTAAGTTCAAATAAAGATATATTAACAATTAACAGAACATTCAAAATCAATGTAGGTAACAAAAAAAGTTTTTGTTTGACAAGTTAGGCTGTTATCAAAAACAGTGCAAAGGGCATTAGATCCTGCAAAAAATAGGATTATACATAAACATTACCAATGATTAATGCATTTTATTTCCTTATGTCTTCCCTTAATTTATGATAAATAAATAACTTGCAACAATACTGTTCAAAGAAACCTTTATTCCAATGTCTCTGTTGAATTGGTAGCATTCTCACTTCTCCGCACCAAGGTTTTGGGGCCATACAGTAAGATAGGAGCACAAATAAGGAGTACAATACTAAGGAGTGTTGCACTATTGGATCTACTGATCTCACAATGTGGAATTAAAACAAGCACTATTTGGCTGCTTTGATGAATATTAAGAATGGTATAACTGAAGACAAGGAAGTTTTCTTGGTCTCCTCATCAAGATCCATAATCAGAAAACAGATTATCCCATGCCTGGTTTTACGATTATGCTGGCGAAATATAGCCGCTATGTTGAGAAATGTAGAACATAAAGGAGTAGGAATAAGCCATTTGGCCCTTCAAGTCAACTCCACCATTCATTATGATCATGGTTGATCATCCAAGTCAGTACCCTGTTCCCATTTTAATGAGTTGAACAACTGACTTTCAATAAGATAGTTGCATATTGAATTGTATTGAAGTATTATTCCAACACATTGTGGTGTTTTCTAAATACAAATATTGCAAAATCTAAATTTAATTTAAATCTTTTTTAAAGTCTATTAGCAGCTTTTATGTTTGTCTGGGTTTTGCAGTCATAATGATAGTCAAATTGACAGCACTCACCATCATTACAACTGTGAAATTGGCAGTAACTTAGTCTGCTGTCTGTGCATGTGCAATGAAAAGCAGAAATCCAACATACTGTACATGTAATTCTAACCCTGCTCCTTCACACTGTGTACTGTTGATGTCCCTGCAGATGGAAATCTTTTGAAAATCGTATGAATTTATGAGCCTCCATTTTTGTTCTGTTAGTCTAACTGTAAAATCTCTTGGAAGGTTTCCATTTTGTATTGAATGAGATACGATTGGGTTTTGATAGTATGTTAAGTTCAGAATTGCAAGTGAACAATTGCTCAGGCTGTGTTAACATTCTTTTAGTGCAATGTCAGATTTCTCCAGTTAGATACAATATCTGGAGTTTCCAAAGCAAAGCAAAAAGAGACAGCAGTGATTTGAAATCCATGTTCCATAGTCTCGTGGAGATTGCTTACTTGACTTTTGAACTTAGTGATATCTTTGTTTCTTTTCTGATCTCTATGTGTATTTTGACACAGTCCCACAGAGTAGCCTTTTAATAATAATAATTACTTTATCTGTAACTTGAGAAGGAAACAAAAAAAAGATCACTTATTATGAAGTGTGACAATGGGAATACATCACAGAGGAGAGCATCTAAGAGAGTGAAAGATATGTCAGTATTTTGGGTGAGATATTTTATTGCAATTCATGTTAAATTGTTTCACTAAAACGAATATGAAGGGCAATTTAGAAATAAAAGCAATAAATGAATAGTTAATTGCTTCATTAACAAAAGCTATTCATGAAATAATTGCTAATAATATATTAAAGATTTTGCATTAAATAATGATCTGAGTTCTATCTTTTTTGCGATGGTAGCCACAATGTTCAACACAAGAAATCTAATTGCCATGTCAAAATTGCCACCAGATTCAAATGCCCAGGCACTTGGGAAACATAAACACACCAACATTTATCTTGTGAAACACTTCAAATACCAACAGCCGGATTCTATTTCTTTCTGGCACTCCATATGTCAGTGGTAGGTACTCGAAATAATGCATCCAAATATTTTCTGTAATTATGTAGAAATACACAGTAATTAGAGTGGAACAGATTTCTGTTCTCAAATGGATAAAAGTCCCGAAACCTGTGTAACAAAACAACTTATGACTCATAACGTGATCCGAGGTGATCGGGTTTGGCTCTCAGATTCCTGGCAATAATTTACAGTCTTCCCTCCTTCAAGCTGCAGGCAAGAAAAAGGTTTTATTCTAATAGTAACCTTACATTACATTGCTGAGAGTGCTTGCCAATTACAGTTCACCTTTGTTATTAGTGGTGCTTTTGATTGTGAAAATACTTTTTGCACCATAGTATTAGACCATTCCTAGCACCAGAATTAGTATTAACGGTAATTAAAATTACAAAACAAAATCAGAATCAGTCTCATCTATTCATTGATGTCTACCACGAATAATTCCAGTATGCAACGTGTTTGTACAAACCACATGAGATAGGTTCACTGGAGAGCAACAGAATGAACTTTGCATTCCTTGAATTCTCATAGTTTAAATATTCTCTCTGCCCTGCTCTTGGGTGGTCAGAGCAGCTTTTCCTTTACCTTCTGCAATTTTCATGTTGCCACCTTACTCTGTTGCTTCTTCCAAGATGTGCCCAATGTTATGGTACACGAGTTAAATTAATGATCAGATGTTTCTCCTTCAGCAGAGAAAGAGTGTATATTAATATTTAACAAAAATACGAATATGTAACCAATTACTGAGTGTTAAGGTCACGTCCTTGATGGAATGTCATATCTTGTCTTTAGAGGAATTAAATGCAGTTATGCTACTTTTATTCTTCCCTTTACCTATTTGCTTAGGTGTTGCGCTGAGCTCATCTGATACATCTTAAGGCAAAGGTTTAACTATCAGGCTGTATTGTGTTCTAGGTTAATGTGATTATTCAGCAATGAAAAATGTGCTAGTACGCCCTTACACCAAATTTAGAATGGTTTAAATGATTAAAGTTAAGAGTACTGATCTTCTGGCCATTTACAGACAAATTTAAAGCCGTGCAAGACAATTATTTCCTGGTGTATTTTTCATGGTAATGTGTCAACCAGTCAGAGTTGACATTGTCAACCAATCAGCACCTTTTCTCCTGTAATCCAAATTTTTTAAACATTTTAAATTTCACATCTTTGCATCTGCTCTGGAGAGTGTGCGATGAAAAATTTCAACAGCATTTGATAAATATTTTTAGCAACACTCAAATCCATAATTGTTCAGCTACAACAGAGATTTTTATATTAATCTTTCATTCTCTTGTTATTTTCCTCAAGGATGGGATGATCCTAACAATCTGTTTATATCAAATAAATGTAAGGGCCTTTTTTTTAGACTGTGGACTAAAAATGGAAAAAGATACTACTTTAAATCAGCGAAGTGGTATAAGAAAGTGTCTGTACTGGACAACACTGTGAGTTGTCTGTACAATGTTGCCTTGTTGGACAAGGGAGAGGGAGAATTCCAGGCAAAATTGTACTACATGTGTGTGTTCAGGGCAGTTTTGTTTAGAGACAGTCTCTTGATTGGCTTTTCAATTGATACACATTGTGGGTTCAGGATAGCTGAGCATAGTAACAACCAATTGATTGGTTCATGGCCAAAGCAGCAAATACATTTAACTTGAAGAGAGAAAGTATCAAATATTTCCCTCCCTTGTGGGGAAGAAAAATAAAATCCTTTGTATCTAATTGCTTTCTGTCATATTTCTCTGTAAGCTGATTTCTCTGCAAATCCCCTGTTGAAAGGAAAAGTGGAAAGAACACCTTCAGAGACAAAGGGCAAATCCTCAACGAGTGAATGAAGACTGAGAAACTATATACCCAGAACCTTGTCTCATCAGCAAAGAGCCCAGAATCAAAAGAACTCAAAAGAAAACAATTCATTGAACTTGTGCTCCGGATTGGCACCAGAAGTGTGCCTCTCTGAGTTTTAAACCTTCCCCTCCCATAATATTTGTGTCTTGTCTTTTCTCTTTGTGTATCTTATTTTTTGTGTGGGAACTTTTCGAAAGGGGTAGAGTTTAAGTTTTAGAGTTATAGATTAGCAATTCATATGTCTCCATTCTGCCATTGGTTAAAAACAGTTTGATTACGTTAAATAGTTTGTTTTGTCTTTAATTGAGAGAAAAAAAACTGGTGTCCACATTATGTTAACCTGAATTTGACAGATGAAACCTTCACATTTGCGACAACTCCAGGAATTGTGGGGTTGATTTCTTTACCCCAATAGTCATAACATAATATGGCATAAATAAATAAAGAGATTTGTTATCTAATGGAGAAATACTATGTTCGACAGATATAAAAATACTCTACCAGTGCCAATAAGGCTACTTAATAGCAATTCTGAACTTGGATAAAATCTCAGTTCTCTCACAATGAATAGGTATGGCTTTTTTAACTGTCTTATGACATCTTCAGATGTTTTATCAATAACGACCCCTCTATCATAAGGTCAGAAGTGGGAATGTTTGCTTTTGGCTGCACAATGTTCAGTATCGGTTGCATCTCTTTCAAAACTTAAGCAGTCCATGTCTGAGTGCAGCAAGACTTGGAATAGATTTGGGTTGCTAAGTGGCAAGTAACATTTTCCCCCACAAGTGTTGGATAATAACCATCTCCAACAAAGAAGAATCTAACTATTGTGTTATGGACTTTCACTTTATCCCTTTCTTCTCTACTAGGGCCATCCTTTCTTTGTTCTGCCAGGGCGATTCTTTCCTTTTGTTTTTCTTCTTTTTTTTAATAACTTAATTCAAACTGTTTCATTCCCTTTTCTCTTTTCATTGCCTCTAATTTATGCTGCTTCACTTGTAATTGAAATTTAACTTTTCCAATGATTCTGATTGCAATCCTGGCAGTTGTAAATGTTATGCTGTTGCTATAATTATTTACCCTTTCCTAACAGATGCAGGCAATTCCAACTTCAACTTGTTTGCCAATTCTGGAAGTTTTATCTGCTGACTTTCTTTAAAATACCCAAAGTGACTTCTTCCACCTCCAGGAAACTCTTAGTGACTAAAAGTGCCATTGTTACACAAGGCACATCCTGTTTAAATTAACCAAATTTAACACCAACACCCACAACTCCTTTGATTCCACTCATTTTAAACCCAACCTGGAATTAGAGATTTATATTCCAACAAGAACCCCAGTTTGTTATGGACCAAACCATATTACTTCAAAACATGTCAATGAGATAGTCTAGACCCTAACTTGTTCTTATTTTAAAGGCAATTGCTAAGCATTATCTTGCGGATGCAATTTGATTAGACAAACTACCAGGCTTGAAGCAAAACATACTTTATTCATACACTCAGGTTAAAATATAAACAAAAGAAAGAAGGATTGTAATAACTTAACTCTATTGGAAAACTTAACAGAATGATATTGTCTAACTACATGTTATTATGTTCCAACATAATAACAGCTCATAAACACGCCGTTGGCAAAGGCAAATTCAGTAAAATAGATTATCTTACATGCAAATCTCTTGTGCATGAGAGAAAAACTCTGAGAAAGAGAGAGAGACCTCAAGTGTTTTGTTGAACAGGGAGAGATGTATTGTAGCTTCCAACTCTACAGTTACTGAAAGCTAAAACTAAAATCTTGGTTCTATGGGAGCTTGGTCTCACCCATTCAGGCTGCTTATATTGTTCGAACATAAAAAACCCAAGACCTCACAAGCTGGTTACTTTATTGGCTTGAAGTAGACCGCTTCACACCTCTGACTCAACATGTCTTCATAAGAAAAAAGGAAAGAAATACACCTCTTAAAGCCAAATAACAATTGTTCTTTGACAATCAATGACATCACCATTCAATGGTATCCTCCACCATCAACATCCTGGGGGTTACCATTGATTAGGTACCGAACTGGACTAATCGTATAAGTACCAAGGCGATGAAAGGTGTAGTCTGTAACTTTCCTTATTTCCCAAAGCCCATCCACCAACTACAAGGCAGATGTCAAGTGACTAATGGAATACTACTCACTTGCCTGATGAGTGAAGCTCCAACAACACTCAAAAGACTTGAACCATCCAGGACAAAAACAAAGCCCACCTAATTGGCACCACTAGCACAAACATTCTGTTCCTCCACCTATGATGCTCAATAGGAACAGTTTGTACCATCTGCACAGCAACATAGAAAATAGGAGCAAAATGTCAGCCATTCAGCCCTTTATGCCTGCTGCTCCATTCAATATGATCATGGCTGATCATTCCACTCAGTACCCTATTCCCACTTTCTCCCTATACATATTAATCTGTTTAGCTTTAAAGTATATCTAACACCTTCTTGAAAACATTCAAAGTTTTGGCCTAGCAGGGAATTCCACAAGCTCGCCACTTTCCAACAGGAAGAATTAATCCTAGTATCTACAAAATGCAATACAGGAGTTCAACAAATTTCCTTGAAAGCACCTTCCAAATCCATGACTTCTTCCATCTAGAAGGACAAGGACAACAGATACATGGGAATACCACCACCTGCAAATTTCCCTCCAGCTACTCACCATTCTGACTTGGAAATATATATATCACCATTCCTTCACTGTCGCTGGGTCAAAATCCTAAAACTCTTCCCCTGGTGGCCTTGTGGGTTGACCTAGAGAAAATGGATTGCAGAAGTTCATAAAGGCCACTCACCATCACCATCTTCTTAAGGGCCACTACGTGTGCAACAAATGTTGGTACAGCCCGTGACTCCCACATTCCTTGAATAAATAAAAGAAAGGACACAGGCAAAGTTTAATGTTGGTAATGGTTGTGTTGCTACCAGCTGGAGAATGATAGGTGGGAGAGCCTCTGTTCAGCAAGCCATTCCAGGATAGTGTCATCAGGTACGTTTAACTGGTCAGTTTTGGTCCTTTCCAAGATTTAGAACTCTGGATCTGAATTCCCGCCACTCTGCTGCCAGCCAATCAGAAGCTGCCAGCTCTCATTGCTCATTAGGGCCTCTGGCAGCAGTGGCTGTTTCCTGTAATACATCCCCTTCTGGCCAAGAATCAACCAGAGGCCCAGGCCACAGGTGTGTGAGGGTGAGATGGGGTTTGCAGATTGGGGTGGGGAAGGAGGGGCATGGTGCAGTGGGAGTCAAGAAGATTCAGAACAAGTGACAGAGAAGTGGGGGTGGCACGGTGGCTCAGTGGTTAGCACTGCTGCCTCACAGCACCATGGACCCAGGTTCAATTCCAGCCTTGAGCGACTATCTGGGTGGAGTTTGCACATTCTCCCTGTGTCTGCATGGGTTCCCTCTGGGTGCTTCAGTTTCCTCCCACAATGCAAAGATGTGCAGGGTAGGTGAATTGGCCATGCTAAATAGTCTATAGTGTTCAGGCATGTGTAGGTTAGATGCATTAGTCAGGGGTAAATATAGGGTAGGGGGAATGGGCTGGTGGGTTGCCCTTCAGAGGGTTGATGTGGACTTGTAGGGCCAAAAGGCCTGTTTCCACACTGTAACGATTCTATTCTAAGTAGCTTTTCTGATGGAGGGTCCCTTGAGTGTCTTTGAGCAAGTCTTGTGCAGAGGGACACATATTAAATGCCAGCATCAGCAGGATCAGGCCCTTAAGTTGGAATTAGTTACACACTTAAGAATCTTAATTAGCATTCGGATGGGAAGACTGTTGAGAGTGTGGCGTTGGAAAAGCACAGCAGGTCAGGTAGCATCCAGGGAGCAGGTGAATCAACATTTTGGGCATAAGCCCAGACTGTCCATGAGCCTTGTCCCACAGACTGAATTGGGCAACATCCATGTCCACCCACATATTGCCCCCCCACCCCACCCCCAACCTGATTAAATGCCCACAGCTCCAAACCAGTCAAGAGGGAGGTAAAAAATTCCATTGTATGAGTGGAAGGGTGGAAATTCTCAACCGTTTAAAGATGTCTAATTGATTTCAGATTGCGGGACCTTTGGAGAAGCATGGGTTCACTGACAGCAGTTTCCAGGGCAGCACATTATCCTGTGCATGTCAGAACTCCTGAAGTTGCTGTGCCCTTCAGAAGAATGATGACAGCAAACACTGATCGTTTCACTGCTATTACTGGCATAAAATATGGACCAATAGCTTGTGTTCTTTCAAATTAAGAAATGAGAACTTACAAAAGGGATAACACCAAACATTTCAAAAAAATCAATTTAGCTGTTCGAATGTTCCACATCTCAAAGGCTTTCATGCTCTCATAATTTTGAGATACTGTTCCACAGCCTTGAACAAGGTTTAAAATTTGTGAGTTTGGCTTTAGGTAAGTGATGTTTTGCATGAATAATAATTGTAAGTTAATTATAGAATTCCTTCACGGAGGAACCAACTCGATTGAAATGTCATATTATCTTGTCAAGGGAAATGATCTGAAGGTTGGTTCAATTCTGAAGCATTGGAATTTTTGTATTTCTGGATAGCTTTAATGACTGCAGAAAATACAGTTGCTCAGCTATTTTCAATTCATTGTTAGAATGACTCACCCGTGGATTAATTTTTGGTCACATTTTGCTTCTTTTGTTTAAAGACAATCAATGCACTCGATGTACCCCTTAACATTATACCATGTGGAGAAAGAGACTTATTGTCGCAGTGAGATACCATCTGTAAAGATAAAAGGATATTGTTGCATCCATTTTATGAGTGTAAAATGGTCTCTTGTAATGTTTAATGAAGGGAATTAGACCTGGGCAACTGAAAAAAAGGCTCTGGTGTACATTTCCTGGTCCCACTCCCAAAACTAACTAAAATAAAGAAGTCCAGAGTTCACATGGCTTGACCACAGCCCAGCCAGCTATCATCAAACAAGACTTTGGAAAAAATTGTTGTTGATTTATTTTTAATTTGTTTAATATCAAGCCTGTGGGAATGCTGTTCCTTCTTCTACAATAATACCTCAACCACTGCTGTCTCCACCTTCGCCCTCCCCCCCCCCCCCCCCCCCCCCCCCCCCGCCCATGACCTTCCTCTCTCCATCTCAGCTGTGTGCCATAGTAGACATTTGAGCCGGGCAAAATCCAGGGGACCCATATTTACATTCTCCACCAAGTTGTCCAAGTAGCATCTGCAGCTCAAAGCAATTCTAAAGATGAGGCTTGGCACGCACTTGTGCTTCTGTTTCCTTGCTAACCTGAGTTGCATGTGTGATAAGTTGCGATCTGAGGACTGAGATGAGGAAGAATTTCTTCTCTCAGAGAGAGTTGTGAACCTGTGGAATTATCTACCACAGAAAGCTGTTGGGGCCAGTTCATTAGATATATTCAAGGGAGCTGGACATGGCCCTTGTAACTAAAGGGATCAAGGGAGTATGGAGAGAAAGTGGGAATGGGATACTGAAATTGCAGAGTCAGCCATGATCATATTGAACAGTGGTACAAGGTCAAAGGGCTGAATGGCCTACTCCTGCACCTATTTTCTATGTTTCTATGTTTTTCATGTGGATTATGGTGGTTTCTGGCATTAATGAATTTAGTTTAAATCAACACTATCACTATTCCTCCTGGCCATGATATCAATATATTTGAATAATTTGATTTTTCAAGCATATGTAAATGACAGACAGGAAAAGACCTTCTGCTCTCTCTAGCCTGTCTTGTGGAGTTGTGATGCCCTATGCCACAGGATATGAATATGCCCTGTGCAATTAGAGTATCCTGGGATAAGTGAGAAAATAGCTTAAATGCCCAGGCCAATTCTATAAAATAAAATAATCTGTAAAATTCATCTCTGACTCTTTCAGGTAATTGAAACCAGTCCAAGAGTTCACATTGAGGCTGTATTTTGTTAATGGGGGACTGGCTGGGGAGATGCAGAGAAGGCATTTCTACATGAGGGGGCACCGGACAAGGGGCTGTAAATATAAAAGTCCTAATAAATTTAATAGAGAACGTAGGAAAAATGTGTACGTCGAAAGCACTGTAGTTAGAAACACTCTACCATAAAGAGTAGTTGAGGAGACTAGCACAGATGTATTTAAGAGGAAGTTGGACAAACAGTGAAGAAAACGCCACCCATCTCCATCAATGGTATGGCAGTTGAGAGTTGAGAGCATCAAATTCCTAGGAGTGACAATAACTGCCAACTGGTCCTGGACTTCCCATGTAAATGCAATAGTCAAGGCACAACAATGCCTCTTCTTCCTCACGCTGCTCAGTAAATTTGGCATGTCCATAAGGATCCACACCAACTTTTACAGATGCATACTGGCCGGATGCATTACAGGCTGGTACAGCAAATGCTCTGCCTAAGCCCATAAGAAACAACAGAAGGTTGTGTGCATAACCCAAACCATCACAGAAGCGAATCTCATATCAATGGACTCCATTTACACACCTCGTTGCCACAGAAATACTGTCAACACCATCAAAGACCTATCCCACCCCGGTAATGGTGTCGTACAATCTCTTTGAACAGGCAGAAGGTACAGAAGCTTGAACATATGCACCATCAGGTTCAAGAACACCTTCTTCCCTGCCATTGTTAGACCGATGAATGGATTCTCTAACGTCTACCAATGTTGATCTTGTTAATATTAATTTTATCTCACACACATCCTGCGCACTGTAACCTGCATGCCTCACTCTGTAAAAATTTTTTTCAACTTATGATCCGTACGTCCTTGCTTACTATGATCTGCCTGTACTACATGCAAACAAAGATTTTCGCTGTCCCTCAGTACACGTGACAATAAATCAAATTAATCAATTCTAGGGTGGGTGCCCACAATGGCTCCTCACTGGCCACCATTTATAAGGAAATGCTTCAACAAGTGCCAGGTCACACTTAACTGCACAATGCCCTTTAAGACCAAACCAGAAAAGGGCATGTGCAGATCAAAATGTAGATCAAGTACTGGGCCAGCTCTGGTTGTTATTTCACTCCACATTCCTCCCATTCTACACGCTGCTAGTGTACGCCGCCTGCTCCTATCGGTCATGGTGTGCTGTGTAGGCTGCACTGGGAATGGCTGGCAGTATTCCTGCCAACCTGAAAGCCAGGTTGCACAATGTCCTCAGTGGCACCCTCAAGCAAGTGAAGGGCAAAGGGGTGAACGGCTCCTTCAAGATCACCAAGAAAGGTGAAGCTGGGCGAGTGACCAAGAAGAAGAAATCTTCGGCCTTAACCTTAGCCAGCAGCAGCAGCGCAGTGAAGAAAACTCACAAGAAAGGTGCTTCCAGCAAGAAAGCAGGTAGCAGGAATAGTTGCCTGGGTTCCTCCAGCAAAGACAGGAGCAAGAGCAAGAAAGGCAAAACAAGCATCAAGTCCAAGTCCAAGAAAGCTTAGATACCACTTATTTTGTTGCAAAAAAAAATTAGGAAGAAAGAAATGACTTTTTATGCAACATTTTTCTAATTATTGTATCACCTCATTTTGCGGGCTTTTTTTGTGTGTCTTTGTAGTTTGTGATCCCATCATGAGGCACGCCATCTGTTGAGAACGCGGGAAGATTTTCTCCGACATTACTTTGGTGTTTGCAAAGTTGACTGACATTTACCCTTTGCCCAGGATTGTAGTGCCTGTAGTTTTTTTTTAGAAAATTGTACTGTTTGTGTTTTGTTATCATTGTACCTAATATTCTGCACCTGAGATGGCAATGTGTAAACACTTCACTGTACTGATATGAGTACATGTGACAACAAATCTAATTCAATTCAATTCACATGATGGTGAAAGGATTAGGTTACATTGATGAGGGTATAGGAAGAAGAATGCCAGGAGGTCTGTGTGGAATACTCATACCAGAATAGAACAGTTAAACTAAAATTGACTGTTCCTGTGTGATAAATCTTCAGCTTTGGAAGAAATGCAACAAACGAAGCAAACCGGCAATCGGTGCTCAAGCCAGCAACGTTTTGCACTGATCCATTATTCTGTGGAAAATATTGAACAGATTAGCAATCGTGCTAATTCTGCCCTTTTATAATCTGTAAATTCCTAATGCTCCCTAACCTATCCATTTGGAATTAGTGGTCTAAGTGTATACTGTCCAAACCCTTCATTATTTTAAATCTTTATTTGAGAAGCTGGAACTATTTTCCTTAAAGAGGAAAAAGCTAAATAGACATTTGAGGGAAGTTTTCAAAAATGTGATGGGTCTGGGTCGAGTGGTTAGGGAGAAACTGTTCCCATCCATAAATGGGTCAAGATCCAAAGAGCACAGTTTTAAAGTGTTTTACAAAAGAAGCAAATGCCAGGTGAAGAAAACCTTTTCTCACTGAATGAGTAGTTAGTGTCTGGAATACACTGTCATGAAGTGCGACAGAGGAAGGCACAAATAAGGGATTCAACATTGGATGTTTATTTACATTGAAATAATGTGGAGGATTATGTGGAAAAGACAGATGATTAGGACTAAGTTAACATGCTCAGAATTTGGTGCAGATATAATCAGTCATAGAGTCATAGAATCATATAAATGTACAGCATGGAAACAGACCCTTCGGTCCACCTGTCCATGCTGACTAGATATCAATCTAGTCAATCTAGTCCCACCTGCCAGCACCCAGTCCATATCTCTCCAAACCCTTCCTATTCATCCAAATGCCTCTTAAATGTTGCAATTGTACCAGTCTCCACCACATCCTCTGGCAGCTCATTTCATACACGTACTACCCTCTGCGTGAAAAGGTTGCCCCTTAGTTCTCTTTCATATCTTCCTCTTCTCACCCTAAACCTATGCCCTCTAGCTCTGGACTCCCCCACCCCAGGGAAAAGACTTTGCCTATTTATCCTATCCATGCCCCTCATTATTTTGTAAACCTCTATAAAGTCAGCCCTCAGCCTCCGACGCTCCAGGGAAATCAGCCCCAGCCTGTTCAGCCTCTCCCTATAGCTCAAATCCTCCAACCCTGGCAACATCCTTGTAGATCTTTTCTGAACCCTTTCAAGTTTCACAACATCTTTCCGATAGGAAGGAGACCAGAATTGCACGCAATATTCCAACAGTGGCCTAACCAATGTCCTGTACAGCTGCAACATGACCTCCCAACTCCTGTACTCAATACTCTGACCAATAAAGGAAAGCATACCAAACGCCTTCTTCACTATCCTATCTCCACTTTCAAGGAGCTATGAACCTACACTCCAAGGTCTCTTTGTTTAGCAACACTCCCTAGGACCTTACCATTAAGTGTATAAGTCCTGCTAAGATTTGCTTTCCCAAAATGCAGCACCTTGCATTTATCTGAATTAAACTCCATCGGCCACTTCTCAGCCCATTGGCCCATCTGGTCCCGATCCTGTTGTAATCTGAGGTAACCCTCTTCGCTGTCCACTACACCTCCAATTTTGGTGTCATCTGCAAACTTACTAACTGTACCTCTTATACTCGCATCCAAATCATTTATGCAACTGACAAAAAGTAGAGGACCCAGCACAAATGGCATCTTATTCCACATTATAATAATTCTGTGCTAAAGACTTCAGGTTGGTAGGAATACTGCCAGCCATTCCCAGTGCAGCCTGCACAACACACCATGACCGATAGGAGCAGGCGGTGTACACTAGCAGCGTGTAGAATGGGAGGAATGTGGAGTCAAATAACAACCAGAGCTGGCCCAGTACTTGATCTACCATTTTGGTCTGCACATGCCCTTTTCTGATTTGGTCTTTAAGATGGGTATTCTCTGCACCTTCATTCTTGTAGCTGACAGCCAATCAGACAAGTGATGGTGGGATGAGACAATACAGTGGTCAGCACTGCTGCTTCACTGTGCCAGGGACCTGGGTTCAATTCCAGCTTTGGCCAACTGTCTCTCTGTGCCTGTGTGGGTTTCCTCTGGGTGATGTGGTTTCCTCCTACAGTCCAAAGATATGCAGGTTAGGTGAATTGGTCATGCTAAACTACCCTGTAGTGTGTAAGGTGGGTGTGTTAACTATAATAAACATGGGATTACTAGGTCAGAGCAGATTCAATGGGCGAATGGCCTCTATTTGCAGTAGGGATTCTATGCTTAGATTAGAATAATAATTCCGGTAATAAGTAAAAACTACTCAGCTTGAGACATTTACATAAGCCTGACTAGTTGATGCCTTTGCTAATGCTCCTACCCTGTGCTACTCCTGACTGTACAGTTCAGTACTACATTACATAGTTCCTTAACTTGTAAAACTCAGAGTAGCAACTTTTTTTTTAATGGTAGAAGTTAGTTACTCCAAGTAGAAAACAATACCTTATTTATATTGCATTCCTCAATACAATGGCATTCTCAATGTAGAATTTCAATCCGTCTAATGAAAAGTACGTGCTGAATGCCATTTAAGTTCCCATCTATTCAGCTGAATTCTACCTGTACACCGATATTTGTCGTGCCATTTACAACACTTCAGTCAAGAAACTCTAATGCACCGTTAAGGAACATAAATCACAGTAATACACATAAATACTGTACACTTTGATTTCTTAACAATTTTTGCTTAATCTGATGAGGGAGCTGAATGGCTCCAGTCTGGAAACTTCACACAGAATTAAAGATCCTTTTGTCTAGCATCTAATGAATATACTGGAGCCACAAGAGTCTTGGAGATAATATTACTCTTTGTAGAACTATCAAATTTCATACTTTAAAGGGAATGAGTATGTCTGCAAATAGCTGCATTGTTCCAGACCACAGAAAAATCATTAAGAGTTTTCCTCCCAGTGCTAGTAGTCATTTTTGCAAAAAATACCTTTGTTAAGCAAATATGAGAGTGAAAAAAAGCCTTAAGTGCAGTAATCTTCAAAATATCAATTTGTTTGTTCAATCTCCATTGGGCCAATTTGGAAACTTTAATATGAGAAAGTACGAATTCTATTCATTGTAACTGAAAGAAAATTCAAAGATAATTCTTTCCTTAGGTCCTCCTATAGCACATGGGGAGGTGACAGCCTATTGGTATTATTGCTGGACTGTTATTCCAGAGACCCAGCTATCTAAATTTTCCAGGTTTCTATGAGATCCACAAGCACCCCCCAATCCAAACACCAACTCCACCCCACCCCTCAACAATACATTTAAACACCAATAAATATAACCCTAACTGATTCATTTTCTCTTTATACATCAGTCCTGGCATCTCAGCAATCAGTCTGTCAGCCTTCATTGCATTCCTTTCATAGCCAAAATGTCCTTCCTCAGATAAGGAAACCAAAACTGCACACAATACTCCAAGGCCTATAGAATTGCAGCAAGCTTCTGTACTTATATCTTCTTGCTTTGAAGGCTAACATACTATTTGCCTTCTTCACTAACATGCATTCACTGGGTCCATTAGATGTATCCATCATAATGTAACTTCACTAGAATTTATATACTCTTTGCCCCCATCTATCAAGGAACAAAGTAGAGTTTGAAAAGCATCGGGTTTCTGCCTCAGCTATTGATAATACGTAACAATGAGTTAGATGAGGTAATTGAGTACAATATGTCTGATCTTGAGAACAACATAAAGTTACCCCTGAAAGTATGCAATTAGGAAGACGCAATGAAGATGCAAAAATATTTATATGTATGAAGTAAGTAGACAAGAATGAGCCAGATGGAATGTGAAGAATTGTGAAGTAATCAACTTTGATCAGACAGTCAAAAACAGAATACTGATCTTTTCTAGATAAGAGAGGCAGGGAAATGTTTGCACAGTCATGCATCACAGAGGTTTGGCATACAGGAACAGTACACAATTGGGAAATCAAAGTACGTCAGCCTACAATGCAAAGAGATTGCAAAGAAGTCTAGCTGGAAGTACACTTAGTGAAATTCACACATCAAGGATTATGGCCTCCTAATTCAGAATGTGCTTTGTTTAGAGGATGTGCATGTAGAACTGGTTCCTGGGATGAAAGAATTGACCTCTAAGGATATATTGATTAGACCAAGCCTATCTTCACAAGTATTTAGAAGAATTAGACATAATCTCATTGGGACATATAAAATTCTTAATGGGTTTGATGGTGTAGATGTTGTGAGGGGATGTTGTTGAGATGGTGCAGTGGCTGGGGTGTGGGGTCTAAAATTAAGGATGCAAGAGTCTCAGAATTGGAATTAGTCACTTGAAGCTGAGATGAAGAGAACTTGATTTCACTTGGTGAAACTCTGGAATGCTCTACGCATGGGAGCTGGTGATACTCAGACATTGGTAATGTTCAAAGCAGAGATCAATTTTTTTTAAATACAGAAAGAAGAATTAAGAGACATAGAGACAGTGCAGGAAGTTGGAACTGAGCTACAAGATCAGTCATAATGGTAGAGCAGTTTTGAGGGGCTTGTATGGCTTACTCATGCTCTTCTCTCTCTTCTTATGTTAAAATAATGTCATAATGTCTAATGGTTACTGCATTTTGCCAGGCAAAAACAGGCAACCGGGAGTTTATTTGTGCATAAAATTGGGTTCAGAGATAACTTAAATATAACTGAGGAATATGGAAAATAGAATTCACAGTTCTTCAAGAGGTGATTATTATCGCTATTTAAATATTTTGTTCCTCAGTAATTTATTTCTTTTTTGATAACAGAATGATGTCTTCTCAGTTTGGGAACTTCGTCTAAATATTGGCACAGTTGGGAAACCCAATGTGCTAACAATCCTGCCAACTACTCTAAGGAAAACAAATGTTATCATTCTTATTTGTATCCTTTCGTTCAAATAGTCATTGCAAAGAGATTTTAGTAACAGTAGTCAATGCCAGTAAGTAAACAGAAGGCGTAGCCAAAGTAAACGGATAGCCTTGTAGACTTGTTTGCAAGCCTCTGGTGCTCATAGAATCTCAATTTGAGAATCTGTGCTGTCGTGGAACAAGATCAAATTCTATTTGACAGACTTGAAATTGTTGCCAAATAAAACTGAGCTGTTGTTCTGGACAACAAATCAGATGTATCTTAACATTACCAACAGTTCCATTTAATTGCAAACCTTCAACATCTACAAACAATAATGAAAAATATCTTTTGACTGTTGCTTTAATTATTAAATTGTTTTCCCATTGCTTCCAGCATGGCATCATTATTTTGGTGTGGTATTAGTTTACAGTTCACCAAAGAGGTTGTGACATTCACGACTTCCCATGAAGGTAAAGGAGATCCAAAGTTGGCACAATTCAACTAAAAGACTTCACTTAAAACAGTTTTCCATTCCACTGACATTGTTCCCATGGTTATAGGGATAAGGCAGGAAAGTGGAATTGAGGATTATCAAATTAGTCATGATGTCATTGGCAGTTTCAATGGGCTGAATGGCCTATGTCTACTCCTACATCTTATGGCCCTGTTGTGTATCCCGCATCTCACTGTTGACATTACGTCTGGGTTCCAAGTGCCACATTTTCCATATTAAACATTTCTACCATTTTCTTCTCATTGAAGACCATCCATTAGATTTGCTTAACTGGTTTTTGGTTATCTCTCCTAATATATCATTCTTTGTCTTATAGATATCTGTGAGATTTCACCCCTGTGAAGTGCTTTGGAATATTTTTCTGTTTTAATGGTGCTTCATAAATATAGATATTCTTATTTCGAGATCAAAATATATCTGCTGTCATGAAAAATTTGTCACATTCATCCCCCACTATAAATTTCAAGATTAGGAAGCAGAAATAGTAGATTTGTAAGGAATTAAATTTCATGCCTCCCAAAGGTTGCTAAATTTCCAGAAATTCTTTTGAGATACAAAATCTTGAAAATCAGTGCAAACTGATCGGGAATGATGTTTTAAATCTGGAGGAAAGATGTTCTTTGGGAGTTCTCCTCATGTTCTATTTTAACTTGGGCATAAGTTCTGGCATCACCTTTAAGGAATATCCCATAGTCCCATTTCTTTAAGGTTACCTCAATCTTTTGGAAACATTTTAGCAGAAGAGCAGGAGAACCTCCAAAGAAATTTCACCCTCAGGTAAACTGTAGGAAACGATCCACTCAAATTAAAAATGAGAATGCTTGACTATACTGAAATTTGGATATGAATGGATTAGTTTACATTTCATGGCAACATAAAATCATTTTATAAATGTACATATTTTAAACACAACAAGACAAATTGTTCTGAGTTTCTTTTGGTCTAAAAAAATCATTATTTCCATTTACCTCTTAGCTCTAGATTAAGACATAAATAAAAGCTCAGCAACTGCTTTGTAAGCAACCTCAAGCATGGTTCAATGCATAATATAATTACAAAAACCTGACTGAAATGCAACAGATAGGCTAACAGCACTGTGTGGGTGCTTTAGATTCTCAGCAGTGTTTACAAGAGGCTTTGAATTCTGGCATTATTCTGCATGATTGAATTTGCTAAAGAGGATCATTATTTAAAAGGTAAAAAGCATGGTGTATGTCTATGCATGTGTGATTTTTTAAAATGCTTTGAATGAATTCATTTATGAAAATATTTGTGTTTTGAAAAAGGTTTTAAAAGTGGAATCCTTTGTTTTGTCTACAGTCTTTTTCCTTCTTTGCTTCTTAAGATGAAAATGTTGTGCTGACTCTGTAGGTGGATTTAACAAGGCTTTGGGTATTGGCGTTTCTAAATATGTCTGATTTTGTTTTGTTGCAGTACAATGTTTTAAAACTTATTAAAACATGCCTCTTTGTATGTGATAAGTCTCATATGTGTACCTGCATGTGGTACAGTCAATGCATGTATGCCCTTACGGGTGTGTGACCCAAGAGAAAATTGTATGTGAGCATCTATAATACATATGTACTAGTTTAATCTTATTTCAAATTGTAGTGGCAATGTGAAATGTATTGATGGATATTATCTACATAAATGATTGAGTTATTTTACTGAAGGAAAGTTCTTGACTGTGAGGTAGATATGAGAGTGTGCGGGAGGTTTTCAGAATTGATTGTATTATTCTACTTGTGCAACATTTTTATTTCTACCATGGCTAAAAGCCATGAAGAAATCAACAAAAACTGCATTGTTGGGATCAGATTATGGATTCCATTCTCACAGCCAGTAAACAGGAACTAAAGTAGGTATAAATGTTACCATCAAGACAAAGACGAAGGGAGAGAAATGGGGATTTTTAGAAAGCAGACAAGTGTTAAGATCTGCAGTGCCTTACTCGAGACGGGGAGTAATCTGTGTTCATTTTTAAATAAATAATTCAAAATGTAAACTTTAAAGGACGTAAGCAAGGTCTGGCAAATAGGCCTGCCAGAAGCTTTCTTAAACAAACATGAAATGTCAAATGACCTCCTCCTGATTTAGTAAAATCTTACGATTTGAACTGTCTGTACCTGGAAAGAGATTCCACAAATGGCAGCACAACTCTTATTCCTCACTACATTATGCATAGCCCCTGAATTTTAACTGGCTGCTGTCAACATTTCATGCCAGACTTCATTAAGCTTCAGAAATTGAGATCTGATAATGTCATTTACATTAGTTTTCAATGTGGTTCGTGCCTTGTGCTAGCTTTGCCAGGGAGAGCCAGTACCAATAAACAGGAGATAGTTGAAAAAATAAGGTTATATTTGTTTATGTTATTTTTTGGGTCTGTGAGAAACATGGTTGTCTAGCCCTTGAAGGAAATTGTGGGCCACTTATGCCTGGGTTGCCCAAATTTTTCCTACCTCATTCTCCCCACAATTTCCATCCCCTTTCACCACTCTGATACATTTCCATTAGTACAGACAATTTGTGTGAGTCTTAGCTGCAAAATCCTGCCATGTTCAATTTGTTCTATCAGGAGCTGTGAAATGCAGAGTCTTTGTGGTACTAACTCATATCCATTGCCTTGTTTTAGAATTCTCTTTTTGACCCTGTTTTATGAGATTAACTTTGGAGGTGTTTGATTGTTGGCCATGTTATTAACATCAGGTTGGAATAAGACTCAGCATATTTAAACAATTCCCAGGAGTTAAATTTACCTGCATTTCATGATGGCAAATTGAGGTGAGGCTGACATTCCCACATTTGTCACTTATTTCAAGTTAAAATTAGGAGTTATGAGTTTCGATTTCATCCTCACACAACAAAAACAGGAATTGCTGGAAAAGTTCAGCAGGTCTGGCAGCGTCTGTGCAGAGAAATCAGAGTTAATGTTTCTGGTCCGGTGATCCTTCTTCAGAACAGACCAATCCTCTATTTCATCCTGACCATCTGCTTAACAATCTATGGAAACGCCAAGGGAAAATAACGCATGATTTTGGTCACACTAAAATTGTATCATTCATAATGTACCATTTCTCGATCTTAATAATTCATACTTCGTTCACATTACAGAAATACAGAGTACAGTTAGTCCTTCTATAACACGATAGTTGCGTTCCTGTGCAATCCCAAGTTAGAGAAAAATCACACTTTAGAAACATTACTTAAAGTGTTGGTGATGTAATCGCGTTACAGCCAACACTTGTTTTAAATCTTCGCGCAGTAGGAACAGCGTCTCGAATCCGTCAATTGTTACAGCGAATTGAGTTAACAAAATGGATGTTATAACAGTACGACCTGTATTTTTCCACAATACTCAGTAGAATCTAATACCAGCTTTGAAAAGCAAAATGGAAAAGGTATTTACTAAGTCTTTTTATAATGCAGATTCTTGAAGAGTTAATCTAAAGTAGATCACTTATTTTCATGCATTTCCTGAAGACATTTACTTCCTTGTTTCCTTCTCTCTCTCTCTCCAGCTCTATTGCTCTGTCCTGTGATTGCACTTTTTCTCTTAGCGAAGTAGGAAGAATTGTTCATTCTGTAGGAGAGCAGCTTGCCAGATATTTTCAGATACTGCGTGTGATGCCCTTTTGCTGTAAGTGGATTGCTTTGTGCGATGTTTGATGTTAGCAGTTTACTTAGTAAGCAGTGATTCTGAAGATTTATAATAAAAGCAAAACACTGTGGAATGCTGGAAATTTAACACAAAGATGGAAAGAGTTAGAATGATTTGGCAGGTCTGGCAGTATTTTGGATAGAGTTTAAGTCGAACATGACTTTTTTGGAATTGAAAGGAGCTAGAAATTGAGGTTTATAAAGCAGGCTCTGCTATTCTTTGCCTGCCTGACACTTAAACACTGTAATTGATACTCATTTACTTACCATTACCTATCTATGTTTGAAATCAACTGCTGCTCCTGTTTAAAAAAATTTAGATAAGCAAATGCGTTACTTTGTTGAATTATTTGAGGATTAAAATAATAACTTCAATGGTAAGTGGCAGATTTGGGTTTATACCTATGGTTTGCGTGAAAATGATTTCCTAACCTCAACTGAGTCACCATGGTTTGGTGTGGAGTGGAAGTTTGCCACTCCTTGAAGGAAAAACAGAAGGAATATTCCTTATCCAAGTTAATCCCTGTTGTCTGCTTCCAGTTCTGCAGGTGCATTGACAGAATGTCAAGGAGATGTTCACTTACACTCCCAACTGAGGAATGTAGGTGATACTATGAAATGCCTAAAAACTAGTTTAGAATGTTATATGTATAAAGTTCAGAGTGCAGGTTTGTATGTGTCAATCAGACGAAATATAGACAACATTATTAGAGTTGTCAGTTGTTCGTGGTGGATGCAGTCGAATAAATTGGAAAGTTAGTTCAGCCTTAACACGTGTTTGTGGTAAAAGCACTGATAACAAATTCAAAGTGCTAATATTGCATAAGTTTCGCGCAAGTATCTATGTAATATATATCAGATGTCATACACTGAGGTTTGTTTGAATTTATTAAACAATAATAGATTGCACTTTATAGATTGCATACTCCCATTACTACTCAGAATAACATGTTGATGTCAAGTGAAAATAAATTATTTCTGGGGCTGAGACAAGGCAGACCAGATACGATATTCCCCACAAAGAAATTGTACTATTCAGCTGCTAGTTTGTGGTTTCTATTTATCATATTCTGTAAACTTGCAGCCCCTCGCAGCAAGATCATGAGGCTACATTGCCTTAGTTTATGGTAATACACACTATATTTAGGATAGCTGAAACAATGATCATATTTAATAAAATCACAAGTAGAAATGTGTGCAGTGCCACTAGCGAATGGTGACTAATTGTCTTAGTGTTGAAGTCAAAAGCAACAAAATGAAAATAAATCATTTATGTGAAATAATTTATAACTTGGCTACTGGACTAAGTCGATGCAATTGATCAGTCTGCTGCTGCCCCCTTACCCTTGCAGGAGACAACGAATGACTCAAGTTAAATTCCATTAGAAATCCCAAAGGTTCAGTTTTGAAAATATAAGAAGAAAGAAGTAAATTTATGTATCAGAACTTTAGAAATACTTAATTTAATCAGTTTAAATTAACAGTCTGATTGCATTGCTTTCCTACTGTGTCCACTGCCTTCAAATAGATCACTTATAGCCTGAGCAAATCTCCAACACTTACTTGTCCTTCCTTTATTTGAACTAAAACAACTTGAACAACATGACCTCTGAAGGTCCAACATCATTGCAATAATCAGATTTTCTTTTTTTTTGCGAGCTTTCACTAGAATGATCATTTCCACTACAGGAAAAATGATGTAATAATTTATACAGATAACAAAGTATTGGATATGCTATATTTATTACCTATTGATTAGTTAAGCCAAAGAGTCATGTTAGCAAAACAAAATGTTGTTGAGAAATTATTATAAAAGCACCCTTCAATGCTTTTGTGAGAGCAGACTTACCTCTACTCCCCATGAAAAAAATGTCATCTGTCAAGCATTGATTTGTAGCTATGGAAAGAACATTGCATTTGTAACATTACAACAGCACAAAGAGAACAGGTATTGTTTTAGATGTTATTCTACTCAAGGTTCCAATTTAATTGTAGAAGTATTAACAATCACCTGTTAGAACTAAAAACAGAAAATATTGGGGTTCTTATAAATTGTGAGAGCATATGTAGAGAGACAAACAGTTGATGCTTCAGGACATAGATATTTAATCAGAAATTCTAAAGGTAATCAAAATGATAATGAAACACTAACTCTGCCACTGTCTCCACAGTTGCTGTCAGGATTGCTGAAATTTCTAACATTTTCAGTTCTTAATCCAGATTTCCCAAATTAATAGAATTTTTGCTTGTGTAATTACAAATTGCTTCATTCAAATTACCTGATAAGTCAATTTGGCACTCACCAAGTTCCCATTTTGCATGTTAATTACATTGCTTACTTTAAATGATTAGATAATCCACTTTTTTTTCTCAACAAGAATTGACTTATTTGAAGAACTGAACCATTGAAGATTCTTGGGTGGGGGGGGGGGGGAGGTGGGGGCTTGACTTTGTAGATGTAAAGAGGTTGTTTCTCCTTGTGGGAGAATCTAAGACCATAGATTCATAAAGTTGTAGAAATGTACAGCATGGAAACAGACCCTTTGGTCTAACTCATCCACGCCGACCAGATACCCTAGATAAATCTAGTCCCATTTGCAAGCATGTGGCCCATATCCCTGTAAAATCTTCCTATTCACATCCCTATCCATATGCCTTTTAAATGTCGTAATTGTACCAGCCTCCACCAACTCCTCTGGCAGCTCATTCCATTCATGCTCCACCTTCTGGGTGAAAATGTTGCCCCTTTTAAATCTTTCTGATCTCACCTTAAACCTATGCCCTCTAGTTTTGAACACCCCAACCCTGGGGAAAAGACTCTGGGGAAAAGACCCCAGACGACATAATCTCAGAATAAGGGTGCATATTTAAGATAGAGATGAGGAAGACTTTCTTCTCTCAAAGGGTAATAAATCTTTGGAATTCTTTACTGCAAAAGACTGCCGAGAATGGTTGATATTTATTATCAAGGCTGAGATAGATAGATGTTTAATCAGTGAGCGAATCTATGGCTATAGAGAAAAGATAGGAAGGTGGAGTTGAGAATAATCAGATTAGCCAAAATGTTATTGAATGGTGGAGCAGACTTGATTGGCAGAATGGCCTACATTTGCTCCTACATCTTCCAATATTAAGTTATGACTTTAAGTTATCAGGAGTAGCTTCTGTAGCCTGAGCTGATTCTTTCTAATGTTCTGTTATATTGACAAAGTTGATTTTTCAATAATCACTATTCTGTGAATAAAGACCCTTGATGTCTAAGTAAAGTAAATCTAGCATGCATTGATGTCTTTAAAAGCCGTCTCTACCATGTCCCTGATACAGTTATCTGGACTTCCTGTCAGTGATGAAGTAATTGCTCACAACTGGATGTGCTATGGATTTCCCCTTTCCTGACGTCCCTTTGAATCTGGTGCCATATTCAAGGGGATCTCCAAGTATTCAGCAACATGATGTCATCAAGTAGACTAAGCAGCCAATCAGAAGCTCAAAGGCATTTTTAGCAAGTATTCACATCTTAATGACTAACCAATACAGAACATACCAAATGTATTCATGGATATCAGATAAGATTCAGATAAAGACAGTAATGTGAAGACTATTAGCATGGCAGCTATTTAAATTTACCAGTTGTGATTTTGATTGAGGTTTCTCTGTGATCTACCTCCTGAAATGATTCCTACTTTCAGAGGTAGCTCTTGCACTCCAAACCTGAGAGCCTATTACACCGGCATTTTGTCTTTTACTTTCCTTTTCTTGTCAAGACTTTCAGTCCCATCTCCTTCTCCCATTGCCCAGTCACACATTATTTTATTTCTCTCCTGTCTGGTACTTTGCTCACATCTTGCACTGCAACTCCAGATATGCTTATCCTAAATTGCCACCATTCATAGAATCATGGAAGCAGGCCATTCAGCCCATCGAGTCCACATCGACCCTCTGAAAAGCATTCTTCTACGATCCCTTTACTACTCTAGTTGCTTCTTTGCCTTTGAGCACTTCCCTCACATTTCATTCTTCTCACATCTCCTTTAAGTTACTCATTTTCTACTGATCACCCAAGTACCCACTGTGAGTTTCTCATTGTGAGATCAGCATTCCCTTACTTCTTTAATTGTTATACCTAGCACCTTCTCATTCTTGAAGATTTTCACCATCATCATAACATATTTTGCCCCATCCCCTGAGTCCATAGGTTTCTGTCTTTCCTTATTATCTCACTCCAAAACTACTCCCCTCTGACAAGACTGTGCAATAGATTGTTCTGAAGTGTGAAACTAGCCTAACTTTTCTTTCTCTGACCAACTATCTCCTTGAAACCATTTCCACAAAAAAACAATGTCAAGAGTTCATGGGATTAGTGTAAATTGAGATTGAGACTGAGCAGCCCCTGCCACAATAACTCTTGGACTAGCTCTTCAGTTGCCTCTTTACAATGCTTGTGTCCTTTCCAAACTTATCCTAGTCATATGTCCATGCCGTGCTTTCTTGACCTATTTGTACTGAGCAGCTAAGAACCCTATTTCTTTTCCTGGTCCCTGTATCAGCTGATATTCTAAAGATTCCCCTTCCCCTCAGATCTTGTCTTTCTTCCTCGACCATCACAAGTACCTTTTCAAAAAACATGGCATTAATTTTTCTGTTTTTGGCATCAACATTCCACCTCCAAATTTTCTTTCCTTTTCAAAATCTTTGCGCATGTCATCATCACCCAAGTCAGTGCCTGTCTTTGCCACATGTGACTCAATAGCTAGCACTGCTGCCTCACAGCACCAGGGACCCGGGTTCGTTTTCACTCTCAGGCGACTGTCTGTATGGAATTTGAACATTCTCCCTTTGTCTGCCTGGGTTTTCTCCAGGTGCTCTGGTTTCCTTCCACAGTCCAAGGATGTGCAGATTAAGTGGATTGATCATGCTAAATTGCCCATAGTGTCCAGGGATGTGCAGACTACATGGATTAGCCATTGGAAATGCATGGTTACAGGGATAGAGTAGGGGGTTGTGTCTGGATGGGATGCTCTTCTGAGGGTCAGCGTAGACTCAATGAGCTGAAAATGTGTTGCTGGAAAAGCGCAGCAGGTCAAGCAGCATCCAAGGAACAGGAGGATCGACGTTTCGGGCATAAGCCCTTCTTCAGGAATCAATGAGCTGAATGGCGTGCTTCCACACTGTGGGGATTTTATGATTCTCTGCTGCAATCTCTTCAATCAGATATTCAACACTGCCTCAACACTGAACCTATCCTTTACAAAGTCATATTTACATCTGTTGTGACTTTGATAGTACTGCTCGTTCACTAATCAATCTTCTCTACTTCTTTCCAGTATATGACACAGTTGGTCACACCATCCTTCTCCAGCAATTTTCCTCCATTGTCCAGCTTACTGAGTCTCTCCTTGATCTGTTTCATTCCTATCTGTACAGCATAGCTAGAAAATCTCAAGTAATAGCTTCCTTCCATTTTCCACAATACTGTGTTACCTCTGAAGATCTCAAGGATCTATCCTTGGCTCTCTCGTATTTCTCATTGACATTATCCAAAGACATGATATTTTGGTCCATATATGCAATGACAGTGCTCAGTTTTACCACTACTTCCCTCAGGCCCCCTCCATTGCCTTTGTGTTGTCAGGCTGCTTACCTAATACCCAGTCCTGATGAGCTGAAACTTTATTGCTGGAACAGCACAGCAGGTCAGGCAGCATCTAGGGAACAGAAGATTCGACGTTTCGGGCACATGCCCTTCTTCAGGAAGGGCATTCCTGAAGAAGGGCATGTGCCCGAAACGTCGAATCTTCTGTTCCCTAGATGCTGCCTGACCTGCTGTGCTGTTCCAGCAATAAAGTTTCAGCTTTGATCTCCAGCGTCTGCAGACCTCACTTTCTCCTCCAGTCCTGATGAGATACACTGTACTTCAGTCGGTCTGAAAGACTGAAGGTCTTTGGCTCTACCACAAATTATCTTTCCTTACCCTAGTTCACAATCCGTTTGTCATACTGGATAGGATTCCTGACCCCATAACCTCTCCATCATTGAAATATTTATCCTCACCTCCATCACCTCACCATGTTGGTATACTGCTCAGCTATTAAAACCATATCTGTGCTTTTGTTGCCTCTAAACTCAATTATTTCAAAGCCTGCTATCGAAACTAATCGAAAACAGTGCTTGTTTTATCTTAGCTCATACCCTGTCTGCTCATTGGACTACATGGTCACGACAGGCTTTCTTTTACTGTAATTAACATATGTTATCACTCTGTGTTACACCTCATTGGAATTACAATGCACTGTATCTAAGCAACATTATTTCAATCAATGTCCTTGTTATTGAGGTAATACCTAATATGCATGACACACCCATTTAGACAGCAGTTGTTATGGTGAACATATTGCTGGAATTCCTGGTGTCCAGTCTGTGATTTTCCATGCATAATAATGCAAAATGACTATTTTGACATCTGTGATTTCCTGGAAAGCACATACTCTACATATTGCTGCAACACCATGTCAGTACAACATAGAACATAGAACATAGAACATTACAGCGCAGTACTGGCTCTTCAGCCCTCGATGATGTGTCCACCTGTGAGACCAATCTAAATCCCATCTGACCTACACTATTCTATTATTATCCATATGTTAATCCAAGGACCATTTAAATGCTCTTAATGATAGCAAGTCCACTACTGTTGCAGGTAGGGCATCCCATGCCCTTACTACTCTCTATACTACAAACCTGTAATCTCCTAATACATCCTGTGGAACCTAAGGCAGCAGCCTCTGCCTGAAGTTATGTTGCATGGGTCCCAAATGTAGAGACAAAAATACTGCAGATGCTGGAATCCAAGGTAGACAAGCAGGAGGCTGGAAGAACACAGCGAGCCAGGCAGCCAGGTGGAGAAGTCAACGTTTCAGGTGTAACCCTTCTTCAGGGCCTAAATATTGACTTCTTCACCTCCTGATGCTGCCTGGCTTGCTGTGTTCTTCCAGCCTCCTGCTTGTCCACCTTGGGTCCCAATGTAGCTACATACCAGGAATAGTCATGCACACTTACATACAATCTCACATTGCTCTTCAAGAGGGAACATCATTGAAGAGATGTTGGGAATTGATACTTGTTGCGAAGTAAAGAGGTGTAGAGAGAAAAGCCAAGTTGGTCCTCATGAAATAACTGGTGACATCGACAAAATTACAAATTTCAGCATATTTCAACATGCCTCACATATTTGTAGACTAAGCCAAGATTGTACATTTTTTCCAATCAGACAGTTAATCATCTAGGTAAGTATTTAGACGGTTCTATAGTGTATCCATTGTGCAGTTAATGGATTGTCAAGTGAACTACATTCTCCCATTGTCTTCGACTCATGTACCCACCCAGCTCATGATGTAAAGTAAGTGTCCTGGTGCTTATCCGACTGGTGACTAATAAGAAATCACAGCAAACTGATGAGCAGAGTATGTACAGAATTAGTCAGAAACTCCTACACGGAAATATTTTTTGTTATTCAGACATGCTGACAGCTTTTCATATTATCATGCGTATATACGTATAATTAGTCAATGTCAGATAGAATTGTCACGATGAATTAGCACATTAATAATGAGTTGTCATGTTAAGTCAAATTTACTGAGAAACTGATTTATCAGCAGTGGAGACATAGTTTTAACATTGAGCAGTGCTGAAAAACAGCCTGGAATCTGGAAATACACACATAGGGATTTCAATATTTTGAAGGGGTTGTATTTCATGGAATATATAATGCAAATCCTAGAACCTGGAATTACCAAGACAGGAGTGAATATCAGTTGCTTTCATCGTGTTTTAGTCATTTATCATCAGCAGATTTCTGGATGCTTTCCCTGTTTCTGTCCCATATGCTTCCTGCTACTTCAACTTTGATTTAGTGCTTTTGAAATTTTGAGTGGGTCAACATATTGCGTTGAAAGTGTGAAATGAAGTGGGTCTATGAAAAATAATATATAGAATACTTAGTATTGCCAGAAGAGACGCTATTCCCTTTCCTAATCTCCTTGCAGACAATGATTATCTGATAACTGCTTCTTTGCAGGCAGATATGGAAGGTAGTGGGGAAATGGGACTAGCATGATTCCTTTAGGATTCCTGTGTACAAGATAAACTCACATTTATTGAGGCCTTATGTTTACAGTCTCTGAGGAAGTGATGCATCCAGTTCATTAACTCAACTGATGTAAAAAAAGCCCCAATCCTTAAAGACCTGATTTGCTTAAAGTATATTTACCTGAAACAAGTCTCCCTCATTGTGCCACATTCAAAGATTGCATTTTCTGGGAGGCACCAGTCACCACCATACACAGCATCATCACAGTGCAACTCCACTGTCGTCTGCTACTTTCCTACCCGATGAGCCCTTCCCCAGTTGACTCCAGTCTTCTAACTACCTGTGTGCTCTGGCAACATGAGGCATGTCCCAGTTCTTAATTCTGCCTCACAAGCACCTATTGATATCCATCGCTCTCTACCTGTTGGAAATGAGGCCCAAAGCCTAAAATCAGGCTTCAACATTCATGGAGAAAATTAGGACTGCAGATGCTAGAGAGTCAGAGTCAAAACGTGTGGGGCTGGGAAAGCGCAGCAGGTCAGGCAGCATCCAAGAAACAGGAGAGTTGACGTTTTGTGCATAGGTCTCATTCCTTATGCCCAAAACATCAACTGTCCTGCTCCTCGGATGCTGCCTCTCCTGCTGTGCTTTTCCAGTTCAACACTTTTCAATTCAACATTCATGTGCATGAATTGATCAGGATATGCAATGATTGGTTCACCCCTATTTTTAGGGTAAATCTTTTGGATAAGGATGAATGTTTCAAATAAAAAATTTTAACAAAGATATTAGAAGACAATGATCTATTATTATAAATTAGGTAACATTGCAAAAGTTTGTTTTATTTACATCGTTATTTTGGATATTAGAAATTCCAGTTACTGAGGGAAAAATATTACAGCTGAATCATATTCACAAAGCATTTTCAGGAATTTAATAGAATAAAATAAAATCATATATTGCAGATAGCGGCTATTCAGCCCAAGTCTGCACCGACTCTCCCAACAGCATCAAACTAAGACCCACCCCATCCCCATAACCCCACATTTCCTCTGGCTAATCCTCCTAGCCTGCACTTCCATGAACACCACGGGCAATATAGCATGGCTAATCCACCTAGCCTGCATATCTTTGGACTGTGGGAGGAAACTGAAGCACCCAGAGGAAACCCATACAATCATGTGGAGAATGTGCAAACTCCACGCAGTCACCCAACGCTGGAATTGAACCTGGATCCCTAGCACTATGAGGTAGCAATGCTAACCACTGTAAAATAGCAGCTATTGTGTGTCAGATAGTGTGATACTTCCAATATTGAAAGTAGCTATCATAGCTTTACCTCATTGTAATGAGTTTTCAGTGAAACCTATGCTTCATATGTCAGATGTAATATGGAATGATTGTGCATGTGTTTTTACAATCTCCAGCTGTTCCTTTTCAAGCCTTGACTCATCATGGATATAGCTGTCTCAGATGACAAGGAAATAAAGGATCTAGATGAAGAATCAATATGGGACCTGATTGAAAGCCAGCGCCACATAATCACGAGCAAGATCCGTCCCTGTCACATCACACCCTTCTTGCGCCAGTGCCGTGTAATTGGGGAGACGGATGAGGAAGAAATTCTTTTTGCTCCTCACCTTAACCACCGGTATATGAGAACTGGTGAGTATTTCTGAACATAATTCTGCTGTGTAGTTTTATAAAATAAGTTAGCTATGTTTGCTTGGATGTGTAGAGATTGTAAAGAGATCAACTGATTGGACCTCATAGAATGTATGAGTTCTCTAACTCGGGCTGTTAGTCTGTTCCAATCAGGGAACCCTGACTGACGGATTTAAACAAGAATGTTACCCCAGCCCGGACGGAATTTCACATTGGCCCCAAGGTCCCGTACTTCCCGCGGGAGCCTGTGCCCTACAACCTGAGCCGCCTCCGGAATTTTAATTTTGTTCCCTTCCAGGGGGTAAAAAGGTGGGCCCTGTATAGACTGCTGCAGCACACCGTCCACCTCTTCTCCCTCATCCATCGTCCGGACACGCCTTGGCGTGCCCATTTGCCACCGGGCAGTGGGGATCCCTAGTGGAGGGCTCTCTACGCAGGAGTCCTTCCCCTTTCTCTCGGGGATCTGGGGTGGAGGGTGCTGCATGCAGCGGTCCCCTGCAAACGCAGATTGCGGTGGTTCACGGACTCCCAGCCCAACTGATTGTTCTGTGCTGCTGTGGAGTCCATGGACCACGTGTATATTGGGTGTGGGCGTTTGCACTCCCTTTTTGATTTTCTTAAAAACCTCCTCCTCTGCTTTTGGTTGCACTTCAGTCCCACGCTCCTGATCTTCAGGCACCCGGTACGGAGGAGGGATGACAGGTCTGAAGACCTCCTCGTGGGTCTGCTCCTGGGCCTGGCCAAACTGGCCATCAACAAGTCCAGGCAGCGGGCCGTGGAGGGGGTCGTTAGGGCCGACTGCCTGCCCCTCTTCCGCGGTTACGTTAGAGCCCACGTGTCCTTGGAGAAGGAGCACGTGGTGTCCACCAACACCCTGGAGTTGTTCAGGGAGAGGTGGGCGCCGCGGGGAGTGGAGTGCATCATTTCCCCCTCCAACTCTATTTTGATTTAGTCCCTACCCTCCCCTTCGCTGTTTTGATCACATAGCCCTGCCCTTTGATGTGAAGGGCAGTGTTTGTCACTGGCCACTCGGGTGTTTTCCTATCTTCCTGGTGGTGGAAATTGAATAAAGATTTGTGCACCTTGTGTCTTTCACTGTGTCTCACACCTGCACACACACACACCATGGGTGCTGGGGAAAAAATAAGCACTACTGCAGTTAGGCGGTAGTGTGGGGGTTAAATATAAAAAAAAATGAACAGGAGTAAAAAAAAATTAAACAAGAGTGTTAACTCTGACAATGGCTCTGAGGAAGCCGGAACAGTGTTAAGGACTTTCCACATGTAAGTAAAGGGTGACTTGGTGACCGGCTCTGTGGAGTTACTTTTAGGAAGCAGAATGCTTCTCATTTTGTTACACAGTTTTAAGTTAGATTTGGTATCATTACATGCCTTTCCATCAGCCATTCTTCAGTTTCTCTGAGTGAAACTGGCAATTCATTGCCATATTGCATACGATCATCTGATCTGTCAAGACTGCCAAAATCTTCTTCCACAAAGGAATCTTGCAGCTCATACCGAGTCTGAGCTGGATGTAAACATGGACCATGAATGTGAAAGACTGGTATCTACCCAGAGCCACAGAGACATACAGCACAGAAACAGACCCTTCAGTCCAACTCATCCAACCTAACCAGATATCCTAACCTAATCTAGTCCTATTTGCCCGCACTTGGCCTATATCTCTCTCTAAACCTTCCTAATCATATACCCATCCAGATGCCTTTTAAATGCTGTAATTATACCAGCCTCCACCATTTCCTCAGGCAGCTCATTCCATACATGTATCAACCTCTGTGTGAAAATGTTGCCCCTTAGGTCCCTTTTATATTTTTCCCCTCTCACCCTAAACCTATGCCCTCCAGTTCTGGACTCTAACAATGCAGGGAAAAGACCTTGTCTATTTATCCTATCGATGCCCCAATCTGATCTCCTGTTGTATGGTTGTAGACGAAGTCCAATTTGTAATATCCTCCTATTCCATCAGTGCATTCTGGTCCTGATTAGAAATTAGAGACGTGTTATCCAGTGGCTTTATTGCACATTCCACAGAAGTTTGGTTGTCAGTCCCAAAACGTAACAGAATGTATGATAGGAAGACTGAATGATCTTTTCTCATTCTAGGTTTCATGTTCTAAATTTAGAGAACGTTCAATTAGGTTTCCCTGGAAACCAGTCAGAAATGGTACACTGATTTTCTCTTCCTAAACCAAAAGCATTGAAATCAATTATTGCGCCTGTGGCATAGGCCTGTCTGAAATCAACAAACACAGCTCATTAATAGGATAAAAATCATTGACATACATGGGTGCAGTCAAATAATTTGAAATTATATTGTACAATCATTTTGATTTTTATGATAATTAGGATTATTTATGATTAAATATTGATCCTTAAACAAGTCACTAGTTAGAAAATTAATTACTTAGCACAGACAGTCAAGATTATTAATGTTCTACTTTTAATCTTCAGGGCACATGCTTGATCTTTTAAGAACTCGGGGAAAGAAAGGGGGTCTTGCCTTTCTGGAGTCTTTAGGATTCTATAATCCTGAAATTTATACATTAATAACTGGGAAGGAACCCACCAAAGATTGCAGCAGCATACTTGGTAAGGTTAATCTTTTTTGAACAAACTCCTCATTTTCGCGTTAATTAATCCCATGGCCACCCTTACATTCAGGCCATGCACTAACTGTGAGAGAGTGTAATAGTCTTCTCTTAAGTGGCCAATGACATTTTTGTGACCCAATTTTATGTGGAACTTAAGAATCACTCTGCTTTCATGCCTCTCTCTCTGATCAGACTATTGATATCAGCCAGATAGCATCCTGCCTCTGAATAACAAAGTTCTTGGTTCAAGTCCCATTTAGGCTTTGAACACAAAAATCAAAGCTGACAGTTCAGTATAGAGCAGAGAAAGCACTGCACTGCTGAAAGTGTCAATTTTTGCATGAGATATTAAACATCTGCCTACTTGAGTAGCTGTCAAACAATCACATGGCACTATTTTGAGGAAAAGCAAGGGAGTTATCCCCAGTGTCGTGTCCAATGTTTGTCTTTCAATGATCTAGTCAATTTCATAATGCAACTTGTGGGAGTTTGTTTTGCACAGATTGGCTAAAATCCTCCTAAATTACAATGGTGACTGAATTTGGCTGTAGAGGTTTTGAGACATCTAGTGATAATGCTTTTCACAATCTAAATGGCAATCTTTCTTTAATGTGGAAAGACCATGTACCTTTGTACATTTGTTCCATTCACTTACTTGCCTGCATTTTGCAAATTGACTGACTCTAGGTGAATCCGAGTGCCAATGATCTGGTGCTGCAAGGCTCTGCCCTCAGGAAGGTAATTTCCTAAGTTATTGTTAGTTTTATATCTAAAAACATGGTTTACTCGCTGAGCTGGAAGGTTTGCTTTCAGACGTTTTGTCACCATACTAGGTAACATCTTCAGTGAGCCTCCAGATGAAGCACTGGTGGTATACCCCACTTTGTATTTATGTGTTTAGTTTTCCTTGGGTTGGTGATGTAATTTATGTTCTTTTTCTCAGGGGGTGGTAAATGGGATACAAGTCAATGTGTTTGTTGATAGAATTCCGGTTGGAATGCCATGCTTCTAGGAATTCTCGTGCATGTCTCTGTTTGGCTTGCCCTAGGATAGGGGTGTTGTCCCAGTCAAAGTAGTGTCCTTCCTCATGATAGAGATGAGGAAGGACACTACTTTGACTGGGACAACACTTCCATCCTAGGGCAAGCCAAACAGAGACATGAACGAGAATTCCTAGAAGCATGGCATTCTAACTGGAACTCTATCACAAACACACTGACTTGTATGCCATTTACCACCCCCTGAGAAAAAGAACAAGAAATGACATCACTGATTCAAGGAAACCTAAACACATAAATACAAAGTGGGGCATACCACCAGTGCTTCATCCGGAGGCTCACTGATGGTTTTACCTAGTATGGTGACAAAACGTATGAAAATGACCCTTCCAACTCAGTAAGCAAACCTACATCAACCTGAGCTACAAATCTTCTCAAAACTCGCTATCTACAAACATAATTATATGCTTTACTCAGAAAACACAATCGCATGATTAGATAATGTGAAAAGGTACAAATCCTCTAATAGCAATATGGATATAGACCTAGCTGAATATCATTTCTTGTTGTCATGTGCAGATAAAGTAAGAAAATTATTTGGAGGGGGGAGGTGAAGAGTCTAAAATTCAATGATCCATTTCCAATGAAAAATTCAAACCATGGTTCACCTGAGAAATTTTGCAGGTAGAGGATGATCATTATCAAGCTTTACTTTCCCGTGATTAGGCTGATCTCCTCTTGCTGACTAATAGGCAATTGGTTATGCTCTCTGTGTTTTGCGGGTGATACCATTACAGTGTCTGCTCTGATATGACTGACAGGGTACCTTACACAAGCTCTTACTGCCATCTGCAGGTGCCTTGTATTACTTCGACATTTTAGAAAACATGTCTATACATGGATGTTTTTCATAAAATTCGAATCTCTTTTCACAGATAATGCATCATTTACAAATGTCTTCCCTAACTGCTAATCTTGCAGTCTGAATATCTGGGTGCACTGTTATTGTTCAGCTCAGCATGTCACTTATAAAACTGCAGCAACAATTTCTCTGTACTTCTTATAATAATTGTCCCAACTTAAAAAAAGACTCAGCTTGGGATATTTATCGACTTCCCTTTCTTCCTGCTCTTCTGAGGTAAGGTTCTAAGCAACAGTTCTTCACTAGTCAGCTTAGACTGAGAGCTGCCAAACAATTTGGCTGTATTGGGCATTTATTAATGAGCCAAATTGTACGCTAAACCACAATACATACACATTTTCTTTTAACAGAAGCCACTGAATAGCAATCAGGAGTTGGAACACCATTCAGATTTTCCTTCTGATGAGACCAATTATAATGTTTAATGCCACCTGGCTAAACTCAACAACTCAGCAAACTAGGAATCACGTGTAGACTTTGGGGGGAAAGGTAATACCAGAGTTCTAATCATAATTGCTCAGGGATGGCAGTAAGTTGACAAGAAACAGGAGGATAAGTCATCTTAATTTTGATGCACATAAAATCTTTAAACAGCTACTCAAAAGACTATATTTTCATAATGTTAGCTTGAATTTTGACTGGAAAATCCTATTAGTTTGGATTTGCAAGACTAAAAGGTATGTTTTCCCTTATTTTTTTCACTGCACATTAATATACTCCAATTTACTGCGTGGTTCCTTCTAATTAATTATTCTGTCACAAAAGCACATTTACAATCACCTTTTCAAATGTGTGCTTATATTTATATCTCATTTTGACATATTTGTAACGTTTCATTGAATTAACTGTAGGGATCTACAGGCAATATTAAAATTACATTAAAGTGAAAATTAAAGTTAGTAAAAATACAAAGCAGATCAGGCATCTGTGATGGAGAGACAAACAGAGTTAACATTTCAGGTCAATATCCTTTCATCTAAACTGGTAAGAGAGGTAGGCAAAAGTGTGGACTGCAGATATTGGAAACCAGAGTTTAAATCAGAGTTTTGCTGGAAAAACACAGCAGGTCAGGCAGCATCGAGGAGCAGGAAAATCGACGTTTCGGGCAAAAGTCCTTCATCAGGAATAGAGGCAGGGAGCCTCCAGGGTGGAGAGATAAATAAGGGTGGGGGGTTGGGTGCGGCTGGGGAGAAGGTAGCAAAGAGTACAATAGGTGAATGGGGGTGGGGATGGAGGTGATAGGTGAGAGGGGAGGGTGGAGGAAGGGAGGTAGCCAGTTCTAAGCAAATGAAGAGACAGGGAAAGGTAAAGGATGGAAAGCCTATAATGGAGTGGGCTTGCAGACAAAATTAAATGGCAAAACAGATGACAATGATGGTACAAGTAAAGAAACAAAAGATAGTTCTAAACGAGGTAAATGGCAGCCAACAGCCGCTGCCTGGAAAAGTGAGGGCAGAGATTATTGTTTGAAATTGTCAACCTCAGTGTTCAGTTCAGAAGGCGACAAAATACCTTAAAAAAAATGTTATTCCTTGACCTTGCATTAAGCTTTCTCGAGTCAATGTCAGAAACTGAGAACAGAGTTTCTGAGCAGGAATGAAGCAGGGAAATGAAAGTATAGGCAACCCACTTGCAAAACTGAATGGCGGTGTGCTGCAAAACAGAGACCCAAACTGCAGTGCAGAAGAGACTGCATCATAAGTAGCAAATACAATATACAACATTGCAAGAAGCACAAGTTTCGCCTGGAAGGAGTGTTTATGGCTCTGGATGGGCAGAAGAGAAGGGGCGTTATCTCATTATTATATTGGAAAGTGATGTAGTTACGTTTGCATATACCAGAGCAAATAATAAGGGATCTGGCCAATTGTATTGACCTCAAAGAATGGGATGGAAAAATTTATCTAGTAACATTTTATTATGTAAATTCACTGTACAATAGTGATGGCAATAATCTATTCATTTATCAATATAGCTGTTTTCCTAAGGCTATATATAGGGTGGCCATTAAATGAGTCATGGAGATAGTACAAATCAGCTTTCAATTTTAAAATTAGTCCTTAGCCATCATGTCTCTATATTTGTAAGAATTATATTAAAAAGTGTTTAAGCAACACAAAGTGATGCAATTTTACAGTTCCCATAGTATTTTGTAGACACCATCTCAAATGCTTTATTCCTGATGAAGGGCTTTTGCCCGAAACGTCGATTTTGAAGCTCCTTGGATGCTGCCTGAACTGCTGTGCTCTTCCAGCACCACTAATCCAGAAAATGATAAAATGTAAGCCAATTCAGCAAAACATGATTCTTAGATGATCATCAACCACATTTCAAACTGCAATTCAGAAACCTAAAAATATTATCAGCAAATGATTCCAGCTCTGCAAATATTTTATTCCTTTGCTCTCAGTTTTACTTGAGAGCCAGTTTCTTCAATTCACACTATTGATATTCTGGTCATTAATCTGTCAATATTTTGCAGTTAATGACAAAAGTAGAATGTATCCCGTGCTCTCATACAGAGGATACTGACAGTAAGCATTCAAGAAAGTACAATCAAAATGACTCACTTATGTTCTTTTGTTGCAGTTGAGAAAGGAAATTTGGATTTAATTCAGTTTCTAATGAATGAAGTGATGAAGGCTCAGAAATGGCTAGGAGAAGAGAAATGCCACAGACATCGGTTGCATGAGAAAGTTCGAAGCTTAGAAGACCAAAACCAGCAATTGAAAACTGAGCTCAAGGGTTTGAAGGCAGCTGAGGCTAACTTGAGAAGAATTAAGATGGACTGGACTCATCACCATGATGAAATGATTCGGCTGAAAGAGGAGAATTATCAGATATTAATGCGGTATACAAATACACTGCAGGAGAAAGAAATGTCTGTGACACGGAGCAGAGAGTTATATCAACAGGTATTGCTTTATTGTTCAATCATAAATTTCTACCTTCATATCCAAATCAGGTAATGTTCAGATATGATCCTAGACATTTGACCTGAGATGGTGATCTGGGATGGCAGGGCTGGGGAAGCTGTCAATTTATTTTCTTGACACTGTAGGCCAGTCATGCATAATGTAGGAAGCCAGGTACCAAATCTAGTCTGCCAGACATTCTGAAGCACTAATTTGGCCTGCTTTGCTACATTAATAAGCCTTATTACCAGCTTCAGGCAGATAGTTTCGGGTGCTGCTTCCTAGTATACAGAAAATCTATGTTAGTGAGATTGGTTCATGAATAATTGCAAGTCAGCATGTGAATATAGAGAATGTAAGAAGAGAGAGGCAGAGAATTAAGGCAAGAGAAATAATATTACGAATGGAAGAAGAGTTGCAATTTATTGGTATTCCATATGTTCAAGATGGCAGTATTGGCTATGAGAGAAATTAATGCCACCTCCCCCCCCCACCTTGCCCCCTCCAACTTGCATTTTGGAGATTTTGCAAATATTGTGACAGCATTTTCTGAAATGAAAGATAAGTGCTCTACCCGTCATGACATTATACAAAGGAAAACTCAAAGATGTTGAAATTAGTTTGCTAACGCACAACCAATCACAATATTTAGAATTCACTGCAAACAATTCTGGCAGACACAGCACTGGAGTAACATTCAGTAGAAACTTGGTTCAATGCTCCATAAAGACATGTAAAAAGAATTGTTTAGTTTATTCATAATTTATGTCAGAAATAAATGACTATTATATTCTTTATCATTTAAAATGAATTCTCGGAGTCTTTCAAAGACAAAGGCGTAGAGGCTTAAGTCCATGTTAAACTTTAAAGAAAAGTAATTCTTCTCTCTAATCTCTTGGTGAAATACATTATAAGGTGTTGTTAGAATAATTGAAGAGATTTTTGGAGAAATTTCATTTGACTTGAAATATATTAAATTATATAACACTGTTATCTATCCAGATCATGTGTACAATGTTGATAGGCTATTGTGTAATGGTGTAAATAATTAGGTACAAACAAGGAGGTGTGCAGCAAAAGAACTGTATGGACATGATGATCTTCCCTCCCCCAAGATGTAATAAACATTAATAAAAGGTTGTAGGTCATGAATTAGCCTCATCCCTCAATGTCACATTTCTGTTGTCATATGATTCGTCAATGGCACTAAAATCAATTGATACAAATAAGGTGAAATATTGCAATTGCGGACAAATACGTAGTAAAAACTCCTTCATTTCTGCTTGCATATTTCTTAACACAGCAGTAAGGACAGATGTTGCATTTTGTGGAATTCTTGCTCATTTGGAATATTGATACTTTGCTAAATGTGACTTTGAAACTAGTAGTAGTTCTGTCAATGCAAATGGTTCAATGATTTGTCCTTGTAGTTCGTCGTTGCTGTTATGTTGTAATGGTCAATTGAGATACGTTAAAATTGAATTTTAACAGTCAAAGTTGATTCTTATTTCTACAACCTACTTAAAATGTTGTAATAAACTTACATTGTCAAAGCTATGTTGACTGCATCTCTACCCACTGACTTATTGAATTACTGGACCCCAAACTGGGCCCTAAACAGTCACAGACTGTGGGCCATCTATGAACAAAATCTAAAGGCAAACTGAATGAATCTCTACTAATCATTAAGTAATGGTTAATTTTAAATTAGAAAACAATAAGCTACAGTTAAATGTTCAGAACTGTTTCACCTTCAGGATTTAAGAACCCAAATTTCATCTGTTAACAGTAAAAGCTAGATTGGAGCTAGATATTTTAGAAATTGTTGATTTATCACTTCTTTCTCATACTTTAAAAAAATTGTTCCTTAACATTCATGGTAAAGTTTCTTACAATTCAAAGATAATTATGAAAATTACCTATATTCTGTTTCAGATATACAGAAGTATTTGGTAAATCAGACTGTCCTAACAAAACTCTTTGTTCTCTGTTGAAATAATCTCCATTAAATTTCTTGTCCAAGTCATGTACTATATTGCTATATTCTCATTGCTAAATCAGTGTGTTTGAACGATATTGTCAAACACAAAAAGTGTTACTGAATAGATAATCTCTTCAAATGTTCATATCATATCTCAAAAACAATTTCATGGTGATCATTTTTGACTTTATTTAAAGGTGGATGATCTTAGGATGGAGAATAAAAAACTAAAACTAGAATTTGACGTTGAGCGAAGAATGTCCTCCAAGCTGCGTGAAGCATTCAAGCCGAAAGATGATGAACTTTTAAACTTAAAAGGAGAAATTGATAAATTGAGGTTAAGAATTCAAGAGTTGCAAGTGAACCCAGTGAGTATGGAGTAGTGTGTATATGTAATTATCATGATCTTTCCCTCAAGCTATCCTTCTCAATTTAAACTTTGCTAACTTTCAGATTACCTCACTGTTGCCATCACCTTTTGCACAGTACTGTTAATTTTTTATTTTTCTGCAAATCAGAATATAAAACTTTGATTTTTGATAATCAAGAGCTCAGGTAATTAATAATTATAATACACAAGGGACCCAAAAACGATTATATAAAAAAAAGAACAATTAATCTTTACAAAGTATCTTATATGATCTCAGAATATTCCAATACACAACCCAGTCATTAAAGTACTTTTGAGGTGTAGTTACTGTTGTAATGCAGTGTTTATTGTTGCAAAGTCCATTTAGTTGATGTTATTCAAGAAGCTTAGAAGGAATAATGCAATGTAAGAAATGTTTGTCAGGAAAAAGCTTTCAATGAGAACTTTCTGACTTTTTATTTAAAAGTTATGAAGATGTTCAATAATTATTTTTTAAACAGGTGACAATGGACATGTTGGAGCAAGAACGTGTAGAAGCTCAAGAAGACAAGCAGGATCTGATGAAAGAGATGAATTCACTGCGATTGGAGCTCGATCAGGCTGAACATTTGAGGAATGAAGTGAGAGTAACCTAAGGTTACAGCCTGTCGAAAGTTATGAAAGAGACATTGCAAAACTAGAAACCGCAGGGAGAAACAGTCACTTCTAACATTTAATCATTAATATTTGCCTATCGGATATTTGGACACAATATTTTCTGAGGAGTCCGCCAGATTTCTTGAGGGCTAATTTTCTTTTGTTTCTCAGGGGCTCCTTTCTCATTCTCACTGATACATTAATTACATGATGCAGCCTGTGAATGGAGGGATGGTTCCTCACCATTTCCTTCTACCCTATTTACAGGAGCGACCTTTCTCTGATTGATCGCCTCCCTGTATGAGAATGTAGGTAGACAATTCAGAGGTTTTCAAGAGCGGGTTTTCCACCACTCACATGGAGTCTGACCCTTATTGTCTTCAAATGATAGAAATTTATATCTTGAAATCAGAAACAAAAGCCATAGATTTTAATTTTAACCCACCCTCTCCCTGTAAGCATCAAGATCAGACTTAGTCCAGTTCCTAGCATGTGGCATAATCAGTTAAGCCCAGTGACACCACACATTCACTGTCTGTGAAGTTGCCCAAGTTTCCGATTTTAGGCTACCCTTTAAACTTCAAGGACATGGCCCGATCAAATTATCTGGGCTGCAACATAATTTTATCATCTGGATAATGGGAACCTAATGGAAATCATCCCTCCTATTATACCATGGTATTGGGGCCAATTGGTCAGAGGAGTCCACGGTAAGTTTGTTTATAAAAAATTAGTTTTCTTTACAACCCATGTGGTCAGAAGGAATAGCAGCACTTCTCATAGGCTTCCCTGGTCCAGACCTTGCCTATTCTTGTTTCTGCAAACTTTGAGACAGTGAGGATTGCAGATGTTGGAGATCAGGGTCAAAAAATGTGGTGCTGATAAAGCAAAGCCGGTCAGGCAGCATCCGAGCAGGAGAGTCGCCTCTCCTGCTCCTCAGATGCTGTCTGACCAGCTGTGCTTTTCCAGCACCACACTTTTTGACCTCCAGCAAACTTTGGCTGTCAAAGCCCTTGCTCATTCCTCACTTTCTCTCAAGGCCCAATCCACTGATGTCTTCAGATTCCCAACCCAATTTCCACACTCATCTGCCAACTCTGACATCAGCAAATGGCAACAGGATTATTAACTGATTAGAAATCCCATTTCAGTTCAGAAGCAAAGATATTGATCAATGGCAAAAAATCAAAATGCATTTTGGGAACTGGTTAGTCCATGTCAATAGTAAATTTGCCACAACAGATTGCATGTAAATGATGCCATTGACAATGAATCAATATCACAGTTCTGTAAGCTTTCACTGTGCATACTTAATTGCTGTCTTCTATTGAGCTTAATATAAAACTAATCCATCTAAATTTTAGCAATCTGATATCTAAATTTCATTAGATTGTGATTCTTTTAGATGAACCTTTGTCTTTCTCTTCATTTTGGACTGAGGTTCCCATGAGTTAAAAATATTTCAAACTGTTTTACTTTCTTCTATACTGCAAGTACCTGGATGAAAAGGAAAATATGCTGATGGAATGTGCTACTCTGAAGATTGACTGCGATATGTACAAAGATAAAATTACTTCACTCCAGACACAAGTTTTAGAGCTACAAAAAGAACGTGATGAGGTAAATAAATTATAACTCTCCTCCTCACTGAAGGTGGTAATTTCTGCAGGAGTACTGACATTAACATCTTTTCAATGTCTCAGCCAAATAGTCAAAGCTCAGCAAAGGATGTATCAGCAAATTATTCACTTAATTAAATTAATTAGTAACCCTTTAAGGGCAGCTATCCATCTATTTAAGGGCATGGATCACTGTACCGGGCTTCTTATAGTAATTATGTTTTCATATGTTTCAAGCGCGTTGAGTACATATTATTGCCATATGAAAGAGAATTCTATTTGTTTAAAGAAGGACCTGTTTAACTAATTAGGCTAATGACACTTATATATTTAGATATTCACAACTGGAACAAGTAATAATAGGAAAGATGACGATGGTATGAATGGTGTTTCGATTCAAGTGTTTGAATATGCAACATTAGCAAATGTGGTACATGCAATTAATATACATATTGATAGAAATTGTTGGAGTAGGTAACACAAAGGACTGACATAAATAATGTTACAACTCTATATATTTAGGAATTAACATCTTTAAAACATTATTAATGTTGTTATTATTACAATGGTACTGCTTGAGCTGGTGTATGAAACAGGTATCATTTATACAGTCAATTTTGCCAGAAGAATCTCAGCGCTCCACTTGAGAAGAATCCAGAAACTGGAAACCAAGATTGATCAAACATTTCCAATTGAAAGCCCTTCAAAACAATTTATTTCTATTCCCCTAGATTGGGCTTGCTTGCATAAACATAAAATAATCTGTTTCTTGTATGGAAATAATATCCTGTTGATATTATTGTTATAATGTTGATGTGATGCTAACTAAAGCTTTTTAAATTTGGGCATATTATTAAAAGTAGAAGTGCATACAGGTTACAATGTGGGACTGAAACATTTGACTTCTGCATCCTAACACATAGTCCAATCGCACTTACCCAACTAGTTCCAATATCCAGATACATAATTTTTGAGGATATCTTTTCATTTTTTTTTAGATTAGATTACTTACAGTGTGGAAACAGGCCCTTCGGCCCAACAAGTCCACACCGACCCGCCGAAGCGCAACCCACCCAGACCCATTCCCCTACATTTGCCCCTTCATCTAACACTACAGGCAATTTAGCATGGCCAATTCACCTAACCTGCACATTTTTGGACTGTGGGAGGAAACCGGAGCACCCGGAGGGAACCCACACAGACACAGGGAGAACGTGCAAACTCCACACAATCGGTCGCCTGAGGTGGGAATCGAATCCGGGTCTCTGGCGCTGAGGGGCAGCAGTGCTAACCACTGTTTCACGTTGGATTATGAATATGAAATAATGTCCTTACTGTTATTTGTATGCCTGATAGCCAGAAGCATAATCAGAAGTATGCCTGATAGCCAGAAACATCAAGGAGAAAGTGAGGTCTGCAGATGCTGGAGATCAAAGTTGAAACTTTATTGCTGGAACAGCACAGCAGGTCAGGCAGCATCCAAGGAACAGGAGATTCGACGTTTCGGGCACAGTGAAGAAGGGCCTGAGCCCGAAACGTCGAATCTCCTGTTCCCTGGATGCTGCCTGACCTGCTGTGCTGTTCCAGCAATAAAGTTTCAACTCAAGCCAGAAACATCAAAAAGGTTTGTTATTGGAGCCAGACAGTGCACATATGAGTATTATCTTAATGCTCAATTATTGGAGAGGAATTTGGGAGACAGAATTTATGATTACTTGGAACACCATAGCTTGATTAAAAATAGTCAGCATGGCTTTGTGACTATTTCACAAACCTTGTTGCCTTGTTTAAGGATGTGAGGAAACACTTTGATGAAAGTAGAGCCGTGAATGAGATTTTAGCAAGGCATTTGATAAGGCTCCCCATGGTAGGCTCATTCAGAAAGTAAGGAGGCATGGGAAATAGGAAATCTGGCTATCTGGTTACAGAATTGACAGGCCCATAGAAGACAGAGGATGGTAGTGGATGGTAAGTACTCAGCCTGAAGACTGGTGATGATAGTGTTCTGGGACCTCTGCTCTTTGTGATTTTTAGAAATGACTTGGATAAGGAAATGGAATGGTGGGTTAGTAAATTTGCCAATGACACGAGGTTTGGTGGAGTGGTGGATAGTGTAGAGGGCTGTTGTAGGTTGTACTGGGGCATTGACAGGATGCAGAGCTGGGCTGAAATATGGCAGATGGAGTTCAACTTGGAAAAGTGTGAAGTGATTTATTTTGGAAGGTCAAATTTGAATGCAGAATTTAGTGTTAAAGGCAGGATTCTTGGCAGTGTGGAGGAACAGAGGGATGTTGGGGTCTATGTCCATAGATCCTTCAAAGTTGCCACCCAAGTTAATAGAGTTGTTAAGAAAGTGTACAGTGTGTTGGCTTTCATCAGTAGGGGGATTGAGTTTAAGAGCCACAAAGTTATGTTGAAGCTCTATACAGCCCTGGTTAGACCACACATGGAATATTGTGTTCAGTTCTGATCACCTCATTATAGGAAAGAAATGGAAGCTTTAGAGAGGGTGCAGAGGAGATTTACCAGGATGCTGGCTGGACTGGAGGGCATGTCTTATGAAGTAAGGTTGAGGAAGCTAGGACTTTTCTCCTTGGGATGAAGAAGGATGAGAGGTGAATTGATAGATGTTGAAAGGCATAGGTAGAGTGGACAGTCAGAAACTTCTTCCCAGGACAGAAATAGCTATCACAAGGAGGCATCATTTTAAGGTGATTGGCGGAAGTTTTAGCTGAGATGTCAGAGGTAGGTTCTTTACCCAGAGAGTGATGGGTGCGTGGAATGCACTACCAGCACTGGTAGTACAGTCAATTCCATTTGGGACATTTAAGCAACTCTTGGATCGGCACATGGAAGATAGTACAAGGGTATGTCAGTTAGTTTGACCTTGGAGTAGGATAAAAGGTTGGCACAAAATCGAGGGCTGATGGGCCCGTACTGTGCTGTACTATTCTACATTCTATGTTCTTTGTTCTATAGTAATCAGTTTAGTGTAAATACTTTTGTAACTATACAGCTCCTTGACCTGCATAAGTTTTGAAGCAGCCACAAACAACTCTTGTAATATCAGGCTAATCATGAGGGCAACGTGCAGTAAAGACCTTTTCTTAATTTTGCACAGGCATATTCGGCCAGGGATGAAGCGCAATTGCAAATCAGCAAAATGATCATGGACAAAGATCTATGTCGTCGCCAAGTTATTGAACTACAGGACACGTATCGTGAGTTGAATAAGGAATTGCTGCAGTTAAGGTCAAACAAGAACAAACAGGAGGTAGGACCTTTCTTTCAGTTGCTACTAAAAACATAGGCTGAGACTTTTAGGTCGACAGAGACCAAATATGATCTCCAAAGATGATTTTCCAAAAATACAGTCTAATTTTTCTGACTTGTGTTCCCTAGTGATGTAAAATTTCTTAGGTGCTAAGGGTTGGAAAAAAGGGTTAGAGACCCAGGGAACATTCCCTTTCATTTTGCCCAGGGAATCCCAGGAATTCAAGAGGGTACAGAGCCTGACCTGGAGTTGCAGTAGGTGGAGCCATTTAAGTAGTGACAGTTTGTGTTGCACTTTCTGGTTTGCCATTTCAACATAATGGTGTTGTGGCCTATGCATGAGTCCTTATCCATAGACACTCTAGTGACACTATACCAGGCTAGTACTTCCTTTGCTTTTCAAGATTGATATTGATCAGTAGCCTTAAGGGCCTGCTTATGCTTACTTACTCCTAACAGCTGGAGGTATATTAAACAGAGGATAATGCTTGCCAAAGCCTCAGCTATGTGGCTGAAGACTCTGGGAATCAAATCTTAATGAACCATAAACAAAAGAAATGCTGCATAAACATTCAACAATTCAGTCAATTTCTGTGGAAGGAATAGGCCATCTAAAGTTTCAAGTATGGTCTCTTTGTTAACACTACGTCAATGGCACCTCCACCCATGAAACATTAGCATGTCTGTGTCCCTATTGCTTCAGAAAAACTTACTGAATTTACTCACCATTTTACTTTCACCATGTGACATTACTGGGAACAATGTGATTTGTTGCAAATAGAGTAAGAGTTACAGATGATTTCATATTTATAGAGAAGGGGGAAGGGCATGGAGTGGACAGCCAGTGGAGAAGCCAGATATTACTTAGAACTACATAGAAGTTACAGGACAGAAACAGACTATTTGATTGAACCAGTTTGTGTGATGCTATTTATTCTCCACGAGTATTAGTTTCTGCCCTCTAATAGTCATGTAGTCATACTGCATGGAAGAAGACCCATTGGTCCAATCAGTCCATGCCAACATAATCCCAAACTAAACTAGACCACCTGCTTCCTCCTGGCCTATGTACCTCCAAATCTTTCCTATTCATGTATCTATCCAAATATTTAAACATTGTACTTGGACCCAAATCCACCACTTCCTCACGAAGTTCATTCCACACACAAACCACCCTCTGTGTAAAAAAATTGAATCTCATGTCTTTTCTAAATCTCTCTCCCCTCGCCTTAAAAATGTGCCCCCTAGTCTTGAAATCCCCCATCCTCGGGAAAAGACAAATACCATTAACTCTGTCTGTTCATCTCATTATTTTATAAACGTCTATCAAATTGTCTCTCAACCTCCTATGCTCCAATGAAGTCTCGCCCTATCCAGCCTTCCTTTATAACACAAATCTTCCATACCTGGCAATATTCTGAACCCTCTCCAGTTAGATAATATCCTTTTTATAACTGGGTGACTAGAACCGGACACAGTATTTCAGAAGAGGCCTCACTAATGTCCTGTATAACCTCAACATGACTTCCTAACTCCTGTACTCAAAGATGAAAAAAAAGATAAGTTTATATAGCAAAATTCACAATATGTCCCAAAGTGTAGTATAGTTAACAATAATTTTAAAGTGTACTGACTATTGTGATATAGGAAAAATGGCAACCAATCTGCACAAATAAAGCCATGAAGTAAATTTTTGGAACAGTTGTGTCTTGGTGTTGTTTGAGGAATTAATTATGACACTGAAAGAACCCTCTTGTTCTTAGAATAGTGTTGTTGGGATAGTTTACTTCCACACAAGTGAGCAGATGAGGTTTTCAGTTTAAAACCTCATCCAAGTGATGACACCTTTAGCAGTACTCCCCTGGCACCACATTAATCTTTTCTGGAGAATGATTTGAACACATAACCTGCTGACACAATTGAGTGCTACCACTGAGCCAAAACATCTCTTATATGACCATCTACAAATATCTCACAACATGTTGTTCTCCAATTTAACTTCATGCTGCTGAGCTTTGTTTACAATTTAGACCTTCCTCTTCTCAGAGGCTGTGAAAATGAAATCACTCATTCAGAGTTGTATAGCTAGCAATGAGCAACAATGAGCAGGTGATAGCCTAGTGGCATTATGTCTCCAGCATGTGCAGTCCTCAGTTTCTCCTTGTTAATCCAGTGACACAGGTAATGTTCTAGGGACCACAGTTCAAATCCTGCCATGGTAGAATTTAAATCCAATAAAAATCTGGAATTAATGGTCCAATGGCAACTGTAGAACTATTGTCAATTGTTGGCAAAAGCCCATCTGATTCACTAATGACCTTTAGTAAAGGAAACTACCATCCTTAATGGTCTGGCCTACATGTGAAGTCCAGACCCTCAGCATTGTTGCTGCCCCTTGGACAATTAGGAGTGGACATTTAATGCTGGCCTGGCTATCCCTACAATCCTGTGAATGAATAAAACTGGACACTGAGAAGGATTGCACTAGAGGAGGTACAGAGGAGATTCACCAGGATGTTGCATGGTTTGGAACATTTTTATCTATGAAGAGAGGCTGGATAAGCTCAGGTTGCTTTCTTCCGAGCAGAGAAGGCTCGGTGAGGGATCTGATTGAGGTGCATAAGATTATGAAGAGCATGGACAGGGTGAATATAAAGCAGTTGTTTGCCTTTATAAAAATAGGGCATAAATCTAAAGTGAAGGCAGGAGGTTTAGAGGGGACTTGAGGAAGATGTTTTTCACTCAGAATGTAGGGGAATCTGGAATGCACTGTCTGAGAGGGTGATTGAAGCAGGCAACCTCCCAACTTTGAAGAAATATATGAACGTGCACTTGAAATGTCATAACATTCAAGGCTATGGGCCAAGTGTTGGAAAGTGTGATTAATGTAGCTAGAGCAATGCAGACTCAATTGGCCAAAGAGTCTTTCCATGCTGGGTGACTCTGTCTATGAAAATATTGCTGGGTGTAACCAGGCACCTAAAGCATAATCTTTAATATACCAATGATAGGCTCAGTTATCACTATGATGGATGAATAAACTTCATTTTAATCAATGGCATTTTGATGAAACTTGTGGTTTTAGTGATGGTTACTATTTACTATTCACTTGAAAAATCCAAATAATATGAAGAACACAAGATAAAATTCACTTTTGTTTCTTCTTCCTTTAATCCTTGACAGAAAGCAATAAATAAAAAAACTCCACCACGTGAAAAACCCAAACTGAAGCGTCTTCAAGCAGTGAATCTCAGGACCATCAGCTATGACAGTGATGACAGCAGTTGTAGCAGTCAATGTGACGTATGTCTAAGCAAACTTTTAATACACTTAGAATAACTGTTCAAAGAGAGAGAGAGAGAGAGCATTGTGCTGCTGAAGTTCTGTAGTCTCTCCTGGAAATTATTCACATTTGCAATTAAAGTAAGTTAGACTGACATTAAAATTTAAAAAGGATTTGGATTTAAACTTCCATTTAACATAATAATGGAATAATACATATAATGCATTGCACAGTAACAGATCAAACAGCCTAACTAGCCTATACCTGTGTTTATGCATCATAAGAACATCCTTTCCCCACCCCTCAAAACACACCCTTCTATTTCTTTCTCCATTAAGTAATCTTCTGGTGCCCAGACCTTTCCCCGTAATGAACATTATAGAAATTGTCATATTTCTGAAATTGCTTTGTTTGGTGAGTCATCTATCACAAAATGTTAATGCCTTCATGAAGCTTCTTAAAATATTGTTGCTTGCAGATGGACAGTAGTTTTACATTTGGCTCTAGTGTAAATTTTAATTCAGATATAATTATAAGTAGTCATACAGAGAGATATGCTCACAAATATGTGAACATGTATATAAATACATAGATACATCTTGTGACATGTCACTGAGTCACATAGATATTGAAGGGTTAAGATTCAACTCTGTTCCCTTGATGAGTTAGTTGAACTCAACCCAGACAAGTTCTGGAGATTTGCAACTGACTCTAATGTCCTTGAGTTAAGAAGATGAAAAATCAGGTTGGGTTGCTGCTCTTGTTTTCCATCAGATGTCTTGGATCTGTGAGCATCAGGTACTGACATAGTGTACGGATGTTTTTACTACTACAGAATAGAACAGACAAAATGGAATAGCTGGTCATTTTCTGTTCTTCAAATATTTATCTTCGTTTCTTCCAAATCTTTTTTAATAATTTCCAACCTGATGCAGAATGAAACTTGTGACTTGTTCCTAGTTTATTTTCTTTTGCACAATTTAAAATCAAAATCTTTGTTTGAAGTACTGTCAGAGTCTGTGAGGGAGAGTGCTACTTGGAAGTTATGTGAAACTGCCATGGCTCATAGGAATAGGTCATTCAGTCCTGTACCATTGTATCTCAACCTAATTTTCTGAGCTTTGATCTATATCCCTTAATAACTCTTTCTCTCTCTTTCTCTGTCTCATTAGATACCATGTTCTAAGAGTATATTACTGACCATGGATATCTATGTGTTGACCCATGGTATTACTTGAAAAATTACTGCAGTGGTTTGTCAATGCTTGACTCTGGCTGACTGGAGACTCTCCAACTCTTATTATCTGTCATAAGTATATCGGAAGGTTTTCAGGTTGATTACCAACCTGATTGGCTACAGAATCTTTTATCTTAGCCTGCTGGACAAACTTTCCTCATTCCTGAAGAAGGGCTAATGCCCGAAACGTCGATTCTCCTGTTCCCTAGATGCTGCCTGACCTGCTGCGCTTCTCCAGCAACACATTTCCATCTCTGATCTCCAGCATCTGCAGACCTCATTTTCTCTACAGAATGAATACATCATTCTTGGCCATGACATTCCAATGGGGACTTAAACTCAGAGCTTCTAGCTCAGGGACACTACCACAGCACCACAGTACCTCCAAATAATAACCCTACCAGTCAAAAATCCATTGAATTTAGTCGTGAAAGTTTCAAATGATTCAACATTTTTTTGAAGAAAGATTTCTAGATTTCTACGACAGCATCTTTGATGTGGCAAAAGTGGCCCCAGATTACACAGTGAAATTTCTTCACTAATTTTACGATTTTGTCTGTTCACTCTAGATTCCCAATATTTTATCATGAGTCTTTTACATAATTGTTTTTCATTACATTTCTGAAACACCATATTGTTTCATTTACAGCTTCCTATGCATCTAAAGAAAGCCAAAAGTTGTGAATCAATGAGCAGACTGAATTCTTCCTTTGCTGAGCCACCCAGCAGGGAATCTCTTTACAGACGCCAAACTGAAAATACTGGAGAAGAATCATTCAGGTGAGGGAAATAGCATACATACTTATTTGATGATAGCAACTTGCATAAAACATCATTAGCATTATACTTTAAGAAACTTTCTTTCTGTGAGTCTAGACTCACCACTAAGGCAAGAGGATTAGCAGGTGATATGTATTTATTTGTTCTAAGCATATGGGCCTTACTTGTCAGGTTGGAATATATTGCCCAACTGACTACTCTGAGAAGGTGGTGTTGGGCTTTCTTCCTGAGATGCAATTGGAGGAACCACACCTTATCTTCCGCCTGGACAGCCCCACAGCCCAGAGGACTTAACATTGAGTTCTCCAATTTCAAATAACCTTTGCACCCATCCCAGAGCTCCCTTTCTAGCCCTGCCTCCTCCCTTCTATTCCACCTACCTATCATTTCTTTCAGCTACCAACTGGATTCATCTCTCCCATTGACAAAGCAGGTCATACCCACTATTCTGTCCACTTATCACTACCTCACCACTCCTCCCCGCTCCGCCCCCACCTCCCCCTCCCCTTTCTTTATCTGTAACTCTCCCACCCCCACATCCAGTACTGAATAAGGGTTAATACTCGAAACATTGACTTCGCTACTTCCTAATGCTACCTGGCTTGCTGTGTTCTTCCAACCTCCTGTTCGTCTATGCCAGTTAGCTAGACTCAGCAAGGCACTAAACTGGGTAAAAATGGAAGTTTCATTCCCTAAAGGACATTACTGATGGACATTAGTGGACCAGTTGAAGTTTTATGTCAATCCCACAACTGTATGGTTCTTACTAGAGAGGATTGAATTGAGGGTACCATCTTAAACCACAGTCTCCCTCTATCAGCAAAGGATATAGCCAGCCAGGGTTTTTAATATCTCAATCTTATCCAGGAGAGCTATCAGGATTAGCCAATAGTTTACCAGCGCCCAGTACTGACGTTCAAATATGAAGAATGTGACCATTTGGGTAACATTAATCATAAAAAGAATCAATGCAGAGAAAAGACAAAACTCTGGGAGAAGACTTCTGCGGTTGGATAACTTTAATCTTTTGTTTGTGTTTTCACAGCAACAGACATTCTATTGATGATGATGTTTTCACATCAGTAGACGATTGCACTGACACAGGCAGTTCTAATGAAAATATTCCTGATGTCGGTGAGTTTTCATTTTCTCATTCATGATCTGGGTATATAACAAAATATGATGGAAATCTCACCAGCCTGGTAGTAAGGAATTTTTTAATACCAAAAGAACTGTGGATGCTGGAAATCAGAAACAAAAACCGAAACTGCTGGAAAATCTCAACATCAATGAAGAGAAATCAAGAGTTAACATTTTGGGTCCAATGACCCTTCTTCGGAACTGGTGGTAGCTAGGAAAAGGTTGGTTTTTATACAGAAGACAATGGAGGTGGGGGGAGAGGTTTAGGAGTAAACGATAGGTGAAGATAGAGCCCAAAGGGAAAGATGAACAGTTGAACAGACAAAGAAGTGGATAACAATCAGCCTAGAAGAATGAATAGCTATAATGGGGACTATTAGTGACTAACAATGGGTTGTGTGTCATAGCAGACTATGTGATAAAAGGGTCTGTTGTGTCAGATCTGGGGTAAGGATATGGGAGAGCTCAAGCCATAAAGTTGTTGAACTCGTCATTGAGTCCAGAAAGCTGTAGAATTCCCAAGTGCAAAATGAGATGCTGTTCGTCCAGCTTTGCTATAGCACTTCAGCAAGCTAGAGACAGAGGTGTTGGCCAGGGACCAAAGTAGTGGGCTGAAGTAGCAGGCAACTGGAAGCTCAGGTTCTTTTTTTGCGAATAGAACATAGCTGTTCTGCGAAGCAGTCACCCAATCTACCTTTCCTTGACTGATGTTTTCAAGAGATCCAAACATATGATCTAGTTAAATAACACTTAACATTTAAACATTAAATGTTTCCTACATTTTCCTAAACTGTTGACAGTTTATGGTTAGTGGGTGAAACCAGAAAATAAAGTATGTTTATGAGACAGTCTTACTTCTTTTCAATTGTTCCTTAATCATTTTTTCCTTTCTTTGTTCTGCAATTATTGTGCTACAGGTAAGATTACTTTCCACCCTGCTGTGCTTCCTGTATGAACGGTAGCTATGAGTAATAGCTACCAGTTTGCTTTTCCCTGTTCTGTCAGGGAGTTCATCATAATTCTCCAGTCTTGGAGGAACAGCTATATTACTTTCTCAATGGATAGAATTGGAATTAGATTTTATTGTCATGTGTACTCAAGTAAAGGAGTACATGAGTCCAGTGAAAAGTGCACAATACAAAATCACCATTCTCTGGCACCATCTTAGTTACAAAACCAGAATTTTAAAAAAACAACTGAAAAAGAGCCAGAAGGTAAGAAAATGTTCAGATCTTAAAGTTTAAAGTCTTCTCTCCATAAAGGTGCTTAGAAAGTTTAGCGACCAATGCAGGCACCTGGGCCCATCCACACCCTGCAGTCTAGGCCTTGCAGTCTAGGAGCCACATTCTTGTTACTGCTGACGATGTCACCGCACCTCCGATCAACAGCAGACCTTTGCCGCCACTGCCTCCAAATGCTGGGAGGAGCCATCTTATTGTTGCTGCTCCATCCAATTGCCAGGACGGCCAGGGGGCTGCTACCATTACATGAAAGGCCTGCTCCCACTGCCTCCTCTGATCTCCTAGAAGAGCCTTAGAGGCTGCTGCCTCTGATCCCATTACCACCTCTGACGGTCGAGTGGCTGCTGCCATTCCATGCACAATCCACTCTCGCTGATGTCGTCAAATTGCTGAAAAAGGCATTAAAGAAAAGAAATGAAAGGAAAAAGAAAAAAAGGGAAAAGAGCAAAAGTTAAAAGAAGAAAAGAAAATTTAAAAACAGAAAGCAATTGGGAGTGGATGAGCCCTGGGCTCAGTCCTGCTACTCCGCCACCATTTTGAATTTATATCCGGGAGCTTTACATTCTGTAATCTAAAGTCTCAAAACTTGCAGCCACATTGTCTTGCCTATATACCTTCACCAATCTGACATCTTTCTGAATAGCTTGTTTGTGACCACAGGCCATGTAGGTCAGTGCCTGGCTTCCTGGTAGCAATCATGATTCATTCAGCCTGTATCGGTTTTCTGTGATGTTTTATTTCAAACAAATTGCCAGGTCAAAAGCTGACTACATATTGGCAAGGGATATCTCTTCAGTTGTAGTTCATGTTCTTATCAGGAACCAAGCATATCTAAAGTGCTTGCCAATCAGAAATGCTGCTGAGCAAGCCCATTATTTGGACCACTAAGGAGATATTTGCAGAATAGCCCTTACAATTGGCCAAATTTGTGGTTGTTATCATGAGGTCCTGTCTTTACTCTCATCAGAGATTACTTTAGTCCCATACGTAATATAGAGGCAGTTCTAAGATCTTCATCAACATAAACAGAACTATCATCATTGAATTGTTTTCCTTCATTCCAACCTAGTGGATTTTGTCCCAAACAGGACCTGACGAAGGAGCAGTATCTGAAAGTTAGTACTTCCAAATAAACCTGTTGGACTATAACTTGGTGTTGTGTAATTTTTAACTTTGTCCACTCTAGTCCAACACCAGCACCTCCACATCATGGTTAGCAACATCAAAGTCAGAACAAAATAAAGTCCAACAGCTCAATGTCATCCGTATTTAATACTGAACAGAAATTATTTTTTAAAATATGCATGTGCAATCTTTTAGTGCTTTTACTCTGTGTTCATTTATTTATATAGTGGTTTATTGGAGGAACTCCCTAATGCATATAACTTTAAAGGTGGGAAACATCTGTGAGCACTTCAGGGGGCTGTGGTGGGAGGGAGGGGGTGTTATCTTCTGACTACAGCATCTCATTGTGGTTTGGGACAATCTGCCTCAGATCGCTGTGGGGCACCAACATGGGTGCTGAGGATGAGTGGCAAAAGATCAAACCTGTTGTTGCAGGTGCCTGCCCCTTGGACACCTTTCTCAGTCATGTCATCAGCACTCTATGGCTCTGTGGGAGAATAGTTGTAGTGATGTGATGTGATAGTTTAGAACTCATTGTCAATATTGGCTTGGAGGCCTAGGTGACAGCTCTCTGATCCTTAAGTACACTGCCATGAAACCCATCAGCAGAGGATCCATTGTTGTGTTTATGAAGCTGATCACTTACTCTATGTTGGCCAGAATGTTCTTCAAGCTTTGCACGAAACCCATGAAGCCAAACTTTCTTTATAAAATTATTACTTGCAGGCTACTTAGTGTATCTAGCACTTTTAATGTATGCCAGTTTGCCTTCTTCAGAGCTTGGCTCATTCAATTCTGTATCTATTTTCTACAGTGGCACTGTGCTGTCTGATTTTCCTTCCTTTCATCTGCAAAACTTGTGACAAAAAAATTCAAATAATGAAGATTTAGCTTCTCTGGTGTCAGTCTCTGAAGTGGTTCCTGTTAAGTCAGCTGAAATGACTCTGCACATTCAAGAAAGCTGGTTTCTGTTCCTTCAGTGTGACAGGGAAGCCAACATATCTTGTTTATTTCCCATTCATAAGGTGTGAGCATTACTGCCCATGTTAGGAGTTGCCAACTCCCAATTGCCCTTGAGGAGTTGGGGGTGAACTGTTTTCTTGAACTGCTGCTGTCCATTTGGTGTACGAAGACCCAGAATGTTGTTAGGAAGGATGTTTTGACTCTGTGACAGTGATATTTCCAAGTCAGGATGGTTTGTGTCTTGGTGAGGAAACAGCAGCTGCTGCTCTTGTCCTTGTTGGTAGTAGAGATTGCAGCTTTGGAAGGTGCTGGCTAAGAAGCCTCAGTGATTTGCCATAATGCTTTCTGTAAGTGGTTTAAACAGCTGCTATTTTTTGCATCGGTGGTGAAGGAAATTGTTGCGTACCAATCATTTGGGTTGCTCTGTCCTCAAAAAAATTGTGCCTCAAATGAAAGGGAGAAATGAAACTTAAGTTTTACTGTGAAGAGAAAGCAGCAATCAATGAATGGATGATGAAGCAGAAATAGTTTGCTGAGGATTGTGCAGCATGAGATAGGAGCAAGAAGGGTAAAAGTAACATTACACAACATCTTCTTCAACACTGCCACTCGTTTTAGCCGTGATTCTGCCCCTCCCTGAGATGGCCTATATGTCCACAGGAAATTGACCTGCAGCCTCAGCCTCCTATTACATGTAATTGAAGATTTTCTTCTACAAGAAAAACAGGATTGCCCTATCATGACATTCTTGTGTGTGTCGTGATCAAATAGTTTGCATGTGGTCCATAAGAGAAAGTTTAGGTTGCATTCACGATGTAAGTAAGAAATGCAGAATGAGTGAGTCGGAGGAGAAAGAGATGGATTGAAATGTCATGTAATGATTTTGAGAGAGTGAAGGTTAACAGGGAGTGGTACACCTTGTGAGTACTGAGGCTGAATGTGGTGGATATGGGCAAACAATATGCAGATGAGAATTAAGATAGCTAAGCTCATGTCATTAAGGTCATCTGCAATCTCTTCCCACTGGAATGAAAGGACCAGCTGCATGTACCACATACTGTTCCACCAGCAAACCATCCCTACCCATCCCACCTCTATGATTGTTTTAGAGCACAACCGAATTTTCAGGCACTTGTCTCGAATGATTTCAGGATACTTACTTCCTATATTAGCTATATTTCTATACTGTGATTTAATGGTGCCTCCTGCTATTAATCCTGATCTGCATTCCTTCAAAAATAATGTTCCAAATTTAGCTTAGCATTTTTTGTTAGTAAATCATCTACTTTTCCTTAAAAGGTCTTATTTGGTGCAGCACTTTCCTGTTATCTTTATTCATTGCTGCACATAATATTTGGCCATGCTCATTTTTGAGTCTACCATTGCTTCCAAGTCTCTTTCAGCTAGTTCAGCAATGACTATTAAATAGGTTGTACATTCTTCATCACTGAATTTAATCTGTCATTATTCTATCTCTGAATTTTCTCCTGAAACGTTTGTAGTCCCTTGAATCCCTCAACAAACATAACTGTTGCCTCCACCCTTCCTGCTACCACATAACAAGTTAGACTGCTCCTCAAGTTGATTCATTATAATATAAAATACATAGGCATGTTTGAGAGTTATGAAAAAAACAAAGCATTAAATAAATACAAAGTATTCCTTAATATAAAACAAAGAACTGTAGATGCTGGAGATCTGGAAAAAAAACATGTATTTGCTGGCAAAACTCAACAGGTCTGGCAATATCTGTGGAAAGAAAACAGAGTTAACATTTCAAATCTGGTGACTGCATCAGAACAAACTATTCCTTTCTTTGGATTATCTATGAATTTTACCAAATTCTAATTTATTCCTGAATTACTTTAAATATTTTAGGCAAGGCAAGGACCCTAATAGCAGCACAGTACATCTTAAAAACCTGTTATGTTCCTAATCAGTCAACTTCTAATGCATATCAGCTTTTGCTGTGGATAACTACTGACTTAAGCTATGCATCAGCTTTTTGAGTGGAAACTTATAAAGATCATGTGAGGAACGATGAGCACAAACCCACATCCTTTCATGTTGCACTGCATCTCTGCACTATCACCTACTACATCACTACTTGGTGCAGATATAACATTTTCAGATAATGTGTGTAATAGGTAGGAGTGCAATGACACTTAAATTTCAGAGAGATTGTCTGGCCATGTTTTGCAACACTTGAGCTGATAATTCAAATGAATAACAGCTAATATTGATGATATCAGAGCAGAAATGTACCTTCAAAATCAATCCTATGAGCCAGTTATTTGCTGAAAGTTGCAAAGAAAGCTTGCACCATATTGTGGGTGTACATACTTTGCTACAATTCAACTTACAAATAAAGGTATCACATTTAAATTGGTAAAGGAATGTATTTCTTTTAAGTTTGCATTTGACTTATTTGGTCAGTGAAAATGGACTAAGAATGTAAGTGCAATGGAGCATTAATTATCAGCACAAATCAAATCTAAATTGTGTCAAATTCATTTCAGTACCATTCAAAAAGTCTGAACCATCACCTGAAAGCTTATTGTCTATGACTGGAGCCACCACACCACCTGAACAAGACTGGTAAACAATACATTTTATTTTATTTAAGTAAAATCAAAGTAGTAGTTTTTCAAATGTTTTCTTCCATATTGCTGAGGAGAAATAAAAGAAAGATTTTGCTTTAAATAGAGTAATAGCAGTAAACAATGAAGTCTAGGCTGCATCATCACTACATTCCCCCTTTCATTCTTTGCATAAAATATGTTAACACTTAATCTCAGCTTTTTAACAAATGTGTTAAGATGGACCATATATTTTTGCGTAATGGACTTGTCTAAAGATTGTACATTATAATCATATAATCCTCTGAGTAGGCCCAGGGTTCTAGTATGATCCATCTTTTCATCCTCTATGTATAGGGCATATATGTTGAATCTATGGTAACTTCATAGCAATAAGTGTTCTCTTATAATGCCATATAACGGTGAGATCAGATTACTGACAGTTTGGTTGAATTAGTAGTATTCTTATCCTTAAGGGTGTGACCACACAATTTCGCCTTCAACATGAAGGATAACAGACAACACAGTCTCCAGATTTGCTATATTTTTAAAGTTTTGTTCATTTGCATTAGTTGACTTTGCAAATTATACCATTCTTTATAGATGATATTTTCACTATTACATTTGGCTCCTCCAAAACAAAGTTCTATTTAAGAGCATTGCTGCTAATTAGTTGGAGGAGGCATACAATCAAAGGGAAAGGCTATCAACAAAACATCTACAAAGGATACCTGGGTCAAGCATATTAATCAATTTTGACAGAAATAATCCAAGTGTTCCATTGTTGACCCTATCTAATTTCATAAAGACCTCACATTTCTGGAAGTGATACTAGTTTCCTTAAAAGAGGCCTTACCTTCATGTGTGAAAGTGAAAATGTCTGACAACAGTACTGTTTGTATGCTCCTGATACTTTTTGTGTTTTATTTGATCTTCCAATATGTGAAATAAAATGAAAATGAAAATAATTTCTCAATAGAGTGAATTCTAATTCCCAAATTCTGTTTTTTTGCTGTAGGCCATTTCTACGAGGACCTCCTCATATGAAGTTAATGAGCAAAATATCTTCATATAAATTCAATGGAGATGGAATTCTGGATCAAATTGAAATAATTGGTGGGAATTCAACTGGAATATTCATTCACAAAATCAAACCTGGATCTCCAGCAATAGCCTGTGGCCTTGAGCCAGGATTTCAGATCATGATGGTAACGTTACAGGCACGCTTGTCACTGAAACTAAAATAAAACTCACTTTCAATAGGACCAATACTTAATTCATTCACTTTTTGAAAGAGTAACTCTGCCTATCTATTTTTGTATTTCTAGCTAGCCCTTTGATATAGTATAAGTTTTTCTCCTTACTGATCTTTTGACTATTCTTTGCTACATTCAATATTGTATCCAATCTATCCAAGCCTGCCATCCATCTGTGTTTTTCTTTTAATTTGATACTATCTCTAACTTCTTTATTTAACCACAGATGGTAAGTCCTCCCCTTGGAATTTTTGTTTCTCATTGGAACTATTGTATGTCAAGTGCTGTATGCTATGCCTTGGAGATACGTGGAAATTACACAAGTATCTATATCGAAACATTTGAACATTTATTGAACATTTATTCAATACTTTAAAATGTTTGCTTTCATGCTTACTGCTTTCTGTTGAGTGTGATTTTTAATGGGGTACAGGGAATTTGGTAAGTAAGGGCAATTCTTCTCACTTTCTAAGAACCTAATTTTATCTATATTTCACATATAACATTTATTGAACTTTACTATTTCAATTCTAATGAAGTCACTTGTGGTAGTGATGAACAGGCCCCCTGACAGTTAGAGTATAAAGAAAAAAATAAAGGGAGCTTGTTAGAAAGGCATGATGGAAGTCATGGAGGATTTTAATTGAAAAATCAGATGGACGAAAAGCCCAGGTGAGGAGCTCATAGAATGTTTTCAGGATAGTTTGTTAGAACAACACTTTCAGGAAACAACCAGATGGCAGGCTATTCTAGATCTGGTTTTGTGCAATGAGATAGGGATTAATTAATTACCTTATAGTGAAGGTGCATTTAGGTAGCAGTGATCACAAAAGGGTTAAATTTCCATAGTTTGAGAGAGAGAGAGAAAGAGGGTGCAAGATTAATATTTTAAATTAAAATAAGAACAATTATGACAGCATGATCATAACTAGCTAAAGTAAACTGTCAAATTTGTTTACGGGACTGGTAAACAGAGATACTGTGGCAAATATTTATGAGGATGCTTTAAAATACAGAGTAGTTCCAACGAGAAACAAAAATTCCAAGGGGAGGACTTACCATCTGTGGTTAACTAAAGAAGTTAGAGATAGTATCAAATTAAAAGAAAAACACAAAGATGGATGGCAAGCTTGGATAGATTGGATACAATATTGAATACAGCAAAGTATAGTCAATAGATCAGTAAGGAGAAAAAACTTATACTACATCAAAAGGCTAGCTAGAAATACAAAAATAGATAGGCAGAGTTACTCTTTCAAAAAAAGTGAATGAAAAAAAGTATTGGTCCTATTGCAAATGAGTCTGAGAAATTAATAGTGGAAAATAATGAGATGGTAGATGATTTGAACAGTGGGACTGGGGTGTGTTCAGTTGCATGGATAATTAGGGAAAAAACTAAAAGGAGATGGGCTCAGCAGAGATTATTGAAGTTTCCAAAACAAGTAATAGGACCGAGTATGGAAACTAACTTCAGGCACAGCAGATAAGGGGAAGGCAGTCAAGACAGGACTTAAGGGCATTGTTCTTAAATGCAAGCAGTATATGAAAAAAGGTAAATGAGCTTGTAGCGCAGATTGAAATTGGCAGGTAAGATGTTGTAGGTACCAGTTATGTGGCTGCAAGGGGATCAGAACTGGGAACTAAATATCCAAGGGTACATGTTCTATTGGAAAGGACAAGCATTGAGGCTGGGGGTGTGGGCAGCTTTGTTTGTAAAATATGAAACTAAATCAATAGCAAGAAATGATATAGAGATAGAAGAAACTGTGTAGGTAGAGTTGAGGAAAGGCTCAGAGAAAAGTGCCCTGGTGGGAGTTGTGTACAGCCTTCCTAGCATTAATCAGGATGTGTGGAAGAAAACAAATCAGGTTATAAAAAAGATACGTATGAAAGATATTAAAATAATCATGGTGGACTGTGAAAATCAGTTTGGTAGTTGATCTCAAGGAAAGGAACTTGTGGAATGTATATGAGATCGTTTTTTTGCTGTAGCTTATGGTGCAGCCCATGAGGGAACAGGAATTCTGGATGTGTGATGTGTAATGAGACAGACTTGATTAGGAAACTTAAGGTGAAGGAATCCCCAGGGAGGCAGTGACCATAATATGATAGAATTCACCCTGGAGTTTGAGAGGGAGAAGCTGGAATCAGATGAAACAGTATTACAATTGAATAAAGATAACTACCCTGTACAAGACATAAGGGAGGAGCTTGGCAGAGTCGACTAGTAGAGAAGGCTAGCAGGAAAGATGGTAGAGCAGCAATGACAGAAGTTTCTGGGGTTAATTGAGGACGTACAGCAGATATTCATGTTAAGGAAGATGAAACATATTAAGGGGAGGATGAGCTGAAAATGTGTTGCTGGAAAAGCGCAGCAGGTCAGGCAGCATCCAAGGAACAGGAGAATCAACGTTTCGGGCATAAGCCCTTCTTCAGGAATGAGGAAAGTGTGTCCAGCAGGCTAAGATAAAAGGTAGGGAGGAGGGACTTGGGGGAGGGGCATTGGAAATGCGATAGGTGGAAGGAGGTCAAGGTGAGGGTGATAGGCCAGAGTGGGGTGGGGGCGAAGAGGTCAGGAAGAAGATTGCAGGTTAGGAAGGCGGTGCTGGGTTCGAGAGATTTGACTGAGACAAGGTGGGGGAGCGGAAATGAGGAAACTGGAGAAATCTGAGTTCATCCCTTGTGGTTGGAGGGTTCCTAGGCGGAAGATGAGGCGCTCTTCCTCCAACCGTCGTGTTACTATGGTCTAGCGATGGAGGAGTCCAAGGACCTGCATGTCCTTGGTGGAGTGGGAGGGGGAGTTGATGTGTTGAGCCACAGGGGTGGTTGGGTTGGTTGGTCCGGGTGTCCCAGAGGTGTTCTCTGAAACGTTCCGCAAGTAGGCGGCCTGTCTCCTCAATATAGAGGAGGCCACATCGGGTGCAGTGGATGCAATAAATGATGTGTGTGGAGGTGCAGGTGAATTTGTGGCAGATATGGAAGTATCCCTTGGGGTCTTGGAGGGAAGTAAGGGGGGAGGTGTGGGCGCAAGTTTTGCATTTCTTGCAGTTGCAGGGGAAGGTGCCGGGAGTGGAGATTGGGTTGGTGGGGGGTGTGGATCTGATGAGGGAGTCACGGAGGGAGTGGTCTTTTCGGAACGCTGATAGGGGAGGGGAGGGGAATATATCCCTGGTGGTGGGGTCCGTTTGGAGGTGGCAGAAATGACGGCGGACGACACGCTGTATATGGAGGTTGGTGGGGTGGTAGGTGAGGACCAGTGGGGTTCTGTCCTGGTGGCGGTTGGAGGGGCGGGGCTCAAGGGCGGAGGAGCGGGAAGTGGAGGAGATGCGATGGAGGGCATCGTCGACCACGTCTGGGGGGGACATTGCGATCTTTGAAGAAGGAAGCCATCTGGGTTGTACAGTATTGGAACTGGTCCTCCTGGGAGCAGATGCGGCGGAGGCGAAGGAATTGGGAATATGGGATGGCGTTTGTAAAGTGGGCAGGGTGGGAGGAGGTGTAGTCTAGGTAGCTGTGGGAGTCGGTCGGTTTATAGTAAATGTCCGTGTTGATTCGGTCGCCCGAGATAGAAATGGAAAGGTCTAGGAAGGGGAGGGAGGAGTCTGAGACGGTCCAGGTGAATTTGAGGTTGGGGTGGAAGGTGTTGGTGAAGTGGATGAACTGTTCAACCTCCTTGTGGGAGCACAAGGCAGCGCCGATACAGTCATCAATGTAGCAGAGGAAAAGGTGGGGGGTGGTGCTAGTGTAGCTGCGGAAGATGGACTGTTCCACATATCCTACGAAGAGGCAGGCATAGCTGGGCTCCAGCTATGCCTGCCTCTTCGTAGGAAGTGGGCCCCAGCTATGCCTGCCTCTTCGTAGAATATGTGGAACAGTCCATCTTCCGCTGCACCCGATGTGGCCTCCTCTATATTGGGGAGACAGGCCGGCTACTTGCAGAATGTTTCAGAGAACACCTCTGGGACACCCGGACCAACCAACCCAACCACCCCGTGGCTCAACACTTCAACTCCCCCTCCCACTCCACCAAGGACATGCAGATCCTTGGACTCCTCCATCGCCAGACCATAGCAACACGATGGTTGGAGGAAGAGCGCCTCATCTTCCGCCTAGGAACCCTCCAACCACAAGAGATGAACTCAGATTTCTCTAGTTTCTTCATTTCCCCTCCCCCACCTTGTCTCAGTCAAATCCCTCGAACTCAGCACCGCCTTCCTAACCTGCAATCTTCTTCCTGACCTCTTCGCCCCCACCCCACTTCAGCCTATCACCCTCACCTTGACCTCCTTCCACCTATCGCATTTCCAATGCCCCTCCCCCAAGTCCCTCCTCCCTACCTTTTATCTTAGCCTGCTGGACACACTTTCCTCATTCCTGAAGAAGGGCTTATTCCCAAAACGTCGATTCTCCTGTTCCTTGGATGCTGCCTGACCTGCTGCGCTTTTCCAGCAACACATTTTCAGCTCTGATCTCCAGCATCTGCAGACCTCACTTTGTCCTCTAAGGGGAGGATGAGGCAACCATGACTGACAAGGGAATTCATGGACAGCATGAAAACAAAGAAAAAGCATACAGTGTGGTGATGATTGGTAGGAAACCAGGGAATTGGGAATATTGATTATAGAACAATATAGCACAGACCAGGCCCTTCAGCCCTCGATGCTGTGCCAACCTGTTAACTAATCTAAGCCCATCCCATCATCATCCATTTGCTTATCCAATGACTGTTTAAATCTCCCTAATATGGCTGAGTTAACTACCTTGGCAGGCAGGGTATGCCCTTACCACGCTCTGAGTAAAGAATCTGCCTCTGACATCTGTCTTAAATCTATCACCCCTCAATTTGCAGCTATGCCTGCTCATAGAAACTGACATCATCATTCCAAGGGAAAGAACACTCTCACTGTGTAATCCTATCTAATCCTCTGATTATCTTGTATGTCTCTATTAAATCCCCTCTTAGCCTTCTTCTCTCCAATGAGAACAGACCCAAGTACCTCAGCCTTTCCTCATAAGACCTTTGCTCCAGACCAGGCAACATCCTGGTAAATCTCCTCTGCACCTTTTCCAATATTTCCACATCCTTCCTGTATTGGGGTGACCAGAGCTGTACACAATATTCCAAGTGATGCTGCACTAGCGTTTTGTATAGTTGCAGCATGACATCACGGCTCAGGAACTCAATCTCTCTACCAATAAAAACTAACACACTGTATGCCTTCTTAACAGCACTATCAACCTGGGTGGCAACTTTCAGGGATCTATGTACATGGACACCAGGATCCCTCTGCACATCCACACTAACAAGAATCTTTCAATTGACCCAGTATTCTGCTTTCCTGTTATTCTTCCTAAAGTGAATCACTTCACATTTATTTGCATTGAACTCCATTTGTCACCTCTCAGCCCAATTCTGCAGTTTATCCAAGTCCTCTTGCAATCTGCAACATTCTTCCACACTGTGCACCACTCCACCAACTTTAGTGTCATGTCAAACTTACTAACCCATCCACCTATGCCTGCATCCAAGTCATTTATAAAAATGACAAACAGCAGTAGTCCCAAAACAGATTCTTGTGGCACACCACTAGTAACCAGACTCCAGGCTGAATATTTTCCATCAACCACCACTTGCTGCCTTCTTACAGAAAACCAGTTTCTAATCCAAACTGCCATATCCCCTCAATCCCATGCCTCTGCATTTTCTCCAATAGCCTACCATGTGGGACCTTATCAAAGGCTTTACTGAAGTCCATGTACACCATGTCAACTGCCCTACCCTCATTCACATGCTTGGTCACCTTCTCAAAAAGCTCAGTGAGGTTTGTGAGACACAGCCTGTCCTTGACGAAACCATATTGACTATCTCTAATCAAATTGTTGCTTGCAAGATGATTATAAATCCTATCTCTGATAATCCTTTCCAAAACTTTTTCTACAACAGACAAAAGGCTCACTGGTCTATAAGTACCTGGGTCATTTGCAATCCTCCAGTCCTCTGGTACTAATCCTGTAGACAATGATGACTCAAAGATCAAAGCTAAAGGCTCCACCATCTCCTCCCTAGCTTCCCAGAGAATCCTTGGATAAATCCCATCCAGCACAGGGGACTTATCCACTTTCACACATTCTAGAATTGATAACACCTCCTCCTTACTAACCTCAATCCTTTTAAGCCTAGTGGCCCGTATCTCAGTCTTCTCCTCTACAATATTCTCCTTTTCCTGAGTGAAAACAGATCAGAAATATTCATTTAGCACCTCTCCGATCTTCACAGGGATCATACACAACTTCCCACTTCTGTCTTTGCCTGGCCCTATTCCTACCCTTGTCATCCTTTTATTCATCACATACCTATAGAAAGCTTTAGTTATCCTTTATTCTAGCTGCTAAATATTGCTCATGTCCCCACCTTGCTCTTCTTAACGTTCTCTTTAAATCCTTCATAGCTAATCTGTAACTCTCCATCGCCTCATCTGAACCATTTCATCTCAACGTCACATAAGCCTCCCTCTTCCGCTTAATAACAGGTACAATTTCTTTAGTAAACCACAGTTCCCTTACCTTATCAGTTCCTCCCTGCCTAACAGAGTCATACCTATCATGGACACGCAATATCTGTTCCTTAAACTAGTTCCACGTTTCGATTGTCCCCATCCCCTGTGTTTTGCTATCCCATTCTATTCCTCCTAAGTCTTGACTAATTGCATTATAATTACCCTTCCCCCATCTCTATCCCTTTCCATTGCTAACCTAGATGTAATTGAATTATGGTCACTCTCTCCAAAGTGCTCACCTACCACTAAATCAAACACCTAGCCTGTTTCATTACCAAGTACTAGATCCAATGTAGCCTGACCTCTTGTTAGCTCTGCAACATACTGTGTCAGGAAAGCCTCTTGCACACATTGGACAAAAATTGATCCATCCGACATATAGAGTTATCGCATTTCCAGTCAATGTTGGGGAAGTTAAAGTACCCCATATTGACCACCCTGTTTCTTGCACTCCTGCCTGGAATCGTTTTGCCAATTCTCTCTTCCACATCCCTGGAGCTTTGCAGATGTCTATAAAAACTCCCAGCGTGTGACCTCTTCTTTCCTGTTTCTAACCTCAGCCCATACCACCACAGTAGACAAATCCTTGTCAAAAGTTCTTTCAGCCACTGTTTAACTGTCCATGACTAACAACCCCCCCTCTTTTACTGCCTTCCCTGATCTTAATGAAAGGTCTAAACCCTGGAACCTGCAACATCCATTCCTGACCCTGCGCTATCCATGTCTCCGAAATGGGCACAATATCGAAGTCCCAGATACCTATCCATGCTGCAAGATCACCTACCTTATTCCAGATACTCCGGCGTTGAAGTTGAAGGAAGCCTTTAAAAAGAAGAGGATAATGAAAAAGCAATAAGGGGCAAAGAAGATGAAATACGAGAGTGAGCGAGCTAATAATATAATAAAAAAGCCCTATTGTACTGAAAGAGCCCATTTGGCCCATCATCTCTGCACCAGTCCTCCAAGATAGGGGAAAGTGAGGACTGCAGTTGCTGGAGATCAGAGTCAAAGAGTGTGGTGCTGGAAAAGCACAGCCGGTCAGGGAGCATCTGAGGAGCAGGAGAATCGAGGATCCTCCACTTACCGCACCTCCACCCTTGAACCTCACCCCTCCTATCGCAACAAGGACAGAACCCCACAGTCCTCACCTTCCAGCCTACCAACCTCCAGATACATCGCATCATCCTCCGCCATTTCCGCCACCTACAAACAGACTCCACCGCAGGGACATATTTCCCTCTCCACCCCTATCTGCGTTCCGGTGAGATCATTCCCTCCACGACTCCCTTGTTAGTTCCACGCTCCCCCACACCAACCCATCCTCCATTCCCGGCACCTTCCCCTGCCACTGCAATAAATTCAAAACCTGCACCTCTCCCTTACCTCCATGCAAGACACCAAAGGATCCTTCCGTATCCAACAGAGATTTACCTGTACTTCCACACACATCATCTACTATGTCCGCTGCTCCCGATGTGGTCTCCTCTACATTGGGGAGTCAGGAAACCAACTTGCGGAGCGTTTCAGAGAACATTTCTGGGACACACGCAGCAAGCAACCCCACTTCTCTGTTGCCGAACACTTTAACTCCTCCTGCCACTCTGCCAATGACATGCAGGTTCTGGGCCTCCTCCACCACCAAAACCTAACCGCCCGATGCCTGGAGGAAGAATGCCTCATCTTCCACCTTGGGACCCTCCAACCACAAGGGATCAATGTGGATTTCATCAGTTTCCTCTTTTCTCCTCCCTCCACCTTATCCCAGATCCAACCTGCCAACTCAGCACCGCCCTCTTGACCTGTCTTACCTGTCCATCTTCCTTCCCACCTATCCACTCCACCCTCCTCTCCGGTCTATCACCTTCACTCCCATCTTCATCTACCTATTGCATTTCCCCTCCCCAGCCCCATGCCCTCCCATTTATCTCTCAGCGCCCTTGGGTCACAAGCCTCATTCTTGATGAAGGGCTTATGCTCAAAATGTCGATTCACCTGCACCTCAGATGCTCCATGACTGGCTGTGCTTTTCCAGCACCACACTCTTTGACTTAAATTTCTAAAAGGCATTTGGCAAGGTGCCACGTCAAAGGCCATTACAAAAAGTAAAAGCTCATGGTGTTCCAAGTAGCATATGATATGGATAAAATATTGGCTAGCTAACAAGAGAGAGCAGGCATAAATGAGTAGTTTTCTGCTCATTGTGATGGAAGATAGAAGTAAGCACCCAGAAATAACTCTAAATCAGGAATTCACAGGGAAGTGGTATGAAGCAAGTTGTTAGAATTGCAGGGGATGCCACAGTGGTATGCCACAAGAGTCAATGCTGAGATCTCAACTTATTACAATCGATATCAATGGCTTGGATAAAGGTATCAAAGATAATGTGGCTCAATTTGCTGGTGATACATGGATAGGTAGGAAGGTAATTTGTGATGCTGACATGAGGTAGAGATATAGACAAGTCAAGTGAAAGGGAAATGAAGTGGCAAATGGAGAATAATGTGGGAAAATGTAACAATTGTCTACTTTGGCAGGAAGAATGGAGAAGAAACACATTCTGTAAATGTTGAAAGATTGCTGAGCTTAGGTGCAGAGAAAGCTGGGTGCATGATTCGCAATAATATATTGCGCGGATACAAGTAAATAGGAAAGCTGGTAGAAGAATGTTGCTTGTTCTTTGGAGAATTGAATACCAAAATGGAAGGTTACGTTTCATTCATACAGAGCACTGGTGAAACCACATCTGGAGTACTGTGTACAACATTGATCTTCAAATTTAGAAAAGTATACAAGTGCAGCGGAAACAGTTCAATGTTCCTCGTAATTTTTCTTGGACTTCTGAGGTGTGACAGCAGCAGGGCGTCCAGAAGCAGAAGCCACGTATTGATCTGCCATTCAATGCGCACACAGCTACCCAGTGGCTGCATGACATGCAAATTAGAGGAGCAATTACTGATACCTGGAATGGATGAGCTGTCTTATGAGGGAAGATTGGACTGGGTAGATATGTTCCTACTGTAGTTTAGAAGAGACAACATGATTGAAACATGTAATATCCTGAGAGTTGTTGATAGTGATTGTGGAAAGAGTGTTTTCTTTGTGGGAAAATCTAGAACTAAGCATTACTATTTAAAAATAAGAGGTTGCTGATTTAAGACAGAGATAAGGTAAATCTTTTACGTGCAGAGGATTGCGAGCCTATCACTATTTTCTCCTTCAAAATGCTATAGAAGCAAATTCTTTGAATGTGTTTAACACAGAGGTAGATATATTCTTGATAAGCAAGAAGGTGAAAAGTTATAGAGGGTAGGCAGAAGTGGGTACTGCAGATGCAGGATATTAGAGTCAAGATTAGAGTTGTGGTGGAAAAGCACAGCAGGTCATAGAGTCATAGAGATGTAAAGCATGGAAACAGACCCTTTGCTCCAACCCGTCCATGCCGACTAGGTATCCCAACCCAATCTAGTCCCACCAGCCAGCATCCGGCCCATATCCCTCCAAACCCTTCCTCTTCATATATCGATCCAGATGCCTTTTAAATGTTGCAATTGTACCAGCCTCCAACACTTCCTCTAGCAGCTCATTCCATACACGTACCACCCTCTGTGTGGGTAAATGTTGCCCCTTAGGTCTCTTTTATATCTTTCCCCTCTCACCCTAAACCTATGCCCTCTAGTTCTGGACTCCCTGACCCCAGGGAAAAGACTTTGTCTATTTATCCTATCCATGCCCCTCATAATTTTATAAACCTCTATAAGGTCACCCCTCAGCCTTCGACGCTCCAGGGAAAACAGCCCCAGCCTGTTCAGCCTCTCCCTTTAGCTCAAATCCTCCAACCCTGGCAACATCCTTGTAAATCTTTTCTGAACCCTTTCAAGTTTCACAACATCCTTCTGATAGGAAGGAGACCAGAATTGCACGCAATATTCCAACAGTGGTCTAACCAATGACCTGTACAGTCGCAACATGACCTCCCAACTCCTATAGTCAATACTCTGACCAATAAAAGAAAGCATACCAAATGCCTTCTTCACTATCCTATCTACCTGTGACTCCACTTTCAAGGAGCCACGAACCTGCACTCTAAGGTCTCTTTGTTCAGCAACACTCCCTAGGACCTTACCATTAAATGTGTAAGTCCTGCTAAGATTTGCTTCCCCAAAATGCAGCACCTCACATTTATTTGAATTAAACTCCATCTGCCACTTCTCAGCCCATTGGCCCATTTGATCAAGATCCTATTATAGTCTGAGGTAACCTTCTTCGCTGTCCACTACATCCCCACTTTTGGTGTCATCTGTAAACTTACTAACTGTAACTCTTATGCTCTCATCCAAATCATTTATATAAATGACAAAAGGTAGAGGACCTAGCACAGATCCTTGTGGCACTCCACTGGTCACAGGCCTCCAGTCTGAAAAACAACCCTCCACCACCACCCTCTCTGTCTTCTAACTTTGAACCAGTTCTGTATCCAAATGGCTAGTTCTCCCTGTATTCCGTGAGATCTAACCTTGCTAACCAGTCTCCCAAAGGGAACCTTGTCGAACGCCTTACTGAAATCCACATAGATCACATCTACCTCTCTGCCCTCATTAATCCTCTTTGTTACTTCCTCAAAAAACTCAATCAAGTTTGTGAGACATGATTTCCCATTCACAAAGCCATGTTGACTATCCCTAATCAGTTCTTGTCTTTCCAAATACATGTACGCCCTCTCCCTCAGGATTCCCTCCAACAACTTGCCCACCACCAACGTCAGGCTCACTGGTCTATAGTTTCCTGGCTTGTCCTTACCATCCTTCTTAAACAGTGGCACCACGTTAGCCAACCTCCAGTCTCCCGGCACCTCACCTGTGACTATCGATGATACAAATACAAATCGATGATACAAGAGGCCCAGCAATCACTTCTATAGCTTCCCACAGAGTTCTAGGGTACACCTGATCGGGTCCAGGGGATTTATCCACCTTTATGCGTTTCAAGACATCTAGCACTTCCTCCTCTGTGATATGGACATTTTGCAAGGTGTCACCATCTATTTCCTTACATTCTGTCTCTTCCATATCCTTTTCCACAGTAAATACGGATGCAAAATACTTGTTTAGTATCTCCCCCATTTTCTGCGGCTCCACACAAAGGCCACCTTGCTGGTTTTTAAGGGGCCCTATTCTCTCCCTAGTTAACCTTTTGTCCTTAACATATTTGTAAAAACCCTTTGGATTCTCCTTAATTCTATGTGCCAAAGCTATCTTATGTCCCCTTTTTGCCCTCCTGATTTCCCTCTCAAGTATACTCCTACTGCCTTTATACACTTCTAAGGATTCACTCGATCTATCCTGTCTATACCTTACATATGCTTCCTTCTTTTTCTTAACCAAACCATCAATTTAGTCAGGGAGAAAGTGAGGACTGCAAATGCTGGAGATCAGAGCTGAAAATGTGTTGCTGGAAAAGCGCAGCAGGTCAGGGAGCATCCAAGGAGCAGGAGAATCGACGTTTCGGGCATGAGCCCTTCTTCAGGAATTTCCTGAAGGGCTCATGCGCGAAACGTCGATTCTCCTGCTCCTTGGATGCTCCCTGACCTGCTGCGCTTTTCCAGCAACACATTTTCACCTCAATTTAGTCATCCAGCCTTCCCTAGTTGAGACAGCATCTGAGGAGCAGGAAAATCGACGTTTCGGGCAAAAAACCTTCATCAGGAATGTGGAGTTATCAGATCAGCCATGATCTAATTGCATGACAGAGCAGGCTCAAGGAGTCCAGTGGTCTACGCCTGTTTCTAATTTGTATGTTCACGTGAATGCAACAGTTTTTGTTTTATTTCAAAAATATACTTTATTCATAAAAAATATCTTTTTATATATGTGTATATATTCACACAATTATAAACGCAATTCAGTTCTCTGCAGTAGCATATCAAGGAAACAATCAAAACATTGGTGTTTGACTATCCAAGAAACAAACAAACTAAAAGCATCTCTTACTTGTACAATACTATATTTACATGCATTTGAGGCATGAGGAGGGTCCAATAACTGAACGGACCCACATTTAACTCTGGCAGAAGGATCTCACTTTCGCCACTTTTTTTTATTTCCAAAAATATACTTAATTAATAAAAAAAGTTATATATTTACATACTTCGACAGTGAGGTGATGGAGAAACAAATAAAAAGTGAGGCAAACATAGGTAATGGTTCTTTCACCCTGTTGTAAAAGCAGATAACCCATTAAAGTCAGTCTTATGATAGTTTTTGCATGCTGAGACTTTTATTGTCTCCATCCAATGGATCTGTATTTCATAATTTAATTTTAAATGAATTGTGTATTCTACCAGTGAACACATTTTGTATGTGCAAAGGATATGTTTTGATTTTCAAATATTTGAAGTCACATTCCTGTGTGCATGTGACCCACTGGGGACTCTTAGCTGTAAAGTTTTCATTTGGACTTGCAGTTCTGCAGATGGTGAGCTTGACTCTACCACAGAGGAGAGGCTGTGTGAAGTTTTGTTTTTCTTGTACTCCTTCAATCGGTAATTGATTTTGGAGTGGGTCATTAGCTTTCCCCCATAGCAATAAAGAGTTTTGCAGCAGGATACAGATCCCTAACAAACAGGAAAGAAAGTAATGAGCATGATTGGCCGTGAAATTGATGAACGTATTCTCAAAAGTTATAGCTTTGAATTTTTAAATGATGATTTTTTTGTTTATTATATAAAGAGTCCAACATTTTAATTTTAGAGACTGTATAGAATATTGACTTTTTTTCCCCCTAGTTTCAGGGATTCTGATTGCTCAGAAGTATGCTTTTGAAGATATAAATTTAACATTGCTTGAAATCAGGCTTGGGGATAAAAGGTCAAGATGGGTCAGAGGATTGGGTGACTGATAGTGTTGGGATTGGTGAGAAGAATTTGGGCAGCACATCCAATCATGCTTATTACTTTCTTTTCTGTTTGTTAGGGGTCTGTATCCTGCTGCAAAACTCTTTATTGCTAAGAGGGAAGTACACCTGCTCTTCCTGGCTCCACATGAATTTAAAACTCCCAAATTAATAACATTTCCGGTGGTGACCAGCTTCAGAATCTGACCTGGTGCCTGCTCCATTCAGAGTAAACCAGCTTCCCAGAGGAGTCCTAACACAGCTGATGGATCTGTCATTAACCATCTGCAAACGATCTAATACCAATTTTGATTTGCCAAGTTAGAATCGTCTGAGGCTGATAAGGTGTGGAGGTTTTTCAGTTGTCCAGAGCATGCAGACTACAGCTATTTGGCAAACTTGTCCAAGACTTAACTAAGCTGTACTCAATTTCTGGTTCATGGAGATATGGGAGCTCCTGGGTTCAACCTTCAAGGTGTGCTCCCTGAACTGATTTTTCAGTAGCATCATAAAGGGTAAACTTTATGGCTCTAGAAGTAAAGCAGGGCAAAAAACTCAGAAGTCCAGCTCCATGCTATACATGCAATTGAATACATGTATGAATGGACAGTGGATGAGGAGAGGCTGAGTGAGATAGTCTGCCAACACACATTGTTTAAAAGGGCATACACATAATAAAGGTAAGGTATCAAAGTGCAACCATTGCTCATAGACAATGTATAACATCAAGACTAGAGGTGGGTAAAAAAGAAGTGTTGCTACTTTCACCTCTCAGTTCACGTAGTAATTAATTTCCTTTCCCAACTTTAACATATTGCTGAACACTCTTCTAAATTCTCACTTGTTCTTGTAGTATTGTGACTGACAATGCCTGGATGTTGCAATTAATTTATGACGATAAGTCAATGAGAAAATTATCATGTTGCAGGGAGGTTGTACACACCTTTCTAATTTTTCTCACATTTGTAGCACCACGTTTCCTTTTCAGATTATTTCACATATTTCATTTCTTCAGTCACTTTTATAACAAAATGCATCTTCAATTGAAATTTTACTTTCATGAGAATATATCCCACAAGTGCTGGTTGTGTTCCAAAATCCAAACTTGATGATAAAGTATTTCTCATTTTCAAAACACCATATTATAGTTGGACTCTAATATACTGTCAATACCTACTTATGATATTTTCAAATCTACTCCTTGGCTTCCATACAAATTTCAATGTAAAAAAGCAGTTGCATAAATGTGTCAATTATGTTGAAAATGGAATTGTTTGGCTGTATAGGACTGATGCTTTTCTGGAAGACTGATTTGATTAATTTGCAGGTGGAAAATAATGGCAGAGATCCAAAGAAGACCGTACTAGAGGATGCCAGTTTGGAGGAGGCTGTTTGGACATTGAAGCAAATTAAAGGAATGTGCTGTTTAGTCATAAGGCATAAGGCAGAGGGTGAGTTCTACAACAAATTGAAAAAATGCTTTGTCCTTGATCTAAGGTATATTAAACCAACATTGCCAATGTCCTGCCAATATAATCAAGTGTACTGTCGATGATTTCAGAAAAGATCAAACTTTTGAAATTTTAATAAGAAAACTATGAGAGATTTGACCCTTTGTAAACATCAATTAATGTCTATTTTGTGCTGTTATGAATTTGTTGTTTCAATTTGCACTTATTAGGATGATTAATAAATGCTAGATTTTAAGAAATGTCCAGGAGGAACAAAGCAAGATATAGAGCACATAAGTGTAGGAAGGAAAATTCAGAACTCACGGCCCCAACGAACAAAGATGAGAAGCTGTATAAAATCACTGAGCACAGAATGCTCGGTGAATGGGACGTGGTGCAATTCTTTTCAGTTAATCCACATTGGCTCACCAACCTTTCCAAATTACTATCTGCTGGTTAGATGATAACATTCACAAAATTGTTAGAATGAAACAAAAGAATGTTTGGATTAATTATAATTCAACAATTAGAGAATCCAATTGATAAGGCTAATTAAAAATATGAATTGCAGATGCTTATTCGCCTCCAGTTAATCATCACATTGCAGTGCTGTGGAATTATGACAGGATAAATTTTTAAACTAAATTTTTCACATGCTTAATTTGATATTCCTTTTAATGGGATGTGAAAGTGTTATATAATTTGTAGAATGGAGCCACAGCAATAATTATTTTTTTTTCAATTTGGAATGCCTTCTGACTGATCTTGGAGTATTTTGCCAGCCAAGAGAGACCATGTGGTTGAGGAAAAATATACTCAATTACCCAATATTGGATAAATAGCAGTGTTTGTGTCTATTTTAAGTAGACTTTACTCATCCACATTGTTAGATACATTGTTAGGTAGGAAAAAAAGAATACATGTTTAATGATTTGCTTGATATTGTGTCATAGTCCTATGCATTTCAAAATTACCACAATCTCCCTAAATCAATTTCAAAGTTTTCTTTTCACCCCAGTCATTGAACTGTGCCTTCCAACACCAGGTACATCAACCTCAACCTTGCTCTATGAATTTACAGACTTTGGGGAATTAAAATGTAGATGGATGGATGTTTTGACTATAAGTTAATCTTCAGGGTGTGAATTTTTCCACTCATGAACCATAATTTTCATGGCTGTCACAAACATTTAAGCAAATTTCCAGCAAGTCACATTATATGTGGCAGGTATGGTAACTCATGGATCTTATGCCACACCACATTATTTGTTCTAATTGTGTATTTTTCTCCTCAAATAGAGAAAATAAGAATTACAGTGAATTGGGAACATACTAAAAAAAACTCTGCCTGCCCTGGTACAAATTGAAAACTGTGTTGCTTAATTTTCATACCTTATTTGATATGAATTTTTTTTCATATAATACTACCTGCTCAATCTGTTACATTTGAACTTAGGCAATAATTTAAAACCTCTTGTAATTTTATATCTTCAGCTTAATATCTATGTTGACGTTAAGCTGTGATGTAATAAAATACAACAGAGAGCATACATTATGTGTTTTGTTTAATTAGCTTATCAAACATTGGTGGAAAATATTGAGAAGAAGATTGCTACCTCTGGTGATTCATTCTACATCCGCGTCAATGTTCCATTTGATAAGGAAAGTGGGGCTATTGGAGGATTTACTGTCCAATGCAATGAAATCCTGCACATCACTAACACCATTCACAAAGGCAATAATGAGTGGAAAGTATTCAGAGTGAATCCTAACACAATGGCAGACATGGAAGGAGGAACTATTCCAAATTACTATCGGTAAGCATGTCTTGTTGATGAAGATTTCAGCTTTGGAGACCCATCTGAACTATAATAAATGTGTTTAATTTCGAGCACTGCAGCATTTTTTTTCAAAAAGAATGAATGTTGATGGTAATTTCTAGTATACATAATGTATGTACATTTTGTTGTCTTACAAGCTGGTTCCTGCAAGCTCTGGAACTATGGCCTGTGATGATTATCCACCTGCTTTTTGCATCCTCTTTTAGAGAGTTGTTAAGCCAAGGTCAGCCATTTCATGCTGCCTCCTTAATACTGCACAAACAAATGAAATTTGACAGGATTATGACATAGGAAAGTCAAGCTTGCACTTCTGCAGTCTGTGACACTGCGAACGAAAAATTGAAGTACTGCCTGCCCCTTGGATGACAAAACAAAAACAGGAATTTCAGATTTCCAATATCTACAGTTCTTGATTTTACTTGGATAATTTAACGTGTTTTGCTGTGGAAGAAAATTGCTTTTTTACCTTTGAACATCTCTGTTTTGTATTTCTGGTTGGTACATTTCCACACAGGGACAGTCAAAGCAGAACATTACTGCTTGTTAAATTTAATTTTTTTTAACCTAATAATTATATTCCTTTTGTTCTATGTAAGAATATCCTATAAGTGAACAGTTATGGTAATTTTGTGATGGGCTGCTAGATGCTGAACTGCTTAGGTTGACTAAAATGCTCAAATTTTTCCTATGCTCTTGTCAGGATTACGGACTTAGTCTGTGAGGAGTAATGTTGTGAATGTGGGTCTCATTATTCTGGAGTAGTGTTTTAAGTCTTGACCAACAGATTCTGAACTGACTGATGTGATTATGTCATATATTATACTTGGTCAGGAAACATTCCAAGCATAAACTTGATCTAGCCTATAAAACTATAAATAAATTAAATAGAAGCTGATGAATGCTTTCCAACATGTAAGCCAACCATACAGAATTAGCAGGTTGCAGGTCTAATGACTAGTCTGTGCTGGGTCAAAACCACACTATAAAGGTTATAGTCCAATGGGTTTATTTGAAAACACTCCTCCTTTATATTGATAACACCTTAACTTGTCTTAGGGCAGTGGCTTAAAAAAGAAATGCTGGGATTTGCATATTAATCAACCAAAATCTGCACCTCCATTTCAACCGATTAAAGATTAAAGAGCCATGTTATGTGCGTCCAATTTGTTCACATGAGTTGTATGACTGTTTGATATTTTCCTCATAAATTCTGTGTCTAAGGTCTCTCACTAACACTTGATGAAGGAGCAGCGCTCCGAAGGCCAGTGTTTCAAATAAACCTGTTGGACTATAACCTGGTGTTGTGAAATTTTTTACCTTGTTCAACCCAGTCCAACATTGGCACCTCCACATCATAGTTTGTACTGAGTCAAAACACTTTCTTCCAGGTGACACTTATGCCATTAGACTCAGCTTCAGTAATCTTGGGGTTTAATTAATTTAGCTTAAGTCAATACATTGTGTAAAAGAAGAATGACTTTAATTGGCCTACATATGTTTAAAAGATAGAATTCCATATTAAAAATATCATTGTCAGTCCTTTTCAGAACCATACAGACTGATTTCTTCAGAAATAAAAAAAAGTGCTGGAAAATGCAGCAGGTCTGGAAACATCTGAGGAGAAAAGTTAACTTCTGTTTGGAACAGTTCCAAAATCAACTTTATTTCTCTCTCCACAGCTGCTTCCAGACCTGCTGAGTTTCTCCAGAACTTACTGATTTTTAAAAAAAATTCTGAATTCCAGCATCTACAGTATCTTGCTTTTATAATCCAGAAATTTTTCAGGTTTAAGTCCCAATCTGTATGATTAGATTACCTACAGTATGGAAACAGCCCAACAAGTCCAACCCTCCAAAGAGTAACTCACCCAGACCCATTTTCTTTTGAATGATGCACCTAACACAATGGGCAATTTAGCATGGCCAATTCACCTGACCTGCACATCTTTGAACTGTGGGAGGAAACCAGAGCAAACCCACACAGACATGGGGAGAATGTGCAAACTCCACACAGAGGCTAGAATCGAATACAGGGCATCTGTGAGGCAACAGTACTAACCACTGAGCCACCATGCTGCCCCTGCTAAGGAATACTGCCCTTAGTCTCAGTTAAGGAGAAAGTCCTATCCGGATACCTAATTCTGTATACCATTATTTATTCAAGTAGGAAAAAAGGTTGGCACAACTTCATGGACTGAAGGGGCTGTGTTGTGCTATACTGTTCTATGTTCTATTAGTATTTGGTCAAATAAAGACTAAGTGTGAGTGGTCTTGTGTCTATTTAGGGCTCAGCAGTTGATGATTGGAATGATTCGGAAAATGATGCAACAGACTCCACCAAATAAAAAGGTGAGAGTAATTTTAACAAACATATTTTAAAACAGCTTCAGTCATTGCACAGGTGAGATTTTATCAGCAAAGAGGCCAAGGTGGATTGGAAACCCAGTAATCAGAAGAAAAAGAAATAGCTCCTGACCTTTTATGTGTTTGAATGTATATATGTTATGTAATTGAGCTTGCCTCAACTTATAGGTGTTCATTGAATGAGTTGTATGGTGCTGTCTCAGTAAAGCACTCTAAGGCTGTACTTCAAAGTCCTAATGCACACAATGCATGTGTTTTCTAATAATATTTTGTGGGCTTTCATATATGGTGGGCAAAGCAGATGCATTTAAGAGATATGATGCGGAATACATGTGATTGAATGAATTCACTCCTGAGAAAGGCATATCTTAAAATAAACAAATTGCAGGTTACATCATATTTCATCCAACCTCCAAATGCTTGCAATGACAAGCCTCTCATACAGTTTTATGAATTAGGAAAATTGTGTTGCACTCTGGAGCTGCATACCAGAAGGTGAGGCTGAAATTAACTGTGTTGATAACCAGGAAGTGGTGTTTGTCTCATGTCTCTTGGTGGCATACGTGTTCAATATATATGTGCTGTATATGCATGTAATACTGCAGTGTTAGTAAGGCAAATGTTTCTTAGCATAAACCGTATTGGCTTAACTATTTACTTTAAGTAATTTCACCCATTTAAAGTATCCATTAATTCATCATGAGGCATTTAACACATTGAAAGTGGACATAAGTCACATGCTAGGAGAAAGTGAGGACTGCAGATGCTGGAGATCAGAGTCGAGAGTGTGGTGCTAGAAAAGCAGGTCACGCAGCATCCAAGGAGCAGGAGAATCGACGTTTCGGGCACAAGCCCTTCATCAGGAAATAAATTACACGCTGTTTTCAGGTCAGACATCATGCAAATTGTTTCCTAATAATCTGTGCTGTGCTTGTATTTTCTAGCAAGATCGGAAAACATCATCTTCAAACCAAAATAAATTTATGAGAATAGTCAGCACTGAGATAGGTCAGAGAAATCCACACTGGTTATCATTTGACAATGGTACCATCAATCCCAACAAAGAACAAGGTAAGAATTGTGTGCCAAAGACTAAAGTGTTCTTCTACGTCAACATTTAATTTATTATGATCTTTATTATCACGGAAATTCAAATGGTGATCTGACCTTATAGTAGAAGACCTCTAATATAAGAAAAGCAAAGACGAAATTTAAGATTATTATTTCAGTTTAAAATCCTTAACCTTTTGCAATAGTCTAAATAAATATAAATTGGACCTTTTCCCTCAATTTATTCTGTAAAGAAGGTGACATCCAATTGAGATGACAGTTTGGATTCATCAAATATTATTTGATGTTGCCTCAAATCATTCATGCTGGCTGGGCCCCAAATTTTGCATACAGCATCACTAGCTTTACTTCGCTTTTGTATTTGAATCTGAAAGGTCCAGTTATTGTTTTATTTCTAACATTTTAATTTAATTTATTTTAGATGACAAGTCTCCTGGCAATTGCTTTACATTAATACCCTACTCATTGGTCAGGCCATGCCACCCACCATCTCTGCGACCAGTGATAATAGCACCCACTCGCATTGGAAAAATTGTGCTTGAGAAGCTGAAAGACCTAGTTGAGTATGAGAAATGTAAAACTGGTAAGGATCGTCTGAGCCATAAATATACCACATTTTGATGAAGCAAAGGAACAGAATCAATAATTAATTACAAATTTCAGTGAATCAGAGGCATTCACCTCTAGCCTCTGTTTCAATTTCCATCATTGTTGGAAATTAATGGAAGAAACTTTAGACCTGATTTGGACTATATTACTCTGAGTGTACTTGGGTTGAACAGCGGTTTGTAGAAGTGTTTTGTTTAACTGATACTCTAGATTTTGATAAGAAAATCATTTAGTTGTAAACCCAAGTATTTATTTAGTAATCATTTAGTTGTAAAATCATTTAGTTGTAAACCCAAGAAAATCATTTAGTTGTAAACCCAAGAGTACTGTACCCAATCTGAAGGAAACGGCCTACAGGTAGTCCTTGATTAATGTGGCTTCACCACAACACGGGGCTTTTTTTAACTTTAAGACCATAAGGAACAGGAGTTTGGCCCCTTTGACCTGCTCTGCCATTCAATGCCATCATGGCTGATCTGACATTCCTTTCGTCCACTTTCATGCCCTTTCCCTGTCATTTTCTATTCATCATTGCAATAAGTGGGTCTGATTCATGAAAATGTGGCCCTTACCCAACATCCAGCAGCATGAAGGAATAAATGTAAGCCAAATGTCAGCATTCCTGGAAAGGTTCTTCTTCATTCCACTAATTTTAGTCATTGACTGGTATCTCTCATGTATGCTGGCTCCTATGTGCTGTAGCCATGAAAGCAAAGAAGCTGTAGCTAAGAACAGTAGGAAATCAATCCCAGTAAGTGTTAAATTAGATGTGCTGCCTAGATTTGAGCATGGTGAGTGAAACATGGATAGCCAAAGAGCATTGGGTCTCAACTGACATACTTTCCACTTCCAGATAAGCAATCTTGTCTATTTGGCAAGAATCATTAAAAGATATTCTTTTTAAATAATTTTCATGTTTATTTTGGCATTTTATATTAACTTTGTGCTTGTATTCTATATTTGGTTAATGTTCTGAGAATGTAACCTGAATCACATAGGTGTCCAAAGGAATATATGTTTTGAATTACGCAGTTTTACTTAATGGGGAACTATCATGTTAATCCAGGATTAACTGTATCATGTCTGCAGAGCACACAGCAACACCCAAAACATGTTAATACTTGTTTATAAAAATATAGATACATAGTAGAGACCTCTTTAATTTGTAAGTTTCATGTATTGTTCATAATATTTCAAATACACTGAATTAGACTTGTAATTTGTTTTAGAGTGCTTGAATAGTACAGAGTATGCTGCAAAAGACAGAAAAGGAGATATTTTGGGTGTGACTCAAGTACAGAATCTACTTCGCTCCTGTTACACACGGACAGCTGTAGAGGCTGTAGTTGCTAAGGTAATATTGGTGCTTTCTCTTATGACTGATTTGGGTTTTGGATATTTGTGTACACTTCTTGCTTTCCCATTATAATCCTTGCCCTTTATACCCACTTTTATCCATAGTTCATCTTTATCCACTTTTAATATCAATAGACGGGAAAGAGTGACCACTAGGCATAGGAATAAAAGTAAGTCATTTGGCCCATCAAGTTTGCTCTGCCATTCAATGAGATCATGGCTGATCTGATAATCCTCAGCTCCCCTTTCCTGCCTTCTCCCCATAGCCCTTGATTATCTTACTGATACATCAAATCTGTCTATCTAAGTAATGTGTATACCTACCAAGCCAACCTCTACAGCTCTCAGTGGTAAAGAATTCCACAGGTACATTATTCTCTGAGAGAAGAAATTCCTCCTCCTCTCTATCCTAACTTGGTGATCCCTTACTCTGTGATTATACCCTCTAGATTTAGACTCTTCCACAAGAGAAAACAACTGTTCGTATCTACCCTATCAAGCCCCTAAGAATCTTGCATGTTTCATTAAGGACTCCTCTCACACTTATAAATTCCATTGAGTACAGGCTCAAATTATTCAAACTCTCCTCTTAAGAGAAACCTTCCATCCTTGGGATCAACCTAGTGAACCTTCTCTGGACTGCGTCCAATTCCAGTATGTCTTTCTTTAGGCCAAAACTGTTCACAGTATTCTATGTATTGTGCCTGGTATAGTTTCAGCAAGACTTCCCTATTTTTATTCTTTATTTCATTTTCCTATTCTCATTGTTTTCCATTGCTTTTGTGCTTTCAGTCTAGTGAATTAGTAAACAAATTAACAAACTTTACTGAATTTTGGAAGACAAATATAAGTGTCACAAAATGAGATTGAATTTACGATTTTCTACCACAAATAACACCAGGTTTGTTTAATTATATGAACCGACTTGATAATTGTATACTTACACGTTTTATCTATTCCTTTTTTAAGAACAAATGAAACAATAGGATAAGCAACACACATTTATCACATCAAGCCATCAAACATCAATAAATAACACACTCTCCAACTGGCATGAACTTCACCACACATATTAAATCTTGCAAGGAAGAAAAACACACCTACTTAAGTTTTATTTAACTTCAAACCAACATCGAAGAAGATGAAAAGCTAAGGAAATATTATTGGATGACTAAAAGTGGAAAATGTATGTTTCCCTTCCCAATCTCATGATACTGGTAGCAAATAAAGGTTACAACTCTCAAATAATCAAAGATAAAAAGGAGACTTTCTCTATTCATATGGCTCAGTTCACCTGTAGACAGTGTTCTTACCACTGATTTAACGTGGAAGGTTTTGCATTGCATTTCTAATTTCATTTTTATTTATATATTTGTTCTCTTTCATTTGTGATATTTATCATCTTTTTCCATGTCACTTGGCTTCCACTCCAAAAAGAAGTTTCTCTTCATTTAAGAAGAGTTTAATAGATATATTGAACAACCCATCTAACCCTCTCCGCACCCACCTATCCAGTGCCTCAACAAAATAGATGTTTCTCATTAAGAAACATTGGCAGTAACCTTGGAGAGTGACCAAGCTTATTTCTGTTTTGAATTGACAACAACAAATCTATATTTCCTTCCGAGGTCATTGGATTATGTTGATGAATGGAAACAGTGACCAGGTTTATTACCACAAAGCAGGGGAATTAGGTGAATTGTGAAGTGTCTACCATTGCTTCCAGTAAAATCACTTAATTCAGCTTGGACCAGAGGTTTTACCTGGGATCTTCTGAGTCAGTTAAACTTTGCTACTTGCTGTTTTACTAGCTGAGCTATTGGGTATGCAGTCCTAAGGTCTAATTACATTTGTTGCTGAGCTAATTGTGATTTGAATTAATCAATCAGTTTTAAATCTGAAATAATAATTTTCATATAAAGCATATTCTACATAATTCCATAGCTACTTTTCTATTTCTGTAAAAATTAATTGATTGAAAACAAAATTTAAAAGAATATTTTGGCTTTTGTAATGTTTAATTACAGAATGCCCATTGCCTATTGGAACTTGGGCTGGATTGTGTGAAGCGATTACATAAGGTGGAAATCTACCCCATTGTCATCGTCATCCATCTCTATGAGAAAAACATTAAGAAAATTAAGTAAGTCAAACTGTTGTATCTGATCGGATGATGCCACCTTCTAAAACAGTGCTGCTGTCATGGGTTCCTTCTTCCATAACTGTGGTTGACAGGGTCCTCAAATGCATTTGACCTATCACCTGTGTTTCCGCCCTTGCTCCTTCCCATCACTCACAACTGTGAGATCAGATTCCCATAGTTCTCACTTTTCATCCCACTAGTCTCCACATTCAAAGGATCATTCTCCACCATTTCAGACAACTGCAGCAAAATGCCACCACCAAACACATCTTCCCTTCACTCCCCCATCTGCACTTCACAGGGATCGTTTCCTTTGGGACACTCTAGTCCATTCCTTGACCACCATCACCCTACCTTCCCACAGCATCTTCCCATATACCTGCAGAAGGTGCAACAGCTGCCCCTTCACCTCCTCCCTGTTCACATTCCAGGGGCCTTTCCAGGTGAAGCAGCATTTCACCTGTATTGTGTATTGTATTCACTGCATCCAATGTGGCCTGGTCTGCACTGGAGAAATCAAATGCAGACTGAGTGACCACTTTGAAGAACACCTCTGGTCCATGCGCAAGCATGACCCTGACCTTTCTGTAGCCGGTCATTTTAAGACAGCGTCCTGCTTGCATGCTCACGTCTGGCCTTGGCATGCTGCAATGCTCCAACAAATTACAGAGGAAACTGGAGGAACAACATCTCATCTTCGAACTAGGTGCTTTACAATGTTCTGGGCTCAATATTGAGTTCAACAATATTGTGAACCCATTCCTCTCCTTTCTTTTAGCTTTGCCTGTTACATTCTCTGTGAGTGTGTCCTCTCTCCCCTCTCCCCACTCCAGTGGGACTGTCTGTTCTTTCCAGTCTTGCAGTTAGACACATCATTGTACTATCATTCTCACATTCCAATCACTTAATCTGAATTATCAACACTCTTTCTACCACAGCACTCCAATTCAGTTCTGATAAAGAGTCATGTGGACTTGAAACATTAGCTAGCTTTCTCTCCATAGATGCTGCCTGATCCTCTAGTGATCTCCAGCAATTTTTGTTTTCAGTCTAAAAAAATTGGTCATTGCACTTCTGGGGACAGGTATCATTAGTAGAACAGATAATTTCAACCTCTACTCAGAAATGCAAAGTAGTTTTTCTCTGACAAATAATCAAGTCTGAATTAGAGTGGTGCTGGAAAAGCACAGCAGGTCAGGCAGCATCCAAAGAGCAGAAAAATCAACGTTTCGGGCAAAAGCCCTTCATCAGAAATAATCAAGTCTACCTGGAAAGGCTTGAGCAGTCAGTCTCTGACTTTATAGCAAGGCACACGTAAGTTTTTTTCTCACATGCTGTTAGATGAAAGGGCATCTAACTGATTGAGGGACTGCCCCATATTTTAAAGGAATAATTTGTACAACAACAGTAAGCAGTTCTTTAACATACATACAGCATGAGAGGTTCCAGTTATGGGCAATGACACTGTATGTAACACAGATATATGTAAATTTATATTATAGGAAAGTTTTCAAAATAATCCATTCATTTACATTTGACTCAATGCAAATTAGGGCATTTGAATGTAACATGCAGATGTGGAAGCTGGAGAGAAGGCACTTTCTTATTAGTGCCTGGTTAATTCAGATAGCAGGAGAGATGCATCACTACAGAGGTTCCCTATCACTGAACTGCTGACTCTGGTTCCTTTATTGTTACCAATTCATGAAAGTCCGTTTCAGCAGTATAACTGGGAGAAAATTGCTCTCCCACCATATGAAATGGGCAAGTACTCTACTTAAAAATTCTTATATTCATACCCACTAAACATTTTCACAAATAATTAAATATGTCCTTTAACATCTCATTCATCAGTAATGTATCAAATTTTACACCTTTAAGAAAAATAATTATCCTTTAAGAAAAACAATAATTTAAATCAATTAAAAATGGTCAGGACAAACTCATTTTTTTTATATGCTATCATGCTGATGCAATAACCAGGAAACATATTTCAAAAGGGATGTAGAAATTTTGAGAACACTTGAACTATGTGAATATTTTTGTTCCTGTTAGGAAGCCAATCATTAGGCAGGTGCATTGGAGCATCCTTGAATGAACTTAGTCATGACGGTCTCTCGAGACCTAAACAAAGTCAAGATATCTGGAATCCCATATGACTCTTCCTTGGAACTGAGTTGGACTTTAACTTTTTGTAAGATTGTCAGAAGTCATTGTCCTGATGCAAATTGTGTCAACCAGAGTGCACTAACATTAAATATTACTGACAACTGCATACAGCATGATTACTTCCTTTAACCATTCTCAACTGTGGCTTCACAACCAAAAAGTTACAAAATAGTACCATGTGTGAGCAAATGTCATTTCCTGAGTCTGTATGCACATCAAATACACTGCAACTTTGTGCACACCCATTTTTTTGTTTTTCAAATGACACCGAGTGCAGATGTAAGGAAGGAACAGATATGATCTTTTATTATAGTTTCTTCTTGATTAGTTGCAACCTTTCCTCTTGTTTGCCAATAGCCAGATCTCTAAAGTTCCCTATTCATCAGCTGCTTTAAATCTTTCGACAGGGAAATTGCAAATAAAGGAGCCACATTTGTACAGGCAAGTTTATTAACATACGTGCAGTTTGTGTACAAGTCTTTTGATTTTAGTAAACTTATATTGAATGAAAAATGTTTTGGGCATGCAAAGTTTTGCAGCCCAAAATAACCTTTAGTTGATGAGAAGGCACCTGTTGGAATGTTCCAATAGCATTGTAAGTTAAGACGTTCATTAAATGTTTGATATTTAATTAATTTACTCTGTAACTTATTGAAGACTAATTACACTGTTAGTTGACCAAGTTAATTGATGATGGTGGAAGGGTTTCAAGAAAGTATCTGAAATTCTGGTCAAAAAGATAGTTCTGGGAAAGATTTTGAATTCTAGGGCATTACAGCATGGTGGCTCAGTGATTAGCACTGCTGCCTCACAGCACCAGGCTCCCAGGCTCAATTCCAGCCTCGGGCTTTGTGGAGTTTGCACATTCTCCCCGTGTCTGTGTGGGTTTGCTCCAGTTTTCTCCCACAGTCCAAAGATGTGCGGGTTAGGTGATTAGCCATGGTAAATTGCCATGGGTTAGGTGCATTAGTCAGAGGGAAATGGGTCTGGGTAGGTTACTCTTCGGAGAGTCGGTGTGGACTGGTTAGGCCGAATGGCCTGTTTCCACACTGAGGGAATCTAATCTAATGATAGAATCCCTGGTACCAATCTGCATCCTTGCTTGTATGAAATCATTACAATCTTGTTACTGCTTCAAAGTGTGACAATGATCACATATGGGAGAAAGTGAGGACTAAAGATCTGTAGAGTCAGAGGTGAAAAGTATGGCGCTGGAAAAGCAATGCAGGTCAGGCAGCATCCGAGGTGCAGGAGAGTTGATATTTCGGGCCTAAGCCCTTTATCAGGAATGATTGCTTATGCTTCGGTATACTAGAAATCCTCTCGTCCTTTTTTTTTGCCAGAATAAAGAACGATAAGGGATACAGTTTACGACTACTTACACAAATTTGCTGATGAATGGGTGATAATTAATCAGACTAGATTTTTTTTTTTACAGGAGTCTTGTGCATAGAACAGACTTAAGTATAGGTAAAGTCACCATAGGCTTCTCTCTCAATAGAGAGAGAGATGACTGTTGGTGGTTTAACTTAAGACTCACCATGCTTCCGGGGAGAGGTTGAGAAGGAAAGTCCTTCATTGTAACCTCAACCAATATGGGAATTGAACTCTCACTGTTGGCATCACTGTGCTTTACAAACTAGTCATCCATGTAACAGCACTGCCTGGCAATGCACATTTCCACAGTTAAAGAGGAGCTCATTCAGCACCTCAAGCTGGTTGCATACAAATATGTGGAAATCATGCAGCCCATCAACACTATTGAACAAGAAATATTCTTCAGTAATATTACATTTTCAGGTAGATGGCAAGTTTTACAATTACATGGAAACATGTTGGTTAGGAATATAGCTGGTTCTTGGTGTGCCAAGATGTTGCGACAGGCTGTACTGTTCACAGCTGAAAATGTGTTGCTGGAAAAGCGCAGCAGGTCAGGCAGCATCCAAGGAACAGGAGAATCAACACTTCGGGCATAAGCCCTTCTTCAGGAATCTGAAGAAGGGCTTATGCCCGAAATGTCGATTCTCCTGTTCCTTGGATGCTGCCTGACCTGCTGCGCTTTTCCAGCAACACATTTTCAGCTCTGATCTCCAGCATCTGCAGTCCTCACTTTCTCCTGTATTGTTCACAGGGTCTGCACATTGAGTCACATTTTGATAACACATTAAGTGAACTGACCCTGCGTGGCAATGACATCTGCAATGGGGGAGCACTAGCAAGTGGTTGAGAAGGTTTGTCCCCTCCATAAATTCCAGCTGCTCGTTTTCTGTCCTGTACTAAATCCCATTCATCTAGAACGTTCATCTTTCTAATCTACATCTCTCGCCACTATTATAAATATACTCAACACTAATCCTAATCACTCATCCATGGCTTAACATTTGCCCCACATCAATTTCCATAGTGAAATGTCTTGGAATGGTTTTCATATTAAAAACATTGAATTAATATGATTGTACTCCAAACCGGACTCCCAATTCATAACAGTACTATTTATTTGATACTGTCCAAGGCAACCACTTTGACTTATGTCATTACATCCTTTGTGACTGAGGTTTGAGGTTTTTATGCAGTTCTTCATCTTTCAGGATTCAGTTCTGTTGTGGCAAAAGATACATTGATGTATTCTTGATTTGTTTAGGAAGATCTTGCAGAAATATGGAGTGACAGAGGATTTACTATTGCAGTGTTCTCGAAGGGAAGAGTCTTGCTTGGACACATTGCCATGCCTGTACAACAGCATTGCCGATGGCTGGAGTGATCTTGATTCACTTGTCAACTTAGTCAAAGCTGCAGTAAAGGATGAACAAAAGAAAATTGTCTGGATTGAAGACCCACTCTAATGTGTTTGTCCAAGGATTGGGCGCAAGCATAGCTGAAGGATTATTAAGTAGCGAGTGAACTATCCCTTCTTAATACATGGGTATAGAAATAAATTATCTTTGGTATGCTTTCAGAAAAGGATTGTGTTAAATTTTCATGCATACCACTGGAAACACATGTTTCTATTAAATATAAACGTCAATAATCTATTTTGAGTGTGCTTTCTTTGTGCAGCTCCTGCCATTCCCTCTCTTCTACTGGTTGGGAATCATAGTAGCTTTGAGAGGAAAAAAAAAAAAGAGGAACACTCTTATTGGGTATTGAACAAAAATAAAAGCACTTACTTCATTTGTGGGGTACAGTTATTCTGTGAATGCTGACTAAGAAACAATTTATTTGAATAAAAGCAGTCTACTCAAAATGTTTGAATATTTATATAGAAACAAGCAGTTGTGGTGGTGGGAATATTTCCAATTAATTTCTATGATAATGATTAAAGTTATAGAAAGATATTTGTAAAGATATTACATAGGATATTTTATTGCAATTAGCAAACGGGCTCCTGCAAGAAGGCAGCTCACAATCATTTTCTCAAGGGAAATGAAGGAGCTTGGTAATATGTATTAAAAATTGCAAGCAGATGGAAAGTGTTGGCAAGTAGCTGTAAGCTTAGTGCTGGTGCACAAGGCCCAGGGTATCTAAAACCGTCCTTGTGAGGCAAGAGTAGCATTTCCTATCCCGGGTTGATAAAAATTGAAAAAGACTGATCCTTTCAGGATTCCTCTTATTCTAATTACTTTTAGCAATAGGGATACAGGGCTTTCCTGATCGGGACATCTTATTAAAATAAGAGTCAGGCTATCACTGTATCATTGGACTCCAATTTGTAAATTATTAAATAAACAACCTGGTCAAAGGAGCAGGTTAAAACTTACTACAATTACCACAAATATTGCCCTGATCAGTGGCACCCACATCTCAAAAAATAGTAATTTTAAAAAAACAGAAACATCATTCCTTTTTTCCATACTTTGTAAAGTCTTAAGATTTTTTTTCCATGTTTAAGGAAGATTTATAGAAACAAAAGTTGTCAATGGGATACAGTTGCAATGATAAAACAATTTGACACCTGTGAATGCATGCAGTAGCAATTTGGTTATATGAATTAGCTTTGTGCATCATAAGTGAGAGCCATTTTAGTATTTGTCTTAATATTACTTATAGCCAAATACTTATGCTGCCATCTGTTGTTTCACTATTAATTGGAATGTTGTGTATTTATTTATATGTACAATATCTATTTAAAATGTTTGCTTTTTATACAGCTGCATGCTTGCATGCACTAAAACCTCTGCAGGAGTCCATTTTCTTTCGTATGAAACAGTCATTATATTATTTAAATACTCGAGATGTTTCAAGTGACATGTTAGATTTGCTTGAACCACTGTGATATTGTGAACAATACTGTAAATATTTGAAGGTGAGAACTGAATGGACCGTAATCTAAGATGTACCATTATAAATCATCATCCAATTGTTTCCAAAAGATCAAATATGTAACACCTTGAAATTGTTTAAATATATAAGTTGAATAATGGACATCCCTAAAAAGTGATAAATATTTTTGTATCTCAGAGATGCATTATCCAATTTCTGTCAGTTAAATAATTTAAGTAAACTAATTTGTCTCCTTTACATACAGAAAATATTGTTGTTAGGCCATATTTCAAAAACCAAATAGTCATCCCTGTTCATAATCAACTCTGTTTCTATTTGTCTTTCATTATATTGAAATATGTACATGAAAAATTGTACATAAAGACTGGGCTTGGAAATATGTATTAAAAATTGCAAGCAGATGTAAAGTGTTGGCAAGTAGCTGTAAACTTAGTGCTGGTGCACAAGACCCAGGGTATCTAAAACCGTCCTTGTGAGGCACGAGTAGCATTTCCTATCCCGGGTTGATAAAAATCGAAAAAGACTGATCCTTTCAGGATTCCTCTTATTCTAATTACTCTTAGCAATAGGGATACAGGGCTTTCCTGATCGGGACTTCTTATTAAAATAAGAGGCTATCACTGTATCATTGGACTCCAATTTGTAAATTATTAAATAAACAACTTGGTCAAAGGAGCAGGTAAAAACTTACTACAATTACAAGATAAACTGAATTAAAAATCAACCATTTCTATTTCTATTTGTCACATGTATGTTTTCTAGGTTCTCACCTTTTCCTTTGACCTGTACCCAGGCCAACAAATGTCCACTCACCTCCACCTGTGTGTTTCTTTCCAATTTCAGAAATCTCTTTAATTCCACTGAGTTCCTCTAGACAAAATGTGAGCCTATATAGAACAAGCTCTGCCTGACTTTTCAACAAGTATGTCGAGCACAGTCTGACTTATGCTTCTCTCTGCCATCCTCTTCTTCTATAAAAATGACTATTTTGGTGCTTCCTCCTTTCACTTTTATTATTATATACTACATTGCTTCCAATTTCCAGCTCCCTTTTATGGCATTCCAACTCTAGATTTTTCTTTCTTGAATTTCTATCTTTGTCTCCCATTAGATTTTCAATAAGCATCTATGCAAATTTGGTGATAGTAAGTGCAGTTTTCCTTATTTAAGTCTTTCATATATATTTGTAAATTGTAATCCCAGCACTGAATTCTGTGGGCGTTCCACGATTTACACATAGCCATTCTGAATATGTCCTCCTTATCCAAACTTTCTGTAATCTATTCATTAGCTAATCCTCTATCAACACTATGGGATCTTTTTAAGTAGTTTTACATTCAGTATTTACTTACTCTTCAGCCATATTAATTATACACTGTTTGGGCTTTAGCTGTATCTGTCAATTTGTTACAATGTGAATTTATCTGGCACTAGTGAATTTATCTGGCACTGAATGCAAGAAGGGATAAATCAGGTAAAAATTTGGACACAAGCATATATTGGTGTCACTGGGGTATTTATGTTGGCATGATTTTTTTTTCTGAAGTGCACTGTGGAGCCAGTATTTTTGTATTGATTTCAGATCTGATTTGTAATTTTTTCCTGTGCTTCCAACTGCTTAAATTTCACTTCTGAGAAACATTATTTTTCTGGGCCACAGCTGATGAGAATTTTTCAGTTTTGTTGATTTGCAAGCCCTTCTATTGCCTTTCCAATGATATTTAGCTGGTATGATGCCAAAAATAGGTGTTAGGTCCCTTCAACATGACTCACTCACGAGTCTTTAACAGCCGTGTGGCACCAACCACAAAGTGTTGATTCTAAAAAAAACTCTTCTTGTGAATCAATGTCCAGTCAGCAGAAATGAAGGTAAGGAGCAGGACATTTAGAGGGATGTGAAGAAAAATCTTTCGACCCAGAGGTTGGTGGGAATCTGGAATTGCCTTTAAGGGTACTGGGGGCAGAAACCCAGAGAACATTTAAGATGTGTACACCTGCTATTCTAAAACATACAAGGTTATGGGTTAAATGCCGGAAAATGGGATTAAAATAGTTAGGTGGTTGTTTTTGATCATTGCAGACTCTATGGACCAAAGGGCCTTTTTTCTGTGCTGTAGATGTATAACATGCTAATTCAATTATGCCAGAACAAAAAAACCCTGGAATTTTCTCCCCTTTCCACCCTGTGTGTCTGCATTGGAAGAATGTAGTTGGTCTTGCTGTAGTATAGGGTTCTACTATTTTGGGCACAGCAGCGTACAAAATTCTCAGAGCTTCTATGAAAACCATTGCATGCGCCCCCACATTAAAAAATGGCCCAGACTTTGCTGGTAACGGTAAAGGAATAATGCTGATTGTTCACTTTGCTGACGAAATTTGTTTCTGACTTCTGCGTGAAGATATGTTCTCATTGAACACCTGATCGCTTTACAGATATCTGACAGCATGGCAATAAACAGGTAAAGTGGTGCACATAATCAGACTTCAGAAACACAGTGGCTAAACCAGGAAGTACAACTCATGTAAATTTTTTTCAGAACATGAAATAATTATCAGGAAAGCTAGATGGGGTTATAAGAAAATTAAAGTCAGAGTCAGAAATGTACAGCACGGAAACAGACCCTTCAGTCCAACCTGTCAATGCCGACCAGATATCCCAACCCAATCTAGTCCCACCTGCCAGCACCCAGCCCATATCCCTCCAAACCCTTCCTATTCATATACCCATCTAGATGCCTTTTAAATGTTGCAGTTGTACTAGCCTCCACCACTTCCTCTGGCAGCTCATGCCATACACACACTACCCTCTGCATGAAAAAGTTGCCCCTTAGGTCTCTTTTATATCTTTCCCCCCTCACCCTAAACCTATGCCCTCTAGTTCTGGACTCCCCCACCTCAGGGAAAAGACTTTGTCTATTTATCCTATCCATACCCCTCATGATTTTATAAACTTCTATAAGGTCACCCCTGAGCCTCCGACACTCCAAGGAAAACAGCCCTAGCCTATTCAACCTCTCCCTATTGCTCAAATTCTCCAACCCTGGCAACATCCTTGTAAATCTTTTCTGAACTCTTTCAAGTTTCACGACATCTTTCTGATAGGATGGAGACCAGAAACACATGCAGTATTCCAAAAGTGGCCTAACCAATGTCCTATACAGACGTTACAAGACCTCCCAACTCTTGTACTCAATACTCTGACCAATAAAGGAATGCATACCAAACGCCTTCTTCACTATCCTATCTATGGGCGACTCCACTTTCAAGAGTTATGAACCTGCACGCCAAGGTCTCTTCGTTCAGCAACACTCCCTAGGACCTTACCATTAAGCGTATAAGTCCTGCTAAGATTTGCTTTCCCAAACTGTAGCACCTGGCATTTATCCAAATTAAACTCCATCTGCCACTTCTCAGGCCATTGGCCCATCTGATCAAGATCCCGTTGTAATCTGAGGTAACCTTCTTCTTTGTCCACTACACCTCTACCTTTAGAGGATCCAGACATACTAACTATACCTCTTATGCTCACATCCAAATCATTTATATAAATGATGAAAAATATTGGACCCAGCACCAATCCTTGTGGCACTCCACTGGTCACATGCCTCCAGTCTGAAAAACAATCCTCCACCACCTCTGTCTTCTACCTTAGAGTAAGTTCGGTATCCAAATGGTTAGTTCTCCCTGTATTCCATGAGATCTAACCTTGCTAACCAGGCTGCCATGGGGAACCTTGTCGAACGCCTTACTGAAGTCCTTATGGATCACGTCTACTGCTCTGCCCTCAAAAAGCCTCTTTGTTACTTCTTCAAAAAAACTCAAGTTTTTGACTCATTATTTCCCACGCACAAAGTATTGACTATCCCTAATCAGTTCTTGCCTTTGCAAATACATGTACATCCTGCCCCTCAGGATTCCCTCCAACACCTCACACCACCGACATCAGGGAACTACAGACCGGTGAGCCTGACTTGTCCATACCACCTTTCTTAAACAGTGGCACCACGCTAGCCAACCTCCAGTCTTCCGGCACCTTGCCTGTGACTATCAATAATACAAATATCACAGCAAGTGGCCCAGCAATCACTTCTATAGCTTCCCATAGAGATTGAGGGTACACCTGATCAGGTCCTGGGGATTTATCCACTTTTATGCATTTCAAGACATCCAGCACTTCCTCCTTTAGATTAGATTTAGATTACTTTAGATTACTTTACAGTGTGGAAACAGGCCCTTCGGCCCAACAAGTCCACACCGACCCGCCGAAGCGTAACCCACCCATACCCCTACATTTACCCCTTACCCAACACTACGGGCAATTTAGCATGGCCAATTCACCTGACCTGCACATCTTTGGACTGTGGGAGGAAACCGGAGCACCCGGAGGAAACCCACGCAGACACGGGGAGAACGTGCAAACTCCACACAGTCAGTCGCCTGAGGCGGGAATTGAACCCGGATCTCTGGCGCTGCGAGGCAGCAGTGCTAACCACTGTGCCACCGTGCCGCTCCTCTGTAATATGGACATTTGTCAAGATGTCACCATCTATTTCCCTACATTCTATATCTTCCATGTCCTTTTTCACAGTAAATACTGACGCAAAATACTTGTTTAGTATCTCCCCCATCTCCTGCAGCTCCACACAAAGGCAGCCTTGCTGATCCTTGAGGGGCCCTATATGCACCCTAGTTACCCTTTTGTTCTTATGTATTTTAAGAAGGTTTACTAAAAGAAATTCTAGCATATATGAAGGAATGACACTGCAGCACTTGTAGAATCATTAGTAATTATTACTTCTCACACCATTAGAAAATAATTTACACCTGAATGCACCATCCCTAACCTTAGAACCAAAATGAATACCTGAGCACACCCCCATGTTATATTCTATTAGCTGTTTTGTTTACCACCTGACTAACCTGATCTTTGGAATCATTTTGTGGCAGTTTACATGCCTGCCTGATTTTGCGTCATCAGAAATATTAAATATATTATTCTCAGAACGTTTGGCCAAGTCATTAATATTATTGAGAGCAAAGTACCCAGCACTGATCTCTGTGATCTCTCCAGCAGTTAGTCTGCCAACTTAAGTGTAATGTTAATCTTTCTTCTCTGCTTCCTGTTAATCAATCTTTCAACTCCATAAGTTCTTTTGTATGGCACTGTAGCAAATGCTTTCTAGAAATCTACAAATACACTTCTATTGATTCCCCTTGATCTATCCTACTCAAAGAAAAACAAAACTTTGATCAACATTTCTGCCATTTTCTTATTCTTTATGATTTCTTCAGTGCTATGACGAACAGTGTGCCACTAGGATCAGTGCTGTGTCCACTGTTGTTCATCATTTATGTAAACAATTTGGATGAGAATATAGGAGGCATAATTAGAAAGCTTGCAGTTTACACAAAATTGGTGGTAGAGTGGACTGTGAAGAAGGTTATCTATGAGTACAATGGAATTTTGATCAACTGGATCAGTAGACTGAGGAATGGCAGATGGCATTTAATTCGCATAAATGCAAGGTGTTGCATTTTGGCAAGACAAGCTAGGGGTGTGCGACTGAACAGCGTCCTAGGGGTACAGGTATATAATTCCTTCAAAGTGGCATTACAGATAGGGCAGCTAAGAAGGCATTTGGCATACTGACTTTCATCAGTCACAACACTGAGTACAGATGTCAAGTTAAAGCTGTAGAAGACATTGGTAAGTACTGTGTACAATTCTGGTCACCCTGATAATAGGAAGGATGCCACAGGTGCAAAAAATATTACAGAGAGTGTGATGCTGGAAAAGCGCAGCAGGCCAGGCAGCATCTGAGTAGCAGGAGAATCAACGCTCCAGACATGAGCCCGTCTTCAGGAATGAGGCTGGTGTGTCAAGTGGGCTGAGATAAAAGGTGAGGGGGGGAAAGAGGGGGAGAAGAGGGGTGCTGGGAATACAATAGGTGGAAAGATGTGAGGGTGAGGAGCCACATGGGATGAATGTAGATTTCTCCAGCTTCCTCATTTCCCCTCCCCCCACCTTATCTTCGTCCCAACCCCCGGATTCAGCACCGCCCTCTTGACCTGCAATCTTCTTCCCGACTTCTCCGACCCTACCCCCCCCCCTCCATCCGGCCTATCACCCTCACCTCTTTCCACCTATCGTATTCCCAGAACCCCTCCGCTCCACCCCACCTTTTATCTCAGCCCACTTGGCACACCAGCTTCATTCCTGAAGGGCTTATGCCCGAAAAGTTGATTCTCCTGCTCCTCGAATGCTGCCTGGCCTGCTGCGCTTTTCCAACACCACACTTCAACTCTAGTCTCCACCATCTGCAGTCCTCACTTTCTCCCAAAAAATATTACAGAATGTTAACGAGACTGGGAGGTTTGGGTTATATGGTGAGGCACGATAGGCTGGGACCTTTTTCCCTGGAGTGTTGGAGGCTGAGGAGTGACTTTATAGAGGTTTATAAAACAATGAAGGGCATCAGTAAGGTAAATACCATGATCATTTCTCTAAGGTAGGGAAGTCCAAAACTTGATGGCACAGGTTTAGGTTAGAGAAAAAAAGATTTAAAAGGGCGTGAGGGGCAACAATTTTACTCAGAGGGTGGTGGGTACATAGAACGAGCTGCCAGAGGATATGGTAGAGACAGGTACAATTATAACACTTAAAAGACATTTGGACAGGTAAATGAATCGGAAAGGTTTAGAGAGATATAGGCCAAAGTAGGAAAATGGGACTAGTTTAGTTCAGGAAACTTGGATGACATGGACAGGTTTGGCCAAAGGGCTTATTTCTGTGCTGTATGACTTGATGACATTTGGATCATTCACTCAAAGTTTGTCTTCAGCCACAAGGAGATGCTCCGAAACCGGACAGGAAACAAATTTTGGAACTAATGCAGCTGCAGACAACATACTTGGACAAATACAAGCCGACTCACATGATCCCATAGATGGACTGCAACATGAAGCTCAACCAGGTTTTTTTAAGCAGATCCAGCAGACAAACCCGATGATTTCTTTAGTAAAGATTTTAATAACTGCACATCACAAACACTAATTGATCTGTAGAATTCAACTGAGGAAGTATTGCCATACCTCAACAATCAAATGGCTGAACATTAAGCAGAAGGAACACAAGCATTCAAGTACTAATGGTAAGATCAGCATGAACAAAATATTGATTTCCTATTCCAACGGGATGGTTAAATGTAATAATTTCAAAACGCTATGGAAAATTACTTTCAATAATTACACTTGCTGAGATTAGCATATATTTGAAAAAAAATTGCAAATTGAGAAAATGTTGTCCTGATTAAGCATTTATACTTGACCAAAGTGTACCCCAGCAAAAGGAAATACTGCCAGCTTATTGTTGCACCACATGTTGCCTGAAATATTATTTAAAGTTTCATATTTTCTCAGCACCATTTATACCTGCAAATGTTTCAAATAAAAGGATGAGTTACATTCTGCATACAAATGCTCAACCTGATTAGCATTATAGTCTAAAATTATAGTCAAAACTATGAAGATACTAAAATAAAGAAATTATATTTTGACTCTATGACTAAGTGAGGTGGAATGAAAACTGGTGAGAAAAATAAAACTAAGGTATTTCAGTACAGCATGAATTGTTTTAGGACTTAATTTCACACTATTTTTCAGGTTTATATTGATCCTAAGAGACCACAAGATGCTAATTCAAAATATTTTTCTATTGTATTTAGTTTTTCCAATTTAAATAATTTTGAACCAAAATTTTCAATCTTGTTGGAGACTGTTACTGCCTGTCACTTTTGCATGCACAAAGGTTACTTTCCCCATGTCAACTCAAACCTGCATTTGAACATACACAATTTTAGTATCTTGAAGAGTCAAATAGGGCTGAACATCTGCACTTCTGACTTTAAGATGGAGGGAAGCTCATTTTTGAAGCAGCTGAGAATAGTTGGGGCTAAGTCAATTTAGAATTCAGATACAAAGTTCCTGTCATCACTGAAATTTCTGAATGGGGTTAAAATAGTACATGGAATAACTGAGAGTGCTAAAGGGTCACTGAATGTCACTAAATTAAAAACATTCTTACCTAATGATAGATATGGATATTGTGTCTTTTGGTCTGAAATTTGATGGATACAAACAATTTGTTAGAACTAAAATAATTGATAAACTATAAACTATGCCCATGATCAATAATTCCAGGTTAAAGCAAATCCCAGAAAAATTATTTATCTTGAATCTACTTTCTCTTGAATCAGAAACTAACTAATGAAGTTCAATAAAAGAAGATAAAACCTGACATGATCAATACCATGCGGGGAAAACATGAAAACTAAGTGAGGTCAAACCTAGTTACAAATTTTGTATCTTAAAAGTGGGAGATCATTATCATACTGTGAAATTATATTTGGTTTTCAGCTGCTCAGGTCATCAACTCAAGTTAAAACGGTTCTTGCTCCATCATTAAAAAAAAGGACTGAAAGTATGTCTCAGTGTGAAGGAGCCCAGCAACCCTAACTCTGTAACCAGTGGGAGTGTGGCTGAGGCCCAAGGTGCAAAGGGGACAGGAAAGCACTGCAGCCACAATCAACAATCAGGGATCTTGCGTATACATCACAAGGATCATGGAAGTCAGAAACATTCATCTCCACAAATTCCACAGTCAACAGCAAAGCTGAGATAAGATGGTTTTCCGCTATTACTTTACTCTGAATCGCTTGTAACAAAGGCTCAACCTCCTACTGCCAGGCATAGCAGGATCCTGCATGATGCTGACAAGATCATAATCTGCTCACAAATGCCTGATAAGTAACTCATTAATTGGTTAATATATTACCTGTCAACAACAGGCATGTTGCCACTGCAATTGCAGTCTCCCCTCCAAAAAAAGGGGATGGAACATATCGTAGAGTTGGAATAGCTTTGTTCTAAGCTGCAAAATTCAGTAGAAATGTAATAACTTCATAACTAAATACATCTGTCCTTTGTTTTAGCATATCCAATAAAGATAGTCCAAATCAATTTATTTTTAAATTAGAAAAATAAATCATTTCTCCGATAAAATATAGTGCCAAAGTTGTATTGGAACAGTTTCCTTACTTTTTTTTTAAGCAGGTGCAAAAAAGAACTACATAGCTTCAAAATTACAAAAAATGGATCTCCATGGATTAGCACAGTCTTAACTTGAGAAATAAACAATACATCGCAATGTTTATGAAAACGTTTGAGTCTATTAGCAGTCCAATAAGTTAAATAGTATCTGTCTGCTCACTTGACAGTGCAACTGTTTTGTGTAGATCAAACTCCTTTCATACTTACTAAAAGCAAAATATTCCATTGACAGGAATTTCTTTAATGGCCTGTTTAACTTTTTTTGTTGTTGCATCATTGTTGCAACATAATGAAAAATGTACAAAATCTGATTGAGTGCGGAATCCACAGGCTCAAATTGTCCAGTTGCTTATCACTCCTTAAATTTCCATTCTTGTCGACACATAGGACAATGCTGCTGCACCTGCTGGGAGTTCAGCCATTTCAAGATACAGTGCATATGAAAACAATGAGAGCACTGACCCCACACCAATGGGCAGTCATCTCCTGGAACTTTACCTGAAACACAAACATTTCTATAATCAGTTCATGCAATGTTTCCCAGCCCTTTTCCGTTATGCTACTAGTTCATGAATAATTAAAATGTCTATGCCCATTACGAAAGCAACATTTGAATCAAAAGATGCAAAATAACTTTGTTTTGGCAGCTGCAGCCCAAAAATGTTTTAACTAAAATTTAAATTCGATTTAGTTTATATCGGAGTTCAAATTCAACTGTAAGAAAATGTGAACAATAAAATGAAACCAGCTTTCATATTACTGAGGTTAAAATTTAATTTTCATGATTTTAAATATCTACCATTGCTCAGAAAGAAATTCCAGCCATGTATGTTCTATTTTATCAGCTATTGCAGTTCAGCCAACAAGAGCAGTCATAATTTTTCCACCCAGGTTTATATTAAGCACTGTTCAAACTATGATCTTGCAACTTTTAGGAATGATGATACAACTGAGCACAATGATTAGTTACTGTGTAAATGCAACAAATGCTAGAGATCACAGCAGGTCAGACAACATCCATGGAGATACAGCAAGCTAACGTTTCACGTCTAGATGACTCTTCATCAGAGTTAGCTCACGTTAACTGCAGTTCATTTCCCACATCTGTGCTCAGAGATTTACAGTAGTGCTCAGTCTAACAGTGACTAAGATTTTCAGGAAGGGTTCTGAGCTTTTCCAGAACTTTTGTTTTTGCTTCTAATTTATAGAATTCAATGTCCTTTCGGTTTTTATTTAAAATTTTCAACCTTGCTTTCAACTCAATCCATAATCTACACCCTACCAGCCCTACAAAATATTGCTTTAATTATGGCCTCAAGCACCCCAATTTTAATTACTCCACCTATGTCTTCAACTGCCCAGGCCCTGACATCTGAAATGCCCACCGGAAACATCGGTCTCTTTCTCTATGATGCTCCTTAGAAATCTATCTTTTGACCAATGTTTTTTGCCATCTGATCTAATAGCTCTTTATGAAAAATGATGGGACATGAAGTCACAAAGTCTCTGAAGAACCTCAAAACATTCAATTATTAAAGGTACTATATAAATGCACGTTGTAGTAGTATCAACTGCAGCTGGTGTGATGTAAATATACCTAGATATCTTAAGCGAGTGCGTTCAAACAGTGAAAAAAAATTACAATCCCAAGTCAGGATAAGGTTACCCCCATGTACTTGCTGGAGTTTGCAATGATTAAGGTGCAGCATTGCGTGAAAACAGTGTAGTACGGAGCACAGTACCAGTTCAATATACACCACGAGAAACAATTAACGGGAAAGTCAGTGTAATGAAACTTACTTCTATTACATTTTGTAAATGGCCACTTCTAAACCAGATTACAGCTCTTTCCCATTTATAATTACTATAGCGGAAAGGATAAATTGTTGACCAGAAAACACCTTTAGTGTAGTTCCTATTTCATATAATAACAGATTACATTTTGGATTATTACGCATCTTGTTTAAATCTGACAAAACCTTAATTTTGAAAATGAACTTGGATTAGCTTCTGTTCAACTATATGCACAGCATTTAAACAGAAAAACGTAAACAGGATTTAGGGGTTAGGTGTTGGGGAGGGATTAGGGGATCTCCAATCTCCTATTTTGGAGGCTCAGCCTCCCCCTCCTTTCCTCCATACTCTCCTCTATCCCTCTATCATTCCCCGTACTCACAGTCCGGGCAGCAGCCGTTAAACGCCGTGCGGCAGATGCCACAATTCTCGTCGTTAGCCACCCAGAACCAGGTAGCGATAGCGTTCCATCGCTTCACCTTGACTCGCATTGTGGCGGCTGTGAGGCCGAGGCCTGCGGTCACGAGCCGGGGGTGGGGGGATCGGGATCACGCTCCATTCATCAGGTCTGGCCTGTTTTTACCTTCACAATAAGCACTGAACGGAACACAATCTTTCGAATTACATTTCATTCGCCCCATCAACCCCAAAAAAAAACAAAATCCTAAAATGGGGGTCTGCACAACAACAGGGAAGTTTCAGAGTTTGGATTTTTCTATAATCGATTTTGTTTCTGGGTTTGATTCCCCGTGTCTGGAAGGTCCGTTCCAGGCGCTTTGATTGGGTCGATCAGCGCCTCGTTCTGATTGGCTGTTCCTCGTGACGCCTCTGATTGGTGGGTTTGAACAGAGAAGTGGGAGTTTGTGTTTCTTGTGTTAAAGGATTAGATCAATAGGAAGAGAGTTGATCCATTGGGAGAGATTCTGGATTAGTGGTGCTGGAAGAGCACAGCAGTTCAGGCAGCATCCAAGGAGTAGCGAAATCGACGTTTCGGGCAAAAGCCCTTCATCAGGAATAAAGACAATGAAGTACTGTCTGGCTAATGGGTGGGAGATCTCCTGAGGTGATGAGGTATGGTCTGGGAGATGATGGTTTGGTGATGGGGGGTGGGGTCATGGTCGAGGGGGCAGTAGGAAGAGGTGACCTCGAGTTGATGTTTGGCTTCAGCGGTGCAGAACCTCATCACCTCAGGAGATCTCCCACCCACAGCTTCCAACCCCATAGTCCGGGAACCCTGCACTGCCCGGTTCTACCTCCTTCCCAAGATCCACAAGCCTGACCACCCTGGCCGACCCATTGTCGCAGCATGTTCCTGCCCCACTGAACTCATCTCTACCGACCTCGACACTGTCCTATCCCCCCTAGTCCAGGAACTCCCCACATACGTTCGAGACACCACCCACGCCCTCCACCTCCTCCAAGACTTCCGTTTCCCCGGCCCCCAACACCTCATCTTCACCATGGATATCCAATCCCTCTACATCTCCATCCACCATGACCAGGGCCTCCAAGCCCTCCATTTTTTCCTCTCCAGACGTCCCCAACAGTACCCTTCCATCGACACTCTCATTCATTTGGCCGAACTGGTCCTCACCCTTAACAATTTCTCCTTTGAATCCTCCCACTTCCTCCAGACCAAAGGGGTAGCCATGGGCACATGTATGGGCCCCAGCTATGCCTGTCTCTATGTTGGCTACGTAGAGCAGTTGATCTTCCGTAATTACACCGGCACACTCCCCACCTCTTCCTCCGCTACATTGATGACTGCATTGGCACCACCTCGTGCTCCCGCGAGGAGGTTGAGCAATTCATCAACTTCACCAACACATTCCACCCTGACCTTAAATTTACCTGGACCATCTCTGACACCTCCCTCCACTTCCTGGACCTCTCCATCTCCATTAATGACGACCGACTTGACACTGACATTTTTTACAAACCCACCAACTCCCACAGCTACCTGGATTACACCTCTTCCCACCCTACCTCTTGCAAAAATGCCATCCCGTATTCCCAATTCCTCCGCCTCCACCGGATCTGCTCCCAGGAGGACCAGTTCCACCACAGAACACACCAGATGGCCTCCTTCTTTAGAGACCGCAATTTCCCTTCCCACGTGGTTAAAGATGCCCTCCAAAGCATTTTGTCTACATCCCGCACCTCTGCCCTCAGACCCCACCCCTCCAACCGTAACAAGGACAGAACGCCTCTGGTGCTCACCTTCCACCCTACCAACCTTCGCATAAACCAAATCATCCGCCGACATTTCTGCCACCTCCAAACAGACCCTACCACCAGGGATATATTTCCCTTCCCACCCCTTTCCGCCTTCCGCAAAGACCGTTCCCTCCGTGAATACCTGGTCAGGTCCACGCCCCCCTACAACCCACCCTCCCATCCAGGCACTTTCCCCTGCCACCGCAGGAACTGTAAAACCCGTGCCCACACCTCCTCCCTCACCTCTATCCAAGGCCCTAAAGGAGCCTTCCACATCCATCAAAGTTTTACTTGTACATCCACTAATATCATTTATTATATCCGTTGCTCCCGATGCGGTCTCCTCTACATTGGGGAGACTGGGCGCCTCCTAGCAGAGCATCTCCGGGACACCCGCACCAATCAACCACACCGCCCCGTGGCCCAACATTTCAACTCCCCCTCCCACTCTGCCGAGGACATGGAGGTCCTGGGCCTCCTTCACCGCCACTCCCTCACCACCAGACACCTGGAGGAAGAACGCCTCATCTTCCGCTTCGGAACACCTCAACCCCAGGGCATCAATGTGGACTTCAACAGTTTCCTCATTTCCCCTTCCCCCTCCTCACTCTAGTTCTAAACTTCCAGCTCAGCACTGTCTCAATGACTTGTCCGGACTTGTCCTACCCACCTATCTCCTTTTCCACCTATCCACTCCACCCTCTCCTCCCTGACCTATCACCTTCATCCCCTCCCCCACTCACCCATTGTACTCTATGCTACTTTCTCCCCACCCCCACCCTCCTCTAGCTTATCTCTACACGCTCCAGGCTCACTGCCTTTATTCCTGATGAAGCTCCTTGGATGCTGCCTGAACTGCTGTGCTCTTCCAGCACCACTAATCCAGAATCTGGTTTCCAGCATTTGCAGTCATTGTTTTTACCCCATTGGGAGAGAGCTGATCCATTGAGAAAGAGCAGATCCATTGGGAGTGAGCTGAACCATTGAAATAGACCATATCCTCCAAGAGGAATCAAGTCCTTGGAGTCGTACAGATCTAGAGCACAGAAAAGGGCGCTTTGGTCTTTACATCCACATCGGTCAAAAACAACCGCCATATCTGTTCTAATCACATTTTCCAGAACTTTGCCCGTAGCCTTGTGTGCCTTGGTATTACAAGTGTACATCCAAATACTTTCTTAATGCTAAGAGGGTTTCTGCCTCTCCCACCTTGACATGCAGTGAGTTCCAGATTCAGAGTGAAAAAGTTTTTTCCTAACATCTTATGTAAGACTTCTGCCAATTACATTAAATCTATGCCATCAGTCATTTATCCCTCCAGCAAGGAGAAAGTTTCTTTCTGTCTGACCTATCTATGCTCCTTATAATTTTATATGTGGCATGCACATGTGTCCTTTCAATCTCCTCTGATTCATTTATCCCTCCAGCAAGGAGAAAGCTTTCTTTCTGTCTGACCTATCTATGCATCTTATAATTTTATATGCAGCATGCACATGTGTCCTTTCAATCTCCTCTGATCTAAGGAAAATAACCATGGTCTGTCCAAACTCTCCTAATAACTGAAACTTTCCAGTCCAAGCAGCATTATGGTAAATCTTGTCTGCACCCTCTCTTGTGCTATCACTTCCCACCTATAATGTGGATTCCAGAACTGTACATGAAACAGTTGCTGTGGCCTAACCAATGTTTTACACACTTCCAGCATAATACTCCTACTCTAAGAGACTAAGCTTCAGCTAAGAAAGGCAAGTATCCTAGTTACCTTATTAACCCTTGTTATCTACCTGTTCCAATACTTTAAGAGACCCATGGACAAGCACACCTCTGATCACGATTTTTGAGAAGATTTGTAGCTCAAGTTGTAAGTTTGCTTGCTGAGCTGGTAGGTTTGTTCTCAGACGTTTCACCACCATGCATCGTGCTCTGTCCCACTTTCCATTTACAGGGGAACCTCGATTATTCTAATGTGATGGGCAGGCACTATTTTGTTCGGATAAGTGATTATTCGGCCAATCGATTAAATGCCTTTCTTCTGGGGCTTGGAGTTTTAAACGTCTGCTCCCCATTCAGGAGACTGCAGCAGCACACAGCGCGCAATGCTTCGCCCCCTGTCCCCAATCCCTTACAACACCCCCCCTGCCCCCAACACCGCCCCCACACCCAACACTGCCCCCCCCACCCCCAACTCTGTCCAACACTGCCCCACCTCCACTGTGCAACACCACCTGTTCCCCCCAACCTCGTACATGCCCGGGGCAGCTGGACTGGACACCAACAAAAGACTGCTGCAGTTGCCTTTGTGGGGTGAGTCTCCAAATAGTGAACAAACACACACACACACACACACACACAACGTTTTACTGCACCTTTTTGACAGGTTCCACCTTTGCTCTTTATAGGTCACTACTGGAGAGATTATGTGGGGAAGGGGGTTTAGGTACACCCCTGTGTAGAACTCCAGGCAAAGTGTGGGGAGAGAGAGCGAGGGTGAGCAGTCATTTGGAGACGGTGCCTGTTTAATCACTGTAAACAAAATTCGCGATCACTGTTGGCAACATGTATTTGATGTAATGTTTCCATCAGGACCTCGAGATCTCCTTCGGATAATCCGATTTTCAGGTAATTGGTATTCGGATAATCGAGGTTTCTCTGTATGTGCCTTGGTCTGTTATGGTGGGTGATATCATTTCCGATTCTTTTTCTCAAAAGTTCGTAAATGGAGTCCAAGTCGATGTGTTTATTGATGGAGTTCCAGTTTGAATGCCGAGCTTCTAGGAATCCCCATTGCAGTTCTCGAGACCTAAGCAGAAAAAAAAGAAGCGTTGTTCCTCGAGCTTGCGTTGTGCCTCATTGGAATATTAGAACATTGGAGCAGGCTCACGACAGAAATCGTTGCAAGAGATTGAGATTGCTTATTGAAATAATGAGCAACTGGGAGGTCAGAATCATTCTTGGAGACAGAACAGAGATGTTGTGTTTCTCTAGCGTTCTCTGTGTTTGTTTCAGATTTCCAGCATCTGCAGTATTTTGCCTTTACTCCTGCTACAGTTTAATGGGCTAATAATGAAACCAGATGGATCCAACACACCACGCTTCTATGGATTACCCAAAATTCACAAACCAGGAATCCCCCTCAGACCCATAGTCTTGCTATCTGGAACACCAACGTACAGATTAGCCAAGGAACTATACCAAAGTCTAAAACACTTAGTAGAAGACTCATATCACTCCATTGACTCCACCCAAGAATTCCTGAACATCGTCAAAGACACCAAGATAGAAGAGGATGAAATAATGGTCTCCCTTGATGTAACAGCCCTGTTCACATTCATCAACATCAACCAGGCCAAAGAAGCATTGACCAAAACACATACACCAGACACCACCAACTTCATCAGCAAAGAGAACATCATCATCCTAGGGGACCTATGCCTTACCACCCACTTCAATTTCAACAACAAAACCTCCAGACAAACCAATGAACACCCGTGGGATCTCCGATATCAGGCTTCTTAGCAGAGGCAGAGGAAGAGACTCAAACAAACAGCTCTGCCAACTATCCAACCCAAACTTTGGGTCCGCTACGTGGATGACACCTTTGTCATCACTAAATGAAACAAATAGAAGAAACCTTCAAGACCATCAACAATATCTTCACTGGCATTAAATTCTCAAAAGAGGAGGAAAACAACAACAAGCAACCATTCCTAGAGGTCACAGTAGAACGGACAATCAATGGGGAACTTCAAACCATCATCTACAGAAAAACAACACATATGGACCAAATACTGAATTACAGAAGTAATCATTCCAACACCCACAAACAAAGCTGCATTAGAACATTATTTCAGTGAGCCACCACACACTGCAGCACAGAGGAACTACGAAGAGCAAAGGAAAACGATAACAGAGGCGGCACGGTGGCTCAGTGGTTTGCACTGCAGCCTCACAGTGCCAGGGACCCAGGTTCGATTCCAGCCTTGAGTGACTGCCTGTGTATAGTTTACACATTCTCTCCATACCTGCGTGGGTTTCCTCCGGGTGCTCCGGTTTCCTCCTACAGTCCAAAGATATGCAGGTCAGGTGGATTGGCCATGCTAAATTACCCATAGTGTTAGGTGCGTTAGTTAGAGGGAAGTGGGTTACTCTTTGGTGTGTCAGAGTGGACTTGTTGGGCCAAGGGGCCTGTTTCCACACTGTAAGGAATCTAATCTTTAAAAAACCCACCTATACAGTGTATTAAAAAATAATGGGTACCCGACGAACACAATCTGCCGCTTTCTCAACAACAAACCCAAACAATCAGACAAAATGTGCCCAGAAACCCTAGCCACTCTCCTCTACATCAAAGACATCTTGGAAATAACTGCCAGACTACTCAGACCTCTTGACATCACGGTAGCCCACAAACCCACAAACACAGTAAAATTGCAGCTAATGAACTTGAAAGACCCTATACAGACAACAAGCAAAGTGAATGTCATCTACAAAATACCTTACAAAAACTAACAAGCACTACATTGGACAAAAGGGCAGAAAGCTAGCCACCAGGATACATGAACATCAACTAGCCACAAAAAGACATGACCCACTCTCACTAGTATCCTTACATACTGATGAGGAAGAACACCACTTTGACTGGGACAACGCATCTATCCTAGGACAAGCCAAACATAGACATGCACTAGAATTCCTAGAAGCATGGCATTCCAACTGGAATTTCATCAACAAACACATTAAATTGGACCCCATCTACCACCCTCTGAAACGTATGAAAACGAACCTTCCAGTTTAGTGAGCAAACTTACATCCAGGGCTAATAATTAACTTGGGGATCTATCTTCCATTCCCCGAAGAGGGAGTAAAAGGTATGTGCGTGAAAATATGTTTTATGAAAATAACTTCTCTGCTCTTGCTTCATTCTCTTGAAACTTTTCCTCTTCTATTTAACCAATTTCCATTGGTAGGGTGTGATTGAAGTTGCATTCACCCTTCTATCAGGCAGCTCTTGTTGAACAACGGCAGTGTACCAATCTCTGGGCTAAGATGTCTAGGTTCAAGCCCTACCTATTCCAGAAGTGTTTCATAACATGTCAGAACAAGATGATTGAAAATAATTGTTGTGACACAGTTTTAATGTTCCTACCCCCAGGCCCAGAATGTCTGGTTCAAGTCCCACCTGTCATGTGTCTTAACATCTGAACAGGCTTATTTCAAAAATGTCATGAGTGTGGTGCTGGAAAAGCACAGCAGGTCAGGCAGCATCTGAAGAGCAGGAGAGTAGACGTTTCAGTCATAAGCCCTTCATCAGGCTGTGTCATTCCTGCTGTGTTTTTCCAGTACCTCGACTCTCATCTCCAGCCATCTGCAGTCCTCAGTTTCTCCTTATTTTTAAAAAAAAGATGTGTTGATATCTAACTCACTGACTGGCTTGGATCAAAATTGGCATTTCGCAGTGACCAGACCAACCTACAATGCTGCAACTGTGGTCCAATTCATAATATCTGAAGTTCCAGCATCATTTCCCAGCTCTTATAATCAATGCTAGTATCTTGTATGTTTTCTTAACAATCTTTGCAACTCTGCATGAATCTTAACTTCACATTGGACAGTTAAGTAAAAAAAAGTTTCAAATTTTAAAAAGAATTGCTGATTCCAGAAATCTAAAATAAAATCAGAACATGCTGCCATCCCTCATTACATTTGGCAGCATCTGATCTGAAATGTTAATTCTTGTTCTCTCATCATAGATGCTTTGCTATCAGATTTGCTGAGTGTTTCTAGGATTATTGTTAACATTTTAATTCTCCGATGTGGTATGTACAGTTATGTAGCACACAACTGCCCAGATTATTGGAAACACACCCTGAAACATGAAATGTTAAATTCCTATGACCATATCAGGCCAAAAGATAACATGATCTATATAGTGGTGCTGACTTGAATGTTTCACTCAATGGCATGTAAATAGTATTTAAAACCGTAGATATATTCTCATGTACTTCTCATCATTTTACAGAAACAAGATTTGTACTAACATTTAATAACTGTACAGAGGAGCTTGTGTCATCACGACTGTCTTATTTTGCTTTTTGCAACAACAGTGTGCAGCAACAATTTCTATTTATAAATGAAGAAGAAGGAAAAATGAATAGTCAGATGAATGTAATGTTTGAAAGGTAAGCAGAAGTGTTAGGTCCATAACTTGAAGCTAAAGTTGAAGATATACATGTACATGTTTGCTTTGTTTAATCTGGAGGCAACAATTTACAATCAAGACTGGGGGCACTTTAATTCTTTTGTTGCAAGAGGACGTTGGACAAAACTGAATTTCAATTGTGGCACCTGAGACACCAGAATAATATCTGTTAGTTATGTACCTATTCAGTCATCAGTAGTGTATCATTACTTAATTCCAACATCATCAAATTGATCAACTAAATCTTTGTGAGGAAAAAGTAATGACGATATTTATGTAATGTTGCATTCTTCCTTTCATGAATATCCAAAGTATCACACTTGATTAATTAGTCTGAAATCCTCTCATTGTCAATTTGCAGGTGAATACAAGTGGACTAGTTGGACCCAAGGGTCTCTTGCCATTCTGTAAGATCCATAACCACCTTTTCATACAATGCAAGATGACACAAAAAACAATTAAATCAACGAGCAGTCAATCTGGTTTTAATAATATTGTTTGAGAGAGTGATACCACCTGGCAAGAGACCGCCTTCAAAATATTATACTCTTCCCTTCTTTAATCCATCTTCACTTGAGCTTGGAAACCCATGGGATTCTTCCCCCTGCTCTTTTTAGTGCCCCATCCATTCCTGCCTTAAAACAGCAGGACTTAGCTTATGCCAGATGCTAGTGTTTTGCTACAAGGATATGCTTGCAATCCTGGCAGCGCACAGTACTGAATTTTGGTATTTCTGAGCCTACTAAAGCTGCTATCCAGTCAGAACACTCCACTGTCACCAATGACACTTCCTGTCCACTCAGGGGAGAAGCTGACCTGTAACTGGTTTATATCTTTGAGGAGAAAGTGAGGTCTGCAGATGCTGGAGATCAGAGCTGAAAATGTGTTGCTGGAAAAGCGCAGCAGGTCAGGCAGCATCCAGGGAACAGGAGAATCGACGTTTCGGGCATAAGCCCTTCTTCAGGAATGTGCCCTTCATTCCTGAAGAAGGGCTTATGCCCGAAACGTCGATTCTCCTGTTCCCTGGATGCTGCCTGACCTGCTGCACTTTTCCAGCAACACATTTTCAGCTCTGTAACTGGTTTATGCCATTCCAAGACTGTTGTTGGTACGGGACATGATTTTATTTTGAAGCTAGCTCATTTGGAAAGTGACTTGCACATCTGATGCAGAATGGGCATCCACAAACTGTGGCTCATGTATACATGTTGGTGGTCATTTTAGTTTTGGTAGAGGCAATTGAGGTTGAAGTTCATTCTACTTAGGCGGTGTTTGAGTCTGACACCAGAGGGCAGTTGATCTTTGAATACATTTTAAAAGTAATGATCATTCATTTGAATTGTTTAGAAATCAGCTGAATGTGCTAAGTGGGTATGGAGAAATAAACATTGTTGTGCAAGTAGCTTTTTCCCATCTCTGATAATGTTATTGAGACAATTTAGCAAGTCATAGTTTTTTTCAATCAAATAGGGTCATTGAGATGCGCAGCACGGAAACAGACCCTTCGGTCTAACTCGTCCATACCGACCAGATATTCCAACTCAATCTAGTCCCACCTGCCAGCGCCTGACCCATATCCCTCCAAACCATTCCTATTCATATACCCATCTGATGCCTTTTAAATGTTGTAATTGTACTAGCCTCCACCACTTCCTCTGGCAGCTCATTCCATACACGTATCACACTCTGCGTGAAAGTTGCCCATTAGGTCTCTTTTATATCTTTCCCCTCTCACCCTAAGCCTATGCCCCCTAGTTCTGGACACCCCCATCCCAGGGAAAAGACTTTGTCTATTTATCTTATCCATGCCCCTCATAATTTTGTAAACCTCTATAAGGTCACCCCTCAGCCTCTGACACTCCAGGGAAAACAGCCCCAGCACTCTCCCTCTAGCTCAAATCCTCCAACCCTGGCAACATCCAAATCTCACATCCAAACCACTGATCCTTGTTGCACTCCACTGGTCACAGGCTTCCAGTCTGAAAAACAACCCTCCACCACCACCCTCTCTGTCTTCTACCTTTGAGCCAGTTCTGTATCCAAATGGTGACTTCTCCCTGTATTCCATGAGATCTAACCTTGCTAACCAGTCTCCCATGGGGAACGTTGTCGAACGCCTTATTGAATGATGTTTTCAGTAAGCGGTTTGTTTCCAAATATTTGTGTCAGATCCAATGGTTGGGATTTTCTTCTCCATGGAGCTAGCAAGGCAGATAGCAGAAAGGGCAAATAACTGGGCGAGTTCATATTGATAGGATACCGCCTGTTCCTGACATCTCAGCAATTAAGTTCTCCTTGGGAAGGGCCAATGACAATCTTCCTGACATGTTCCAATTAAGGCCTTTAAGTGGCCATATAAGGACTACATAGCATCTAAACCTGCCACCAACCCAAATACTTGTCATCTCACAGGCAGGAAAAATGGCTGCCTTCCTGATAGAGAAAGACTGCCTGCCAGATTAGGAGAAAGTAAGTGGGAGAGGGTGCAGGTGGCCTCCATTTACACCAATATGGTGGCAATTGGGGCATGAGTGCCATCATGGGGTGGCCACTGAAAACTATCTCCTTGTCCTTACTCTAACCACACTCTCCCTGTTTCCACCATCCTTCCAACATGCTAAAAGAAATTGACATCCATTTGCCTTTGCAGCCCTTTCTTGGTATCATAGCCGGGATGTCCAATGATGATGTTCAGGTCCCAGAAGCTTCTAGTGGGTCAAGACATCAGTATTGAGGATCTTGATATGCTGCAAAGCCCCCAGCAGCTTTCAAACAGCTGAATGGAGCTTGATCTGGCAGGCTTCCTTGCTGGTGGGGGCAGTGGAGGGGGTACATTAGCCCTGAAGATGCCTGCCATCACACTTTATGCAGGAATCATCCAGTTTCTTATAAAATGGTGTCATTCGGAGTGTGAGAATGTGACTACAGTGTGACATGTTTACGTAAACAGCTTATGTTAAAAGTGTGTACCCAGGAAATTGTAATGGAAACCTTTGACAGGAAACACATGCAGAGATAAAATTTTAATATATTATTCATTCTGTGATATATTTTGATGGAATAGCTTTTTCTCTGAATGTTGATTGTTTGCTTTCCTTTATTAGAATCAACGAAGTATATATTAAAGCTTATGTGTTGACATCACAAAGAGAATAGATGGAGGAATGGAATCCAGTTGAATGATGGTTTCTTATTTATATTGTGAACATGATCACTATTGAGAAGTTCTCTCTGGAGATATCAAAGATCCCAACCTTTTCTGAGAAGTTATGTTAAAAAATTCTCCTTTATAGTTTTTGAGAAGTTGTAGATTTGTGAAAGTAAACTAGGAAAATGTACTTCTAAATTGGAATAGTCAGAGGTATATTCAACTTTGCCCACTGGGCTATATCTCCAAAAGTATCACTACATTCCACAATCTATCTTTTTTATGCTGACTCTGTGCTGCCAACGCTCATGTCACTATTTGTGTTTTTCTGCCTTTCACAAGCCTCTGCTATGCTCATATAAACGAAAGTTTCACAACACCTGATGAATATTGAAATATATTTATATAAGTAGTTATTTGCTGGAATAGTACTTGAATTTTACAGAAGGACACATTTTGTCAAAGCTTCTCATCTAGAGCTCATCAGGACAATTTGCAGGAAAAAGCAAAGTAAGGGGTAAATAAATTTATTCTATATGAGGCAAGTACTGATTTGTTGACAAATGATTGGTCGAAGTATTGCCATGAAGAATTCACTAGTTAATGGTGACTGACAGTTAACTGTAAACATTGTTTACATTTTAACTAAGACAGGATGACTCTGTTTGCTCAAAGCATTGTCCTGAGAAATTAATCAGAGAATGGCTGTCACCTATCTTATTGTACTGAAACAGCCAAAGTATATGCACATGTTCTTCCTGCCTGTAAAGAACATAATCTTGGGTGTTAAAACGGTGTACTGAAAAATGTGTTGCTGGAAAAGCGCAGCAGGTCAGGCAGCATCCAAGGAGCAGGAGAATCGACGTTTCGGGTATAAGCCCTTCTTCAGGAATGAGGAGGGTGTGCCAAGCAGGCTAAGATAAAAGGTAGGGAGGAGGAACTTGGGGGAGGGGCGTTGGGAATGCAATAGGTGGAAGGAGGTTACGGTGAGGGTGATAGGCCGGAGAGGGAGTGGGGGCGGAGAGGTCGGGAAGAAGATTGCAGGTCAAGAAGGCAGTGCTGAGTCCGTTAATACATGTAGTACACATAAGTCCCCCTACACGCCACCTATTGTAGTGCTAGTGGTGGAAAGAAATAAAGTTCCTCTTTGGAAATCTGCCAAATTCATATCAAACAATTGAAGCTTAGATCAAGACATCAATGTGTTTAGAAATTCAGTATGCTATTTGATATATAAATAAAACATGTTGTCATGCAGTAACCTTTATCCTTTTTAACAACATTCTTCTTGTGATTTTTATAGGATATGTTCATTCATAGACCATTTTATCCCTTAAGCATGTTTCATCAGTTTATGATTAATCGGATACAGCACTACAGAGCCCAGCTTTTCCCCTTAAGCCTCAAGACCTTGACTAAAAACTATCAATCTCAGAAAAGGTAATTATTGATTTTCATCAATTTTAATTTGTGGAAAGGAGTTCCAAACTTGTACATCTTTGGGTGAAAAAGAGAAGCCTGACTTCATCTTTGCTCCATGGCCCCTAGTTTGTGTTAATTGATAATGAACATATATCTTCAAACATTCAAACCTAGGTCACGATCCTATGATTTCCAGTTCAGTTTTTAAAAGTTAGCCCATGGAGTCTGAGTTTCAGAACATGTTAACACAGAAGTTACTTAAACTTTAACACCAACGTAGTACGGTTGAGGGAATAGTGGGCTACGCTGCTAATCTTGCATGCAGTCTTGAAACCCATGCTGGAAGTAGTTGCACAACACACACACACGATTGTACTCGATTGAGATAAAATGCTGGCACAGGGGGCTAGATTTTTCTGTAGGATTCTGCAAGTATTTTGACAAAAGTATTTGAAATACAGAAAAATAGGGCAAAGAAGCCAACTCCCAAAGCCTATTTAATAGATATATTTCTGAATATCATTTTCATATTGATTAAGAAGATTTTAGAAGCAAAAATCATATAATCCACATTGTTCTTGGCATATTAGAGGTGATATGTGCATTCAGTTTGCAGTCTCAATGAATTTTAGATTACTTAGTTTAGATTACTTACATTGTAGAAACAGGCCCTTCGACCCAACAAGTCCATACCGACCCGCCGAAGCACAATCCACCCAGACCAATTCCCTTACATTTACCCCTTCACCTACCACTACGGGCAATTTAGCCAGGCCAATTCACCTAACCTGCACATTTTTTTTTTGGATTGTGGGAGGAAACCGAAGCATCCGGAGGAAATCCACGCAGACACGGGGAGAATGTGCAAACTCCACACAGAGAGTCACCTGAGGCGGGAATTGAACCCGGGTCTCTGGCGCTGTGAGGCAGCAGTGCTAACCACTGTGCCACCGTGAGGTGATAATGTCCTGTGGACAGATGTTAGTATGAATTTGAATATTTTATCCCTCTTATTTTTTAAGTCGTGTAAAGCATTCAACTTGTTCTGGATTACATTGGCTAGCATGTATAGATAAAACTTATTTTGATTTATTTTTACAGCTGGATGATAAGCTATTCTAGTTATGGCCCGATTTAAAATATATACCATTATTTTGTGCCTACATGATAACTCAGGCAAATGATAGTGAATTATTGCCTTTTATGGTGAGTTTGTAACTTGAAAAGGATGGAAATTAACTGCATTCATTTAGTGTTTTTACATTCCTAGGAGAAAGTGAGGACTGCAGATGCTGGAGATCAGAGCTGAAAATGTGTTGCTGGAAAAGCGCAGCAGGTCAGGCAGCATCCAAGGAGCAGGAGAATCGACGTTTCGGGCATGAGCCCTTCTTCAGGACTGAAGAAGGGCTCATGCCCGAAACGTCGATTCTCCTGCTCCTTGGATGCTGCCTGACCTGCTGCGCTTTTCCAGCAACACATTTTCAGCTTTTTACATTCCTAGCCAGTTTATTGCTATAAAAAACAGAAAATATTGCAAGAAAAACTCTGCAAATGACAATCAATGGTTACTTTCTCTGAGATTGATTGTTTTTTAGTCAAATGTCTTGAGGATTATAGGGAAATGCTGATCTTCTGTAGTGATGTGACAGATCAACCATAAACTAGCGAATTAGACTTAAGGGACACATCCTATAAAATCACAAGAAGAACGTGCTGCAGGTCTATCAGCATTTATGGATAGAAAGAACATCAAATTTTTCAAATGATGAAATTTCATCAGAACTGGAGATACTTACTGATGTGGTAGGCTTAAAGCAATAGTAGACGTGGGAAAAGAACAAACAGGACGATAGATCAAAAATGAAGGTCTGTGATAGGGTAAGAGACAGGAGAGATGAGCAAAAGGGTTCTGAAGAAGGGTCATTGACTTGAAACGTTAACCATGTTTTCTCTGTAGAGAGCTGCCAGACTTGCTGAGTTTCTTCAGCAATTTCTGTTTTTGAGTGTTTCAGATCTCCAGCATCCACTGTTCTTTGTTTATGTCAGCAAAAGGATTGACAGTGCAAGTTAAAGGGGATGTTGACAGTGCAAGATAAAGGAGAAACTAAAGGCACAAGTAATGATACAAAAGTTTCTAGAATGTAATGATTGTAATGAGATCAACCAGATGGACTCAAAATATGAATTTCCTGATTGGGGCTGTTAATCTGGTCCAATCAAGGAACCCTGGCTGACATAAAAAGAGGAGTGTAAGTCATTCTCTGAGAACTGCTCTGAGGAAGCTGGAGCTGTCTCAAGGACTTTCCCCATGTAAATAAGGGTGACTTGGTGATGGAATACAAGCCTCTGTGGAGTTATTTCAGTGGCGATGAGATAGGATACATTCCTGAAGAAACTGAGTGGCAACAGTTGTCTTTGAACTGGGGTAAGCATTTCTGGCATCATGCTGTTATTTAGGAAATGTGACTTTTTCGAAACTACTGATGAAGACAGGTCCCAGTAAGTGGAAGGAATGTGTTTTTTTTCTGGGCAAATGACATTGGGGCAGATGAAAAGCCATGAGTAATTCTCCTGACAGCTTGTGGACCTACAGCTTTTTAGGTTATTAGGAACTTAACTTTGCTCCAACAGAGTTGATAACAGGGAGATGACTCTGTACCAGGTTAATTCTGATCTTTCCATACCTGGGTGTGAAGGTGAAATGGCATCAGAGTCACCGGTGCTGGATGCCAAACTCCACCAAGTGAGAGACACAATTCAGTATAAGGACAAGGTTTGATGTAGGAAATGACCCTGGATGAATAAGAGGCTTAGTCAACGCAAGGTCAGGACATATAACGTTTGGGGTGGAGTGATGGTCCTGACCAAGCGTGTGGACCATATAAAAGCCACAAATTTGCAAACAATGTGGGAGCAAAACACGTCTTGCTCCTTGGAACAGTCGGAAAGGCTGTCGGAACCCATGTATTCCCCCTCTTCATCAAACGTTGAAGAGACCTCTGATTCTGTGATGGACATGACAGACCTCGCCCCTTTGACACATTTGCTGCTGGAAGAAGAGAGTCAATTTCTCCCCAGGCACTCAATGTGCGAAAGTTGGGCTCCTGTCCATATCCAATGCAGAGTTGTAGGAACCTGACCCAGTGTTAAAACGCCCCAGGAGATCGACAAGAAAAACGACCACCCAAGGTCCTTGCACTAAGAGGCAGAGGGATATAGTTATTGTAATAAGGTCAGCCAGTTGGATCTCAGAATATGAGTTTCATGATTGGGGCTGTTAATCTGATCCAATCAGGAAGCCCTGGCTGACAAATAAAAAGAAGAGTGGTCATCCTGGAGTTGTTCAGGGAGAGGTGGGCGCCGCAGGGAGTGGAGTGCATCATTTCTCCCTCCAACTCTATTTTGATTTAGTCCCTACCCTCCCCTTCACTGTTTTGATCACACAGCACTGCCCTCTGATGTGAAGGGCAGTGTTTGTCACTGGCCACCCGGGTGTTTTCCTATCTTCCTGGTGGTGGAAATTGAATAAAGATTCGTGTACTTTGTGTCTTTCACTGTGTCTCACACCTGCACACACACACACCATGGGTGCTGGGGAAATAATAAGCACTATCGCACTTAGGCGGTAGTGTGGGGGTTTTAAAAAAAAGAAGAGTGGTGGAGTGCATTATTTCTCCCTCCAACTCTATTTTGATTTAGTCCCTACCCTCCCCTTCACTGTTTTGATCACACAGCACTGCCCTTTGATGTGAAGGGCAGTGTTTGTCACTGGCCATCCGGGTGTTTTCCTATCTCCCTGGTGGTGGAAGTCGAATAAAGATTCGTGCACTTTGTGTCTTTCACCTGCACACACACACACCATGGTGTTGGGGGACAAAAATAAGCACTACCGCACTTAGGTGGTAGTGTGGGGGTTTAAAAAAAAACAGAATAAAAAAAAAGAAGTCTCAGTTATTCTGACACTAGGAGAGCTGGCCTTGAGGGAGGTGAATCAGTGTCAAGGACTTTCCATGTTTAAGTAAAGAGTGGCTTGGTGTTGGGATACTGGCCTCTGTGGAGTTATTTCACAGAGGATATGTAAGTGAATGATGCAGAATCATTATCAACATCTGCAATTCAAATTCAAACTCAAAATCAAGGAAGCACAATACAAAATGGTGGCAGAGGCTATGTTTTGAAATTGTTGAAATCAGTGTGAAAGGTAATTGGATGCTTGGGGTCATGCTTGCAAACTAAACAGAGATGGCCTGCAACATGGACACTCTGTGTTTTGCCTCTGCACCATATTATATGCAGCAAATGCTTTATACTGAATTGAAAGAAACATAAGTGGATCACTACAAATATAGACAGAAAGTGCTGGAAAAACTGATCATGTCTGGCAGCATTCATAGAGAGGAAAACAGAGTTTACGTTGCAAGTCCAATGCAACAGTGAAGATGCTGCCAGACTTGCTGAGTTTCTCCAGCACTTCCTTTCTCATTTCAGATCTCCAGCATCTGCAGTATGTTGCTTTTCTTTGAATCACCAGAAACATCTGTCTTCTTAATATCTTAAATTCAAACAAATCACCATTGATATTCCTATTTAGTCCTAGGAGTAAAATCACAGTTTGTGTAATGCCTACTCATAATTAGTCTCAAGTCCAGGGATCATTCTATACCTCACTTTCCATCAAAGACCAATGTATCCTTCCTGAGTTGTGCCCAGACAATACTCCAGATATGATCTAACCAGCACTTTGCAGTTCTGTGGTTGACTTTCCACTCCCGTGTATTCTAGTCTTGCAGATATAAAATTTGCATTCCATTAGCCTTTTTGGTTATAATATGGGAGTGGTGGTAAAAGGGAAATTTGTGTTGTGCTTTTTGTATCACACACAATGAGTACCTCACTTTCACAAAATGGCATTTTTGCCATTTTCTGAGATAGTCTGATTACAGCAAGTAATGGAGACATGGAAGTCCTTGCTCCTCTGTAGTACAGGTCACTGGTGGATATGGCAGCCAATTGAGAGCCCTTCCCTCCTCACCCTCATTGTTTCTCTAATAGCTTGTCCTGCTCTGCATTATTGATGGTCATTCATCAAGTCTGTATTCAATAAGGAATATATATTTGTGTTATAGGGTGAAATCTTACAGTTGTCTGAGTGTGGACTGTGGTGAGATGTATAGCAGAATTGGGTGACAAGTGCGGCGAGACTCATCTCAACATCACGATCATCTTGTTCTACCTTTCATTGCTTTTCACAAACACCACAGTGAGATTTTCACTAGGCAGCAGCAAGATATCGATTAACAGGGGTTTACAATTGATCAGCACCTCGTTAATACCAGAACTTTCCTCATCTTACCAAACTTGACAAGCAAGCTCAATGTCAGGAAAATTCATCAAAGAAACCAGATTGAGCTCCTGGTGGATTCAAATCACCACTTGTTCCAGATGACCTCTATCTTGGACACTGGGCAGCAACTTCTCGGGTCACAATCCATGTGCTTCAGTCACATGCACCCGTCATTTGCAGGCAGTGAAATCTGGCATCTGCCAACCCAATTCAATCATCATAGCACTTCCGCCTTCCTAACCTGCAATCATCTTACTGATCTCTCCGCCCCCACCCCACTCCGGCCTATCACCCTCACCTTGACCTCCCTCCACCTATCACATTTCCAAAGCCCCTCCCCCAAGTCCCTCCTCCCTACCTTTTATCTTAGCCTGCTGGACACACTTTCCTCATTCCTGAAGAAGGGCTTATGCCCGAAACGTCGATCCTCCTGTTCCTTGCATGCTGCCTGACCTGCTGCGCTTTTCCAGCAACACATTTTCACCTCCTTGATATATTCATATATCATGTGCATCAGTAATGCAGGCTTTTCATATGGCATCAGGCGACTGTCTGTGTGGCGTTTGAACATTCTCCCTGTGTCTGCGTGGGGTTCCTCCGGGTGCTCCGGTTTCCTCCCACAGTCCAAAAATGTGCAGGTTAGGTGAATTGGCCGTGCTAAAATTGCCCGTAGTGTGAGGTGAAGGGGTAAATATAGGGGAATGGGTCTGGGTGGGTTGCACTTCGGCGGGTCGGTGTGGACTTGCTGGGCCGAAGGGCCTGTTTCCATACTGTAAGTAATCTAATCTAATCTAATATTGCCAGGCTTTTCATATGGCATAGACATGCATAGCAGGGTGGAGCATTGAGAAAGTCCCTGCTTCAGGGAATCTTTCCTAGCATGCACAGGGACCCAGCTCATGGAATGGACCATCTTAGGGCTGCTTCTTTGCTGTCTCAGTGCTTGTTCATTTTGCACCTACCTGTGTGCTCACATCATTCAGACCTTTCCTTGCTGTGCATGCCTGTTGGCACATTGATGCTTTTGCCAGAGCAGTAGGCTATCATCACAGCTGTTCTGAAAGGCTTCTTACGCAGACACACAGATATTGGAATGCCTTGTGGGGAGCCATCCTTATATCCAGCATGCCAATATGGTGATAATAACACCAAAAGCACATGCCACCTTCCTGTCTGGCAAACACACTTCAAGTTCATTCGTATGGTAGATATGGTAGAAACTGTTGGGAGCTAGTCCTCAGTTAAGTCAAGTGGGGTGTCACTGTCTATCCAAGGGTTCAGATACCATTGGTTACTGGCACAGTCAGCACTAAACCCTTTGGTTCCATCACAGTCACTTGTTCTTTTGGAGGTTTATGGTCCAGGGATCTGTCCTAGTACTGTTGGGAGTGTTCAGCAGTCAGTCCTGTAGATCCACAATAAGCAGTCAGAGGAGTCACGTATCTTTAGTCTGGGAGTTGCAAAAACAGCAGTCAAGGATCTGGGCAGTCCTGCATATTGGCTGATTGTCAGACTCATTAACAAGTTAGGGATGATTACAATCCTGGAGCTATGAGAGGAATCACTGATAGAAGGGCTAGGAGGAAAATCCAGGTACTTTTATAGTTCTAGAGATAGGTTCTGTGCCATGGGGTGGGGATATTTTCAAATTGAATGAAGGGTATTCGGAACAACATTGGTAGTCTACTAGAGGGGTGTTACTGACTGTGACCTTCACCATGGCCGTCACTCAGAGAGTGTAAACGAATGGTGGGGGGTGGGGGAGGTCATTGTTAAGGTGTAATACTGGGGTTCAGGCAGTAGCAAGGACAGTTATAGACACAGAGTGATGGGTATCCACATTGGTGAGATGGTTTAAATAGGTTGACTGGGCAGTGATAGGTAATAGGAGACACGGAGGTTCAGTGGGTATCTGGCATCCAAATTGAGCACAGTGCTAACAGGGTCCAGCATGCTCTGCATTAAACCATAAGAGCATAAGATACAGGAAGAGAAATAGGTCATTTGGCCCATGAAGTCTTCTATGCCATTTAATCATGACTGATATGTTTCTAAGCCCCAATCTCCTGCCTTGTCTCCGTGACCCTTGATTCCCTTACCAATCAAGAACCTTACCACCTCCATCAATAATTTGGCCTCCACAGCCCTCTGTGGCAATGAATTCCACAGATTAACTACTCTCTGGCTGAAGAAATGCTCCTCATCGCTGTTCTAATGGGTCATCCTTTCACTCTGACGCTGTGCCTTTGGGCCCTTGTCTCTTCTACAAGTGGAAACTTCCCCAAGCCCACTCTATCCAGGCCTTTTTGTATTCTGTAAGTTTCACCCACGTCCTTCTAAACTTCACTGAGTACAAATCCAGAGTCTTCAACCAATCCTCATTTTGCAAACCCTTCATCCCGAAGATCATTCCTGTGAACCTGCTGTGGACCACCCCCCCCGCCCCCCCCAACACCAGCATGCCCTTCCTTAAATACGGGGCCCAAAACTGCTCACAATATTCCAAATGTGGTCTGACTAGAGCCTTATACAGCCTCAGCCGTATATCCCTGCTCTTGTATTCTAGTCCCATTGAAATGAATTCTTAACATTGCATTTGCCTTCCTATGTGTATGTTAACCTTAAGAGAATCCTTAACTAGGACTCCTAAATCACTTTGGGTGCTTCAGCCTTTCCCAATTTAGATAGTCTACATCTCCCATTGAAGAGCTTATGCTCGAAATGTCGACTCTCCTGCTCCTTGGATGCTGCCTGCCGGGCCTGTGCTTTTCCAGCGCCACGCTTTTTGACTCTGATCTCCAGCATCTGAGTCCTCACTTTCTCCTACACTTCTATTCTTCCTACCAAAATGTATAACTTAACACTTGCCCATATCGTATTCCATCTGTCATGTCATTGCCCCCACTCTCCTATCCTGTCCAAGTTCTCCCAGCTTCCTCAACACTATCTGTCCCATCACACATCTTTGTATCATCTACAAACTTAGCAACAAAGACCTATGTAACTGCACTAGTCACTGGCTGCCTTTCTGAAAAAGACTCCTTTATCCCTACTTTTTTCTTTTTGCCAGTCAGCTAATCCTCTATTCTTGCCAGTACGTTGCCCCGAACACCATAGGCTCTTATCCTATTCAGCAGGCTCCTGTGTGTCACCTTGTCAAAGGTCTTCTGGAAATCCAAATTGATCACTTTCACTGGTTCTCCTTTGTCAAACTTGCTTGTTATCTCCTCAAAGAATTCTAACAGATTTGTCAGGCATACCCTCACCTTGATGAAGCCATGCTGATTCAGCCCTATTTTACCACATACTTCCAATAACTTCAAAATCTCATCCTTAATAATGGACTCAAGAATCTTACCAACGACTGAGGTCAGGCTAACTGGCCTGTATTTCCTGCTTCTTGCTTCCCTTCTTAAAAAATATTACGTTTGCCATTTTTCTGTGACCCTTCGGGACTCTCTCTGACTCCAGTGATTCCTGAAAGATCACCACAAATGCCTTTACAATCTCTTCAGTTATCTCCTTAATAATGCTGGAGTGTACTCCATCTGTTCCAGGTGATTTATCCAATTTCAGAGCTTTCAGCTTCCCAAGCACTTTCACCTTAGTGATGGTCACTACACTCACCTCTGCCCCCTGACTCTCTTGAAGTTCTGGTATGCTGTTGGTGTCATCCACTGAGAAAATTGAAAAAGTACCTTTTCAGTTCATCTACTATTTCTTTGATCCCCATTACTACTTTTCCAGCCCCATTTTCTAACAGTCCAGTGTCCACTCTTGCCTCTCTCTTACCTTTCAGATATTTAAAAAAACTTGCAATCTGTTTTTATATTCCTCACTGGCTTACCTTTATACTTGATCTTCTCCCTCCTTATTGCTTTTTAGTTATTCTCTGCTGGTTTTTAAAAACTTCCCAATCTTCTAGTTTCCCACTAATCTTCACTACATTGTATGCTTTTACTTTTGCTTTTATGCTGACCCTGATGTCCTTTGTCAACTATGGCTGCTGCATCCTCTGCTGTGTGTGCTTCTTCTTGCTTGCGATGAATATTTGCTTTGCCCCTTGAATTTACTGTCATAAACTTCTGCCAATGCTGCTCCACCCTCTTCCCTGCTAGGTTCCTCTTCCAATCACTCTGGCCTGTTCCTCCTCATATCTTTGCAGTTCTCTTTACTCAGTTGTAATACCATTACATCTGATTCCAGTTTCTCCCTCTCAAACTGCAGGGTGAATTCTATCACATTATGTTCACTGCCTCCTAGGGTTTTCTTCATCTTAAGCTCCTTAACTAAGTTTGCCTTATTACAAATCTAGAATTGCCTGTTACCTAGTAGGCTCTACCACAAGCTGCTCCAAAAACAAATCTTGTAGGCATTCCACAAATTTGTTTCCTTGAGATGAACTACTAACCTGATTTTTCCCAACTTGCATATTAAAGTCCCCCATGATTATTGTAATAGTGTCTTTTATATCTCCTGATTTATTTTCTGCCCTACATCCTGATTACTGCTGGGAGGCCTGTGCACAACTCCCAAGAGGGTCTTTTTTCCATTGTGGTTCCTCAATCCTACCCAGATTCTACATCTTCCAGCCCAATATCAGTTCTTGCTACTGATTTAATGTCATTTCTTACCAACACAACCCCACCTCGTCAATCAACAAGATATGTATTCTTGGACATTTAGTTTCCAGCCTTGATCCCCGTGCAACATTGCCAGCCATCTCTTTTCCTTCTCTGAAGATGACATGAAGTACTACTAGAAAATGACTGGGTAACTATCAATTTGGGGATCAAAACATGCAGAATCCATGTTTGCTAGACACTAGAATATTGTAGTGATCAACCAGAAAACGACCGTTTACTCTGGGCAGCTACATTGAATTTGCAATCACTGCATGGTCTATTTTGAATGTATTCAGTTTGAGGGGTCAGTTATTAGTCAATGGTGCTTGCAAATTGAGTCCAGGCATATTAATAATCTTCAAATTATCAGCAAAGGAATAGAAAAGGTCAGTGCTGGCTTAAAGCTGACCAATATTTGTGCATCTTCCTATGTGAGCCACACAAGGTCAAGTCATCCTTTATCGTGTGACTGTCATGTTGTGTGTGTTGAATGCAGTATCAGGTTCAGAGGTTAATGTCGGTATCGGGTTGGGAGGGTGGTCACAGCCAGCGCAGCACCTTCAGAAAGTTACACATCACATGCTGGGGGCAGACACATACCCCGATATCCACATCCAGCATTTCTCAATGTATTGTAAAGTGTCCTGAGCCCTCATCTGTGGGGTTTGCATCGATGAGTGTTCTGACATTTAAAAATCTCTTTCACTCCTTCTGTGTCCAAATTAGCTCCTTTCCTTCAAGTGGATGCTTGTAACATGTTGGTCACTGTGGTTGCCTACCTAATAAGACAAATATGGTGGCAGGAGGATTGGTACCCCCTCTAAACCCCTCTCCCCTTTAGAGGAAAAGAAGCACCAGTTCAGGTATCCTCAGAACAAGTGGAGTGTGCAAGAGGCTTGGAGTTCTCCAGTCTAGACTCTGTTTCCTCATCATGAGTGAGGCACAATACCAATGCAGGCTCTGTACGTTCTGGAATACAGTGACAAAACTAAGCTAAGCAGATTCCCCTAAAATGAGGTCAGCGGCTGCAGCCCGGACAGTAGGATTCAGGGACGTAGCTGGGTTCCCCCTGATGCAGGGTGCCATTCACTGTACATATGTGGCACTGAAAAGGCCATATTTTAACAATGAAGAATTCATCAGTCATAAAGATAAGGATCCATTCAATGAATTTATGGGTGATCTGTTACTACCATTACCACTTCTTAGCAATGCTTGCGCACTACTCTAGCAGCTGTCATGACCTGACCATTCTGGAGCAGTGTCACGTACCTGCTGCCTTAAAAAACTGGTTACTGGGGACAAGGGTGACTCATTACAAGCTTGGCTCATCACAAATTGTGGGTGATAACGTATACGGATCTAATGTTGTCCATCCCAAAACAAAGACCTTAGCAGAGCTAAGTATAGGGCTGCTAAAGATGCAGTTCTGCTGCTTGACCGGGCTGTTGGGGGTTAGCCTCCAGTATAGTCTGGACAGTATGCTTCACCATCCTGGATTGCTGTGTTCTGTGCAGTGGAACTGGCAACAAGGTGATGTTCTGGATGCAGAGGAGCAGTCTTTTGAGTTCGTGTATGAAGATACTGCAGTGGAGGAACTGATATAGTCATGACAGAGCTCAGCTACAACATGTGCCACTAGCCAGACAGTACATCATTGCCTTTATTCCTGATGAAGGGCTTTTGCCCGAAACGTCGATTTTACTGCTCCACGGATGCTGCCTGAACTGCTGTGCTCTTCCAGCACCACTAATCCAGAATATGGTTTCCAGCATCTGCAGTCATTGTTTTTACCTAGTTGATTTTAACCCTACTGCGAATCCTCTTGCAAGGATGCCTGCCTTGAAGAAGTTTTCCTCCTCTCTCTACAAGAATCTCAGGGAGTCCCTCTCCCACTGCAACTCCCAGGTCATTTCCTCTGCCCTGAAGCTCTTCAACCATGTCCTGAAACAAACTCTCTATCACCGCCACATTTGCTTCCTCAGTGCCTGCCTTCGTAACCAACTCATCCCACATGCTCTCCGGACCACCTTTAAACCCGCAGATTTCGGACCCGAACAGGACAAACAGTACAGACTACAGATTCAAAAACACCAGCAACAGTTCTCCTTCAAGATCCTGCGCTCCACGCTTGCAGCAATGCACCGGCACCTAACCTCTCTACGGTCAGCCCTGCCTCAGCTGAGGGCCACACTCTCTCAGAATTGCAAAGGACCCACTTTGTACTACATCCTCAGGAGAATCCATACTCTCAACAAACAGTATTTCAACTCCATCTCAAACATCAAAAACTGTAAGTACAACAAACTTTTATCTACCCACCTCCATAACCAGCGCTCCTCAAACATTCCAGAAGATTCCCCTGGCCTCTGGAACTGCTCGGATGCCATTAGCCATGCGACTGGTGCAGCTGCCACCCCCACGTTGATTGATGATGTCACTTCTGCCCCATCGTGGCCACTCCCACATCCACTTCCACCCCTCACAATTCCTCATGCATCACACGTGACATCACTTCCGTCCCTCACATCATCGCTGATGTCACACGCTAACTGCCTTCCGCCACCCCTACTGCCATGTCTGCCACCACTTCCACCCCCACCAACGCCACTCACCTGCATTCTGCTGACACGCCCCCCCCACAGATTCCACTGTCACCATTCCCGGCCCCCAGAACCCTGAGGGGAATCCCACCCCCATTCCCCCCACCATCACACCCACTCCAGTTACTGGCTCCGCCCCCACTCCCAGCTCCACGCCCACACCGGATCCCAGCTCCCAGCCCTGCCGAGTTTTCACCATCCCTCCAGACCTTCCCCTCACTGAGGACGAACGATCAGTCCTCAGCAAAGGACTCACCTTCATCCCCCTCCTTCCACACATCAATGAATTTAATACACCCCGTGATGTCGAACTCTTCTTCCGCCGCCTCCACCTCCGAGCTTACTTTCACAATCAGGACTCCTGCCCACCTTCTGAGGACCCTTTCGCCCACCTCCAACACACTGCATCCACCTGGACACCCCGCACTGGCCTATTACCTGCCCTTGACCTCTTCATTTCCAACTGCCGCCTGGACATTAACCGCCTCAACCTGGCTACCCCCCCCCCCACTCCAACCTCTCACCCTCACAACGTGCAGCCCTCCAATCCCTCTGCTCCAATCCCAACCTCACCATCAAGCCAGCAGATAAAGTGGGTGCAGTGGTAGTCTGGCGCACTGACCTCTACACCGCTGAAAGCAAATGCCAACTCGAGGACACCTTTTCCTACCGCCCCCTCGACCATGACCCCACCCCCCCCATCGCCAAACCATCATCTCTCAGACCATACAGAGCCTCATCACATCAGGAGATCTCCCACCCACAGCTTCCAATCTCATAGTCCGGGAACCCCACACTGCCTGGTTCTACCTCCTTCTCAAGATCCACAAGCCTGACCACCCTGGCCGACCCATTGTCAGCTACGTAGAACAGTCGATCTTCGTAATTACACCGGCACCACTCCCCACCTCTTCCTCCGCTACATTGATGACTACATTGGCGACACCTCGTGCTCCCGTGAGGAGGTTGAACAATTCATCAACTTCACCAACACATTCCACCCTGACCTTAAATTTACCTGGACCATCTCTGACACCTCCCTCCCCTTCCTGGACTTCTCCACCTCCATTAATGACGACCAACTTGACACTGACATTTTTTACAAACCCACCGACTCCCACAGCTACCTGGATTACACCTCTTCCCACCCTACCTCTTGCAAAAATGCCATTCCGTATTCCCAATTCCTCCGCCTCCGCCGTATCTGCTCCCAGGAGGACCAGTTCCACCACAGAACACACAGATGGCCTCCTTCTTTAGAGACCGCAATTTCCCTTCCCACGTGGTTAAAGATGCCCTCCAACGCATCTCGTCCACATCCCGCACCTCCGCCCTCAGACCCCACCCCTCCAACCGTAACAAGGACAGAACGCCCCTGGTGCTCACCTTCCACCCTACCAACCTTCGCATAAACCAAATCATCCGCCGACATTTCTGCCACCACCTCCAAAAAGACCCCACCACTAGGGATATATTTCCCTTCCCACCCCTTTCCGCCTTCCGCAAAGACCGTTCCCTCCGTGACTACCTGGTCAGGTCCACGCTCCTCTACCCTCCCATCCTGGCACCTTCCCCTGCCACTGCAGGAACTGCAAACCCTGCGCCCACACCTCCTTCCTCACCTCCATCCAAGGCCCTAAAGGAGCCTTCCACATCCATCAAAGTTTTACCTGCACATCCACTAATATCATTTATTGTATCTGTTGCTCCCGATGCGGTCTCCTCTACATTGGGGAGACTGGGCGCCTCCTAGCAGAGCGCTTTAGGGAACATCTCCGGGACACCCGCACCAATCAACCACACCGCCCTGTGGCCCAACATTTCAACTCCCCCTCCCACTCTGCCGAGGACATGGAGGTCCTGGGCCTCCTTCACCGCCGCTCCCTCACCACCAGACGCCTGGAGGAAGAACGCCTCATCTTCCGCCTCGGAACACTTCAATCCCAGGGCATCAATGTGGACTTCAACAGTTTCCTCATTTCCCCTTCCCCCACCTCACCCTCGTTCCAAACTTCCAGCTCAGCACTGTCTCAATGACTTGTCCTACCTGCCTATCTTCTTTTTCACCTATCCACTCCACCCTCCCCCCGCCCCCAAACTATCACCTTCATCCCCTCCCCCACTCACCTATTGTACTCTATGCTACTTTTTCCCCACCCCCACCCTCCTCTAGCTTATCTCTCCACACTTCAGGCTCTCTGCCTTTATTCCTGATGAAGGGCTTTTGCCCGAAATGTCGATTTTACTGCTCCTCGGATGCTGCCTGAACTGCTGTGCTCTTCCAGCATCACTAATCCAGTACATCATTGACATCCACTTCCTATAAAAGAGAGCAGAGTGCAGCATATGATCCCAGTCTGATTTATATTTTGGTCAGATTCATAAATCTGTTTGGTTTTGTACAAGTGACTGTCAGCCTCTTTGGGCTTTGCTTTTGTTCCCTTTTGCATTCTATGAATAAAAGTTGATATTTGTATTTGTATCTCCAATTGCTTGCCTATATTTGGTGTTACTCTACTAGACAATGACAAGATGAAACTGTGTGGTTAATGGGGTCAAGGCTGCATCGACTTAGAGGGTGTTTAGAAGGAATACAGCTTGGGAGTTGTAGTTAAACAGACTAGGGTGAGAAAATTGGGTTGTATGGGTGAGGGAGTGTCAGCTATTTCAATAGTGTGCCATGGGCAGTGTAGCTTTGTGGTAAGCTATTATGTTGTCAGTGAAGGGCAATACTTGATTGCTAACACTTGTCCAGATGCATGGTTGCCTCTCAAAGATGACACAGGCACAAGGGATGCCAGTATTTAGGCAGATACCTGCTGAGTGAAAAATTGTTGTGGAAAGGTTGCGTGGTACGATGAGTTAAAAATCGGACATGAGAGCTGACACGGGGCAGGATAGGGAATTTAAGAGAGTTTGGTAAGATATGGGGAGAAAACTCGCTAGGCCTTGCAGCCACAAACACTCCAAAAAATTCAAGGCAAGTCAGACTTAATGAAAAAAAAAAGTAAGAATCAGCTCCTCAATACTTACAGCAAATCTTTTGTCAAAACTGATATTCTTTTTGAAGTTGATGAACTTCAACCACCTTACAACAAACCAAAGCTTCTTTAGAGTGAATGATTTTCTGATCAGTTTTTCTGGTTGACCAGAGGATGAGACATCAGCCTATTCCAGCTGATTATAAAATATGGGTTTAGAACATAAGAACAAGGAACAGGCATAGGCCATTCAACCCCTCAAACATGCTCTGCCATTCAATACAATTGAAGGTGATCTTATCTCAGCCTCCATTCCACTTTCTTGCCTGCTCTCCATAAGCCTTCAACCCATTACTAATTAAAAATCTGTCTATCTCCTCCTCAAGTTAACTCAATGTCCTAGCATCCACTACACTCTGTTGTAGTAAATTCCACAAATTCACGAGCATTTGAGAGAAGTAATTTCTGCTCATCTCTGTTTAATATCTGCTGCACCTTGGCCTAAAACTATAAACCTTTCATGAGGAAACATCCTTTCTAGTTCTACTTTATCATCTCCTTTAACATATTAGACCTTAATTTGATCTCCACTTATATCTTCTAATCTGCAAAGCGTATAGGCTGAAACGGCTGAATCTCTCATCATAAGGCAAATCCCTCATCTCTAGAAACAATCTAGTTTCATTATCTAATATCTCTTGCAGTCTCTATGGTGTGTGCGGTAGACTATGCATAAATTGGCATGAAAATATTTTGCACCTCAGGCTGTGTTTCCCTTTTTTATATACTTTGGTTCTGCATGTTTTTGATTGTAAAGATTTTGATAGAGTTAGATTTCTTTTTCTATTTTAGGTACTGAGCACACCTAACACAGCCAAATACAGAGTAAGTCATTTTTTGTGTGGTTTAACAGTGGGTTGGGGGGTTCTTTTGCAATCATAATGGAGGAAATTCCCTCAAAATATGTCAAGACCATAAGCCACATGGTATTGTCAATGACCATTAAAATCAGATTGTTGTAATGGTTGAACAAGATTGCCAATTGAGTGGAAAATTGCAAATACGAACAAGGAATCTAGAAATAAACTCAGCAGGCCAGGCACCATATCATGTATGTCGTAAAAACAATGACTGCAGATGCTGGAAACCAGATTCTGGATTAGAGGTGCTGGAAAAGCACAGCAGTTCAGGCAGCATCTGAGGAGCAGTAAAATCGACATTTCGGGGCAAAAGCCCTTCATCAGGAATGCAGGCACAGTGCCTGAAGGATGGAGAGATAAATGAGAGGAGGGTGGGGGTGGGGAGAATGCTAATTTCTCCCCACCTCCACCCTCCTCTCATTTATCTCTCCACCCTTCAGGCACTCTGTCTGTATTCCTGATGAAGGCCTTTGCCCGAAATGTCGATTTTACTGCTCCTCGGATGCTGCCTGAACTGCTGTGCTTTTCCAGCACCTCTAATCCAGAACCATGTCATGTATTGAGAGAAATAATGTTTCAGATTGAATCCTTAGACCTGAGACATTTGGCAGAATATTGTTGGGGCGGTGGGGGTCTTGGCAGCTGTTTGGAGAGTGAGTACAGATGTATGCTGACTAAATCTATTGCCATTGGCAAGGACTGCACTGCAATTAAGACCCTAGAGGGTGCAGATGACGCCCAGTGACAGGTGCTGGCCAATCAGAGGCTGGTAACTGAGGAGGTGGAAGCTGTGGCCGCTGCCAGAATGACACTCCAGTATTGCAGTGGATCAAGGTGTAGGCTGTGATTTGTGGCGATGGGAGTTAGGAGTAGGTTTCTGGGTTTGGGGATTGTGGGGCAGAGAGCACAGGCAAAGGCAATGATCTGGCACTCAATGGTTATCCCCTTGCCCTATGTCGATGAAGCACTGAATACTTTCCCCCATCGCCCCAGTTGACAAGTTGTTCTACAAGGTTTACCTGTTGAGAATGCTACACGGCAACAAGCGTATTTGCAGCTGGCTTAATTTCAGCAACAGTGAGTTATAATCCTTACTTAGCCATAAGGGCATCAATTAATGGCAAAGGAGAACGTCTGCCATGGACCTTCCCTCCTCGAATTTAATTCCAATTGAGGTGACAGGAATCATAACAGAATACTGAATGGCCTGAACAGACTGGATGTTGGGAAGATGTTTCCATTGGCAGGAGAGACTAGGATCCATGGGCACAGTCTTAGAGTAAAGGAAAGACCTTTTATAATGGAGATAAAGAGAAACTTCTTCAGCCAGAGAGTGGTGAATCTATGGAAGTCACTGCCACCGAAGGCTGTGCAGGCCTGATCATTGAGTATATTTAAGACGGAGATAGATAGGTTCTTGATTGTCAAGGAGATCAAGGGTTATAGGGAGAAAGTGGGAGAATGGGGTTGAGAAATTTATCAGACATAATTGAATGGTGGAGCAGACTCAATGGGCTGAATGGCCTAATTTCTGCTCTTATATCTTTTGTTCTAATGGTCCCGCCCTGTCTAAAAATGTTGTCTTCCTGCCTCCAAACTTGCCATCACTAGGAGGACAAGATACTGCTCCACAATTCTTGTTCTCTCCACAAATGTGCTTGATGTCTTGAGGTTTTCCAAATTGTTTTTGTTATTTCAGATCTGCAGCATCCGCAGCATTTTGATTTTGCAGTAGAGTGAAAGATTGCTTTGTTCTTAACCCTAGTTTCAACTTTAAGATTGCCATCACCTTTTCTGGATTTCTCCCACTAGACAACATAGTTTCTCTTTACCTAGCCTCTTGAATTCCTCTGTCAATTTAAACACCTTAATTATATTATAGCTCAACCCTGTAAATGGAGGGGTGTTAACAGGATCTAATGATTACAGGCTTACCTCGGTCTCTTAGAGCTTTCTTGATTGTCTTGTGGTTAGAGAAGAATTCATTAGTGTTTTTTTTAAATTGACTGAAATGTTTTCTCCTCCTCTAAGGAGACTTTGTGGGTGTGAGGCGTGGTGGAATGGTAAGGGTGGATAAGCTTTATGGTATTTTGGGATGGAACAAACTAGATAGAACAGCTGTTTATTTCTGTTATTATTTTCCCAAATGTTTTGTATGTTTATATGTGTCTGATGTTGAGAGTGATCTTTGATTTTTAAAAGTATCATTATTAGTGTGGCTCCTGGGGTATTACTCATGATGGATAATATGTTATTTCATAATGATGAAGGGATTTTGCCATATAATGCAATGATGTACAGTGACCAAGCCAATTTTTTACATTGCACGTCACATTTTTAACAGCGTTCTTGGAATATAATTGTGTGGTTATGTCAATTTTTCTGCAAACTATGAATTTACAGTGAATTCAATTGTTGTTTGGTATCTTTTAAGAACATAAGATATTGGTAGTGTAGCTACACCTGGACTACGAAGCCCAGGTTCAGGTCCCATGTGATCCAAGGGTGTGTAATAACATCTCTGAACTGGTCGATTAGAAAAATGGGCTAAATTTAAAAAATCGATACACAGCAAATTATGGTAATCAAGCATTTAGGAGCATGGGGGTGGAGGGAAATATTATGTTTTATTAGTGCTGAATTGCCGTTCTTGGGTTTATCAGATATGCTTGATTTAATTCAATTTATTGTTGTCATATGTGCCTAAGTACAGGTAAACGTTTTGTTTTGCGTACAGTTCAGGCAGATCATAACACACAAGAATCAAAGGGTGATTGAACAGAGTGAGGAATACAAAGTTATTGTGGTTCTGTTCGCCGAGCTGGGAATTTGTGTTGCAGACGTTTCGTCCCCTGTCTAAGTGACATCCTCAGTGCTTGGGAGCCTCCTGTGAAGCGTTTCTGTGATCTTTCCTCCAGCATTTATAGTGGTTTGTCTCTGCCGCTTCCGGTTGTCAGTTCCAGCTGTCCGTTGCAATGGTCGGTATATTGGGTCCAGGTCTATGTGCTTATTGATTGAATCTGTGGATGAGTGCCATGCCTCTAGGAATTCCCTGGCTGTTCTCTGTTTGGCTTGTCCTGTAATATTAGTGTTGTCCCAGTCGAACTCATGCTGCTTGTCATCTGCGTGTGTGGCTATTAAGGATAGCTGGTCATGTCATTTCGTGGCTAGTTGGTGTTCATGCATACAGATCGTTAGCTGTCTTCCTGTTTGTCCTACGTAGTGTTTTGTACAGTCCTTGCATGGGATTTTGTACGCTACGTTGGTTTTGCTCATGTTGGGTGTCGGGTCCTTCGTTCTGGTGAGTTGTTGTCTGAGAGTGGCTGTTGGTTTGTGTGCTGTTATGAGTCCTAATGGTCGCAGTCGTCTGGCTGTCAGTTCGGAAATGCTCTTGATGTATGGTAGTGTGGCTAGTCCTTTGGGTTGTGGCATGTCCTCGTTCCGTTGTCTTTCCCTTAGGCATCTGTTGATGAAATTGCATGGGACCCGTTTTTGGCGAATACATTGTATAGGTGTTCTTCTTCCTCTTTTTGCAGTTCTGGTGTACTGCAGTGTGTTGTGGCCCTTTTGAACAGTGTCTTGATGCAACTTCTTTTGTGTGTGTTGGGGTGGTTGCTTTCGTAGTTCAGGACTTGGTCTGTGTGTATGGCTTTCCTGTATACCTTTGTGGTGAATTCTCCGTTCGATGTTCTCTGTACCATCACGTCTAGGAATGGGAGTTGGTTGTCCTTTTCTTCCTCTCTCGTGAATCGGATTCCTGTGAGTGTGGCGTTGATGATCCGGTGTGTGTTCTCTATTTCTGTGTTTTTAATGATTACAAAGATGTCATCCACATATCTGACCCCAGATTCTATGGGCTACCTAACGTGCACAAACCAGACATCCCACTCAGACCAATAGTATCACTACCAGGGACACCATCACACAAACTGGCTAAAGAACTACAGCAGAAACTGAAACACCTGATCAGCGGATCCAGACACTATATACAGTCAACACAGGAATTCTTGGACATCATCAGAAATATACACGTAGACGAGGAAGAAACTATGGTCTCATTTGATATAACGGCACTGTTCACCTCTATTGACAAAACCCTAGCCAGAGAAACAATAGCCAACCTGCTGGACATACAGAACAGACAACAGGACGGTGAACCTATCAACAAAGACGGCATACTCAAACTACTGGACCTGTGCCTCACAACACACTTCATATTCAACAACCAAATGTATGAACAAATCAACGGCACATCCATGGGCTCACCCATCTCTAGACTCATAGCAGAAGCGGTAATGCAAAGATTAGAACAAACAGTTTTACCGCAAATTCAACCCAAACTCTGGGTCAGATATGTGGATGACACCTTTGTAATCATTAAAAACACAGAAATAGAGAACACACACCGGATCATCAACGCCACACTCACAGGAATCCGATTCACTAGAGAGGAAGAAAAGGACAACCAACTCCCATTCCTAGACGTGATGTTACAGAGAACACCTAATGGAGAATTCACCACAAAGGTATACAGAAAAGCCACACACACAGACCAAGTCCTGAACTACAAAAGCAACCACCCCAACACACACAAAAGAAGTTGCATCAAGACACTGTTCAAAAGGGCCACAACACACTGCAGTACACCAGAACTGCAAAAAGAGGAAGAAGAACACCTATACAATGTATTCGCCAAAAACGGATACCCGCGCAATTTCATCAACTGATGCCTAAGGGAAATACAACGGAACGAGGACATGCCACAACCCAAAGGACTAGCCACACTACCATACATCAAGAACATTTCCGAACTGACAGCCAGACGATTGCGACCATTAGGACTCATAACAGCACACAAACCAACAGCCACTCTCAGACAACAACTCACCAGAACGAAGGACCCGACACCCAACATGAGCAAAACCAACATAGCGTACAAAATCCCATGCAAGGACTGTACAAAACACTATGTAGGACCAACAGGAAGACAGCTAACGATCCGTATGCATGAACACCAACTAGCCATGAAACGACACGACCAGCTATCCTTAGTAGCCACACACGCAGATGACAAGCAACATGAGTTCGACTGGGACCACACTACTATTCTAGGACAAGCCAAACAGAGAACAGCCAGGGAATTCCTAGAGGCATGGCACTCATCCACAAATTCAATCAATAAGCACATAGACATGGACCCAATATACCGACCATTGCAACGGACAGCTGGAACTGACAACCGGAAGCGGCAGATTCAAACCACTATAAATGCCGGAGGAAAGATCACAGAAGCGCTTCACAGGAGGCTCCCAAGCACTGAGGATGTCACTTAGACAGGGGACGGAACGTCTGCAACACAAATTCCCAGTTCGGCGAACAGAACCACAACATCGAGCACCCGAGCTACAAATCTTCTCACAAACTTTGAATCCAAAGTTATGCCTGCAAAGAAGATGCATGAAAAGCAAGATCAACATTAGATTTGAAATTTGAGAGATCCATTCAGAAGTCTAATAAAAGCAAGGAAGAAGCCATCTAGATTTCAGAAAGGCATTCGCCAAGGTTCCTCATGGGAGACTGGTTAGCAAGGTTAGATCTCATGGAATATAGGGAGAACTAGCCACTTGGATACAGAACTGGCTCAAAGGTAGAAGACAGAGGGTGGTAGTTGAGGGATGCTTTTCAGACTGGAGGCCTCTGACCAGTGGTGTGCCACAAGGATCGGTACTGGGTCCACTGGTTATCGTCATTTATATAAATGATTTGGATGTGAACACAGGAGGTATACTTAGTAAGTTTGCAGATGACACCAAAATTGGAGGTGTAGCGGACAGCAAAGAAGGTTACCTCAGAGTATAATGGGATCTTGATCAGGTGGGCCAATGGGTTGAGGAGTGGCAGATGAAGTTTAATTTAGATAAATGCAAGGTGCTGCATTTTGGAAAAGCAAATCAGAGCAGGACTTATACACTTAATGGTAAGGTCCTGGGGAGTGTTCCTGAACAGAAAGACCTTGGAGTGCAGATTCATAATTCCTTGAAAATGGAGTTGCAGGTAGATAGCATTGTGAAGAAGGCATTTGATATGCTTTCCTTTATTGGTCAGAGCATTGAGTAGAGGAGTTGGGAGGTCATGTTGTGGCTGTACAGGACATTGGTTAGGCCACTTTTGGAATATTGCATGCAATTCTGGTCTCCTTCCTATTGGAAGGTGTTGTGAAACTTGAAAGGGTTCAGAAAAGATTTACAAGGATGTTGCCAGGGTTGCAGGAATTGAGCTACAGGGAGAGGCTGAACAGGCGGGGGCTGTTCTCCCTGGAGCGTGGAGGCTGAAGGGTGACCTCAGAGGTTTATAAAATCATGAGGGGCATGAATAGGAAAAATAGACAAGGTATTCTCCCTGAGGTGGGGGAGTCCAGAACTAGAGGGCATAGGTTTAGGATAGAGGGGAAAGATATAAAAGGGATCTATGGGGCAACTTTTTCATGCAGAGGGCAGTGCACGTATGGAATGAGCTGCCAGAGGAAGTAGTGGAGGTTAGTACAATTGCAACATTTAAAAGGCATCTGGATAGGTATATGAATAGAAAGGGTTTAGAGGGATATAGGCCAAGTGCTGGCAAATAGGACTAGATTAGGTTAGGATATCTGGTCAGCATGGAGGAGTTGGACTGAAGGGTCTGTTCATGAACCTGTTGGTACTTGTGTTTAAGATTTTGTGTCTTCTGCCTGACAGAAGAGGTTGGAAGAGATTTCAACCAGGGTGGGTGGGGTCTTTGATGATGTTGGCTGCCTTTCCAGTGGAGTCAATGAGGGAAGGTTGACTTGTGGGATTGTCTGGGCTGCGTTCACAACTTTTTGTAGTTTCCAATGGTCCTGTGTAGAGCAGTTGTCATAGCAAGCTGTGATCCAACCAGATAGAATGCTGTCTATAATGCATCTACAAAAGTTACTGAGAGTCTTTATGGATATGCTGAATTTTCTTAGCCTCCTGAGGAAGAAGAGGCATTGATATGTAGAGGAGAAAGTGAGGTCTGCAGATGCTGGAGATCAAAGTTGAAACTTTATTGCTGGAACAGCACAGCAGGTCAGGCAGCATCCAGGGAACAGGAGATTCGACGTTTCGGGCACAGGCCCTTCTTCAGGAATGATATGTAGAGAACTTACAATGTAGATATAGGTGGGTTAGCTAATTGGTTTCCTACTTCTATGATAAAGGATGAATGACAGGTATTAGCACCAACTTATAAAATACTAAGTGTTGTTCTTAAAAAGGGAAACAACCCCTCAAGTTGAACTTAAGTAAAAAAGAGAATCTTAACAATTTAAAATTTAGTTTCAGGTATTGAAGAAGTATCACTTGCCTACTAGTCATGGAAGGCACCAAGAATACCAGTTGGCCCTACACTCGATTGGTCTATGCTGGCATTTATGCTCCAATCGAGCTACCTCCCATCATACCAAATCTAACTCTCAACCTGGTTTTGAAGTTTAAAGTATTGGAAGAATCCCAATATTCAGCAGTGTGGGCAGGTATAGGGGATGGGTTGAGGAGGAATTTCATCCAGGTCCTGGGATTAGAAGCATTAAGAAGGCCTAGGGTTTAGTGCTAAGGAGGGTGTTCGTTTTTTAAAAAACAGAAAATATTAACTTAACTGTTTGAGTAAGCAATTTAAATAAATGAAGAGAAACGCTCACCCTAGCAATACAATAACTCATCCCAATTATTCTATTAATTCAAAGTTAATTTTGAAAGGCTTAGCCTTGATGAAAAGTAAGGAAAGAACTAAACATCTTACTGGCAATTGCTTGACTGCTTGTTTTTTTCAAATCTTACAGAATCTGTATATATACTGTCTGCAGTTCTATAGCAGTAAAGTATTTGTAAAGACATTTCAGGATATAATAAAACAGAAATTGCTAGAGATACTCAACAGATCAGGCAACATCACTGAGAAGGGAAATAGAATTAATGTTTCATATTGATAGCTTGTGTCAGCAGCTCAGTTCTGTAAGTCTATTACAAGGCCCTTTAGTGTTATCTCAAGAGGCCCCAAATGCCTCCTCGAGCTAAACTCCCATCCACATTGGAGACACTTGAATTTATTTCTGCCTCTGCTGTTGTTCCAATCAGATTTGCTTGCTTTATACCACTTCTCTCTTGCTTTCTTTTTGACAACAATATCAGAGTAGATCCTTAGTTCATTACAATAGTGCCATGCCAATAGGTAATATCCTATTGTATTTTGTAAATATCTGTTGCTTCACCAGATTTCTTTAAAAAAATATAATTTGCTTACCACAAAACAAAATGTATTCCTAACACCAAGTAGCAAACACTGGTCAACATCAAAACTCTAGTTCAGAATTAGAACTATAGCCCCTTAGTCCCAACATGGACACAAAAGATAACCATCACTGCAGAGATTTTTTTTAGAAAAAAGGTCAAGGGAGAAAATAATTTCTGTTGACCAAAATGTCAGAAAACAAAGAAGGTAATTTCATTACTTCTCATGGTCCATCTGATTTCCTGTCAACAAAATTGAATTACTGGAAGCTGTAAACTGGTGGAAGATGTTCACTTTGGATTGAAATCAAGCTGGATCAGAGACTTTTGAAAATAACAATATATCAGCCTTTTAGTGTTGGTAATGTAGTCCGAAATACTGATATTTGGAAACTTTCAGGTTCTCAGAAATCTCTGCTGAGAGGGAAGGATGGAGACTTGCATCTCCTGGAGTTTCTTCATTACTCACTGTCGAGATCACTGTAAAACAGAAAACTAAGTCCACAAAGGTCAGTAGGAACCACTGGCATAGAGGTCCCCATAGTCTTTTCATAGCCAGGTTTTTCAGCAAATAAGAGGCATAAGTGCCTATCTGTTATCTCCCTAAAAGCTTTCTTGTCTTTTTACGAAAGTCTCTTGACTTTCTATAGACAGCAGATAAGCCATAGCACACATTAAACTGTTGACTTCATTTCTGAGACAATATATGATTAAAAACCCTTTTCAATTTAGGAAATTTCCAAACCATTCCACACCTTCCAGTTTTTCAATGGTCTTTAAGTATAAATATCAATTCTGAACACTGTCAATTTTCACTTTGCTCATTAGATAAGAAACTGCATTTTTCCCATTTCTAGTTGAAAGTAATGAATCATATTCTATCCCCTCCACCAAATTTTCTGTCCAATTACATTATCAAAAGAGCAGAAAAACTGCATAACTCCCTCCCTAATGGGACCATGGGTCTACCTACAACGCATGGAATGCAGCAATTCAAGAAAGCAGTTCATCACCATTTTCTCAAGGACAACCTAGGATGGGACGGAAAAGCTGGCGCAGCCAGCGATGCCCTCATTCCATTAATGAAGGAAGAAAACATTTCTCTCGCATTCATTGCCTCCTTCACTATAGCCTTTAAAAATAAAACATATTAAAAAAAACAATTCACCCACAAATTTGGCCGCAACATTTTATTTTCTTGTAAATTCCAAAAGGGCAAGATATTTGTTTGGCTAGCTCTGTCCAGCAATACAATTTCCAAGAACACTTTTTATTCATTTGTGAGATGTGGACATTGCTAGCTGGCCAGCATTTATTGCCCATCCCTAATTGCCCTTGAGAAGGTGACGGTGGTCTGCCTTCTTGAACTGCTGTAGTCCACCAACTGTGGGTTGACCCAGAATACTATTAGGGAGGGAATTCCAGGATTTTGACTCAGCAACAGCGAAGGAACATGTTATATTTCAAAGTCAGGATGGTGAATGGCTTGAAGATGGTGATGTTCCCATGTATCTGCCGCCCTTGTCCTTCTAGATGGAAATGGTTGTAGGTATAGAAGGTGCTGTCTGAGGATCTTTGGTGAGTGTCTGCAGTGCATCTCGTAGATAATACACACTGCTGCTACTGAGCATCAGTGGTGGACGGAGTGGATGTTTGTGAATGTGGTGCCAATCAAGTGGACTGCTTTGTCCTCGCTGCATGTAGTTGGAGCTGCACTCATCCAGGTAAGTGGGGAGCATTCCATCACACTCCTGACTTGTACGTGGTGGCCAGCTTTGTGAAGTCAGGAAATGAGTTACTCGCTACAGTATTCCTAGCCTCTGACTTGTTCTTGTAGCCACAATGTTTATATGGGAAGTCCAGTTGAGGTACTAGTCAATGATAACCCCAGGATATTGATAGTAGGGGATTCAGTGATGGTGGGGTGGTCAGATTGTCTGTTATTGGCGATGGTCATAGCGTGGCATTTGTGTCGCATGAATGTTCCTTGCCACTTGTCAGTCCAAGCCTGGATATTATCCCGATCTTGTTGCATTCGAACATGGACAGCTTCAGTATCTGAGGAATCGCGAATGGTGCTGAACATTATGCAATCATCACTGAACATTCCCTCTTCTGACCTTCTGATGGAGGGAAGGTCATTGATGAAGCAGCTGAAGATGGTTGGGCCTACAACATTACCCTGAGGAACTCCTGCAGAGATGTCCTGGAGCTGAGATGACTGACCTCCAACAACACAAGCATCTTCCTATGTACTTAGTATGACTCCAACCACTGAAGAGCTTGTCCCCGATACCTATTGATTCCGGGTTTTGCTGGGGCTCCTTGATGGCACACTTTGTCAAACGCAGCCTTGATAATCAAGGGCTGTCACTCTCATCTTTACTCTGGAATTCAGCTCTTTTGTGCATGTTTGAACCAAGATTGTAATGAGGTCAGGAGCTGAGTGGTCCTGGTGGAACCCAAACTGGGCATCACTGAGTGGATTGTTGAAAAAGCTTCAGCCTTATCTTTTGCACTGATGTGTTGGGTTCTTCCATCACTGAGGATGGACATATTTGTGGAGCCTCCTCCTCCAGTGAGTTGTTTAGTTGTCCACCACCATTCATGACCTGGATGTGGCAGGACTACAAAGCGTAGATATGATCTGTTGGCTGTGGGGTTGCTTAGCTCTGCCTTTTACTTGCTGCTTATGCTGTTTGGCATGCAAGTAGTCCTGTTTGGTGGCTTTAACTGGTTAACGTCTCATCTTCAGGTATGCCTGTTGCAGTTCCTGGTATGTCCTGTTGTACTCTCCTTGGAACTGGGGTTGATCCCCTCGCTTGATAATAATGGTCGAGGAGGGGATATGCTGGGTCATGAGTTTGCACATTGTGCTGGAATATTTTTCAGCATGTGTTGGTGGTCCACAGTGCCTCATTGATGTCCAGTTTTGAGTTGCTACATCTGTTTGAAATCTATCCCACTTAGCATGGTGGTAATGCCACACAACACGGTAGAGGTTATTCTCAATGTAAAGCTGGACTTTGTCTCCAGAAGGATTGTGCGGTGGTCACTCATACTGATACTGTCATGGACAGATGCATCTGCAGCTGGCAGATTGGTAAGGATGAGGTCAAGTATGTTTACTCTCTTGTTGGTTCCTTCACCACTTGCTCCAGACCCAGTCTGTGTCCTTAAGGACCTGACCAGTTTGATCAGTAATACTGCTGCCAAGCCACTCTTGCTGGTGGATATTGAAATTGCCTTTGCCAGCTTCAATGCTTCCTCTAAGTGTTGTTCAACATGGGAAGATTACTGATTCATCAGCTGGGGGAGGACCAGTGATGATCAGCAGGAAGTTTCCTTGTCTATGTTTAACCTGAAGCCATGGAACTTCATGGAGTCAATGTTGAGGACTCCTAGGGCAATTCTGTCCTGACTCGAAACCACCGTGCTGCCATCTCTGCTGGGATCTGTCCTTTTGTTGGGACAGGACATATCCAAGGATGGTGATGGTCGTGTCTGGGATATTGTCTGTAAGGTATCATTCTATGAATATGACTATGTTAGACTGTTGCTTGACTGGTCCATGAGATAGCTCTTCCAATTTTGGCAGTAGCACCCAGATGTTCGTAAGGAGGACAGGGTCGACAGGGCAGTTTCTGTGTTGACTTTTCCGGTGCATAAATTGATGCCAGATGAGTTTTCCAGTTTCATTTCTTTGAGACTTTGTAGTGATTGGTAGGCTTGCTAGGCTATTTCTGAGGGCAATTGAGAGTCAACTATATTGCTGTGGGTCTGGAGCCACATGTAGTCCAGACCAGGTGAGGATGACAGATTTCCTTCCCTGAAGGATATTAATTAGTTTTTCCAACAATCAACAATGGTTTCATGGTCATCAGCAGGTTCTTAATTTCTGTTTTTTTAAAATTGAATTCAAATTCCTTCATTCGAACCTTGGTCCCCAGCGTATTAACTGGGTTTCTGGATTAATAGTTTTGCGATAATACCACTACATCATTGTCTCCCCAATAATATCTCTTCTGAAACTATTCTACTTACTTTTGTCTGATTTCTAAGTGCTTCTTCCATACTATTCCCTCCTGATCTCTCAAACTTTTCAACAGTTTGTTTCCCTTACTCAGTTACCCTGTGGAGCATTGTTCCAGAAAGCATTGACAAGAAAAACAGGAACAATAATAAAACAGGAACTGCTAAAATGAGAGAAAATATGTAAAACACAGGAAATTAAGGAAAAGGTGAGGATAACAATATTAATAAGTGCAGAGGTCTATATCCAAAGAACAAACAAACCGCTGATTTTACTTAATCACACAGCAATAAAGCAAAGTGGAGTTGAGGATTATGTTAGTCATGATCTCTTTAGAATAGCAGAGTGGACTTGATAGGCTAATGGTCTACTTACGCTCCTATGTTTTCAGGTCAGACCAACAAAAAGTATCCACAGCATGAGCAAGAAAGCAGACCTCATGATTGTAGATAAGTTGCAAATAAGGTAAATTTGATCAAAAATAAGTCGAACCTGAATATGGAAATAAGCTGTTTTGATGGTTGTATCGTTTCGTGTGTTGGGAGCTGGGATAGAACATTACTCTTACTCCACTAATATAAAGGTTGAAAAATGTGTTGCTGGAAAAGCGCAGCAGGTCAGGCAGCATCCAAGGAGCAGGAGAATCGACGTTTCGGGCATAAGCCCTTCTTCGATTCTCCTGCTCCTTGGATGCTGCCTGACCCGCTGCGCTTTTCCAGCAACACATTTTTCAGCTCTGATCTCCAGCATCTGCAGTCCTCACTTTCTCCTAGTTGATTTTTCCACTAATATAAAATATTGCAACTTCTGACTAAGTATTCACAATACTAACAGGAAATTAACTAGTCATCACAAATATTATAAGGGTTATGGAAAGGCTTCCTAATCCTTATTCAGAACTTTAAAAACTAGAAACAAATTACAAATGTTAGTTAAGAACAGCACAAAATAAACAAATTGCAAATCTATTTAAATATCGAGCTGTACACCTTTGGATGAAGACTAAACTAAGTGACACTGTGTGATTGTCAGTGCTTGACTCTGCTGCTTTGGAATAAAATAAGTGGATATGAAATAAATTATTTTACTAACCTTTGCAATCCTTCAATTTCAGGAGCTGACAATAAATTCAACAACCATCTGGCATAAAAGCTAGACTAATGATGACTACGTAATATCTGCAAAGGGCTGCAGCACAGGGGGTTGGGTGTCCAAAACTCCATCAAATGCCTCATGTGCAATGTCTCTCATTTTGTTGCAGCTGTCAATGTGGCTCCAATGTGCACCTCTCAATCTGTCAGGGTTTACGAATAAACATAAATGAAGCTACAACACTCAGCAGCTCATGCACCACCATAACCTTTTGTCACAGTGAGAAGAACAGTTAGATATGAGAGCGTTTCACCAAAAGGCTTTCTTGGGACAGGGGTGCAAGCGCAAAAGGATGAGCACCTCACAGGTATCTCAGATGCACACCAGATAATAAACTCGGTTTGTTTTCTTAGGACAGAGAAGCTTGAGGGGGGAACCTGTTTGAATTACATAAGATTATGAGAGGCAGGGACAGATTGAATAGAAAGCAGGTGTTCCCCTTGGTCGAAGGGTCAATAACAAGGAGGCATAATTTTAAAGTAAAAGGCAGAAGGTTTAGAGGGGATTTGAGGAAAAGATTTTTCACCTGGTGGGAATCTAGGAGAACGTGAGGACTGCAGATACTGGAGATCAGAGTCAAAAAGTGTGGTACTGGAAAAGCACAGCCGGTCAGGCAGCATCTGAGGAGCAGGAGAGTCGATGTTTCAAGCATAAGCTCTTCATCAGGAATGACGGTTGGTGGTGGGAATCTGGAATGCACTGCCTGGGAGGATGGTTGAGGTGGGAAACTTCACAACTTTAAAAAGTACTTGTCATAACATTCAATGGGCCTACTGCAGGAAAGTAAGACTAGTGTAGGTAGTAGTATATTTTTGGGCTGAAGAATTGATGGGCCTCTTCTGTCATGTATATTTCTATGATTTTTATAATGCTTTAAAAAAGAAAAGAACAGCAGACGCTAGATATCTAAAACAAAAACAGAAATTCAACAAGTCTGGCAGCATCTGTGGAGAGAAAGCAGTGAGCAATTTCCTAGTTGCCATTAGTTCCGAAGGATCAATGGACTTGAAACGCTATTCTGTTTTCTCTCCACCGATGCTGCCAGACCTGCTGACTTTCTCCAGCAACTTCTGTTTTTGTTTTATAATACTTTGTTGTATTGCATTAACTGTAGCTCTTTCCTGATACCGAATTCTCACTTATAACCACTAACACCTGATTTCCCCTGAATCACATTGTGCACATGCATAACTTGGAAGAATAATCTGGGGATTGATGGAACAGTTCCACCTTCTGAGCGCAGAGCACCGATATTGGTCCTCCAGCCGGTGGTGGCGCTCCAGCGAGGTCAGTGCGTGTGCGTGACGTTGAACGTTCGCCCAACGTGGGCGGCGGTAACGCGCCTCGTGCCCGCGCCCCCCTCACTATGTTATCGAATGCTAAAGATGGCGGATTTCCTGCCGTCCCGCTCCCTCCTGGCCGCTTGTTTTCCGAGTTGCGTCCTCACCCAGCGAGAGGCCGAACAGCTCCGCAAGAGCAAGCAGATCGACGAGCTCATCTCGCGGGATAAGACCTATGTGCGGCGGCTGGTGAAGATCCTGCTGCTCGGGGCCGGCGAGAGCGGCAAAAGCACTTTCCTCAAGCAGATGCGAATTATTCATGGCCAGGACTTCGACCAGAAGGCCAAAGAGGAGTTCAGGGGGACCATCTACAGTAACATCTTGAAGGGGATCCGAGTCCTGGTAGACGCCAGGGAAAAGCTCCGCATCCCTTGGGGAGACCCCGGCAACCAGCAGAACGGCGATGTCCTGATGAGTTTCGACACCAGGGCGTTGACCGGGGCCGCCGCGGGCCTCATGGAGACGCGGGTTTTTCTCAATTACTTGCCGGCCATCAGATCGCTATGGGCAGATAGTGGTATCCAGAACGCTTACGACAGACGCAGGGAGTTCCAGCTGGTGAGTAACTCGGAGCCGGGGAAAGTACGCGGGCTTTGAAAGGCCCTGGGGAACGGAACGAGAAGCCCTCCGCTTCCTGGAGGGTGTGTTCGAGTGGCAGCTTTGGGCGGGTGGGGGGGCTTGTATGGTTAAATTCTCTAGTCTCCAATAAACTTCATAAACTAAGACGCTCACTTAGGATCTTTTTGACGCTGTAGGTTCTTTTTAGAAATAACCTCATCCACTCTCCATTATTGTCAAACTTTTATATAAATTTAAAGTTTTGTTCAACCGCAATTAATCTTTCCCTATTCGTTGGACGTAAATGAATATACAAGGCGCACGTTTATTCGTATATACTGTATGGAGTTTGAAGATCGAAAGTGCCTCGGACTTTTAAACTTCATCATATTTAAACTTTTATGGAGGAGTACAGAGTTAAATTTGTGTAGTTTCTGCCATTTAACCCTTGTACTCATGATTGTATTTGAAACTTACCGATAATATTGAAATTCGCCACATCTTAACAAATAAGTAACTTTTGTGACTAATATTTGTTGCCTTTACATTTTTGACTAATACTGTGTTATAATCCATCCTTTTAAATCTGTTTTCGACTGTGATCAGAAATTGGTAAAGGTGTACCCATCATTGAGAAAAGTGACAAATTTATGTACTTGTGAAATGTTAGCTGATTTATTTGGAGAGTAATTATTTAACATACTAATAAATTAGTAAGGCTGAATAAAATAAAGTTTAATTTTGCCTTTAATATCCAAGCTTGTTACAATAAGTGTAACCAGCATGTTTCAAGCTTGTTAGGACTATAGATTACGTGTTTTAAAACAATAGCAGTTTACTAATGTCCTGCTAACAGTCAAATGGACAGTACAGTTTTTTCCAGTCTGAGTAAAGTAGTGTGCAAAATGTTTTGAAGTTATGAGAAATCAACACTTTATGCATGACGTAACTTGGGTGGGTGTGATGACTTCAAAGGGGTTTCTTTTGAATAGATAGATATAATTAGCAAATGTAGTGAGAGAGGAAGTGAAATCAAAAATTAGTTCTTAAGAGTAGATGAGGCCTATAGCATTGTTGTGAATTATCAGACTTAAAATTGACTTAAGGGAGCAAAATTTAAGAAGAAAGGCAGAACTTTAGATGGGATTTGAGGAGAAGATTTTTTTATCCAGAGGGTGATTAGAATCTGGAATGCAGTATCATGGGGGCGCGGGGAGGTTTTGAGTAGATAGGTAGGGTAGTGGAGGTGGGAAGCCTCATAATTTTTTGTTTATAAAAATCTTGGATGGGTACTTGAAATATCTTATTCAAGGCTATTGGCCAAATGCCAGGAAGTAAGACTTGTGTAGATTTAACCTAGATTTGTTTTCTTGGTGCAGACTTGATGGGCTGAGGGACCTCTTTGGTACTGTATAATTTCATCATTGTTTCCCTAGAATCCGACTGCAAATCTAGTATGTTTGATTTAGAAAGTGACTTTCCTATATCTGTCATTGTCATCTGTGGAATTTTTTTGCATTTTATTTAACCCAGGCAGGCATTTTATAATCCCAAATCTGGGAGTGGGTGAGCTCAATGGTGCATATTTCTAACCGCCCATGAAGCTGTTATGATTCGTTGATAGTGTGATTCAATGAGGTAAAATAGCATGCATCCTTTTTTCCTTAATCTGAATTTACATGTGGTCAAGAGCTGGTAGAATACAACAAAGACAAGTGAATTGGAGTCATAGTCAATGTAGGAATTTGAATTACCCTCACCCCCACTTCAGAAGTGAGACCGTTGCGTCCCCTGTTTGAACTGGCAGTATAATCCTTCAGAATAATGTTGTTGAATTTTACAGGCTGTATGTCTTGAAACTCTGGTAAAACCAATTTCTTTTAAACCCAAACCAAGTACGTTTTGAACTAAACAATACTGATGCTTCATTCTTTATATTCACCTGAATATACACTGATTTGCAGCATTTGAAAATTATTGTAAATGGTTAAATTCTTTATTGTGCTCATTTGGCTAAAATTGTAAGATAATCTAGTCTTCCTTTGCAAATTGATCAATTATAAAGTTCATAGATCTTGACTAGTCTTCTAATAAGACTGGTCATAAAACTGTAAATATTTAAATTGTCCTCAAATTTTGTTTCAAATTCTAACAAGTTTTAAGAACTGAGGGTCATTCAGTGAAAATAATAGTTTAACTATGCATGTATTGATTCATTGTATTTGGTGCTAATGTCTGTATTTCACTAATTCTGTGGGGAATGTGGAAATAGTGTTTTAAAACACTGTCAAGTATCTCAGCTAAAGAGCAATTAGTTGTGGAGAAATGAAAGCAGGGCATGAAACAAAAGGAATCATGAAACACAAAAACAAAGACTTTTTGAATGCTTTGCAATTATTGTGTGTTAGGAACATTAATGATATATTGACTTCTGTTAAATATTTGCACTTAACAACAAACCAGGAATTTTAAAAGAAACAATTTTTGAGTATTTTGCTGCACATGTGCAAAGATTAATGAAAGTGGATTGATTCTACATTCCAATAAATTGAAAATTTGTGGCTCTTATCAAATCGCATTTTAGGTTTTAAAAAGCACAGCAATGAGTTAACATCCTGTATAACGATTAGAACTGTGATTTGGACATGGATATGAAATACACGGTGTTGCATTTAACATTTACTTTATCATGTGCAACAATTAAGCAAGAAGAAAATTGTCTCTCTGCATGTATCTGTGTCTCTGTCTGTCTCCCTTGCTTTGCTCCCCTCTGTCCTTGGTCTCAGCCTCCTTTACCCCCCTTCCTCAGACAACTTCCCACCACCTCCCCTGCACTTGGTCCCCTGTTTTATTGTGTTTTGTCCTTGACCTCTTCTTGGCATGTGATTCTTACTTTGATTTTCACCTGTTCGATTTCATGTAAGTTGTCTGCTTAAATTTTAGATTTCTGATTTGTTTCTTTGATTCAAAAACATTTAATTTCATTAAATATATTGCTTTGATAAGAATGATCATTTTAAAATTAATTTATGAAGTAACTTTCAAGATTACACCAGCTTACAGGCCAGTGGCTTCATTTTCTGCATATAGTTCCATACTGGTATTGATTTAATTACTTTAGGGTTCAGAATATTAGCATTTGAGTTTACATCAACAATTTTAATTGTTGCAGTCTCTGGGATCTGTACAGATTCAGTTCTGTTCAAAATGTTGTAATTGTCAGATTTTTTGAAGTTCTGCTGAACTGACAAGTTCAATTTTGCTGATTTATCCCATTTGATCGCCCAGAGGGCAAGGATCGTAAAGGAAGAAAATGTTTTTCAATTTGTACTTGAGCCCTGATCTTTTGTTTTCTTCCACTGAGACAACTAGCTATGTCATTTTGCTTCTAATCTCTTTCCGATGCTCACCTCAACTTTACTTTTGACACATGGACTGATTAGCTATCTTTATTAGCTATTATTTATTTTCTAAGTCACAACACATCAAATTGCAAATCATATCCTTCTTTCAAAATCCACCCTATTCCCTCAGTCCACTTATTTTAGCAACTTCCGTAAGTTCCACAATTTAGTCATTTGCCCTTTAGTCTTCTGACTCTGGTCCCGCATATTGATTGTGTTCACTACAATAACTTTTTCTTTCTGCCTTTCTTTTAAAATCGTCACAGGGATCCTTTTAACCATTTTTACCCTCTGGGTATTTCTTAAAAATGGCAGAGCGCCAATGTTAATATACTTATAAAGCGCCAATGTTAATTTCCTGATATGAACTTGAGAGTTTTATATTTGAAAAATTATGATGTAAAAAAGACAGGACAAGGAATTGTTGTTTCCACCATAGGATTTTTGATGTTTTCTTTGCATCTAGTGCAGTGGAAACATTCACTGGTGTGATTTGGAATTTTAGATTTAAGCTTGGCAGAGCTGTCAGTTCTGCATATGTGAGAGTAATTTAAATTTATAATTACTAACAAGTTAAAATTCTCAGCTTTTAGCTCAAACACATTGTCAACAATGTGATTTTTGGTACCATTTACTCGATCTAATGTATCAGCATCAGTGATTCTGGGTTCTAGACTGCAGTGTTAGACATTGCCAGAGTTTTATACCAAATGCATATATTAGACTTAATTTTATATTTAATCTCAAAACGTGTGGAAAGAGAAAATAGGTTCTGGTTTCTAGAATTTGCGATTCTACAGCCAAAAACCAAACACAGACCATTGACTCTGGACGCTTCATAACTTTTTGGAATAGAAATTTAACTGTATTGCAGGAAATTTATTTTAAAAACTGAATCCTCCTGTTCAAGTGCAGTTTACAGCTGTGCAATTCACAAAGTGCTTGGTATAATATGACAAAATCTTGGGTTAGGTTGGTGACTGTCACAACTTAACTGAATCAGTATCATATGTGAAATCTTATTACATTAGAGATGTAACAACTTCCTTTTGGGTGGGTAAAGGAGTGTGTCTGAGGTTGAATATCAATTTGTGGAAGATTAGCCTTGGTGGTCCTCACTGAACTGATTGTGGCCTTAATTTCACTTTGTCTGCCCCAGTCCATCAATAACTCTGGACTCCCTAGTCTGATTGCAAATCAAATGAACACTCTTTAATACACTTGATTAGCTGGTCTCTGTGGCTATCTGGGAATGAAAATTCCACGGACCAAGTACTCAGGGAAAAAAAATCATCACGACCACTTGTTAAACTGTGTAACTTAGTTCTAGTCTCTGTTATAAGAAGGAATATTCTCAGTGTTCGCACTACCAACTCCTCTCAGAATTTTATAATGTTTCAGTAAAATAATCAATCATTCTTCTGAACTCTGATGAATATAAGCACAATCTGTTCGACTTTTCTTCATAGAATACAGCCTTCATCCCGGGAAAGATCATGCAAATCTCTGAACTGCTTCTAGTGCTATAAAGAGACTAAACTTGCCCACTACTTGGATGTGATCTCACCAAGGCCTGCAACAAAAGTCTGCCTCACTGTTCCATTCCCCTTTCAATAAAAGGCAGTATTCCATGCATCTTCCTATTAATTTGTAACCTGTACACTTTTATTTTAGAATTCATGTGCCAGCATACCCAGATCCCCTTCTCCTCTCAGTTCTGCAGTCATTCTCCGTTTAAACATGAAATAGTGGGTGCCAGAATCTCAGTACACTTTTGAAATGAGGACACACTCATCTAATGATGCCAAAGGGGGAGGAAAAGGCTTTAAAATTTAGCTTGCAACAGTGTCTAAAATATGCTAATTTAAAAATGAGAAGCAGTTTGTCGTAGTTCGTTGGCTTAATTTTTGACCTTAGAAAGTCCTGGCGTATGTTCTTTGCTATGTGTTTAGTCAATTTCAGTCTGGGCTGCTGAGGGACTGAGCTTGCCTCACAATCCTAGGATGAAGATGCAGAGAAGGAATTCATTATGGTACCCATGTTGATTTGGTGCCCATTGATTTTTGTTGGGAAGCATGTACATATTGGGCAGAAGCTCACTTTGAGATATTCCTTTAGAACATAGGACATTACAGTGCAGTACAGGCCCTTTGGTCCTCGATGGTTTCACAGGTCAGCGCAACAATCTAAAGTCCATTTAACCTACACTATTCCATTATCATCTATATGTTTATCCACTGACCATTTAAATGCCCTTAATGTTGACAAATCCACTAATGTTACAGGCAGGACATTCCACGCCCTTATTATTCTGAGTAAAGAATCTACCTCTGACATCTATTCTAAATCTATCATCCCTCAATTTAAAGCTATGTCCCCTTGTGCTAGCCATCACTATCTGAAGAAAAAGGCTCTCACTGTCCACTCTATCTAATCCTCTGATCATGTTATATGCATTCATTAAGTCACCTCTTAACCTTCTCTAATGAAAACAGCTCCAAGTCCCTCAGTCTTTCCCCATAAGACCTTGCCTCCATACTAGGCAACATCCTGGTCAATCTTTTCACCATTTCCAATGCTTGCACATCCTTCCTATAATACAGTGACCAGAACTGCATGCAATACTCCCAAGTGCAGCCACACCAGAGTTTTGTACAGCTGCAGCATGACCTCATAGCTCTGAAACTCAATCCCTCTACCAATAAAAGTTAACACACCTTATGCCTTCTTAACAAAACTATTCTTTACTGAATAGCTGACTAGATCAGAGTTATCCATTTAGTTTAGGTATGAGACTGCACTTGTGACAGCATAACCCAGCATGAGTCACTGATCTTGATCAGTGAAGGAAGGAGAATAAAAACGTCAAGAGGTTTAGAGTGAATTAGTGAGCATCAAGTATACTAGATAAAACACCAGTTCCTATTTGAAGAAATGTTCACCTTAAAACTTTGAAATTCTACAGTGTATGTTCGCAAGTTTCTGTTAGCGTTTCTATACTAATTTGTTCACTAGTTATAGAATATATTTACTTAAAAAATTTTCAGAGTTGCTGTACTTCCATTGCAAAATTTTTTTTTGTGTTCAAATTTTAAGGAAAGTAACAATAATAGGGTAAATTTGCTTCAAGGAAATTGCTGTTTGTTTTTTAGAAAGTCGGTATAAAGTGATAACATTGTCAAAGGAAGTCAGTGAGTATTAGCAGAAAATACAGCAATTGAAAAAAATACATTATTGCCGCCAGTTTTAACACTTCCCTTTTTGACTGGCAGTGTTCTTGAAATGAGTAATGGCGAAGGAGGGTTCTCTATTCAGAACATCATGTTCAAATTGATTTCTTTTCTGCTGCCAACTGCATTTGATTTTCAAAATGTAATCATGAAACGTTGAGAAACCCCTATCAAGGAAGCCATTCTTTCTGAATTCAGAAGCTCACATTGGAAATTTTATTAATTCCTTTGGATAAAGTGATGGTCCTCTTTTTAAAAAGACGTTTCTTTAAATTGAACTATCTCTTCAAAGTGACAGTTCCCCATTTAATTTCTGCACATTTTTCATTCCTTCTATTTCTTTATCTTTTGCTGTTTGAATTTTCATTTATTCTTTGTCAGTTTAATATTTTCTTTCTAATTCCTGCTCATGTTATCTGCTTCCAGTTTAATTCTGAATTCTGATTCTTAAATCTTATCAGAGTGAGTGGACAGTTTTGTTTTGGAATCATAAAATCATTTTGTGCAGGAAGAGACTGTTTAGTTCATGCTTATATCAGTTGTTTGAAAGAGCTATCCAGTTAGTCCTAATCCGTGCTCTTTCCACATAGTCCTGCAAATTTTTCCCTTCAGGTAGTTTTCAGTTCTCTTTTGGAAATTACAATTGAATCATGACTCTTAACCAGTGCAATTTACAGTCAGTATGCTTATAAAACTGATTTGCTTCAGAAATTCTAAATTAATTGAGTTGACACATTTTGGTGTTCCCATTTGGCAGGCCATGTCAGGTTTCTATTTTTTGATCTTTGGCGCTCCATTCTGTTGAAAGAAATTTAGAATTCTTGATTTGGCAAAATATTATGAATGAACACTTGAGTTTGAATATCAGCTGACTGACAATCTTCAGATCTTATTGAGATTCCAGCTGAGTCCAGAATTCAGAGCTCAAGAGATTTTGGTCAACAGGGACATGTGCTTCATAAAATCTAATTACATTGGATAGTGGAACCTGGGAGCATGATGTAGTCAAGTTGGATCTCATATCTGTGGTGATTTCAGCAGAGCCTAATGTAAAAAAATGTCTTGAGCCATTCCTGGTGGTAGGGGTTAATGTGATATAAATTCAGGAAGACTGACTCCTCTAGCTAGTGTTCTTAGCATAAGGTTATCACGTGGGGGGGAGAAAAGACTTGGAGATGTCCAGAAGCCGTTTGGTATGGGGAACTGAAATATCAGTGATATTTAAGGTCGACTTTTAAGATGCATTGAAATATAAACTTCCTACTACTCAACCATGATCAGTATTTAATATTGACAGTGGGTGCTTGAGGTAGAAAGTGCTGAAGAAACAGAGCCTCTCTTTGTTGATTTTGCCAGACTTGCTGAGTTTCTCCATTGCTTTCTGTTTTCATTTTAGATCTCTAGCGTCCTCAGTTCTTTATTTTATTGTAGTTTTTATATTAGTCTTGGGGCAGGATAGAGAAGTAATAAAGGGAAGGACATAACCCTTGGAAATAATTGGTATCTTTGTTACTGTGACACGATCCTATAATCTAATAGTTTTCTGCTATAATTTCTAGCTGAAAATTTTGTTCTTTAAGAAATTAATTTTGAGTCACAGATGCTTGTGGCACTCCTTAATTCTATTTGCCAAAGCTATCTCATGTCCCCGTTTTGCCCTCCTGGTTTCCCTCTTAAGTATACTCCTACTTTCTTTATACTCCTCTAAGAATTCACTCGATCTATTTTGTCTATACGTGACATATGCTTCCTTCTTTTTCTTAACCAAACTCTCAATTTCTTTAGTCATCCAGCATTCCCTATACCTACCAGCCTTCCCTTTCACCCTGACAGGAATATACTTTTTCTGGATTATTATTATCTCATTTCTGAACATGGCTTTGTGCGTGGGAAATCATGTCTCACAAACTTGATTGAGTTTTTTGAAGAAGTAACAAAGAAGATTGATGAGGGCAGAGTAGTAGATGTGATCTATATGGACTTCAGTAAGGCGTTCGACAAGGTTCCCCATGGGAGACTGATAGCAAGGTTAGATCTCATGGAATACAGGGAGATCTAGCCATTTGGTTACAGAACTGGCTCAAAGGTAGAAGACAGAGGGTGGTTTTTCAGACTGGAAGCCTGTGACCAGTGGAGTGCCACAAGGATCGGTGCTGGGCCCTATACTTTTGTCATTTACATAAATGATTTGGATGCGAGCATAAGAGGTACAGTTGGTAAGTTTGCAGATGACACCAAAATTGGAGGTGTAGTGGACAGCGAAGAGGGTTACCTCAGATTACAACAGGATCTTGACCAGATGGGCCAATGGGCTGAGAAGTGGCAGATGGAGTTTAGTTCAGATAAATGTGAGGTGCTGCATTTTGGGAAAGCAGATCTTAGCAGGACTTATACACTTAATGGTAAGGTCCTAGGGAGTGTTGCTAAACAAAGAGACCTTGGAGTGTCGGTTCATAGCTCCTTGAAAGTGGAGTCACAGGTAGATAGGATAGTGAAGGAGGTGTTTGGTATGCTTTTCTTTATTAGTCAGAATATTGAGTACAGGAGTTGGGAGGTCATGTTGCAGCTGTACAGGACATTGGTTAGGCCACTGTTGGAATATTGCGTGCATTTCTGGTCTCCTTCCTATCGGAAAGATGTTGTGAAACTTGAAAGGGTTCAGAAAAGATTTACAATGATGTTGCCAGAGTTGGAGGATCTGAGCTACAGGGAGAGGCTGAACAGGCTGGGGCTGTTTTCCCTGGAGCGTCGGAGGCTGAGGGCTGACCTTATAGAGGCTTACAAAATTATGAGGGGCATGGATAGGATAAATAGACAAAGTCTTTTCCCTCGGGTCGGGAAGTCCAGAACTAGAAGGCATAGGTTTAGGGTGAGAGGAGGAAGATATAAAAGAGACCTAAGGGGCAACGTTTTCACGCAAAGGGTGGTACATGTATGGAATGAGCTGCCAGAGGAAGTGGTGGAGGCTGGTACAATTGCAACATTAAAGAGGCATTTGGATGGGTATATGAATAGAAGGGTTTGGAGGGATATGGGCTGGGTGCTGGCAGGTGGGACTAGATCCGGTTGGGATATCTGGTCGGCATGGACGGGTTGGACCGAAGGGTCTGTTTCCATGCTGTACATCTCTATGACTATGAACTGGTCACAGGCCTCCAGTCTGAAAAACAACCCTCCACCACCACCCTCTGTCTTCTACCTTTGAGCCAGTTCTGTGTCCAAATGGCTAGTTCTCCCTGTATTCCATGAGATCCAACTTTGCTAACCAGTCTCCCATAGGGAACCTTGTCGAACGCCTTACTGGTCCATACAGATCACATCCTCCACTCTGCCCTCATCAATCCTCTTTGTTACTTTTTCAAAAAACATAATCAGGTTTGTGAGAAATGATTTCCCACACACAAAGCCACATTGACTATCCCTAATCAGTCCTTGCCTTTCCAAATACATGTAAATCCTGTCCCTCAGGACTCCCTCAGCAACTTGCCTACCACCGACAATAGGCTCACCGGTCTATAGTTCCCTGGCTTGTCCTTGCCACCTTTCTTAAATAATCGTACCACGTTCACCAACTTCAGATCTTCTGGCACTTCACCTGTGACTATCGATCTTATAAATATTTTAGCAAGGGGCCCAGCAATTACTTCTCTAGCTTCCCACAGAGTTCTAGATCAGGTCCTGGGGATTTATCCACCTTTTGTGTTTCAAAACATCCAGCACTTCCTCCTCTGTAATGTGGATATTTTTGAAGATGTCACCATCTATTTCCCTACATTCTATATAAATTCATAGATGTACAGCACGGAAACAGACCCTGAGGTCCAACACGTCCATGCCAATCCGATATCTCACCCAATTTAGTCCCACCTGCCAGCACCCGGTCCACATCCCTCCAAACCCTTCCTATTCATATACCCACCCAGATGTCTTTTAAATGTTGCAATTGAACTAGCCTCCACCACTTCCTCTGGCAGCTCATTCCATACATGTGCCTCCCTCTGCCCCTTCGGTCTCTCTTTATATCATATTTTCCATGTCCTTCTCCACAGGAAACACTGATGCAAAATGCTCACTTCGTGTCTCCCCCATCTCCTGTGGCTCTACACAAAGGCCGTCTTACTGATATTTGAGGGGGTCTTATTCTCTCCCTCGGTGCCCTTTTGTCCTTAATGTATTTGTAGAAACCCTTTGGATTCTCCTTAAACCTATTTGCCAAAGCTATTTCTCGTCCCCTTTTCGCCCTCCTGATTTCCCTCAAGTATACTCCAACTGTCTTTATACTCTTCTAAGGTTCATTTGATTTGTCTTGTCTATATCTGATGTAGGCTTCCTTGCTTTTCTTTTCCAAACCCTCAATTTCCCTAGTCATCCAGCATTCCCTCCACCTATCAGCCTTTCCTTTCACCCGAATAGGAATATACTGTCTCTGGGCTCTCATTATCTCATTTCTGAAGACTTCCCATTTTCCAGCTGTCCCTTTACTTGTGAACATCTGCCCCCAATCAGCTTTTGAACGTTCTTGCCTAATACTGTCAAAATTAGCCACTTGTTCTGATTTTGGCATCATTAAGTAAATTTATTTGTAGTTTGTGCAAATTGTAGTGCCACATATCCAGCAAAATAGACAATGTTAAGTAGTTCGCACAACATAATACAATTGTGGTCGAAACCAGGAAAAAATGGACACTGCTGACCTTGAAGAATAAATTTATTTTAATTCTTCATTTAAATTAAATGCAGCATGCAAAAGCTGTTGGCAGTTGCAGAGAAGTATGACAAGGCAACTGTGAGGCTATCACTCTGAATTGGTCCCTTTCTTTAGTTTATCATTTTGAGAGAGTAAGTTTAGTAACACTTCATGAAGATAGTGTGACTTGTCTCTCAAAACATTAACATGGTATCAGTTTTAATCCTACTGTCTAAAGTTGAAGTAATCATAAATATTTGGATTTAAGTTGCTTTGTAAAGGATAGTAATTGAAGGTTGTAGAGCTTTTTGTGACACAGAATAATAAAGTTGTCTTGGCTCAAGCGACCATAGAGCCTTGAGGATTACTATGTCACAGGGAAGGGGAAGTTGAGAGAGATTCTTTCATGGTGGCCTCAACCAGTCAGGAAATTGAACCCAAACTGGGGCATTACTCTGCGTTGCAAACCAGCTGTCCAGCCAACTGACCCTACAATCAATAGTAACATGAATTTTAAAAAGCATGAGCCTGTATTAATTATAAATATTGCACCAAGCAGTTTGTACACATTTTCAAGTGTGATTTTAGGTACTGGAGTTTAAATGGCAGGGACTTACAATCAAGCACCATAAAAGTACAGAAACAGAATTAGGCCATTTGGCCCATTGAGTCATGACTGATACATTTGTCAACTCCATTCTTCTGCCTTGTAATGTATGATCCCCTTCCTGATGAAGAGCCGCTCTATCTGTCTTAAATACACTCAATAATTTGGCTTCCACACACCTAACGTGTCAACGAGTTCCCAGATTCCCCATCCTCTGACTGAAGAATTCCTCCTCTCAGTTCTAAAGGGTTGTCTCTTCACTCTTGAGGCCTTACCCTTAGGCCCTAACCCTCCTAATGGAAACAGTTTCTCCATATCCATTTCTATTCAGGCCTGTCAGTATTCTGTAAGTTTCAATCACATCCCCATCATCCTTCTAAATTACGTTGAGTACAGATCTAAAGTCCTCAACCGTTCCTCACATCATAAGTCCTTCATCTTCAGGATCGTTTTGTAAACCTCCTGTGGATTCCCACATGGCCAGCACATCCTTCCTTAGGGAGTCCAAAACTGCTCACAGTATTCCAATTGTGGTCTGACTAGAGCGTTATTCAGCCTCTGTGGTACATCTTTGCTGTTGCATTCTAGCCCTTTTGAAATGAATGCTCACATTCAATTTGACTTTGTAACTGTCAATTGAACCTGCACATTAGCCTTAAGAGAATCCTGAAGTCGGACTTCTAAGTCCCAGTTCAAATTTCTGATCTTTCCCTATTTAGAAAATAGTCCATGTCTCTCCTCTTTCCACCAAAGTGCATTACCTCACACTATCCCGCATTGTATTCCATCTGCCATTTCTTTGCTCACTCATTTGGCCAATCCAAGTCCTTCTGCAACTTCCCCACTTCCTCGACACAACCTCCCTCTACCTATCTTCATGTTGTCTGCCAACTTCGCAAAAATGCCATCAGTTCCTTTGTGCAGATCGCTAATGTATAATATGGATGGTTGTGGTCCCAGCACTGACACTTGCAGAACTCCAAGTCACCAGCTGCCATTCTGAAAAAGACTTCATCAGTGCCTTCTGCCAGGTAGCCAATGCTCCATTCATACTATATCTTGCCCCAACACTATTTCACATATTCAATTCCTCTGCCATTTCTTTGCCCCCACTACTAGTCCCCCTGCCTCATTTTCCAGCGGTCCGATGTACCCATCTTGCCTCTCTGTAAGCTTTTTATGTTTTTTTTTAATTCTTAGTAGTCTTTTATTTTACTGGTTGGCTTACTCCCCCCTGGTTACCCACTAATCTTCACAACATTGAATGTTTTTTCTTTTGCTTTTAGTTTCCCTGACCTAACTTGTCAGCCATGGTTGTCTCATCCTCTCCTTGGTATGTTTTTTCTTCTTTGGGATGAACATTTGCTATGCTTTCTCATTTACCTCCAGAAACCCCTACCATTATTGCTCCATTGTCTTCTCTGCTAGGCTCCCCTTCCAATCAGCTTTGGTCAACACCTCCCTCATGTATTTATAGTTACCTTTACTCAATTGTGATACCTTTACAGCTAATTCAAGCTTCTCCCTTTCAAACTTAGGATGAATTCTATCAAATTATGGTCTCTGCCCCCTAGTTGTTCCTTCATCTTAAGCTCTCTAATCATGTCTGGATTTGGTGATGTGTAATGAGACAGAACTACTGTTCCCTTGTGGGCTTCACCACAAGCTGCACCTAAAAACAAAACTTCTTGTCGGCATTCCATTGATTCCTTTCCTGGAATCCACTCCTAACCCGATTTTTCCCAGTACACCTGCATATTGAAGTCCTCCACGATTATTGTGGTGTAGTGCCTTTTATACATGCCACATATTTACCTCTTTAAGCTTGTTGACCTTTTACCAATTAGCACATGGCTCAGATAGTAATCTAGAAATTATTGCCTTTTTTGGTTCTGCATTTTAATTTAGCCCCTCGCTGCTCATATTCCATCAGCAGAAACTCTTTCCTCTTACTACCTATATTGTAGAACCTGCTTGGACCACAACAAATGAATCTTTCTCATCCTACAAATGCTAAGTTCTTCTGCAGCCTAGATGATATCACCTGAACTTGGGCACCAAGCAGGAAACAGAGTCTTCAGAATTGTTGATCTTGGCCACAGAAATGTCTATTCCTTGACTATACCATCCTAGACTAGGTTATAACTACATCCCCATCAAGCCAGCGGAATTAACCGCCTCAACCTGTCGACCCCACTCCAACCTCTCACCCTCACACCGCGCAGCCCTCCAATCCCTCTGCTCCAATCCTGACCTCACCATCAAGCCAGCGGACAAAGGGGGCGCAGTGGTAGTCTGGCGCACTGACCTCTACATCGCTGAAGCCAAACGCCAACTCGAGGACACCTCTTCCTACCGCCCCCTTGACCATGACCCCACCCCCCATCACCAAACCATCATCTCTCAGACCATACACAACCTCATCAACTCAGGAGATCTCCCACCCACAGCTTCCAACCTCATAGTCCGGGAACCCCGCACTGCCCGGTTCTATCTCCTTCCCAAGATCCACAAGCCTGACCACCCTGGCCGACCCATTGTCTCAGCATGCTCCTGCCCCACTGAACTCATCTCTTCCTACCTCGACACTGTCCTATCCCCCCTAGTCCAGGAACTCCCCACATACATTCGAGACACCACCCACGCCCTCCACCTCCTCCAAGACTTCCGTTTCCCCGGCCCCCAACGCCTCATCTTCACCATGGATATCCAATCCCTCTACACCTCCATCCGCCATGACCAGGGCCTCCAAGCCCTCCGTTTTTTCCTCTCCAGACGTTCCCAACAGTACCCCTCCACCAACACTCTCATTCGTTTGGCCGAACTGGTCCTCACCCTTAACAATTTCTCCTTTGAATCCTCCCACTTCCTCCAGACCAAAGGGGTAGCCATGGGCACACGTATGGGCCCCAGCTATGCCTGTCTCTTTGTTGGCTATGTAGAGCAGTTCATCTTCCGTAATTACACTGGCACCACTCCCCACCTCTTCCTCCGCTACATTGATGACTGCATTGGCGCCACCTCATGCTCCCGCGAGGAGGTTGAGCAATTCATCAACTTCACCAACACATTCCACCCTGACCTTAAATTTACCTGGACCATCTCTGACACCTCCCTCCCCTTCCTGGACCTCTCCATCTCGATCAGTGATGACCGACTTGACACTGACATTTTCTACAAACCCACCGACTCCCACAGCTTCCTGGATTACACCTCTTCCCACCCTACCTCTTGCAAAAATGCCATCCCGTATTCCCAATTCCTCCGCCTCCGCCGTATCTGCTCCCAGGAGGAGCGGTTCCACCATAGAACACACCAGATGGCCTCCTTCTTTAGAGACCGCAATTTCCCTTCCCACGTGGTTAAAGATGCCCTCCAACGCATCTCATCCACATCCCGCACCTCCGCCCTCAGACCCAACCCCTCCAACCGCAACAAGGACAGAACGCCCCTGGTGCTCACCTTCCACCCTACCAACCTTCGCATAAACCAAATCATCCGCCGACACTTCCGCCACCTCCAAACAGACCCCACCACCAGGGATATATTTCCCTCCCCACCCCTCTCCGCCTTCCGCAAAGACCGTTCCCTCCGTGACTACCTGGTCAGGTCCATGCCCCCCTACGACCCACCCTCCCATCCTGGCACTTTCCCCTGCCACTGCAGGAACTGTAAAACCTGTGCCCACACCTCCTCCCTCACCTCCATCCAAGGCCCGAAAGGAGCCTTCCACATCCATCAAACTTTTACCTGCACATCCACTAATATCATCTATTGTATCCGTTGCTCCCGATGCGGTCTCCTCTACGTTGGGGAGACTGGGCGCCTCCTAGCAGAGCGCTTTAGGGAACATCTCAGAGACACCCGCATCAATCAACCAAATCGCCCAGTGGCTCAACATTTCAACTCCCCCTCCCACTCTGCCGAGGATATGGAGGTGCTGGGCCTCCTCCACTGCCGCTCCCTCACCACCAGACGCCTGGAGGAAGAACGCCTCATCTTCCGCCTCGGAACACTTCAACCCCAGGGCATCAATGTGGATTTCAACAGTTTCCTCATTTCCCCTTCCCCCACCTCATCCTAGTTTCTAACCTCCAGCAACTCGACTTGTCCGACCTGCCTATCTCCTTTTCCACCTATCCACTCCACCCTCTCTTCCCTGACCTATCACCTTCATCTCCTTCCCCACCTACCTATTGTACTCTATGCTACTCTCTCCCCACCCCCACCCTCCTCTAGCTTATCTCTCCATGCTTCAGGCTCTCTGCCTTTATTCCTGATGAAGGGCTTTTGCCCGAAACGTCGATTTTGCCTGTCCTCGGATGCTGCCTGAATTGCTGTGCTCTTCCAGCACCACTAATCCAGAATCTGGTTTCCAGCATCTGCAGTCATTGTTTTTACCTCTATAACTATATCCCCACCTGCCCCCAAAAAAACATCTTGAATGGTTCCTTGTACTGTGGTGCCATGGTCCCTTTTTTTTACAGCCCCACTCTCCATGCAGAGGGTAAGAACCTCAAAACCTTTAGTCAAGTGCAAGAGCTAGGGCTCCTTCAGCACTATCTCCTGATTTGCTTCACTTGTCACATCCTCCTGTCCATGAGCACTGATAGGATAGTTTCAGGATTGTTAATGTAAGAGATGTGCCTGCCTCCTGAAAAGCAGCATCCAGGTACCCCCCACCCCCCCAAAAGTGCACGCACACACTTCAAACTGAAGAGCCCAGTTAATCACCTCTGAGCCAGAGTTCCTCAAGCAACCAACACTTGGTACAGATGTGGTCAATGAATCAAATGGGGTGCACCAGCTCCCATGTCATGCAGTTACGCTTTGCCTGGCCCTGCATCTCTTTTGTTTACTTAGCTCTTAACCTGTTCCCTAAAAGTACTCTGCTGGTCTTTTATTTTGTAACCTGTAAATATTTCCCCATTTCCCTAAAATCTAAAAGTAGAATGGCTTTAAGATATTGCACAGCTACTGAAATACATTAGTTTCTTCATGGACAATCAATTGTTACTTCCATTTTTGTTAGAGTTCTAAATGTAATTTACTGTAATAAGCATGTTATTGACATTGACTTGGATGCAGCATTAGAAAGGCAAATTGATGAACAGAAACCTGCCAATTGCAGTTTTAACCTCAACTAAATTTTTTATATGGTTTGTGCAAAATCTGAGGTAGTTATAAAATAATTTTTGAACTGAAGTACTATGATATAACTGGAATGTTCTTGAACTTGCTGACTTGAGTCCCTCAACTACATTTGTGCTGAGTGGTCACCAAATACCTTTATAGTGTACAGCTGCAATGTAAAGAATTGCAATGGAAAGTTGTAATAGCCATTTTACCTCTCAGCAGGGACACATTATCACAGAGTTTTCAGCACTCCGATGATTTCTGTTGCTACTGACTTGTATTATATGGCTGCGACAACAGTTATTGTATTTTAAAGTTGCTAAGGAAGTGTAATATGTACAATATGTTATATTTAGCAGTTTATGCAAAGTGTAAAAAGGTATGTGTAAACAAGTTCTATTTAATCTTTCTCAGTATGAGTACATTTAATTATATTTGGGATGTCAGTAGAGTTGTCAGTAAAGGCATGGCATTTCCTGAGGAAGAATGGTGATATTACATGCTTGCAAATATTTATTTGCATAGAGACAATAGGAGAATGGTCGACCTACAGAAAGTGTATTTCAGGTGTTGAGGTGAAAACAGCAATTCGAGTGGATTATTGGATGAAAATGTACTTTCCATCACCTGTGGCTGCATTGCAGTTTGTTTTTGATGCATGGTGGCCAGTGTAACCAAGACATTTGAGATGGACAGAAGGCATCGTTGCCCTTCATCTTTCCATTTGTGGCTCTCTGTGTGCTGGTTTTGTAAGCACATTGTATTAATGATCCACGTCTTGTGTAGTATTAAAGAGCTGAATGGGGCTCAAATATGTAGTGTTGCTTACTTTCATCTTTGGTTTCGGAGTGAACTTTAAGCTCAGAGTTCAGGCATTTCAGCTTTGGAGGACTGGACCGTGATTGAATTAAACGCAGTGATAAACCCATTTATCTTGGCATTTTATTGCAAAAGCTCTTGAGGCCAATGGGGGTGACTGAAGGCAGTAAAGTTTTCTGAAAAGACAGTGTAAGTGCAGCATTTGATGAGGTACAGTCAGTCTGAAATAGTCATGCTTAAGCAAATGACTTTGTAATTGGTACTTATTTTAGTGACAGATAGTTAATTGCATCTGTCCACTATCAGCTATTCAGCTATTTAGGATAAGCGTGGCCAAGTGGTGGGGCACTGTAGCTAATGTGGTACTCAGTCATGCAGAACACTGTTCTTAATTTTTTTTCCATCTAACATTTATGTCCCCCACTTGATGTACTAATTTTGGTCATTTGTTTGTGCGGAGCTAAAGCAAAGAAAGTCTTCACAGTTACCTTCATAGTTTCACTGCAGTTGGAATGAGGTATGAAAGAAATTTGCATGGATCCCTGCTGCTGATTTCTAGCGAATGACATTAAAATTATTTAATTGAGTGTCAGGACAGCATTAAACTATCTGTGGAAACACATGATTCCATAAAATACTGTTCTTTAAGAGCATGAAAGTTACATTAGAGAGATGCTGATATCTGTAAAAACTGCTACTTGTGTTGGAACCTTCAAACTGATTGAAAAAATGAACCTCTTGGTAATTTTTGTCATTGTACATGAATAAAAGCAAGGGTAAAAGGAACATTAAGAATGTTGCTTCAAATTATTTTGTTCTCCGGCACAGGTGTTTTGTTATAGCTACTGACTTAGATTTCCATTTGTATGAAAGCAAAATACTGTCAATGTTGAAGATCTGAACTGCAAATTGAAAATGTTGTAAATATTTGGCGAGTCCAGCAGAATCTGTGGAGAGAGAAAAAGAGTTGATGCTGTTGATCTGTGACCTTTCATCTGGGGTGTTCTGAGAAGTGGTCTTAGACCAGAAATATTGCCTGTTGTTCGTCTTCCATATTTACCACTAAATTTATTAAATGTTTCCTGGATTTTTGGTTTTTATTATCCCATTAGTATATTTGTAGTTAGATTATTGATTCTTATGTTTTTAAATTCTCAACTTAGAAAAATAATTTTCTTGAAAATAGAAACTATTGCAAACAAATTTGGAGGGATTGTATTGTGTGCCAACCTCAACTTTGTGAACATTTTTGGCATTTTATAGTGTCTTTGTTTTTTTTAAAAAAAGTTCTGAACGTGTTTTTTTTTAAAATACCAGATGTCCCCAGAAAAGTGTGTACTACAAAAGGCCAATGCAATGCAGTGAAAGCTTGTTTGGCAATCAAAACCAAAGAAGACCAGTGCACCGCATTAGAACTTGTTCTTTGACCAAACATCTTTGTGATACTCCAATTTTGAAATGGCTTTTAAAAACTTATTAATCTGCTAAGCTTTTTAAATTATCTGCCTTTATTTCGAAATGAGTTGATGTTGTGGTTTTGCTGGGCACTGTTGTAATTTTTTCCCGTAGTTTCAAATTTGTAGTTTTAACTACATTTATTTAGTAATGTGTTCAAATAATTAATTGGCAAACTGAATGTTGCCTTCATTGCAACTTAAATGTTGGATACCAGTTAAGAAACTACGCTGCAAAACACTTAGTATTTGCAAATTTCCATATGCTGGATTTTGACCAAATAGGTCATTAGAGTTAGAGTGTCATAGAGATGTACAACACAGAAACGGGTAGACCCTTCGGTCCAACACGTCCACGCCGACCAGATATCCCAACCTAATCTAGTCGCATATGCCAGCACATGGCCCATATCCCTCTAAATACTTCCTATTCACATACCCATCCAGATGCCTTTTAATGTTGCAGTTGTACCAGCCTCCTTTGCTGGGCCACTTACTGAAATACTCGTATCATTGTTAATCACAGATGAGGTGCCGGAAGACTGGAAGTTGGCCAATGTGGTGTCACTGTTTAAGGAAGGTGGTAAGGACAAGTCAGGGAACTATAGACCAGTGAGCCTGATGTCAGTCGTGGGCAAGTTGTTGGAGTGAATCCTACGGGTCAGGATGTACATGTATTTGAAAAGGCAAGGACTGATGGATAGTCAATATGGCTTTGTGTGTGGGAAATCATGTCTCACAAACTTGATTGAGTTTTTTGAAGGAGTAACAAAGAGGATTGATGAGGGCAGAGCGGTAGATGTGATCTATAAGGACTTCAGTAACACATTTGGCAAGGTTCCCCATGGCAGACTGGTTAGCAAGGTTAGATCTCACGGGAAACAGAGAGAACTAGCTCAAAGGTAGAAGACAGAGTGGTGCTTGAGGGTTGTTTTTCAGACTGGAGGCCTGTGACCAGTGGAGTGCCACAAGGATCGGTGCTGCGTCCACTACTTTTTGTCATTTATATAAACTATTTGGATGCAGATGACACCAAAATTGGAGGTATGGTGTGCAGCGAAGAAGGTTACCTCAGATTACAAGGGGATCTCGATCAGATGGGCCAATGGGCTGAGAAGTGGCAGATGGAGTTTAATTCGGATAAATGTGAGGTGCTGCATTTTGTGAAAGCAATCTTAGCAGGACTTGTACACTTAATGGTAAGTGTATAAGCTCTCTTTGTTCAGCAACACTCCCCAGGACCTTACCATTAAGTGTATAAGTCCTGCTAAGGTTTGCTTTTCCAAAATGCAGCACCTCACATTTATCTAAATTAAAACTCCATCTGCCACTTCTCAGCCCATTGGTCCATCAATGAAAAGATGAGATGTAAAGAAGTGCTTTCCCCAAAAGGGAAAAGAAAGAAATTGGCAAAGCAACTCAGACCACATTTATGAATTAACTGACCAATGAATAAACTTTGATCTTCCTGGGTTTAGAAGCAGCTGCTTAATCATTGGAGTTATGAAAAGACCTCAGTAAGATTGACGTAGTTTCTTGTCACGCTATTTTATGTAATTTGCAAAACTGAAAAGATCTGTTTTCATCTTTTATGTAATTTTTTTCTGTTGTGCAATAATATGATTCAGGATTGAGGGTCTTCACTTTTATGAAGTGTCTGGAGAGCTGAAGCTGTTCCCTTAGAGAAATAAAAGTAGATCAGGAACTTAACCGTGAAATGTTTTGATTGAATAAATGAGGAGAGCCTGCATGAATCAATTACATAATTCTTTACTATTTATAGTCCATTTGTAAAATTCACTTGCTTTAAAATCCGACAGAATGAGTTTCAGTCGCATTAGAGACTGTTTACTTGGAAATTGTAACATAAATTTCTTAAACAATAGTGACATCTTGCCATGAACTATTACTGCTGTAATATCAGATTAAAAGCAGATACTTTAATTTGAAGAACTGAGAGATGTGTACATCAGAGATTTATCATCATTGAAGCTTGATGAGAATGTAATGGAATTGATCATTTCAAGACCGACCATGAACAGTATTTCTCATAATGGATGGTTAACTAATTAACAACATCTCTACAATAGTCCTATTAGTATTGACGTAAACCAGGCCATTGATCCAACTATTTTGAATCAGAGCTGTCATAAATGAAATTAGACCATTTAGGAGTACTATTCTAGGATGGAAAATGGAATATGCTGAGTTTTCATCAATTGTTTCATGTATTTGTAAACTTTTGGGAGGATCTGGCAGAAGTCATCTCATTTTGAGTGATTGATGTCTGGTATGCTTTTAATTCTTTAGCTTCCTGTTGCCATCACTACTTATACATGTGTCATTGTCTTTGTGTGTGCCTGAGTACATTATTCTGAGGCAGTCAGCAATTTTAAAGACAAATCTATAATTATACTGATGGGTATTTTCTCTGTCAGTACTTTAAAAGCCTCATGGTGACTCTAACTGCAGCAAATAGTAGAACAGGTTTGAGATTCAGAATAGCTTACTTCTCTTCCAGTGCAAGTTATGCTGCTGTTTTCCAACTTAACATTATATGTCACCTTTTAATACTTGAGCTGTTGAGGGCAGCAAGTATTTTGTTTTGCTATAGAAACAGCCTGTTCACTCAAAAGTTTACAAGCTATTTAAGATGGTTGTTTTGAAAGCTTTAAGATGACTATTAAGAATTCATTGGAGAATGAAGGGTCTAAGTTGCATGCAATTTCCTTTTAAGTGTTTTTGCTTTCTTGAATCTTGATATGCAAGGACCATGTAGCTGGTTTAACCAGTTATATCTACTCGATGTTAAGGGGCATTGTTCAGTGATATGAATGGTGTTTATTGAGTTTGAGATCATTTTTGATCAGACCGAATGAAGTTGCTCAATATGTAGCTCTTGCGGGGCTTCAGGAAATTGGGGGAAGTGTCTGAAGCTATTGATTGTGTAAGTCTGGGAGTGGTGGATATTGAGATGTGTTAGTTGTATCTTGGTATTTCCTCTGTCTTAAATGCAACTGCTTGAAAAAAAACTTTTTTTTACCACCTTTAGTTTTCCTTGAGTTTGTTTGCCCTTTCTGTGTTCTACATCAATGAGCTGAGAGTAAACTTTATTGAAACAGAGTACAGAACAACCTCGGTTATCCGAATTTTGGACAATCTGAGCAAGATCTTGAGGTCCCGAAGTTTGAGATCAGAAACTGGACTCTGTCACTACCTGCAGAAACTCTCTTTCCAAGACAGGGCAACTTCACTCCTGCTCTGCGTCTGTCATTTATTTTCTTTGCTTCTCGTTTCAATATAAAACGATTGAGGTAAATTTAACAGTAGAGAATCTGGTTGTCTAGTTTCTGTGATAGGTTTCCAGAAGGGGGTGGAACAGTTGTGCGAGAATCGGGCGATAGACTGCGTTGCACCCGCTTTGTGCCTTAGCCCAAGGACCGTTTGTGCGAGGCAGCAGTTTCCAGCTGGCGGCAGTGGAGGAAGTGCCAGGCTGGTGGTTGCGGAGAGGAGAAGATGGACCTCTAAGTCCAGTTGAAAAGGCTGGAGATGGCGGCTCTGTGTACAACCGAGAGAGGTCTTCCCACTGGCTGAATCATCTCTGTCTGGTGCAAGTGTTTAAATATTAAATTAATTCAACCTTCTGTTAATGTTAACTTGATTTAAAATATTTACCTGACTCTGAGCACTTATCCGAACATTCAGTTATGCGAACAAAATACTCCCCGCCTGTGTCGTTTAGATAATTGAGGTTGCCCTGTATATTATCACTTAATGAATTGTCCTGAATGGTTCATAGTTATGTATTAGGAGATGTGTCCCTATTTGCATGAACCTCACTTGACCAACAGCAGGAGAGGGAGATAATGTAATATTTCACTGTTCTCAATGTGCTACAGGTGTAAGTTTTGAAAAGATGGGTTAACAATGCATCATGAGGGTAGCAATGGCTATAAGCTGTACAGTAAGGGTTGGCTTCACATCAGTTAGAGACTGATGTTTTTTCTGGGCTTGTGGATCCATATGTTCCTTATGCATTTGTATGCAGCTGTCATCAGGACAACCACAACTGTTGCCTGGACCTAGTCGTGATGGTTCCAATGAGCTTATGTGGGCAGTATCTGAAACAAAGCAGTCCTTCAGTAATGGGATCACTCAGCAGTGGCAGCACACACACAAAACATATTTCAAACTTTGGGACAGGGAAGTCAGTGAGATATTGCCACAATGATGTTGCATATGGGATAATGGTGTGGATGTTTTATGAGCAACTCCTGCATCTTGTGCAAACCATATATATTTGTTTTGAAAGTGGTGCCACAGAAGGCATTTGGCACGCATGCTTTCATTGGTCAGACCATTGAATATAGGAGTTGGGACGTTATGTTGCAACTATACAGGGTGTTGGTGAGGCCACTTTGGAGTACTGTGTATAGTTCAAGTTACCCTGCTATCGGAAGAATATTATTAAATTGGGAAGCGTGCAGAAAAGATTTACATAGATGTTTCTGGGAGTGGAGAGTTTGAATTGTAAGGATGGCTGGGTAGGCTGGGACTCTGAAGTGTAGGAGGTTGAGGGGTGACCTCTTGGAGGTTTATAAAATCATGAGGGGCATAGATAATGTTAATAGCAAAGGTATTTCCCCTAGGGTAGGGGAATTCAAAACTAGAGGGCATAATTTTAAGTGAGAGGAGAAAGATTTAAAAGAGACGTGAGGGGCAACCTTTTTCCCCTACAGTGTGGTTTCAGCGTGGAATGAACTGTCCAGAGGAAATGGTAAATGCAGCTCCAAGTACAGGGGAACCTCGATTATCCAAACGAGATGGGCAGGCCTATTTTGTTCGGATAATTGATTATTTGGTTAATTGATTAAATGCCTTTCCTCTGGGGCTTGGTGTTTTTAAAGTCTGCTCCCAATTCAGGACACAGCATACGAGCACCCGCCCCCAACCATCCAATGGTATGAAGTGGAGCACAACTATACACTGTATAATTTATCCGAATGTTGAAGCAGACCCTAACCGCAAAGCTGAATTGAAATTCCATCTGCTGCCCTGGCATTGACTTGCTATGTTTTGTAGTTGTAGCACCAGAGGGGCATCTGCGTTTGGAAAAAAATAAGCTATTTGGCTTGTTATGAGGAAGAGTTGTTTGTTATTTAGATCCTTTGAAATATCATGTTATATCATTGTATCATTTCAAATCATGCATTTTAACAACAGTGTAGATCAAATCTATTTCGTAGGCCCCATGTTGATCAGGATTTTGTTTTTGAAGTGAGACTCCCTGATGTTATTTGGAGAAGAGTAAAAAGGTTTTTTTTCTTTGGCATTTTGCTGTGCAAAAAAAGGGCTACTAGTTTGAATGTATTTCAGAATAAATTTTCTGGTTGTAAAACATCTTTCGACATCATATGATATATAAATGTAAGTTGTTCTGTGTGCATCCTATCAGCAAATGATGACTAATTTCAAATTTTATTGCTTCATGTGAGATAGGTAAAACATTTTTACTGTCTTGGAGCTGTGGAAGAATAAGTTTTTTGAGCATGTGAAGATGTCGGTGATAGTATCCAGTCGAATGGAGGCCTTTGGCCCATCTTCATGCAGGCTTAAAAAAAAGAACAATCCATCCTAATCCCAATTTCCAGTTTTTGACTGGAGTCTTGTAGGTTGGAAGAGATATGGTGTTTCCTTAACTGGGGCAATATTGAGGCCAAGAAGTGGTTAGTTGAAGATATGTTCATGGAAGTTATCAAAATACATGATAGCCATTGAACTTAGGAGTAAATTTGGTAATTTGAAAATTCAAGCTTTTATTACCCATTTGTAGAGCATGAATCAGATCAACATTTTAATAATTTGATGGTGATTTACAAAAAACTGATCTTATGAGCAACAATTGACAAAATAATCTTTCATTGTAGGCTCAAAAGTTGCATAAAGTATAGTGCAAGTCTTTCTCTTGGTTTATCAGAATACCTGCTTGGGCTGGTTGAGTTGAGGCAGTCTTTGAGAAATGATATCCAAAAATACAAAGCTTCAGTGTTTAACCTCTATTCAGAGCACATTTACTGAGTATCCTGTTGTGATGGTGTATACAAGTTTAAAAAATATCATGATTTGAGTAGGCTTGATTTGAAGTATCAATTTTTAGTACCGTTCTCTTTCTGAAAATTAGCTTATGTATTCTATAACTGTTTTGGAGTGTAAAATTGTGATCGTGCTGGTTCTTTCTCATACCTTTATTGGCATAATACTGTTTATTCTTACATGAGGTGTGTCTAAGCTGTTTTGGTTTCTTGAAACAAACTCTCAAAGTTTTCAGTAATTCTGTTCATATAATTGCATTTCTGTGTGCATGCAATGTTTGCAAAGTGGCTGTTGTTGGATTCAATGGTAAATAATACTACTTTTAAAAAATATATAGCTCGCCTAATTTTAGTCAAAGTCTGAAGTTCATAGCCTGAATTTAAAGTTTTTAGTCACGGTCTGGTTAGTGCAAAGTTTGCCTGTCATTATGAATGTTTTCTTAATACTGTGTATACAATTCATTACCTTATTATTGTTCCATATCACATTACCTTTTTAGACAGCAAATATGTTGCTTGGGCTTTAATCATATTTATGAAGCCTGTTAATAATAAAGTTCAAATTTAATAACCCACCTGTCAAAAATCTGGGAATGAGGCACTTTCTAGGTTTGGGTATTATGGTTGTGACAAAAAAATTAATAGATTAATTTCATTGAAGAAACTATAAACCAAACTGTTTTTCAAGAAACAAACTTGGTGAGATGAAAGCTTGACACCATACATGTACAAAATAGTTTTGATCAGAAATAGGGATTAACATATATATACTTCGCCAACTTTAAAATAATAAAAGTTGCGTTTTTTGAAAGTGAAAATTTCTGAAGTTAGTTACTATCTCAGTTCAGTTATATGACTGCATTTATATTAAAAATATTATCTTAATTCTTTGAATATCTGTAAATAATGGTTAAAGCACATGTTTTGGGCTCCCCATCTATTTTAATGTTGGCAAAGAGATTTTCAGTGATTTGAATACCAGATACAATATGTCCTATAAGGTTGCAAATGTAATTGCTTTTAAAAGAAAATTTTGTTACAATAAGACATGTGTAGTTAGTATTTCAAATCTAGATGAGTGGATGGCATGGACTTGCTGTACTCTATGGTTTAAGGCACAACGGCAAAATAAAGATTTAGAGATTTGACCTGCCAACTGTTGAGCTGTTTTGTTAGCTTTGCCAATTTGGTTTCATTTAACATGACTTTTAGGCGCTTGTTTCTGCTGTAAATTAACTGCTCAATGTGAGTTTGCTAAGGAAGTAGCACCAAAACTATTGCAGTATGAAGAATTTGTTTCTGTGTAATGTTTGGTACTTGCCTGCATATTGAATTTCAAAGTGATTGTGTTCTTTGAGAGGTTTTTGGTAAATGTGATGAATTTGAAAATGTAAATCTGTTATTTTTCAATTTGGAAACTGAGTCCATAATGGTGCTCCTTATTGTCTTGCACAGGTTTTTCAAATCATGTATTTATGAAACCAAAATCATTTGAATCAGTTGCTCCAGACAACTCAAGCTTTTCTGTTTTGTATCTGATAAAAGCTTTTCTGTGGCAGTGTCATTTGAAATGTCAGAAATTTTATGAAGTCTTGTGAAAGTAGATTTTTAAGAAACTACGACAGTTTCCTTGAAGTGCAGTTAAGTCACTGTACTTAATACCGTATCAACAAAATGCTTTGAACCCAAGGATATCCCATATTTTTGTCTTTATTGGTTTAGTGTTATTGTAGCCCTAACTATAAAGTTTGAACTTGCATTCTCATTTGTTTGCACCTCAAGTTGCTGGCATGAACACATCTTGTAATTTTGATTTAGGCTTCATCGAGAGAGAGCAGTAACAATAAAAGAACTGAGAGAAGAAACAAAGTTGCAATAGCTGAATAAGATATACAGAAGCCTTTGGACTTTCACCAGCTTAGGAGCTGTCTTGGTTTTCCACAGTAAAAGCTAATTTATCTTTCCTTCAGTGCTATAAGCCATGATACTTAATTGATAAGTCTTCACTTTTGATAAATGTACAAGCCACCCTCTTGTAAATCAGTGAAAGCATCAGGTGAGTGTGAAACAGTTCTGACTAGCATAAGAATCATCTCGGCAAACCTGGTTAACAGAAACCGTGACTTTTTTCCAGTTTTACCGTCTATCCGTAATCCATGGTTTTCTCCCCCACCTGTTACCTGTGTATAAGAACAGATAAGGGGGAGTTTATTAGGCAGTTAGAATTCTAACGAGTAGAGTTAAATGCTGATTGTTTCATAATTGTTTATCTATTGTTAGAGTTGATTTGCCTGTAATGAATAATAAATTTTTAAATACAGAAACCTGATCCATGCTTTCTGTTGACCTGGCTTAACAGACAAATATGTTGGGGAATCCTTTTAAAATATCTTAACTTTTGTGATAATAATGGGAATTGTGGTTTGATTGACCGTCTGAGTAATTTATAATCATTCAAACTTGCTGGGAATATGGAGATGAAACTGTCCAGAATAAGCTCTTTCCTACTCTTGTTTTGAGCTACCTACAGCGTCTGAATTTTACAACATTGACAAATTAAGGAATGAATACTTTGGGATAAAGGAGTTAAATTCCTCAATCTATTTTCGTTTTGTGTCCATTTATCAAATTCATTTATCCATTGAGCATCTTGATACATTGGAAATTGTTTGTATTCACATCTAAGAATGCTTTAACATTGAGCAAGATTCTCTGAATATTTGATTTAACACTATTTGGAACTAGGGCATTTGACCTATACTATGAAGTTCACTTAAGTCTTGATGCAACTTCAATTTTCATGAACTTCAAAATTTAGCCATTTTAAGAAGTAAAATACTAAATCAACATCTTGAGTCATGTATTTTGTAATTTTGGTTTTATACATCTAAGTGATAATTGTACGTTTTTAGAATAGCTGTATTTTTGTAATCTCGTCATTTGTCAGGATCAACTATCACCTGTTATCAGTATTCTTGACTTGTCTAAGACCTCTTTGGTGCTGCAACCTCTTTGGTGCACTTGAACTAAATAGTTCTGGACATAAGTAACAAAAAATGTGAATACAACCCTTTCATGCTTAATTTGTTATGCAGGGTAGCGAGCAGTGTTGCTCTGTTCACATTTAATTGTGACATTTTGCAGAAGCAAATCGTATTTAAATTTTTCTCTTGATTTGCCAGGCAAGTGTTTTTCCTTTCACTAATATAAAATCACCGAAAAGACATTGAGTTTGGATGTGTATGTTCTGCTAATATGCATCATAAACACTTATGAATTTAGGAAATGTTCAAGTTTGATTTATGCAGAATGTTCAGCTCTTCTAAGACATTTTATTCATGCATTAGGGGAAAGAGAAAATGTTCAGGAGTGTGCCCAAAGTACAGATTTCTTGATAATTATCTCTTGATGTCTTAATAGCAATCCTTTCATTTCTTGTAAATGACAGGGGGAGCTCACTCTATTACCCATAATGTTACATAGTGGATGCTTGCACTTTTAAAATCAAATTTTCTGCAGTGGTTGAATACCAGTGATTAGTTCATTGGGAGAAACTGATGTTGCTTGATACAATTGTATTCCGGTTAAGTATCTATCAGATGTGACAATTTGTATTTGTATTTTTGAACAGTCATATAAAGTCTTGATTCCTGAACAAAATGTTTAAAACTTTAGATGCATTATAGAAGGAATTTTCGTTGAAATTGCAACAGTATGGCAATCATTCAAAGACTGGTAAGTAACTACAACATCAAATAGTTGTGAATGAAGAAGATGGCCCAGTTAGAGTACTTAAGTCTCTGTATTACAGCACCCAAATATATCTGAAAGGCATCCAGGATTTTTACCTCCACTGTTTGGAAATGCAATGCATTCACGTTTCGAACCATATATTAATTTAAGGTTGCTTGGTGGCTGTCTGCAGAATTAGAATGGGAGTGATTGCTCATATTTCAAATTCAAATTTAAAATGCCAGCAATGATTATTTTCTTTGGAAGTTTTGAAATTTAAAAGGAATTGTGTCTAGCTGTTTGAAACATCTTTACCTATGTGAAATGTTGTAAATGAATTGTTCAAATAAATGTTATTTTAATGTGAGATTAAAACTATGGAAAGGCTTTTCCAACCTTGGGCAATGTTTGTTTCAGCATTCAAGCAAATTGATGATGTTTACCAGTTTAAATTTTATTGGAGTGAGCAAACTTTTTTTTTCCCTACTGTTCACACATTTGAATTATTTAAAAAGTTCCTCGTCCATTGACTCCTCCCAAGGTGAAGATCTTCATTCTTCAAACTCGCTGTAATTGAAAGTTAGTAAACAAATATTGCATTGCACAAAAGGGTTCTGTGTAAGCTGTACACTAAAAAAAATAAAGACTTGTATACACTGGAAACTCGATTATCCGATGTGATGGGTGGGCAGTATTTCATTTGGAAAATCAATTATTCAGAAAATTGATTAAATGCAATTCCTCTGGGGCGCGGAGAATTTAAAGTCTGCTCCATGTTCAACAGACTACAGCAGCACACAGTGCGTGAGGCTCTGGCCGCCCCCCTCCCGGTCCACCTCTGGCCCCTCTCTGGGGCATCCGGACTGCACACCAACAATCAGACTGCTGCAGCTGCCTCTGTGGGGACGCAGCCACAGCCCCCCACACAACTTTTTTTTTTACTAGGAGAAAGTGACAACTGCAGAGGCGGGGGGGTGGCGGGCGGTGGTAGTGTTAGGGTACACCCCTCTGTAGAACTCCAAGGAAAGTGTAGGGAGAGAGGAAGGGCGGGCAGTCAGTCATTTTGAGACAGTGCCTGTTTAATCACTAAATAAAAGATATGATCACTGTTAAAAACACGTCTTTGCTGTAATGTTTCTATCAGGACCTCAAGATCTCCTTCGAATAGTCTGATTTCGGTTAATCGAGGTTCCCCTGTAGTGCCTTTTGCAAGCTCATGAAATTCCACAAGTAATAAAGTATGATCACTTACCATATAGGCAACAGCATTCAGCTTATGCACCGTTAAGGCCCCATGAATAGCAATAAGGGAAGAACCAGATGCTAGTTGAAGGCTACATGGAAGCTAGGACATTGGGAGAACTTGCCTGCTCTTGAGTGTTATGGAATCTTCTATGCTTATCTGAGATGGATAACTGAGCCTTGATTTGAACATATTCCTGAAGGGACTGCAAAATGTGCAAACCTGGATTCTGTGTGCTCTTGTCAGAGGGTCATAGAGATGTACTGCATGGAAACAGACCCTTCCCTCCAACTCATCCATACCGACCAGATATCCCAATCTAATCTAGTCCCATTTGCCAGCAATTGGCCAACATCCCTCTAAACCCTTCCTATGCATATACCCATCCAGATGCATTTTAAATGTTGTAATTTTACCAGCCTCCACCATTTCCTCTGGCAGCTTATCCCATACACTCACCACTTGCTGTGTGAAAACGTTGCCCCTTGGATCCTTTTTAAATCTTACCCGTCTCACCCTAAAGCTATGCGCTCTAGTTCTGGACCCCACCCCAGGGAAAAGACCTTCCATCCTATCCATACCCCTCATGATTTAATAAACCTCTATAAGGTCACCCTTCAGCCTCTGACGGTCCAGGGAAAACAGCCCCAGCCTGTTCAGCCAGTGGAGCTTGAATGTGCATTGTGTAAATCAGATGACGTGAATTAACTTATTTTGTGATTGTAGAAAATGTTTGTAATAAGAACTTTGGATTTTTAAAAAATCATCTAATTAATCACCTAAGCAAGGCATTTAAGAAGGTTCCCCATGGTAGGCTCATCAAGGCATTTGATGAGGTTCCCCATGGTAGGCTCATTCATAAAATCAGGAAATATGGGATGCAGTGAGATTTGGCTATCTGGATTCAGAATTGGCTGGCTGACCGAAGGGGGAAGAGTGGTTGTAGATGGAAAGTATTCTGCCTGGAGGTCAATGTTGAGTGGGGTCCCGCAGGGCTCTGTTCTTGGGCCTCTGCTATTTGTCGTTTTTATAAATGACTAGGATGAAGAGGTTGAGGGGTGGGTTAGTAAGTTTGCAGATGACACAAAGGTTGGAAGTGTCATCGATAGTATAGAGGGCTATTGCAGGCTGCAGCGCTACATAAACAGGAGGCACAGCTGAGCTGAGAAATGATAGATGGAGTTCAACCTGGATAAATGCGAAGTGATGCATTTTGGAAGGTCGAACTTGAATGCTGAATATAGGATTCTTGGCAGTGTGGAGGAACGGAGGGATCTGGTTGTGCAAGTACATAGATCCCTCAAAGTTGCCACCCAAGTGGATAGGGTTGTTAAGAAAGCATATGGTGTTTTGGCTTTCATTAACAGGTTGAATAAGCTCGGACTTTTCTCTCTGTAGAGGAGGAAGAAGAGAGGAGACCTGATGGTGGTGTATAAAATGATGAGAGGAATAGATGGAGTCAATAGTCAGAGACTTTTCCCCAGGGTAGGAGTGACTGGTACGAGGAGTCATAGTTTGAAGATATTAGGAGGAAGGTATAAAGGAGACTTCAGAGGTAGGTTCTTTACGTAGAGAGTTGTGAATGCATGGAATGCATTACCAGCTGTGGTGGTGAAAGCAGAGTCACTGAAGACATTTAAGCGACTGCTGGACATGCACATGGGTAGCAGTGAGTTGAGGAGTGCGTAGGTTAAGTTACTATATTTTACATTAGGATTAAACCTCGGCATAATAGAGTGGGCCAAAGGGCCTGTTCTGTGCTGTACTTTTCTATGTTCGATGTTAATGCTTTAGCTCTGTTTGGTAGCAGTTGACATAAATTTTAAAAAGTTTTTAGCTTCTAAGATAAAATTGACATGATTATCTGAGGCTTCTATTTTGATAGCCAAGCAAATAAATTTCAACCCAAACATTTTTAAACTACAGTTCACACTAGTTATGTGACCACTTATGCATGTATCTGAGGTTAACGCTACTTACGTTGTGATCCAGACATATATTTTCCTTGTAACAGGAAAGATTGATATGGAGTTGGGAGGTCATGCTGTGGCTATACAGGACATTATTGAGGTCATTTTTGGAATACTCCGTGCAATTCTGGTCTCCCTGTGATAGGAAGGATAATGTGAAACTTGAAAGAGTTCAGAAAAGATTCACCAGGATCTTGCCAGGTTGAAGGATTTGAGCTATTGGGAGAGGATGAATAGGCTGGGGCTATTTTCCCTGGAGCATCAGAAGCTGAGGGGTGGCATTACAGAGGTTGGTAAAATCATGAGGGGCATGGATAGGGTTAATAAATAAGGTCTTTTCCTGTGCTGGGGGAGTCCAGAACTAGAGGGCATGAATTTAGGGTGAGAGGGGAAAGATTTAAAAGGGACTTAAGGGGCAACTTTTTCACCCAGTGGTGCGTGTATGGAATGAGTTGCCAGAGGAAGTGGTAGAAGCTGGTACAATTAGAACATTTGAAAGGCATCTGGATCGGTGTATGAAGAGAAAGGGTTTATAGGGATATGGGCTGGGTGCTGGCAAATGGCACTAAGTATATTTTTGGTATCTGGTCAGCATGGATGAGTTGGATCAAAAATGGTCTGTTTCCATGTTGTACTTTTGATTGTTTATGAACTCTTTAATCTCATCATGCTGCTCAATAAAATATCAAAAGCAACTCAAAAGTAATGGGTTCAGGTAAAAGCTGTATTTTGGTCAGATATTTAATGGCCATCAAACTTTTAAAAGAAAACAATTACATCATGAATCAAAGAACTGAATCTTCAGTAACTTGAGGTTTAGGTTGAATTATGTAGAATAAGAATAAAATTTGACTTCAGTTTGTCCTGAATTTTAATGAAGCTTTAAAGTTGAATGCATGCATTGTCACCTGCTGTTGTGGATTGAATTGTTGCTTTACCATTCACTAATGCAAAGTAGGAATATTCAAATAGTAATTTTTAAAATTAGTTTCAGCATTTAAAAGCAGCTACTCATTTTAAACTTAATACACAGAATGACAGAAAAGGTATTCCCCATTTATCAACAAATCTTTCACCATGTTTATATTTCACACCACCTTTTCAGCAGAAATGCAGTGTCAGTGTGACTTTTCATTTCGCAGTGTGTTTCGAAAATAAAAATTATCATTACTTAAAACCACAGTTTAAGCAACTTTGCATTTTTGAGGCATAGATAAATGCCTTATTGTTTTATAAAATGCTTTTTTGCCCTTTGCCGTAGTGGGTCAGGGTAGCAAACTTTAAAACAAAACACTTTTTAGGCAGCCTGTCCAACATAAACGTGTCATTACCGGCATATTTAGAGTATAGCTTTTTCAATTTCTAATTGGAGTAAAGGACACATTCTAGAATTAAAGTAAGTGAATTCCAAGTTGTTAATTTGTAAATAGCTTAGCTGAGTACTCTGGTTTTCGGAGTGTGGTTAGAAATAAATATGTTCTATTAATTTATATGCTACAAATGCAAATCTGCTTAATCCAGTGGACTTTTATGCACCAATTCCGAGATAACCCGTAGCCTTATTTTAAGTATGATATATTCAAGATACAAGATTATCTACTGTAAATTTCTTGAAAGCTAGTTCATCAGAAATACCAATCTCAATACTTCCTTTTTTTTCAAAAAGGATATGTTTGCATCCTAAGGTAAACTTGAGTCTAAATTAACTTAATTATTTCAAATATCTCTTTTGAAAACAAGTATGCTGTAATTTCTATTCTTTTACTCATTCTTGGGATGTGAGCATCGCTGGGTGGCCAACAAGGGTGCCTGTCCCTTGTTGCCCTTTAGAAGTTGGGGGTGAGCTGTCTTCTTGAACTGGTACATTCCTTGTGCTTTTGGTTGACCCACAATACCGTTGGGGAGGTAATTCCAGGATTTTAATTCAGTGACAGTGAGGGAGCTATTTCACTAGTATTTGAAGCACAGAGTATTCTAGTCCAAATGATGGAAACCTAAAACAAAAAGTGAACTGCTAGAAACACTCAGCATGTCAAGCAGCATCTGTGGACAAGGCAAGGAAGAGCTAAATTTCAGATTAGTGATCTTTGATGAAAGCCCATTGATCTGAAATGTTAGCATTGCCTGCCCCAATAGGGTGCAGCTGATTTTCTGAAGATACTTAAACTTTTCGATCAAGTCCTAATGATCAGGGCAAAAAGAAAACCCATGTCGAATTTTCTGTATTTTATATTGATGGGTACCTGTGTTTTTGTTATCATAAAAAAATCATATCAGTTGACAGGTCATCAAGAAAGCATTCCACAAATTGAGATTTTATGGTTCATGTAGTGGTCACTGAAATTATTATTTGGAAAATCTACCAGAGGTTGTTAGCAAACCTTAAGCAGTTTTTCCCGTGTTGGCAGTTGCCCAGCTGATATCCGTTATAGATATCAAGGCGTGCATTGAATTGAGCAAGTACCTAATAAACTCGTTTTGATGACAGTACTGTTTACCTGTATCCAAAGATTGCAAATATTTTTTTTCTCACTGATTTGCACTTGTAATCTTGGTGTAAGTTCTGTATTTAAAACATATACATAGTTATGTCTAAAATGTTTGACTTCTCAAATTTTATTTGCTCTAATATATTTTACAATTATCTTTTAACTGTTGACAAAATTGTTCTTGATGTGCTCGAACTATGATTTTTTTTTGGCTGTATGTAGCAACTTGAAATTATACAGGACCTTTTATTGTACTAAAATATTTTGAGATACTTTGCAGGGAGTACAGGATGTACACATAATTGTCAAATTCTCAAGCAGAGAAGAATGATTCACAATTTGAAGACTATTGAAGCTGTTTCATATTTATGAAGTATCTGAATACTTAGCACCAACTTTGGAGGTACTTCACTCTGCTCTGATATGAAAGTCACATCTAGTGGTGTACTAAATGTATTTTCCCTCTTTTCCTCCCCCAGGGTGAATCTGTGAAATATTTCCTGGACAACTTGGAAAGATTAGGAGATCCAGTAAGTAACTAATGAGTGAATGCAGATTTTCCTCTAGACTCTTAAACGTGCAATTTTGAATGGATAAATTTAACTTGGCTGAATAAAACACGTTATTCTTTTTGATATTATAACCATGCATGGACACTCTGTTCAAGTATTTCTTTAAAGACAGTGAAGGCTTTAATGTGCAATTAAGAATCAAAATTTAGATGGACAGAAATAAAAAGTAGAAAAATTAATTATGTTTTAAATACTCAGTTAAACACTCAGATAAATGAATTTTTATCCAAGTTATAATTTCTTTGTCGGTTTCTTTTCTGTGCTTAGATTATTTTCTATTCAAGTATGTGTTTTTAAAGCTGTTAAGATTGGATAAAGCATATGTTATACAGAGAAACCTTGATTTTCTGAAGGACGTGGGCGGGGAGTATTTTGTTCGGATAATCAAGCGCCGAATAACAGTTTAGCCAAGCATCGGGACATTGCAATCTTGTTTGGATAATCCAAAATTCAGATAATTGAATGCCGGATAATCGAAGTTCCTTTGTATTACTTCCAGCCTGTCTAGTCACCATTGATTCCCTTTATTCGCTCAAGGAACATGGCTGTCACTGGCTGTGCCAGCAATTACTTATTGCCCTTGAGAAGGTTATTGTGAACTGCTGCAGTCAGTGTGTTGCAGGTAGAACTGCAATGCTGTTATGGAGGAAATTCTGTGGTAAACAGCAATGTTTCCAAGTCAGAACAGTGAGTGGCTTGGAGAGGAATTTGCAGGTGATGATGTTCCCGTGTATTTGTTGCCCCTGTCCTTCTAGATGGTAGTGATTTGAGGGATTGGAAGGTGTTGTTGAAGGAGTTTTGGTGAATTTTTGCAGAGCATCTCTTAGATGATTCACTGCTATTGAATATTGGTGGTGCAGGGAGTAGATATTTATGTATGTGGTATCAATCAAGTAGGCTACTTTGTCCTGGATGGTACCAAGCTTCTTGAATGTTGTTGGAGCTGTACTTATCCATGCAATTCGAAAGTATTCCATCACAGTCTTGACTTGTAGTTGGTGGACTGCCTTTGGGAAGTTGGGAGGTGAGTTATTCACTACTGTATTCCTAGCCTCCGACCTGCTCTTGTAGCCATTATATTTACATAGCTAGTCCAGTTCAGTTTCTGGTCAATGGTAATTCTAGCATTTTGATAGAATGTCAAGGGGCAATGCTTAGGTTGTCTCTATTGGAGATGGTTATTGTCTGACTTTTGTGTTGTGTGACTGCCACTTGCCACTTTTCAGCCCAAGCTTGTGTATTGTCTTAGTCTTACTGCATTCATACGTGGGCTGCTTCAGTATGTAAGGAGTTGCAAATGGTGCTAAATATTGTGCAATCATTGGCAAACATTCCATATCTGACTTTGTGTTAGAGGTGAGGTCATTGATGAAGCAGCTGAAGGTGGTTGGTCCAGGACACTAGCTTGTGAACTCCTGCAGAGATCTCCTGGAGCTGAGACGTCTTACCTTCAACAACCACAGCCATCTTCCTAAATGTCCGTTATCATTCCAACCAGTCAAGTTTTCCCCTAGATTCCATTGACTGCAGTTATGCCAGGGCTCCTTGATGTGACACTCTGTCAAATGCAGCCTTGATATCAAGGACAAGTACTCTCTCCTCACCTTTGGAATTCATTTCATTTGTCCATGTTTGAACCATGGCTGTAATGAGGTCAGGAGCTGAGTGGCCCTGGCAGAAGCTAAACTGGACACTGGACAGCAGGATAATGCTGCTTGATAGCATTGTTAATGACACTTTTGATCACTTTATTGATGATCAGAAGTAGAATGATATGGTAGTAATTAGCTGGTTTGGAATTGTGCTGCTTTTGTGTACATGACATACCTGGGCAACTTTCCACATTGTCAGGTAGATGCCAGTGTTGTAGCTATATTGAAACAACTTAGCTAACAGTTTAGCAAAGTTTGGAGAACAAGTCTTCAGCAGTATTGCTGGAATGTTGTCAGGGCCCATGGCCTTTGCAGTATCCAGTGCCTCCTGATATCACATGAAGTGAATTGAATTGGCTGAAGACTGGCATCTGTGATGCTGGAGACCTTTAGAGGAGGCAGAGATGGATTATCCACTCAACACCTCTGGCTGAAGATTATTGCTAGCACTTCAACTATCTGCTTTAAGTGCAAGTATCCATTATAAAGTATTTAATAGCAGAGCACTTGGAAAACAGTGACAGTATTAGATGGAGTCAGCATGGATTTATGAAGGGGAAATCATGCTTGAAAAATCTACTGAATCTTTTTAGGGATGTAATTTGTAGAGTTGGGAACCAGAGGATGTGGTTTGCTTTAACTGTCAGAAGGCATTTGATAAAATCTTGCACAAGAGATTATCAAGTAAAATGAAAGCATGTGAGATAGAAGTACTTAAATGGACAGAGAACTCGCAGTATGGTGTGGGTCCTATTTAGCATGCTCAAAGTGCCACACTACACAATGTAAGGTTGTGATGACAGAACTTTGTCTCCACAAGGACTGTGTGGTGGTCACTCTCACTGAGACTGACAGATGCAACGACGGGCAGGCAGGTGGTGAGGATGAAGTCGAAGTATGTTTTCCTCTCTCGTTTCTTCACCACCAGATCAAGTCTAGTAGCAGTGGGCTTTAAGACTCTACCAACTCGATTAGAAGTTCTGCTGCTGAGCCACGCTTGGTAGTTAAGTTTAAAATCCCTCACCCAGAGTACATTGTGCTCTTGCTACCCTGCATGTTTCCTTCAACATGAGCACTGACTCATGTCCAGAAACTCTAGCCACACTCCCCTACATCAAAGACATCTCTGAAATGACAGCCAAATTACTCAGACCCCTTAGCATCATGATAGCCCACAAACCCACCAAAACACTAAAATAGCAGCTCATGAACTTGAAAGACCCTACACCGACAACAAGCAAAACTAATGTCATCTACAAAATACCTTGCAAGAACTGTAACAAACACCACATTGGGAAACAAGCAGAAAACTAGCTACCAAAATAAATGAACATCACCAAGCCACAAAACAACATGACCCTCTGTCACTAGATAAGGAAGTACACCACTTTGACTGGGACAACACATCCATTCTAGGACAAGCCAAACAGGCATGCACGAGAATTCCTAGAAGCATGGCATTCCAATTGGAACTCTATCAACAAATACATTGACTTGGATCCCATTTACCACCCCTGAGAAAAAGAACAGGAAATGTCATCACCATAGGAATGATGTCACCACGTGACATGACATCACCAACCCAAGGAAACTCAAACATATAAATAGAAAGCAGGCTACACCACCAGTGCTTCATATGGCGGCTCACTAAAGATGTTACCTACTAGGGTGACAAAACGTCTGAAAACAAACCTTGCAGCACAGTGACCAAGCCTACATCCAAAATTGTATACTTCAGGAAAAAAAAGTGCAGATACACAGGAATTAATCAAGTTCACCTTTCAGAACAAAAATAGTGTGGTGCTGGAAAAGCACTGCCGGTCAGGCAGCATCTGAGGAGCAGGAGAGTCAACGTTTTGAGCTTAAGCTCCTCCATATTCCTGCTCTTCGGATGCTGCCTGGCCAGCTGGGCTTTTCCAGTGCCACACTTTTTGACTCTCGTCTCCAGCGTTTGCAGTTCTCACTTTCTCCATATTAAAATTAGCCCTGCTACCCACCCAATCCATTTATAGCCTGTTTGTTTTTCAAATCCTACGTAGAATAGTGTGTAGTTCTATTAAATAAGATTAGTAGGTTTAGCTGTGAGCTTGCTCTCGATTCAATTTCTTGATGCCATTGAAAGGTGCAATTTTTCTCTCCTTCCGCACCACCATTTCATTCCCTTTATTTTCTTTCGCTGAATGATATTTTTGTTACTAACCGTTTTAGTGGGCCATTGTGGTCATATTGTGATATTTTAAAAGTCTCTTTGATTGGGCTGCCTTTCGACAAACTGTTTGCTTGAAATTAGTTGATTTGTATGAACTATTTTGAAGTGTCTGCAAGTTTTTCCTCTGATGTTGTTCCTTAGTGAGCAAAATCTGATTTTTATTTCCCAATATTAGTAATTTTACATATACATTCCTGTTTTATTGGGACCGATTTTTAGGATCCATTCAGCTTTTTTACACTTGCGTGGCTATTCCAGTGTGTTGTTGAAAAATTAATTCCTTAAGTCTTACAGAAAATAAATCTGTTTTTTGTTCCTTCACAACTCATTGGATTTTTCTGAAACTTCTCTTAATCTAATAGCAAGGACCCCATATAACAATTCAGATTAATCTTTCCAGCTTTTTAAAGTTATTTGCGTACAGTTGTGAACATTGCATGTATAAAGATTAAAGGTAACCCTGAAGGAGTTATGAAGTATCTTAGAGGTGCTTTTTCTGAACTATTCCTCTACAGTGGATGTTTCAGTTGTGGTATAAAGTCCTCATTATTCATAGGAGATATATTTCAGAAACATTCAACAAAAAGCAAAAGAACGGCACAGTGACTCAGTGGTTAGTATGGCTGCCTTGCAATTCCAGGAACCCAGGTTTGATTCCAGCTTTGGGAAACTGTCTCCCTGTGTCTGCATGGGTTTCCTCCCACAATCCAAATGTGTGCAGGTTAGGTGAATTGGCTATGCTAAATTGCCCATAGTGTTCAGGGATGTGAAGGTGAGGTGCATTAGTCAGGGGTATATATAAAGTAATAGGTTTGAGGAATGGGTCTGGGTGGGATACTCTGAGGGTCAGTGTGGACTTGTTGGGCCAAAACACTATAGGGATTCTGTGAAATTCTATGAAAAGAACGAGAATTGGGGCTTTATTTTGCATAGGCATTAATGAATTTTTGATAACATTCTGAAATAGTAACACAAGTGCGAAACAACTGAATGAATTCCAAAGGTGGAGGTTAAATAAAATTATTGAGGCAATGAATAATGCAGACGACCTGTATTTGCCTTGTAGGAAGGTAAACGTTAACTTTCAGCAAGTGGAGTATTTTGTCATTAAATGTTTCACAACACATTGCCTGGGATTATAGCTAGGGAAGGGTTGGAGGTGAAAGTGACAGTAGGGAGAGAGAGCATTTGTCAATCCTTTTGAAATTCTGCTCATTCAAGTAATGATCTTTTACAAATTATGAATGGATAGACCTAAATCTCAGTTCAGTAATGATCATAACTGACTCAATCCACAAGTCAGTGAGTATTCTGTACACTTTGAATAAGAGAGTTCTTCCTTGCTGTCCTTCATGCCTGCCATCTTCTAAATCAACCAAAAGGAAAAAAATGCAAAAAGGACTTGTGCAAAAATGGTACTATACATTCTCAAGTAAAAGTCGATCCCTTATTTTTGGCTAGAAAATCTGGAATGATCTGTATATCCTGTGTAAAAATGGCCCCCTAGTTCTTCACAGATAACAGCTCAACATTTGAGAGTTAAAATATTATCCTGTGCATAAATGTGCTATTATATGTTTTGATGTACACTTCACATCAATGTTATGCTGCAGATTTCTTAATCAAAAAATGTGCTGGAAAAGCACAGTTGATCAGGCAGCATCCGAGGAGCAGGAGAGTCTTGAGCATAAGCTTTTCATCGGGAAGGTAGGGGTTGATGGTGATAAGTTGGAGCAGAGGTGGAGCAGACATGTGGGAAGGAAGATGTACAGGTAGGACAGTTCAAGAGAGTGGTGCTGAGTTAGAGGGTTGGATCTAGGAAAACGTGGGGGGGCGGGAGATGAGGAAACTGGTGAAATCAACATTGATGCCTTGTGGTTGGGGGGTCCCAAGGCAGAAGTTGATGTGTTCTTCCTCCAGGTGACAGTGGAGGAGGCCCATGGTTTGCAAAGTGGGAGAAGATCCTTGGCAGAGTGGGAGGAGAGGGGCACGCACTAAACAACCCCATAGCTGACCACTTCAACTCTCCTCCCAGTCTGCTAAGGACATGCAAGTCCTGGGCTACCTCCCACTGCCAAATCCTAGCCACCCCACGCCTGGAGGAAGGACACCTCATCTTCTGCCTATGATTCTGTGTGGCTTGAGAATCCAATGTTGCTTTCACCAGTTTCCTCATCTCCCCTAACTCCGCCTTATCCCTGATCCAACCCTCCAGTTTGGCACCACCAACTTGAACTGTTGTATCTGTCCATCTTCTTCCTATCTGTCAGTTCCACCCTCCACTCTCAACTATCACCACCACTCCCCACCTTCATCTACCTATCGCATTCCTAGCTACCTTACACCCAACCCCACCCCCTTCCCATTTATGTCTCAGCCCCCTTGGGCACCCCTCCACATTCCTGATGAAGAACCTATGCTCAAAACATTGACTGTCCTGCTCCTCGGATGCTGCCTGACCGGCTGTGATTTTCCAGCGCCACATTTTTTACTCTTATCTCCAGCATCTGCAGTCTTCACTTTGTCTGACAGATTTCTTAAGTTCATTGTTGAACAAGTACTATAATTTGTATATTTAGCATGATGCAAAGTTTATCACACCATCATTTCCTATATAAGATTGGCCTACCGGTGTAGGCATTTACTTGACTATAATTACCATGCAGGAGAAAGTGAGGACTGCAGATGATGGAGGTCAGAGTCGAGAGTGTGGTGCTGAACAAGCACAGCAGGTCAGGCAGCATCCGAGGAGGAAGGAGAATCAACATTTCGGGCATAATCCCTTCATCAGGAAGGACTGATGGAAGTTGGAAGCTTTGAAAATGTATTGTGCAGAGAAGTATATTCAAGATGTTGTCTCAATGCCAGCTGAGGTAGAGCTATACAGCCCAATCCCACACTTCAACTTCATGGTCTCAAGTTACAGTATTTCATCTGCACATGAGATTCAGTATCTATTCCTCCCTCCATCACCCTTTTCAGGCAGAGAGTTGCAGACCTCCATGACTCTGAGGTGGAAAAGTTCTTATTCTTATTAAAATTAAACTTCTTGGTTATTAACACATCTTCTGCTGGTAATCGATCTTTCTTGTCCATTCTGTGTCTCGTATTTATATGCTTCAGTTAAATTTCCCTTGGCCTCTCCTGTTCCAAATAACTCCAACCGTTTCAACCTCTGCTGTTAGGTAAAGTTCCATATTCCCAACAACATTCTTATAAATCATCTTTGTACTCTCTCCAGTGCAATCATAACATCACAATCTGATACAGGCGCCCTGATTATTTTCTCTTTTATCATTCTCTTTTCTAGTATTGGACACTGAAGCCAGTTGTACTATTGCCAGCCTGGTTAAATCAGAAATTAAACTTCATAGTCCATGTAACTTTGTGTTGCAGATATGGTATAGAGAGAAAATCATAGGCTTCAAATTAGTAATGTTATTAATTATACTGATTTTATAAACTACATTTTTTAAACAATTCTGAACTTACACTGGATTTGGTTGCCACCCACATAATGCATTATTGGTGCCCTTGGGAAAACTAGTTGCAAAAATGTGTCTTTAGTTCCAATATTCATTGCTTTATCAATCATTCATTTATGATACAGCCTTAATCCATAATCAATTACTTTGTTCCATTTATCAGTGCCTTTGAAGCAGAGAGTTGTGACAATACTTGATGAAAAGAACATTCGTTGTTTGGTCATGTTTTGTGGAGAATACCAGTTCAAAAGTGTAAATTGAAATGTGGATATTAGCACTGATGCTTTCTCTTTAGCAGTGTGATTTTTCAGATTGTCTATGCAGAGTTTGCTCAACATCAGTGACAGTGTAGGTTTATAACTACAAACTATCTGCAATTGTCATATGCATCCAAGTCACATTCTTGAAATAAGCAACATGAATATGGTTAAACTTTGCACCTGATTTCATATTTTGTTGGTGCTGGTCTCTGGATTTGCCCTTCTGTGCAAAATAAAGAACATGTACAGTCACTTTAAATGCATAATCACTTCCAGTGGAAATTCTTCCATAATTTAAATTGGAATGCGTTCCAAATGCTCAAATTTATAATTTTTGTATATTATGTTGTCAATTCTAGATTCCAGTCAAGTGATTTAAACTGGCTCCAGAGCAGTGTATATTTATTGGATATGAAAAATACCGGTTCATTTAAGTAGTTCTCAGCTTCCAAATAAATATTTTATGAATTGCATATTCAGTTAACTCCGGTAGAAATAAGCTAATACTGGCGTTACCAGTACTCCAACAATAACCTGTTAAAAACTATTGCATGTATTTGCGTGCGAGTAAGGTTAATGCTCAATGATGTTTGTCCTGCATTTGTCTTTAAAATAAAAGCCACACAAATAACTGATTTTCACTAATGGAAAGGTATGTTAAATTTGAATAACAGCATACTATTTGCAATGTTAGAAGTGCACATTTCCTCATGAGTCTAATAATTTATTTTGTAACCATGGAAGTTAATCTTATGTGCTTAAAGTTTATACAGAAGCTTTTTTTTTGTTGTGGTATGTGAAATTGGATGTGGCATTGTCTTATTAATTGGATAATGTCATTTTGATCTGATTACATTGTCAAAATGATTTGCGTAGGGAGAGATTAAAATGTCGGATACTGTAAAGCTGTCCCTCGACTGGTGAGCCTGGATCGTACTCTCAAGCTAAAGGGGTAACCATTTCTCCTGTCTTGAAGGTTTGCTTTTAAAATTCTCTACTCCAGATACTGTGGAGTCTGTTGGATACTGTATATTCATGACTAAGATTGATAGATATTTTAGGCACAAAGAGAATAGAGGGGTATTGGGTCAGGCAGAAAAGTGGAGTTGAGGTTGAAAATTAGCCATTACCATATTGGTGGCAAAGTAGTCTCCAGAGACTTCTGTTTCCTATGTTCTTAAAATCTATATGACCATGTTCATATAGATCACACTGTTGTGGAAGCCCATTCATACACCCATTGTTTTATTTTGGCTATCAGATTATTTTGGACTACGTTATGTTTTTAAAACCGACCTCCAGGTGTATGCCTAAATATAGTTGAATATGGTTTATGCTGTATAGCAGCTATTACAAATGTGTGAACAGGAACTGATGGCTGTCTTTTCCTTGACACAGTAAGTTAAAGAATGTGGGCTGGTTGCAAGTACAGTAGAAGAGTATTGCACAACAGGTTATCACTTATGAATTTGTATTGTCCCACTTATTGAGTCCCTGATTTTGGCTGTGTCCAGTAAGATATTGGGCAAATATATTTGTTTATAGGGATGATAAATAATCCTAGAGTTTTAAAAATTCATTCACATGTGGGACTTGGGCATCACTGGTTGGGCCACCAAGTTGTGCCCTTGATAGCATATTTTTTATGCACATTTTTTCTCAAATGTAACTGATTAATCCTAGAAACCAAAAGTTCTGCCTCTTGTACTAAGGCTAAGTGCATTGCTTAAGCAGATGCTCTTGTCATCCTGTACAGTACAGTTTTACCTCCTTCATCTTTATTCTGGGCCCTGGAGGGAGAGAGAACAATCGCCCATGTGCACAGAGACATGAGTTCATGGTCATCTCTGGAACAGCAGTTTCTCAATGAACTATATAGTCATTTTACAGGGAGGAGCATCCAGATAAGGCAACATGTATATTAATTGGGTGATTGTTAGAATCAACACATATCATAGTAAAGATTAAGCTATCTGCTGTTACATAATGAATACTTTTCACCTTGTTAACTGACATTACATACTGAATGCTACCTCATCTTGTTAAATGGCTCTACATAATGAATGCTTTTCCACCTTGTTAACCCTTGCTTCCAGCACCCCATTGTTAACTGTAAGTCCTTAGCTGATCTGAATCGTGCTCAGCTGTACCTCTTATTTCCCAAAACTCTGAAATGAACTTTTTCCCTGCCTGCTTATACCCTATACACATTCTCACTATAACTTAGAGTCATACAGATCTACAGCACAGAAAAAGGCTCTTTACTGCACTTGTCAAAAACAATCACGTAATTATTCTAATCCCATTTTTAAGAGCTTGGCCATAGTTTTTTTTGCCTTGGCATTACAAGTATCACCTCTAAATATGTCTTAAATATTATGAATATTTCTGTCTTTACTACCCTTGCAGGCACCGAGGTCCAAATTCTCATCACCCTCTGAATGAAAATATATTTCCTCATATTCCCTCAACCTCCTCCCCCTTACCTTAAATAAATGTCCCATGGTCATTGATCCCTTCACCAAGGGGAAAGGTTTCTTCGTATCTACCCTGTCTATGCTCCTTAGAATTTTCTACATCCCAATCATGACCCCCTTGGTCTTCTCTTTAGGGAAAACAATTGTAGTCTATCCAGTCTCTCTCCATTAGCTTTAGCCAAGCAAATTCCTAGTAAATCTCCTCTGCATCCTGTCCAGTTAAGTGAACTGGTTCAGAAGCCAAACCTACGCTGAATAGACAAATTTCCCACCTCATCAGGTGCAAAAAATGTAATACAAAAGAACCTCGATTATCCTGAATACCAATTATCCAAAAATCAGATTATCTGAAGGAGATCTGGAGGTCCCAATGGAAACATTACATCAAAGACGTGTTTCCAACAGTGATCGCATCTTCTATTTATAGTGATTAAACAGGCAATATCTTCAAATGACTGACCTCCTGCCCTCTCTGTCTCCCCACACTTTCCCTGGAGTTCTACAGAGGGGTGTACCCTAAACCCCACCCCCCCTCCCCCACATAATATGACCAGCATTGCCCTATACAGGGCAAAGGTGGAACCTGTCAAAAAGTTGCAGTAAAAGGTGTGTGTGCGCGCGCTCACACGCGAGCCATAAAGGTGGCAGTGGCAGCAGTCTTGTTGGTGTACAGTCTGGCTGCCCCAGAGAGAGGGCGGGGGCAGTGCTGGATGTGTGGGGGGGGGGAGGAATGTTGGACGGGGTTAGGTGCGGGGTCTTGTGTGCTTCTGCAGTCTCCTGAATGGGGAGCTGACTTTAAAAACTCCGAGCCCCAGAGGAAAGGCATTTAATCGATTAATCGAATAATCAGTTATCCGAACGAAATAGTGCCCGCCCATCTCGTTCGGATAATCGAGGTTCCCCTGTAAAAAGAAAAGTCAAAAGTTGGAGAAACTAGGATTACAATTAATTGTGCTAAGCTTAAGGGGAATTAGAAAGGAATGAGGATAGAGCGAGCTGGAACGGACTGGGCAAGGAGTTCAGAGGCACAGCAGACACACAAACATAAATTAGATCAGGTGTGGAGCACTTGGTTCCTGAAGCCTGCTCCACCATTCAGTGAGATTATGGCTGATCTGATTACTCCAAATTCCTGTCTACTTCCGCTTTAAAAATATTTGAAAGCTTCACCTGTTCTGGAAGATTTGCAAAGACTAATGACCCTCTGTTGGAGGATTAAATCCCCTTTGTCAGTCCTAAATAGGTAATTCCTTATTTTTAAAGTGTGATCCTCAGTCAAGATTCTCCCATGAGAACAAACCTTTTCACATGTACCCATGTCCTTCAAGATCTTATGTTTCAATCAAGTTGCCTCCTACTGTCCTAAACTGGGAAGGCTATGATCCTAGCCTGTCCCCATAGTGTTTGCCCATAAAGCCCGGGTCCACTCCCAGCGCGCACGCAAACAGTGTTTGAACTGCGCTCAACGGATTTGTCCTTTCTTAAATAAGTTGACTAATATTGTACAGAGTACTCCAGATGTGATCTTGCCAATACCCTGTGAAGCATAACTTTTCATGTTGAATTTCCCTTGTAATAAATGATAACATACTGTTAGCTTTCCTCATTATTTGCTATACCTGCTTACTAATATGTGATTCATGTACTTGACTCAATTCCTCTGTATTTCAGAGCTTTGCAACCTCTGTCCATTTACCACTCACCAGATCTCTCATCAACGTAGTTCATTTTTATTCTTGCTGTCAAAATAGCCAATTTCGTATTTCCCCCCCATTATATAGCATTTGCTACGTCTATTCACTTAACCAATCTATATCCTTTTGCACCCTCCTTGTGCCCTCTTCAGAGTTTATTTTCTTCCCTATCATTATGTAATCCACAAATATAGCATCATACCTTCTTCCTAACATCCATTTTTATTCTTTATATAAATCGTAAAAAGGGAAGGTCCCAGCATCCAGAATACCTAGATTTGGACCCAGCAACAGTGACAGAACAGTGATTAAAGTTCCAAGTGAATGATATTTGTCTTAGATTGTAACTCCTAAGTGGTGGTGCACCCAGGCGTTGTCTGCTGTTGTCTTCAAGAAGATGGTGGGTTTTGAAAGGTGCTGTTGAATGCGCATTGGTGAATTGCTGTGGTGGATCTTGTACATAGTGTAGACAGCTACCACTGAGCTGGTGGTATAGGGAATGAAAGTTGAAGCTGCTGGAAGGGATGCCAATCAAATGTGCTTCTTTGTCTGGATGTGTTGAGCTTCTTAATTGTTTTTGGACATCCAGGTAAGTCCACCAGGCTGGTGGACATCCAGGTAAGTGACTAGCTCCTTGCAGATGCTGGACAAGGTTTAGGAGATAGGCGAGTTAGTTGCTGCAGAATTCCCAGTCTCTGACTTCAAATTCAAGTCTCAAATGCTTACAGCCACAATATTTATATGATCAGTGGTAGCCTACAAGATGTTAGTAATGGGGATTCAGCAATGGTAATGCTGAATCTTTTTGGGAGATGGTTTGATCCTCCTTTATTTGCACTCAACTGCTTTCTGATATGCAGTTAAAAAGCACTTTTATTAATTGGCAGTATTTTAGATTTGAATTTTGGATACCACTAATCTGCTTAGCCTAATAAGGCCTATTCTGCCAACAAATTTTGTAGGTCCACCATAAACCAATGTTGTGAAATTGGCAGCAGAAAGTAGTTGGTGTAAAAAATTCCTTTACTAACCTCTCAAATTCCAAATGGAATCGTCAGGATTAAAGTGTTTGGCAGTGTTTCTTTGTGGGTCAGTGAAGCTCTTACGATTACTTTCAATTGCTGACAGTTGTAATTGACACATGCTTTCTTGTCATTATACAGGTTGTTCTTAAATAAATTGGAAATCCTTTGATTAAGTCGTTGTTGTCCTCATTCTCAAATTCTCTTATTTAAATATTGCAAGAAATTATGAAATTTTATATGTACAGATTCAAATAAAACAAGTGACAACTGAAATTGAAAATTCCTGCATGAATTTTTACAAGCTTGATTCCAAGTAAAAGTAATACAAGTAAAGATTTTACCTATTGCTTCTCTTTTCCCCAAAATAATATAATGGTTCTTAACTGCTTTTGATACTGTGAGGCTGGTGTTGCCAGTGTACTACTACTCCCTGAGTGCATGAATGCATTTGTAAACTTCTTCACTTTGCTGTCATCTTTCTCAGAGTACAAGGTTTGTTGATCAAAGTTGATTAGAAGGATGGCCATGGTCAGCCATGGATTGTCTCTGGTTCTTTGTACAGAAATATTCTGTTACAATCAGTTCTTTTAAAAAAAAATAAAACTAGTGTAGCTGCTTTTAACAAAAAACTGGTTCATCAGCTGAAGGTATGAGATGCCTGAAAATTCCTAGTTTTCCAAGAACCTTATCTGTTTTATACATTCATGTGAACTACATTCACTGAACAGGGACAATGGTATGCCATAAAATATAATACTCAATTTACCACTCTAAGATGTACATTGGAATTTTTAATGTTTGTTATCTTGAGATATTCAGTGCATTGATGTAGTTATTAGTTTCTATTTAAAACTGAATCATGTGGACTCAGTATTAATCAGCTCTGATTTCTTCTTTAGGAATATCTTCCAACACAACAGGACATTCTACTAGCACGAAGACCTACAAAGGGAATACATGAATACGACTTTGAAATAAAAAATGTGCCCTTCAAGATGGTAGATGTGGGAGGACAAAGGTCAGAACGAAGGCGTTGGTTTGAATGCTTTGATGGGGTGACGTCCATTCTGTTCTTGGTGTCTTCAAGTGAGTTTGACCAGGTGCTTATGGAGGACCGGCAGACTAATCGCCTGAGTGAGTCCCTAAACATCTTTGAAACAATAGTCAACAACAGGGTCTTTAGCAATGTCTCCATAATTCTTTTCCTTAACAAGACGGACTTGTTGGAGGAGAAGGTCAAAACTGTTAGCATCAAGGACTACTTTCCTCAATATGAAGGAAACCCTCATGAGCTCTCTGATGTCCAGCAGTTCCTGGTGCAGTGCTTTCGTGACAAACGTCGAGATCAGCAGCACAAACCACTCTACCATCACTTCACCACCGCCATTAATACCGAAAACATTCGTCTTGTCTTCCGTGATGTCAAGGACACTATCCTCCACGATAACCTTAAGCAGCTGATGCTCCAGTGACATCCAATTACTTGTCACTTCTAGTGTCTGGCACTGACAGCAGCTTACACCAGAGTGATTAAGGTTACAGTTGCTTCAAAAACTTATGGCAGCTGCTGTAAACTGCTCAACTGAAGAATGCCAAATTTATTTTTCAGACCTGGTCTTTCAATTGCTTTTGTCCCAGTTGAGTGTTGCTGAGGGTATTCTAATCAAGTAAACTCTTAGGCAACCTGACAAGGTTTACGATTTTGTTTCTTCAAAAATGAAGATATGTGAAACATTGCCAGATAGTGCAAAGCTGTGGTGTTGAATGTGGAAATTGTCTTGTTAATATCTGCTCTCTGTCTCTTTCTCTTTCTCCCTGACCCCCAAAAAGGGCTGTTACAAAGCAAAGTGATTATTTATTCCAAAAAAAAATTGTGTGTGTTACAGAAGCAGGTTAATGACGTTTTGTTCATGAAGAATCCATTTGGGAGTGAAATTTGCTGTTGTCGCATTCAAATGGTTTTCATGACTTCTCAAAAATGTTTAAAAGTTTGCTATTCGGCCGATTATTGCTAAGTGCATCAGTCAAAGAGTGGTACATATATAACCTATAGAAATGTGAAGCAGTCACAATTTGCCCAAGTTAGGGTTGTGAATATTGGATTTAGTATTTGAAACCACTCCCAAATGGAGGTTTTGCAAAACTTATACGGTATTTATGTAACATTTGCGATGTTTACATATATTTTGTCAAAATTGTACAGAAATGCCAAATTTTACAGAATTGCTTCAATTGTTTGGAGTCTGGGCCGAGTGTAAAAGACACTTTTGATTGAATGGCACAGGTACAAATACCTTATCACCTGTCAAGTCCTAGTAAACCAATACTCTGAATTGTTATACAGTGCGACTATAAGCTTACTAAATATTGTGTTCATTGGCCACTTAATGAAAGATTTTGACTTCAGTTAGATGTCTATTAAAGCATGATTTACAGCTTCAGCACAAGCACCACTAAACTAATATTGAGGAATGAGGGCTATTTTATAATTGAATCCAGGAGGTTTTTTTTCAATGCAATTTATAGTTGAAGATTTTTCTTGGTATTGAAGCATTTGATATTACTCTATGGCTGAAATAATCCTGCTGTTTATTTAAAATATTAATGACATGATTCCTAAATTTGTGATGCAATCTATGATTAATTTTTTTTGAAAATGAGATATAGAAAATTGGTTTTCACTTTATAAACAGTTGCAACTTCAAAATACATTATTTTGCAGTGTAAATCATGGATAAACCAGTTTTTAAACAGTTGAACTTTTATAATTTGTCCTATTTGAATTTAGAGCTTAGAATTCACTAATTTATCTGCAAACCTCTTTTCTGTTGGTCAGTAATTACTAACAGAAGCCTTATTAAATCTTTCACACTTGCCAAAATGCAAAAACATTCTCTTTTTTGAATACTACTTTTTACAAGTTAGTATTAATAGTTGCCATGCATATGTAGTGATGAATTGCTTAAAAACCTTTGAATAATTTTATAAATTTACAAATTTTGTTACAATGTTCTTTATGCCATATTTAATATTGGTATTTTTACAGACTTCATAATGCATAATATTTGATTCATGTCACTGTGGCAGGTACAGATCTCTGAAGTCAGTTCCATCCAGATTGTGACATTGTGAAGACTAGCCATAACTGAGTTAAATAGAAATTCAGAATGTGAAGATAAAACAGGAAATTCATGGAACGACACAGCAAGTCAGGCAAGAGCTGCAGTCAACATTTTAAATTGATAGCCTTTGTAATGAAAAGTCATTACTGTAACCCAAAATATATAACTTTTTTTCGCCACAATAACTGCTGAGTATTTCCAGAAAGTTTACTTTTAATTCAGATATCCAACATGAGCAGCAGTTGTGTTTTTGCATCAGAATTTGGAGCTAACTGAATCATTTTAGTTGTCAGCTGTATGATGAGAAAACTTGTTGATTTGCTGGACGTCAGACCCTAAATTAACTTCCTAAAATGTTCCCTTTTTTTTGTTGGGGGGTGGTGGGAAGAAATCCTTTGGAATGAATTTGTCTGTTAACGAAAAATTATACACAAACTGAAGACAATTTATTCTTGGTCTTCTTGAACTTTGCAACTGCTTCCAAGCCTCGACCAAGATAGAAGTAGCTCAATATTTACAGAATTTTGTTAAACATTTTGTTCATTAAAAAAGCAATATATTCTAATTAATGCTCTAAGTGACGGTTTACAGTGAAGAGAATGTTTTAGAATGTCTAGATCCTGGAGGAAATGTTGCTTTATTTCTATTTTGAAGTATTTTGTTGCGGCACAGTCCATAGACCTTAATGCAATGTACTGTGAAGTATTAGGTGGTTGAGACTGGAGTAACTGTACCACGGTCTGATAGGTTATTAAACTGCATTTTATGATATTGTGCTAAAATTTACTGTGCCTACTATGCAGCAACTTCAAATAATTTTTGATCAACCTATTTGGACACATATCTCGTGCAAATTGGACTTGAACCTGGTTGACAAGAATGCAAGAGTCTTAATTTTCCACTAATTATTGCAAATGTATGGAAGGAGACTATAGTGTTTCATCTGTCTGGTCTTCAGGCCTCATAAAATAGCCACATTTGTGCCATTAACCAAATGCATTAATCCTTAAATTGAACAGATAATAAGTATTAAAATACTGAATTTGCTGTAGCTTTTCTGAAGAATCTAGTGTTATGTATGTTCTTTCATAATCTACTTTCCTTTTCATTTCATCTTTTTGAAGGCTTATATTGGGCCAGTTTCTCTGATATTTACTCCCAGTGACCACTTTTTTTTGTGAACCTGAAGAAAAAGTACACAGTGCAATGCCTTAGTACCTGAGCTGGATACTCTTCTCACATCCTCATGTACACTTACACCAGTGTTCCAAGTTTACATTGAGGTACTGAAGGGTTGGGATCCAATCCATTTGTATCTTTCATGATGTTTCCCTACCTTTTTGTGGGATGTCATGTTCAGTTATAGCATCTTCCATTAAGATTACCTACTCAGGACTCTGAACACTGTGGAAAAACAACTTGTTATTTGGTGCTACCCATTGTTGAGGCCAGCAACAATAATTTGACTGTTTAAAATATTTACTGTCCTCAGTAAGCAAGTATCATTTGTTCATTTTGAGAAACATTGTACAGTGAGATACTTAATGCCCTTCAATATTTTTCTGTTCTTTAGGTTACAGAATATTTGAAGATGAACTTGTAGTCACAAGTTTGGAAAAGATTTTCATTCTAAGTAGAATTAATAATTTGTATACGAAACTAAGCTTTATCTCCTAAAGGCCAGTGTAGTAGTTATCATGTGCAGTTCATTTCATTGCATTAATGTATCGTGCTGCCATGCTAAACCATGTGAAAACTACAAAAAGATTCCTCCAACTCTGCACAAATAACTTAGTTGGCAGTTCAGTTTCAGACAAAAAAAAGCATTGTGCTCCTTCATTTTTGTAATGTAATCCAAATTGCAACAAGTGGTTTTGGTAAAGTCAATGTGGTAGCAGTAGCTGGTGCCAGTTAGCAATTGCTTAATGTGTTGAATGGAATCATGACACTCAAACTTCCCTATTTTTCTGTTTGCAAACCTGCAAGTGCTTCAATTAATGACATCTAATTTAATACAGACGTAGAAAATCTTCCTGGTGGAATTTTGAGTTTCACATCCAGTATATTCTGTTTGCTTGTTTGTTCTGCAGGTAGTCTGCCAGAAACTGAGGATTAAAACCAGTCACCCCTTGCATACCAATTTGCATCTTCTATTGTCTATTGTTTTTCTCACAAGTCCACCATTTTCTTCAATGAAGCCACTGAATTCATTCCTGCATCCTCACTTTGCAGAATAGATGTTTAGTTCCACATTCTTATGAAACTGTAGCAGAGTTTAACTTGTTTGAAAATAAGAGTATTTAGAATTTTTGATGTTTAATTTGCTGTACTTTGAAAAGATTTCAGAGTCTCCTCTGGTCACAACAATCCTTTTGAGCCCTTTGAATATTTCAAGCATTTTCTATAGGTTCCCTTTGAATTGTTATTACTTATTTCTTTTATGACTTTCAAGATCACTTTAATTTGATGAGTCGTTAAGTTTATAGTTCTAAAGTGATTGTGCTCTAAAATGATTGTGCTCCATTGCTTCAGTTTTATTGGCTAACTTCAGTGTCTCAAGTCGTTTGGAATGTATCTTTTGGCATATGTTTGATCAAAGATTTTTGTTAACACCTTATATTTCTATTTCTTCAATAGCTTTTGTATGTTCTGTTATTAATTCACTCTCTAGAACTTTTGTTGTACTCATCAATTTCAAAACATTCTTTCCCTTTGTCACAATGTTTGTACTTTATTTGTCTCTAAACCCCATTAATTTGGATCATCATAAATTGACTTGTGTACATACTGACCTTATTTCTTCCTCCACAACCCACTCAAATAATATTTTACCATCGTTGTCTTTCATGTACCTAGCCCTCATAATCTAGTCAAACCATTTCTCTTTAGTCAGTTGACAGGTTTTTTTTTCAGTTTCATCATACTCTGGTATATTCTTTCCCTTTCTATTTCAATTCTGTTTCTATTCTTTTATTCAGCTCTCATTTGTCACCCTCTCCTTGTCATTTTCTTTACTATTTTAGCAATACTTTCTTTATGCACATGCTTTTCCATTTGATTTCTTGTTCTGAGTCATCTGTCTGTTCTGTTTCTGATCAGGTACTGATGGTAAACAAGCGAATGTTGTTAATTGTTTTGCCAAATTTATGTTTATCTAGCCTGAACCTAATTTCCACATTTCTGTATAGACTTGCTTCACTGTCATTTTAAATAATTCAAAAGAACTTTAGGGAGTGTTTTTTCTTATTTGGCTTATTTTTATAGGTCCCAATTGTGTTTGCATGAAATATTGAATGAAATGCACTTTTCAGTAAACCTAAGAGGTTAGAAAACATTTTTTTCATTTTAATATACCAATATGTTAGTTATATAAACCACAGCAATCTTAAACCTAAAATCTAATCATGATTAGAATTATTTTCAAAAGGTTGTTACTGTTTCCACAAAAAAAAACAAAATACTGGAAATATTTGGCAGGTCAGATATTATTTGTGGAGCAAGAAACCGAGCTAGTGTTGCAGGTCAGTTCTCTTAAGTTCCATATGTCTGCCTGCCGAGTATTACCAGCATTTTCTGCTTTTATTTCTGATCGTCAGAATCTGCAGTATTGTATTTTTGTACTATGTACCAGGACTGGGTTCAACTAACAAGAACAGTTGCTTGCTATATGATGTAATGCCTTTTTCTTTTTGCATTATTTAAAATCAAACTTTTTATTTTCTATCTTGTGGTGCAGTGCCAATATATTCCAAATTATTGCAAAAGTACTGTTTCCATTTTCATATGCTGGCAATAGCAAATGGACCTGATATGTATCAGTAATATTTGGGAAGTTGTGTGTACACAAATTGATGTCTATCAGTCGGTAATGAAACTCCTCAGTACCAGCTTTAGCAGTGTTGTATTTATACTGCACGGGTTCTATCAGTGAAAATTTGTTGAGTGAAACAGCGAACACATTGTGGTATCTGCAACTCATAACTACTGTAATATAGTTAGGTTACAATTATATTTTAAACTGTTACTTTGTCAAGGACTATATCATAGATTTTACTTCATGTATAGAGATACTGTATTAGGTCATTTGGGCTGCAATAATAAAAATATTAACATAGAAATGTTGCACCTTGACAAGGACAAAACAAACTGACGATTTCAAGTTTTATTTAATAAATCACAACACCTGAATGGAAAATGATATCGGTAGCTAACTTTGCATACAGAATCCTTTTGTGCATTGTAAGAGCAGGTGTATCTACAAACTAAACGTCACAAAAAGTATTTTCCCTTCAGTGTATATGAAGTACAACAGAACATTGAGCTATAAATATCTGTTTACCATACCCTGACATAACAAATCTATTGTATGAGTTCATACATTATAATGTTTCTTTGGAGTAGAATTCTGATATACAAGTGACGGCATATGAATATGCTTATAAATGTTGGTTTGCAGGTTAATGTATAAATCTGAGCTATGAAGTTACTGAAACTTGTGCACTGCTCAATTTTTTACTTGTTTTTAATTCAGTGGTTTGACATTCTGTTGGTCTGCAGGATTTTGTTTCACTTTTCTCTATAGATATTTCTCTTGAGAGTTCTGACTTTTGCTGAGGTACTATTTTGTGGATGCCAATAGCCTTCCAGTACCAGGCCTTTATAATCATGTGTAAGCATACATGTGTTGCAGACTGTTCTGTGGATGCATCATGGCCAAATTAGACGTCTTCTGCAGATGTGATTCCAGAGTTGTGATCACTTAGTTTGTAAAATTCATGCAAAAATTAATTGAAAATGATCGGGAAAATCTTAATCTATTTAATTAGCATTCCTGTCTTTTTCTGCACTGAGCTTGGTCAGAAGATTTTAAAAATTGAGAAAATTGCAAAACAAGATCTTGATACTTAAAGGGCTTACTGCTTACCCCCTGTCTTTGCTTCTCCAATCACCAACCCCAACTCCCTGACAGACACAAGCTGGTTATGTTTCTTTTAAATTAAAACATAGATACTAGAAATACCAAGCAGGTCAAACAGCACATTTGAAAACAGGAACAGTTAATATTTTAAGGTCAGTAATCTTTTGTTTGAAACTTCTGAGAAGTTGTCATCAAGCTGAAATTTTTGCTGTCTGTGTGTGCTGCCTGACGTGATGTTTCAAGTGTTTGTGTTTTATTTCAAGTTTCTAGAATCATATTTTGTTTTGTGTTGTAAATGCTGGATGCCTCATTTTTGCTTAGTAGCCATTTTCATCTGTTAATTTGAATAGGCTCACCAACCATGACCTCATCACACAGCTAAAACCCATTCCTATCATTACCCGGTGTGCAATATTCAGCAAAAGTTACACATTCATCAATTGTGAATTTTTTGGAAATTTTATTCTTCGTTTCTTTTAACCCAATTATAATATTTCCCAACTGAGATCAAATACATTGACACAAAGTAGGAATGAAACCTAGGACCTTGAATATCTGATTTGGTGTTCCATCAAATGGTGCCTTTATTCAGGACTTGAAAAGGGAGGTTCCTGCAGTCTTACATTGCTTGTATATTGCCAAATCCTCAAAAATAATGTTGTGCCCCTTCATAGATCAAAAACTACTTGATTCTAAATACTTTTAAGATGGTAACATTTGAAATAGCCAGGAAAGAAACAGACATCTATGTTGACAAAATGATGAGATAATCAAAGTTTTTTGACTTTTTTTTTAGTTTAGCTCTTTTAAAAAACATTTATTTGGCTACAGGTATTTCTGTTTCAGTTCTTCATTCCCATGTTTGGCAACTTTCCCCAATTTTAAAAATATTTTGCATTCTTTTTAATTCATACTGTCTTTCATTAGTATCTCTGATTCATCACTAATGCAGTATTCAATTAAAATTTGGTATGAGTTAATTTGATTTAGCATGAAACAAGATGTGTAAGATCAAGTGATTTACATGATATTTTTCACTTGACATTACGATTGGTCTATCAGCCGTGATGCATCTTGACAGAAAGATACTGCAAGAAGAATTCATGGGCTTTCTGTATATTTTGATGTGTGCCAACATGGTCATATTGCTTGTGTATAAAATTTAAAATAAATTTTAAATTAAAATTGATTAAATTTTTAAAAGCATGCACATTTCTTTACAGCTACGTACAATGTATTCCATTAACCTAGTTAAATCCTTGTCTATCCCTTAATTTCAGTGGCATTACTTGAAAATATTTTGAGCAATAGCATTGCATTTGTGGAAAATCAGCTGTCAGAACACACATTAATTCAGCAGTCATGGTTTCAAAGCAGCAAAACTGGTTAAATAGTGCTTTAGCGAAAAGTATAATTTTAACTATTCACTTAAAATAGTATAATTGTGTAGGAAAATTGTGGTTACTTTTTAATACCTTCATGGATTTGGGGAATTGGACTGAATCCTTTACATCATTTGCCTTTACTTTGTTGTATATTTTCTTTTGTTCAGAAATGGCAGTAAATTATTCAGATTGGAAAGCTGAAAGTAACTTCTTGTTTTGGTTTAATGCTTTAGTTACTAATAGTGATGCTCTTCCCATTATACTGTATTTGTATATTGCTCTGTACATACAATGCAGAAAGTTTGTCTTTGCAGCCAATAATGCCTTGTATAAATTTACTGACGTGTATTAAACACATTTACAACTTATGATCGTCTTTTGTAACTTTGTATGGGTGAATGTTGGATACATTTCACAGCATAAATCTATGTAAGTTGTATTGGATGTAAATGTCAACATGGAGAAAAGGGAGGTCCTTCATGTATTGTTTGAGTATTATTATCAGTGGAAACCATGTTGAATTCAAACTGAGATCATTAGCTCTAATTCTGACTGAGCTTTTCCTTTGACATGAATAGAAAGTTTTTGTTGATTGGTAGCGAAGAGTTATGGATAATTAAGTGTTAAGGCCCTTCGTAACCTATGCATCCAGGACACTACTTGACATCCAACAGCTTTGCCATCATTAGATTCCCTCCATTAATATTTTGGCACCTCCAGTGACAACATTCCAGTGACTTCAAAAATGGGTAACAGGCAGAAATTTTTCACAGGTGACTTGATGCCTGACTTGCCAAAACCTTTTAATTTTCTACAAGGTGCAAATAAGAGTGATGGAATATTCTACAATGCTTGACACTATCCTGGCTGAAGCGTTCTTCATTGCTTCCCAATTCAACATCTTAAACATTCACTCACTCCACCATCAATTCAGACATGACTGTGGTGTTTTATCATTGACAAGATGCAATTCAGTAATCTACCAACCTTTTATATGATCTCTCGAAGGCTGCAACATCCACTATGTAGAAAGACAGAGGTAGCAGACGTTTTAGAACTCTGTAATCAACCTTTGATTTTCTCTGATAATTTCCCATCAAATCCTACGTTCTGTATTTCAATTCCTTCTTTGTCACCACCTTAACATTCAGGAACTCTTTTCCTAATAGCATTGGGAGTTTTCACACTGACTGCAGTGCTTCAAGTGGCTTACCACCACCTCAAAGGCAGTAAGGTTGGGCACTTGGCAATGGCAGAGGTGTGTACATTTGGTGAATGAATTTATAAACAAAACTCCTAATTTGAGATGTTATCAGGCTGGGCATCATTTAAAAATGTATCCAAATTATGTTGAATTTCTGAATCTGGCAGTAATTTACAAACAATCATACAGTCCAGGTTAAATTTATTCAGTAGTGTTAGGATTCCTCTGATATTCTTATTGCTCAATTCAGATCCCAAACAAAAACCTGGCTTAAGATTTTTTTTTATTTAACAAGTGGTCTTTCACAGAAAAATAAGCACTCAATGCTGCAGCTCTGCTTTTAATACTAAAAAGTATATTATGCAAAAGAAAGGAAGATATAATTTTAAAGATTTTGAAACCGTAAAAATACAAATCCTTTCTATCCCAACAGCTTCCCTTTTAAATACCCAAACATCAGAGAGAATTCCCTTCTGTATTATGTCTATAAGTTTGACTTAACTGTTATTTTCAATTCTTAGCCTTGAGAGTTTGATCGTGTCTTTGTTATGTTGTCACACAATTGAGCTGAAACTTTAAATTTGAATAATCTCTTTGGGATTCTAAGCAAACCAAACCAATGAGCCAATGGGTGGCAGATGCAGTTTAATTTAGATTAGATTAATGAGAGGAATTGCATTTTGGAAAAGTATGGCAGGGCAGGACTTTTACATTTAATGGTAAGGCCCTAGAAGTGTTGTCAGAGAAACGTAGGAGTACAGGCGCATAATTCCTTGAAAGTGGAGTCGCAGGTAGACAAGGTGGTGAAGAAGGCATGTGGCACACTTACCAATGAAGAAAAGTGCATTGAGTATAGGAGTTGGGATGTCATGTTGCGGATATACAGGACATTGGTTAGGCTAATTTTAGAATACAGCATTCAATTCTGGTCTCCCTACTTCAGGAAAGATGTGAAACTTGAAGATTTACAAGGGTGCCATCAGGATTTGGAGCGTTTGAGCTGTAGGGAGAGGCTCAATAGACTGGGGCTTTTTATCCTGGAGGGCAGAGGCTGGGGTTTATAAAATTGAGGGTCATGGATAGGCTGAATAGCCAAGGTCTTTTTTTCAGCGTAGGGGAGTCCAAAACTAGAGGGCATAGTTTTAAGATGGGAGGGGAAAGATTTAAAGGGACCTGGGAGCCAACTTTTTCCATGTATGGAATGAGCTGCCACAAAAAGCAGTGGAGGCTGATACAATTACAGCATTTAACAGGAATCTGGATGGGTACATGAATAGGAAGGGTTTAGAGCACTATGGGCCAAATGCTGGCAAATGGGACTAGATCAGTTTAGGATATCTGGTTGGCATAGATGAATTAGATCAAAGGGTCTGTTTCCGTGCTGTATAACTCTTGTGACTGTAACTTCTGGCCTGGAAATTTAAAACAACTTTATACTGAGGTAATCTATTTCCTAACTTTTATGAACTAGCCCACTTCTCTGGGAGAAATCATTTCACGCAGGATTTCTGTGAACTGAAAACAAAAGGTTTCTGAGCAATGGGGCTTCTGAGGAAGGCTCACTTGAATCAAAATGTTATCTCTGATTTCTCTCCACAGATGCTCCCAGGCCTTCTGAGCTTTGCCAACAATTTGGTTTTGTTTCAGTCTGTACTGATGTCAACTGAGTGAACAGCTTGCTAACTTTCCCTATCAGCTCAATGAGCTGAATGGCCTAATTCTACTCCTCTCTCATAGTCTATCTATCTTGCATTCGAGAGAGATTGTTCACCAAGCCAATGGAGAAATGTTGACTTCTTTGGACAAGTACAATCTCCTATAAACGCTTGTATATGAGAGCCAAGAAGGGAGGAAAATGCAAGCTGTAATAAGAATCCAAACATTTTTTGTACTGGAAAGAATATGCATATAATACTCCCATCAGCCTCCACATACTAAAAAGTGATTCATTGCTCTTTTATGGATTACTTTCATGACAAAATCTGCAGCTGTAAACAAACTATAAAATGTGTAAATGATCTTTGAATAGAATGAGTGCAATCAATATGAGAGATTCCCCTGCCAAGTATTCACAAGCAAAGTCTTCAACATCATGCCCTCCCCAGAGAGAACATGTGCAAAGCTGTGGCTAATTTCCTTGCAATAGCATAAAATTGAATTGTTTGCCCAGCATGTAATATTCTATTATGCAATATTATTTATTATAGATGTACTCTGTTCACATATGAAATGCCTGAACATTTTTTCTATTAAAACACAGGATCTCAATAGGAAACATTGAAAGCACGTTTGTCATGCTGCAGGAACGTTTATTTTGCAACCCAAGATTTTTTTCCCTCAGTCCACAAAACATTTTAGTACTTTTTTTTGCATGATTAATAAATATCTTTTAATGCTGGTTTTAGTGAGATACAAATTAATTTTGTCTTTGTTTGGGCCCATTGGTAGGAGAGACATGTCAAACTGATATTGTACAGCATGAAGTAAAATAAAAAGCTTGGTAAAAGATCGAGGGAAGCACTGTTAATCAACTATTGTATTAGGCAATAGTTAGAGATGACTGGTTCAGGATGTTAATGTAAAATCAGGTTAAGTGGAGAAGAGGAATAGCAGAGGAAATAAGTCACAAGTAGGAGTGGTCTAAAGTAACCTCTTTACAGTAACCACAATGTGGGGACAGAAGTGTATAAGAAATATTTTGTGCTTGCATAAAGAAGTGGCAATAATTATAGGTGACTTTCATGTACATATTAACTGGAAAAACCAAATTTCCAGCCGTAGCCTATATAGGAGTTTATAGAATGTTTTCGAGAGTTTCTTAAAGCAGTGTGTTTTGGAACTGACCAGACAGCAGGTCATATTAGACTTGGTATTGTGCAATGTAACAGCATTAATCAGTTACATCAGAATTAAGACACTCCCAGGTAGCAGCAACCACATTATGCATTTTATATTCTGTTTTAAAGTGAGAAAATGGGATCCATGACTGGTATTTTAAACACAAGCAAGGTCACCTGTGTGAGAATGAAATCTTAGCTGAATCAGCATACAAGGATTAGGCAAACATTTAAGATGTTTCCAGGAGGACTCTTTATCTGAGGTGAACTAAGGAAGGAAATGCATATAATTGTGCAAAGTTGAGTGGTAGGTGAGATGATTAATCATAACATAAATAATAGCAGACAATGACTAAGATGTTAATCAGGAGGAAGAAATCAAGAATCTAGCAAATAATGTAAAAATGGAGAGTAAGGGTTTCTATTACTTAACACTATATCTGAAAAGGGAAAGACTAAAATTATGTTGGTTCTCTATAGAGAGTGTGAGGAATTAATAGATAATAAAGAAATGGCAGGCGAAGTTAATAGATTCTTTATTCACTGTAAAGGACATAAAATCATTTGAGTAATAGTTGTGAATCGACAAATGGAAAGCATAGAGAAAATTAGCAAAATTATAATTGTGCGGAAAGTGGTAGTAAGCAAACTGCTGTAGCTGTCACTGACCAGTTCAGATAGACTTCATACGGTGGCCTTAAAAAAAAAAGTTCCTAATAAGATAGTAAATGAATTGGTGTTAATATTCCAAGATGCCCTAAATTCAGGACTGGTTTTATCAATCTGGAAAGTAACAAATATTGGAGAAAGGAGGATGTCAGAAAACAAGAAACTCTAAGCCGGTTAGTTTGATCCCACAGGTTCTCCATGACATCAATTGTTGAAAATTTATAGCATACTTAGAAAAACTCAAGGTAATTGGGAAGAGTCAGCATGGTATCGTAAATGTAAGATCATGTTTAACCAATTTATTGACAATCCTTGATGTGATAATGTGCTTTGAATAAAGGGTAGATGTGTTTTACTTTCCAGAAAACATTTGAAGAAGTGTCATATTAAATCTTATTGCAGAAAATTAAAAGCTCATGGTGTGGGGGGTAATATTAGCATGGACAGAAGATTGGCTGGCAGGAAACAAAGCATGCAAAATTCTTCCTTGTCTGATTTGCAGACGTGATGATTGGAGTCCAACAGGGGCCTTAACATTTTAGAATTTACATCAATGACTTTGATGTAACTAAATTCATAGACAACACCAAGATAGGCAGGAAAGTGTTGTAAAGAAGGCATAACGAAGTTTCAGAGAGAGTTTGACTGAGTAGGCAAAAATTTGGCTGATGCATTGTAATATTAGAAAATGTGAAGTTTACTTTGGCAGGAAGCATTAAAAAAAGTATTACTTAAAAGGAGCACAGAAATTTAGGCTTTCTGACATGAGACATAGGAAGGTAGTATCCAGGTACAGTACATAATCAAGAAGGCTAATGGAATTGCAAGATGAACGGAACACAAAAATAAAGATGTTATGCTTCAGTTATACAGGAAACTAGTGAGATCACATCTCAAATACTGTATATGATTTTGGTCACCCTACTTAAGGAGGAGTGTAAATATACTGGTGGAAGTCCAGATGAAGTTTACCATATTATTACCTGGAATGTCTTTTATGAAGTGTTTGGACAGGCTGGCTTGTTTACATTGGAGTTTAGAAAAGTGATGTGACATGTCCCACTAATTGAAAAACCAATATAGAGCACAATGCGAGTCAGAAAATGTGAGGTCTGTGTAACAAAGGCAATACAGTAATTATTAGGGATTTCAATCCACATATAGATTGGCTAAACACAATTAGCACTGTTGCCGTGGTCGATGCATTGTTTTAGATCTAATATGGCGCAATAATAAAGGGTAATTAAAGTCTCATTGTAAAGGAACCTCGAGTAAACATGATAGAATCTTGTATTAAGTTTGAAAGTGATATAGTTCATTCAAACTAGGATCTTAAAACTAAACAAAGCAACTTACAAAGGTATAATGGGCAAATTGACTGATAGTTTAGGAAATTATATTAAAAAGGCATGGCAGTAGACTAGCGAGCGTTTAAAGAAATCATACATGGTTTCCATCAAACTTGCATTCCTTTAGATACAGAAGCCCAGGTAGATAGTATTCAACCATGGCTCATGAGAAGTTAAAGCTTATTAGATCAAAGAAAGAGGCTTACAAAATTGTTCTAAAAAGTAATAAATCTGGGGATTGGGAACATGCATAGAATTCAGCAAAGAAAGGCCAAGAAATTGATAAAGAATGAGAAAACAAAATAGAAAAGTAAGCTGGTGAGAAATATAAAAGCAGACATCAATAGCTTCTATAGGGATATAAAAATAAAAAGTGGTAAAGGCAAATGTGGATGAATTTAGAAAGAGAGATCAGGAAATGACAGAAAACCTCACTAAATATGTGCTGGGCTTTGACAAGAACATACAAGAAAGCTCCCAGGAATACACAAGAGCCAAGACACTAGCAAAAACATACGGAAAAATGTTTGTATTAGTTAAAAATTAGTACGAGAGTATTTATTGGGATTGCCAGTTGATAAATGCTCTGGATCTGACAATAAGAAATGCTATAACGACTGCTTTGATGTTCATTTTCTAAAATTCTATAGATTCTGGAGTGATTGCTGCAAATTGGATGGGAGCAAATTGTAGTGATTAGAACCAAGTAGACCTTATTGACTATGAGTTCCTTTTATTGGGGTTGTTAATTGGGTCCAGTTAGGAAGCCTGGCTGACTAATATTAACGGAATAATATAAATGCTACTGCAGTATGGCAGTAGTGTTGGGGAAACAAAAGAAAACCAGGAGATTTGTGAATCTCCTCAATTCAGGAAAGAAAGTAAAAACAATATTAGCGGAGGATTTCGAGCCTCCTGAGTTCAGGGGACTGACTCCAAGATGACTGGGCACAGAACATAAGTAAACGAAGGGTGAATGTGTGACGGATTACCAGCCTCTGTGCAGTTATTTCACAAATGGTATTCATCACTTATAGAAGAAATGAGAGAGAAAACTGGGAACTACAAACCTGTTCGCTTGACATCAGTAATAGGAAATAATAGGATCTATTATAAACAATGTCATAAGTGGACAATAATGGTAGGATTTTATGGAGTCAATATGGATTAATGAAAGGGAAATCATATGAGATAAGTCAGTTGGGAATTTGAGAGGATGTAACCAGCAGGATAGATAAAGGGATACAAACGGATGCAATGTTTTGGATTTTCCAAAGGCTTTCAGAAAAGACCCACACAGGACACCTCAGCTGGCTGGACAGTTGGTTTGCAAAGGAGTGTGATGCCAACAGTGTGAGTTCAATTCCCATACTGGCAAAGGTTGCCATGAAGGATTCTTAACCTTTCTCTTTGCCTGAGGTTTGGTGGCCCTCTGGGTGAATCACCACCAATCGTCTCTAATGAGAAAGCAGCCCTATGGTACAACTATGGCAATTTGATTCATTTGGCAACAAATTCAGGATATTTCTTTATAGTGAGAAAATGGGAAATGTTGATTTCCAAAGGGACCTGAAAGCTAACAAGCAGACTGGGCATGCAGTCTGGAAGATAAATTGTATGTTGGGCTTTATTGCAAGAGGATTTGAATACTAGACTATGGAGGTCTGGCTTCAAATGTAGAGAACCTTGGTGAGACTGGTGAAGGAGCACCACAAAGGTTCACCAGGTGGATCTCTGGGATGGCAAGATTGTCCTCAAAGAAAGATGGAGAAAACTGGGCCTATATTCTCCAGAGTTTAGATTGGATGATCTCACTTAAGCTTGCAAAATTCTTACAAGATTCGACATAGTACTTAGAAAATAGAGCTGAAAAATGTGTTGCTGGAAAAGCGCAGCAGCTCAGACATTCTCCCAGGTGCAGAAGAATCGACGTTTTGGACATAAGCCCTTCTTCTGGAATGAGGAGGGTGTGCCAAGCAGGCTAAAATAAAAGGTAGGGAGCAGCTACAAAGGCACCACCCCCCACCTTTTCCTCCGCTACATCGATGACTGTATCGGCGCTACCTCGTGCTCCCACAAGGAGGTTGAACAGTTCGTCCACTTTACTAACACCTTCCACCCCGACCTCAAATTTACCTGGACCGTCTCAGACTCCTCCTTCCCCTTCCTCGACCTCTCTATTTCTATCTTGGGAGACCGACTCAACACGGACATTTACTATAAACCGACCGACTCCCACCCTGCCCTCTGTACAAATGCCATCCCATATTCCCAAATCCTTTGCCTCCGCCGCATCTGCTCCCATGGAGGACCAATTCCAATAATGAACAACCCAGATGGCCTCCTTCTTCAAAGACCGCAATTTCCCTTCAGACGTGGTTGACGATGCTCTCCACCGTATCTCCTCCACTTCCCGCTCCTCCGCCCTTGAACCCCGCCCCTCCAATCACCACCAGGACAGAACCCCACTGGTCCTTACCTATCACCCCACCAACCTCCAGATACATCGTATCATCCTTCGTCATTTCCGCCACCTCCAAACAGACCCCACCACCAAGAATATATTTCACTCCCCTCCCCTATCAGTGTTCCGGAAAGACCGCTCCCTCCGCGACTCCCTCATCAGGTCCGCAACCTCCACTTCTGGCACCTTCCCCTGCAACCGCAAGAAATGCAAAACTTGCGCCCAAACCTCCCCCCCCCCCCCCCTCCCCCACCTCATTTCTCTCCAAGGCCCCAAGGGATCCTTCCATATCTGTCACAAATTCACCTGCACCTCCACACACATCATTTACTGCATCCGCTGCACCCGATGTGGCCTCCTATATGTTGGGGAGACAGGCCGCCTACTTGCGGAACATTTCAGAGAACACCTCTGGGACACCCGCACCAACCAACCCAACCGCCCTGTGGCTGAACACTTTAACTCTCCCTCCCACTCCACCAAGGACATGCAGGTCCTTGGCCTACTCCATCGCCAGACCATGGCAACACGACGCCTGGAGGAAGAGCGCCTCATCTTCCACCTAGGAACCCTCCAACCACAAGGGATGAATGCAGATTTATCCAGCTTTCTCATCCCCCCCCCCCCCCCCCCCCCCCCCAATCTCAGTCCCAACCCTCGGACTCAGCACCGCCTTCTTGACCTGCAATCTTCTTCCCGACCTCTCCGCCCCCACCTCCTCTCCGGCCTATCACCCTCACCTTAACCTCCTTCTACCTATCACATTCCCAACGCCCCTCCCTCAAGTACCTCCTCCCTACCTTTTATCTTAGCCTGCTTGGCACACCCTCCTCATTCCTGAAGAAGAGCTTATGCCCGAAATGTCGATTCTCCTGCTCCTGGGATGCTGCCTGACCTGCTGCGCTTTTCCAGCTCTGATCTCCAGCATCTGCAGTCCTTACTTTCTCCTACTTAGAAAATAGAACAGGACTGCACAGGAACAGGTCCTTTAGCCCATGATGTTTTGCCGTGAAGGAAGACTATTTCCCCTTGGGGAATTTAGAACGTCTTCTGAGATACATCTCAAAATAAGAGGTAAGCAATTAGGACTGACATGAGGTTTTTTTTTACCTCAGAAAAAGATCTGTGGAATTCTCTACCCCATAGGGCTGTGGAAGCTCTCTTGTTGGGTATATTCAAGACAATGACTGATTACACTTCTAGATAGTAAATATATCAAGGGATATCTGGGGATAAAGCGAAGAAAATGGCAGTGACATCACAATTGTGAGAGTGAATGGAAGAGTTGGTTCTAGAAGCCAAAAAGCCTAATTATGATCTCATTCTCTAGCACTGAGCATTCTGTTTGTTCAAGGAAGCAAGCATTAGTGTAAGTAATTGCATCAATGTGTATAAAAATATATTAATAGACATCAATGATGTTGATACAGACTCTTACATAGCCACAAATCATCACACCATCTTCTCTCTTTATGATGTGAAGATGCTGTTGTTGGACTGGGGTGGACAAAGTTAAAAATCTCACAACGCCAGGTTATAGTCCAACAGGTTTATTTGGAAGTACAAACTTTCAGAGTGTTGCTCCTTCGTCAGGTACCTAGTGGAGTAGGATCATAGGACACAATTTATAAAGATCATTGTGTCATACACTGATGCAATATATTGAACAAACCTAGAGTGCTGTTAAGTCTTTCATCTTTTAGAATAGGCTGCAGGTTTCGATTCATTAATATGTAAATCCCAGAACTTCTCTCCAGTCACCTTCCCACGATAACTTACGGTTTTATTAAAAAAAGGTGACATCTCAGCTCAGACAATGCATTAAAGGTGTGAGGTTAGAGTCTGTATATATTCAAATCGAATCAGGCTGGTTCTATTTCCAAAGTAGGATTTTATAAAACGTTACATAGATTATAAAAAATATTGATTGCCTACAGATTGTTTTTTTTGAACAAAATAGCATGTATCTGCAAATATAATTCCGCAAATGCAAATTCACCCACACACGTGAGGGAGAGAGAGTGTGATCAACTATATGCCTGTGAGAGGGTGTGTGTATGAGAGACTATCTGCATGAGTATGTAAGGGTGTGAGTGTATAGTGTAGTGGGGTCACCTGTATTGAGAAATGAACCCAAGGTCCCAGTTGAGGATATCCTCATGGGTACCGAACTTGGCTATCGGTGCTGCTGGGCTACTCTGCGTTGTTGTGTATCCCGCAGTTTGCCTTGGAGGATGGTCACTTGGAGACCTGAGGCCGAATGTCTCTGACTGCAGAAGTGTTCCTGACTGCGAGGGAACATCCCTGTCTGGTGATTGTTGTGTGGTGTCCATTCATCCATTGTCATAGCATCTGCCTGTTCTTGCCAATGTTCCATGCCTCTGGGCATCCTTGCCTGCAGCGTATCAGATAGACTTGAGTCACTTGAGTACCTGCTGCATACATGGTGAGTAGTGAGCCCACATGTAATAGTTGTATCAATATCGACATTGACGCGTCTTGCACTGGTTGCCCTGACAGGGAACCTTGGGAATGTGACTTGAAAGAAGTTCTGGGATTTACATATTAATGAATGGAAACCTGCAACTCATTCTAAAAGGTGAAAGACTTAACAGCAATCTAGGTTTGTTAATATATTGCATCGGTGTACGATACGACCATCTTTTGCTATAAATTCTGTGTCCTATGATCTTACTCCACTAACTATCTGACGAGGGAGCAGTGTTCCAAAAGCTTGTACTTCCAAATAAATCTGTTGGATTATGACCTGGTGTTATGTGATTTTTTTAAAACACTCTTTTTAGGTATCATGCCTTAAAAGGGTTTTGGCGATCATGCTTGATTAAGTCTGGCAGAGTACCATGTAGTTCACCATTGCCTTCTGCATAGGTTGACCAAAGGACGCCTACTCTACTGTCTGTCATGAGATGTAGTGGAAGGATTTACAGGTTAATAATCAATTTGTTTGATCATGTTATGAATGCACCTGGAATGAGATTTCAACCGAGAGCAGGGATGCCTTCTCACAGTGCCACAACGTGGAGGTAATAATCAAAAAAGTTCTTTTAAATTTTTTTATTTGTTGCAAAGGTTAACCAGTTATTAGGTCAATGAAAGAGTTATGGACATTTTATAATTACAAGGTTAATTGTATATCATAGCTGATCTTATTTACGTCAAGATAATTATAGATTCTGGTTAATGTAGCACTTGACCCACATAACCATTGTCAAAAGGAGGTAAGTAATTATGTCAAAGCGAGTCTGATTTGTCAATATTTCCTAGCAACTTCCTCGCTCTAAACCACATTGCAGAGTCTCAGATGGTCTCAAGAGGAAATACTGAAACCATCTGACGGCATATGAATGATAACAACTTTGGCTGAAGTAATGTTTAAAGCTAAAATAAACGTTGGCAATTTATTTATTCAGACACAAATCCCCACAAATCTTTATGTTAAGTGGTAACGATGTCAATGCAGAATCGTGCAAAGAAGATGAGAGCTGTAATACATTTGGGAGTTGCAGATATTGGAAACTAATATGTCCATATCTGTCTCGAGGAATCACTATTACTTTATGTATGGCATTGATATGCATCCACCATTTACCTATAGTTCTTTTATTGTCTCTATACTTTGATTCCTCAGTCCAACAGCAGTAATTGGATTTGAAAAAGGATTGTTGAAATTCCTAAAATTGAACAGAGAATCAGAGACTCAAATATGCAGTAACAACCGATTAAAAAAACATAACTACCCATTGATAAGGGAATGGGTTCAAGACAGGACGTTGGAAAAGGGACCTGCTTTGCAGCTTAAGTAGGAAAAGGCTATTCGTAGATAGTGTTATTAATGAAAGAATGGTTAAAATATACACTAATCTGCTCATGTGGCAAGCAATCTTTTAAAATTATCTCTATAGACAACCTGGAGAAGTGTCCTGAATGAAACAGGGACAGAGGGGCAGTAGAAGATGCAATCATACACCAACTTATGGGACCCATCCTGGAGATCTTCATTGAAATACAAATGATCACATTGACAGCTGTTATCCCTCTGTGCAGAACTTTACCACTCCTTAATGTTAGTTTCGCAGGAAACCACAAACGATACAACTAGGAGTCGCCTCATTATGCAGGGAGGTGGAATGGCTGACAATGAGGAATGAAACTCTCTTGGTAAAATCACCTACTCCTGCATAAGAAAAAGGACTAAGGCTCAATTGACAGAAGATTTGTATCCAGACCTTCCATCAACTGTCACAGAATGAATTCTGCTGCAACTTCCGGTTTTGAATACACCATTTCCTCTCAGAACCTAGTATTACTCTACATTGTCTCAGGTACCACTTCCATTTGGTGTTGTATCTATCCCTCAGCTCAGCATTTGTGTTAGAGTCATACAACATGGAAACAGAACCTTTGGTCCAACCTGCCCACGCTGAACTGAAGTGGTCCCAACTGTCTGCACTTGACCCATATTCCTCCAAACCTTTCCTATTCATGAACTTATTCTTTTCAATGTAAAATGTACCTGCTTCCACCACTTTTTCTGGCAGTTCATTCTGCACACAAACTACTGTCTAAAAATATAGCCCTCAGGTCCTTTCTGCATCTTTCTCCTTTCACCTTAAAAATATGCCCCCTCATTTTGAACTGGTCCCCCCTCCACCCCAAGAGAAAAGACTCTTGTCATTCACCTTATCTATGCCCCTCATGATTTTATAAACCACAATAAGGTCACCCCTCAACCTCCTAAGCTCCAGTGAAAAAAGTCCTAGTGTTTCCAGTCTATTTAAAAATCACAAACCCTCCATTCCCAACAATATCCTGGTAAATCTTTTCTGAATCCTCTCCAATTCTGATAACAGAGCAACCAGAACTGGATATAGTACTCCCAGAAGAGATCTCACCAATGTCCTGTACAACCTCAACATGACATTTCAACTCTTATACTCAAAGGTCTGAGCAATGAAGGCAAGCATTGTAAATGCCTTCTTAACCACCCTGTCTATCCGTGATGAAAATTTCAAAGAAATATGTACCTGAACCCCTAGGTCTCTCTTCTACAAGACTATCCAGTAATACTGTTCTATCTAATGGCCTGCAGAAGGCAAGTTCAATACTAATGATTTTGGCCACGTTCCTCAAAATTAAATTGGCTCAATAAGCAGATGATCTGGTTATCCAGCCTCATGTTATGGTACACAATGTTAGGTCTGAAAATCCAAAGTTTCTAATATCCGCTGGTGAAAACTATTTTATAGCTAGTGATAAACTGAAATTTTTTTTTGCCAACAGGACTAAATGGAATCAGGATTGTGCTACAGCTACATTTTACTTTTCCTTTAACGTGACCTGTATTCATATGTTTGGCAACACTCCTTTCCCAATGAATTAGGGGAAATACTTTTTAAAAATAAGGCGTATTTATTTTTATATTGAAGGAAGGGGAATTCTTCACAGAATTTTGGTCAGTCTGAGGAATTTTCCCTGAGAAAACAGTGGAGGCTGGGTCACTGAAGTTATTTAAGGCTGAGTTAGTCAGATGTTTTGATAGGTGGTAAATTGGGGTTTTGTGGGGTGGAGGGGTGCAGATGGGGATTTGGATTGAGGACCATAACCAGATCCATTATGAATGGTGGACCAGGCTCGAAGGCCCAAATGGCTAAGTCCTATGATTAAGTACAAAGTGTATTTGAAAGCAAAGGGTGGCAAAAACAAACCTAAAGTTCAGACAAAAATGTGCTTACAACAGATGTCAGGTGATTTGAGAACAAGGCCTAATATGCAAGGTTTAGAGTGGATTTGAAAAAGTAAATAAGGGAGGGGAACAGAGGGAAATAAGGGGAACAAATGGCAGCTAACATAAAAATCTTTGATAGACACATAAACATTAAAAAGTTAGTGAAAAGAGGAGTGAGGACAATGAGAGACCAAAAAGGGGATTTACATGTGGAGGCAAGTGGCATGGATCAGGTATTGAATGAATACCTTGTTTTTGATTTTACTAGGGAGAGATGCTGCCTAGCTAAAGGTGAAAGAGGAAATAGTTCAAACATTTGGAAATTTTAAAATTGAGAAAGAGTTGGTTATTCTCTAATGGACTTATCAATTTGGCCCTTTGAGCCTGCTTCACCATTCAATAAGATCGTGGTGAATATGGTTATGATCTCAAATCCAATGCCCCATTTGCATTCCCCCAACAAACTGCATAAATCTTGAGTTTCCTTGTCTATCAAAAATCTATCTAACTCCATCTGAATCTCCACCTACCATCCACTGTTTTCTTAGGGAGAATTCCACAAACCTAATAAACTTTTGGGGAAAAAAAATCTCCTTTTTCCATTTTAAAAGTGAGACCTCTTATTTTAAACTGCCCCTGGTTCATTGGGAAAGAAGTGTGGTCAACCATCTCTCTATAGAGGTTATGTTCATGCAGAAGTAAGATGTTATAGCTGTAGCATAATCATGATTCCACAAAGCCCAGTAATGTTAATGTTTGATTATCCATTAAGACTGGAAGAAATGCATTCAAAGATGTTTACAAAATCATGAGGGGCATGGATAGGATAAATAGACAAAGTCTTTTCCCTGGGGTCAGCGAGTCCAGAACTAGAGGACACAGGTTTAGGGTGAGAGGCGAAAGATATAAAAGAGACCTCCAGGGCAACTTTTTCACGCAGAGGGTGGTACATGTATAGAATGAGCTGCCAGAGGAAGTGGTGGAGACTGGTATAATTGCAACATTTAAAAGGCATCTGGATGGGTATATGAATAGGAAGGGTTTAAAGGGATATGGGCCGGGTGCTGGCAGGTAGGACTAGGTTGGGTAGGGATATCTGGTCGGCATGGATGGGTTGGACCAAAGAGTCTGGTTCCATGCTGTACATCTCTATGACTCTATACAGAAGGATGTGAGAATGGTAATTCTGGAAGTAATGGCCATAAAATGCCAGAGGACTGGAAATTGCAAATGTTACATCCTTGTTCAGGAGAAAGTATAAAGATAAGCCCAACAACTACACAACATCTTGGTGATGGGGAAGTTTTTAGTATTGATAACTTAGGACAAATGAATAGTCACTTGGGAAAATGCAGATTAAGTAAGGAAAGCCAGCACAGATTTGTAAAGGCAAATCATGTTTCTAACTGAAACACAAATTGCTGGAGAAACTCAGCAGGTCTTGTGGCATGTGTTAAAAGAAGACAGAGTTAACATTTTGTGCATTAGTGTCTTTAGGAGTTCTACCAGACCCACTGAGCTTCTCCAGCAATTCTATTCATGTTTATTTTAGATGTAGAACACCCACAGTTTTTTTTTGTTTTATTTTCATATCTTTAATTAACTTCCTTACATTTTTTTGATGCACTGGAGCAAAGTTTGAGTCTATAGACTAAAAGGGACAGTTGCAACATGGATATGAAATTGGCTGAGTACCAGGAGGCAAAGAATAGTGAAAAAAAAACCAAAATAATGTAAATCAGAAACGAAAACAGAAATTACTGGAAAATTTCAGGAAGGGCTTCTGCTCAAAACGTCGATTCTCCTGCTCCTCGGATGCTACCTGGCCTGCTGTATTTTTCCAGCACCACATTAACTTTTCAGGTCCAGTAACCCTTCAGAACTGATGTAACAAGGAAAAAGTTGTTTTCTATGCAGAAGATAGAATGGGAGAAGGGGGTCAGGAAGAAACAATAGGTGGAGGGAGAGCCCAAAGAGAGGGAAAAACAGTTGGACAGACAGAAGAGTAGATAACAATCAACCGAATGAATGGCTGCTAATGGTGACTATTAGTGGCTAACAATGTAATAGCAGACCATATATTAACAAGGCCTGGTGTGTGGGGGTTGGGGTGAGAGAAGGTGTCTCAAGCCCTAAAATTGTTGAACTCAAAGTTGAGTCCAGAAAGCTGTAGCGTTCCCAAGCAGAAAATTAGGTACTATTCTTACGACATAGGGTTTCAGACTAGAAGGTTTACAATAAAGATTGTAACACTAGGATTGGTGTTCTGATATCTACTGAGTGTGATCTTAGGTCAGTTTTAAAATTTGTGAGTGTGCAATATTTTGAAAGTATCGTAGGGTGGCACGGTGGCTCAGTGGTTCGCCTCACAGCAACAGGGTCCCGGGTTCAATTCCAGCCTGGGGTGACTGTGTGGAGTTTGCACATTCTCCCCGTTTCTCCGGGTGCTCCGGTTTCTTCCCACAGTCCAAAGATGTGCAGGTCAGGTGAATTGGCCGTGCTAAATTGCCCATAGTGCTAGGTGCATTAGTCAGAGAGAAATGGGTCTGGGTGGGTTACTCTTCAGAGGGTCGGTGTGGACTGGTTGGGCCGAAGGGCCTGTTTTCACACTGTAAGGAATCTAATCTAATCTAATCTAAAAAAGACATAGGGAGGCAATGTAGAACTTCAAAAGGATGTATATATACATATGCATCACTGGAATTAAAGAGGCACGAGAAAGAAAAAATTAATTTAAATTAAAAATGATGCAACTTTTGCCGAGTTAAACCAGATGTTTGGAAGAGACTGGAAGACAAAGTTTCTGATCATAATTCACAGTTCAGTCAAATGTTTAAGGCAGTGCAGGCTTTGTTCAAATCTGCAGAGAAGGATGTGGTACCATTTTTCATGTGATTTGAGAAGATAGCAACCCAAATAAGGCGGCCAAAGATAGACTGGACATTGCTCATGCAAAGCAAATTAACTGGTAAAGCACAAGAGATTTATGCATCTCCGTTGGAAGAACATTCTCAAGGTTATGATGAGTTGAAAAGAGCTAATCCAAATGCATATGAATTGGTCTTGGAACTATACATGCAAAGATTTTGGAACTCTCAGAAACAGCCTGGACAAATTTATACTGAGTTTGAAAAATATAAACACATAAACAAAAGCATTTTGATAGGTAGATAAGAGTGTTAAAAGTTGAGATGTTCTTACAATACTCTTAGATAAATTATTATTTTTGAAGAATTTAAACCTTCCATATCTTCTGTAATTGGAACTTATATAGAAGAACAATGGGTAGCAATGGCAAATCAAATAGCTAGACTGACTATTGAGTGTGAACTGATCTATAAAGCTTTTTTCCATCACCCTGAGATGTTGAAAAGAATGGTAGTGAATATACAGTAGGAAATATCCCAAGAATTCCTCCTCAGATTAATTAATTAATATTAAGATCAAGTGCCGAGGGTGTTGGCAAATTTTGAAGATTTCAATATATTTTTTGCAATAAGTCGGGCCACGTTGGAATGTTGGAAGTTGCGACGTAAACCCATGGGACTTATAGAAGTTTGTGAAAATGAGTCAAAGAAGGGAACGTAAAAAGATAATACCATTGACCAGGTTGTAGCTCTATTACAAAATGGCCAAAGGTGAATTTTGTCATTTATAAAGAAATGTGTAAGGCAGATGAGAGGTATGCAGGAATTTTGTCCAAAGGAGAATCCTCTTTCTTCAGGTGAAGTACCTGAACTTATAACTATACAGAGACGTACAGGTGCACCACAACCACTTTTACGAGAATATTACTTGGTTTTCCCTCCAGAGAGTTCGATGGGAGCTAAGATATTAATAAATGGGATTGGTGGAGAGTATATTTCTGTTCCATTATATAAAAATACATTTGGAATGTGATTTGTTACCAGGAAAGGTAATTGGCTGAGTAAAGTTATTACTGATTGAGGGTGTGGGTAACAACTTGACAGGACTAAAAGTAATAGCTTCACCCTTAATTATAGAATATCCAAAGATAGTTCAAGAAACAGGACAATTACAGGGACAAGTTCCTGGTAATTTTCCTACATGTAACCAGAACAATTGTTAAATAAAATCCATCAATAATGTTGATGTGACACTACAAACAAATGAAAGGACAGCTGAAACCTTCCTGAGGGATGAGATAATCCAGGTGGAATGTTTCGTATGATGTCCCTAATTACAGCACAAAAATGCAGATCCTGAATTAAATAAATTAACGGTTAATTTACACTGAAGTAGAGGTTAAAAAAATTTGGGCATGTTGTCCTCTTAAAAAGAGTGCTCATGAGGGCACAGCGAACTTCCCTACTTTGTTGTTTAATTTTGCCCTGTTAAAGTTACTGTATTGTTAATAAACTACTAAGTCATTTGATTAAACTAAAATTTGGTGTTGAGAATAAATTATTCACCAAATCTGCGAGTGGTTATTCAAAAAATGTCTGGTTGGGAACCATTTGGGATAAATTTTGAGGGTTTTTGAATATTTTAATTTTACTGTGTTGCGAATATAGAGACTGATTCGGTTCACCTGTCCAGCTTTGCATCATAAAAGGGCTGGAGAGGAACTTGGAGTGGGGAGGGATCCAGTAGTTGTTGTCCATTTTGATACTTAATGACATTGATAGGATTAGCAAGGAAGCTCTGTTGAAAGAATCTGAACATTTAGGAGCTAAACTAAAAAGCAGAACTTCCTGCATCTAGAACAGGCAATAATCTCAGGATTACCACATTAGCTATAGACAAACTAGCACAGAGTAAATAAAGTTAAGGAGTTAAATGCCTGGCTTAAAGATTGGTCTGGTAGAAGGAGCTTTCAGTTTATGGGGACTGGCACCAATCCTGGGATCGAAAGGAGCAGTTCCGGTGGAATAAACTTCACTTGAACTATGCTAGGACCAGTTCTGGCGAATCAAATAACAAGGGCTGCAGAGAGAGAGCTCCAAACTAATTACAGTAGAGGGTTCAAGAGGGAGCTTGAGGCTTACAAAGCAGAAGGATATGATGGCATTGTAGGGCAATTATTTTGATAAAGATACCCAGAGTAGGACAGGAAGGTATAGAGCGTAAAAGCTTAAAAAAGTAGCAAATAGGGTCAGAGGAAGGAAAAGAAAATGGTAGTAGTTCTGTAGAGCAGATGATAAATCAGGAGATAATGAGGGCATGTAAAGAAGGCAGCACATTATTCATGGGTGACTTTAATCTTTGTGTAGTTTGATAAATTGAAATTGAATAGAGCGTGTGAATCCAAGAAGCGGGAGAATCGACGTTTTGGGCATAAGCCCTACATCAGGAATCTTATCGAGTTTTGAGAAGATTTGTATCTTATGCCCAAAACGTCAATTCTCTTGCTTCTCAGGTGCTGCCTGACCATCTGTGCTTTTCCAGCACCACGCTCTCAACTCTGATCTCCAGCATCTGCAGTCCTCATTTTCTCAAAATTGAAATTGACAAAGGTAGTCACAAAGAAGAATTCATAGTGGGAATCTAGTAAAAAAAATATAAGAACCCCTTGCTACAAGTATGAAAGGCACTAGTCAGAGTACATCTGGAATGCTGTGAACAGTTTTTCTCCCCTTATCTAAGGAAAGATATATTAACATTGGAAGCAGAGCAGGGAAGGTTCACTAGATTAATTTCAGTTACAGAGGAATTTTCTTATGTAAGATGGAGTAGGTTCAGTCTGTATTCATTGGAATTCAGAAGAATGAGACCCCTTGTTGAAACATAATATTCTTAGAAAGCTTGACAAGGTAGATGCAAAGAGTTGTTTCCCTTTGTGTGAGGGTCTGCGACTAGAGGGTATAATCCTCAGAGTAAGGGATGCCCATTTAAGGCAAACAAGAAAAGGATTTTTTTCTGTGTAGTCAATCTGTGGAATTCTTTCCTGTAGAGGGCTGTCGAGGCTAGGCCATTAAGTATATTCAAGGCAGAGATAGATTTTTAGCCAGTAAAAGAATTAAAGGTAAAAGGAATAAAGCAGGAAAGCAGAGTTGAGGATTATGAGATCAACCATAATTCCACTGAAAGGCAGAGCAGACTTGATATGCCAAATGGTTTACTTTTTGCACCTATGTCTTAGGTTGTAAGGTTCTGGGTGTCTATACGTAAATCATTGGAGGTGGCTGAACAGGTTGAGAGCGTTGTTAGGAAAGCAGGGCCAGAAGTACAAAAGCAAGATATTAGGTTAAACATGTAAAACCTGTAAATCTAGTTCTGCCTCAACTGGAGTATTGCAGCAGTTCTGAGCACCACAGATGAAGATATCAGAGGGGGTGCAAAAAAATTTCACAAGAATTTTTCTAAGGACGAGGAAGTTCAGCTACAGAGAAAGATTTCCAAGACTGGGACCGTTCTACTGAGAGAAGGTTGAGAGAAAATTTGGGATATGAACAGAGTGCAGAGGAAGAAACTGTTCCCATTTTTCGAAGAATTGAGAATCAAAGGGCACAATATTGAAGCTAAGTAACAAAAGAAGAGAAGTTCTTTTCACGTTGTGAATGGTTAGATGTGTAAGATGCTGCTTGAGTATGGAGGAGTAAGGTTTGATTGAAGTTTTCAAAAGTAAGTTATATTAATTTCTGAAAAGGCAGGGAAGCAACACCAGGTGAATTGCTCCAGGCAGCCAACACAGACATGCCAGACCATATGGCCTCCTCCTGTGCTTTAACCATGCTCTGCAGCAAATTTCCAGTAAAAAATGTAGCAGAATCAGACCTTTTTTTAACAGCACGGAAGGAGACTCTTCAGCATATCCTGTCTACACTGGTCACATCATCATCCATCTATTCTAATCCCATTTTCCAGCACTTAGCACCGTAGCCTTGCATGCACTGGTGTAGTTATTAAAAAAAGAGCTTGAGGGTTTTCACTTGCACGACCTTTTTTGGCAGTGAGTTCTAGACACCCACAACCCTCAGGATTAAAAAAAAAACATTTCCTCAAATCTCCCCTAAACCTCTTGCTTTAAAACTGTACCTTTTGGTTAAAGACCTCTCTAGTAAGGGGAAACGTTTTTGTTGAGCTACTCTCTGCCTTCTCTGCTCTAAGGAAAACAACCCGAGCCTTTGTAGCACTGATTTATTTGCGCTCAATATTGTGTAATATGTTGGATATTATTTTGTTTGAATAATCCAAGCAACATTCATTTATAGTTGATTGGCCCCAGGAAGGGCACAGACGGATAATCTAGCCGACCTTGAGATGACCGCCTCATACAACAAAAACTCCTGGAGAAACTCAGCATCTGTGGAGAGAGAAACAGAGTTAACGCCTCAAGTCCAATGACACTTCATCAGAATGCCTCCGCCTACTTTAACTCGTTACCAAGTTATAATTGTCCGTTCTGAAAGGTCACTGTACTCGAAACGTTATCTGTACTTCCTCTTCACAGATGCTACCACAGTTTCGGTTTCACATTTCCACCATCCTCAGTTCTTTGTTACATATTATATGGAATTGTTTTTCACCGCAGCAACAATGAATGTCAATCTGTTACTTAGGCTTTAAGACTCCGGATTCTCCCGACCTAGTTGAAAGTGAAAACGGTTTTGAAAAAGCTATTGAAAATCGAGATTGAACAGTTGGATTGACTGTAAACCACAAATCCCATTACGCACATCCTCAGTTCGCCACCTTAGACGCTCCGACGTTGATGAAACTGAGGATTGGTAACGCTCGAGCCGCAACGCTAACGGCTTTAGGGCCACGCCCCTCGGCCCTCTCGCCCCTTCCCAGAATCCCAGCCCCGCCTGTCAGGGCTGCGCGCGCACGGATCATGACTGAGGCTGGTCCAGCGCCTCAAGAGGTTGACGCTACTCTGAGTGTTGGCGCTGTGTTGGGAGTGTCGGGCCTGGTTAGTGTCAATGCACCCCGAAACAAAATTATGACCCTCTCCCCCAAAACCGTGCAAAGGAGGCGTTATTAATTCATCGTGGGGCGGCGCAGTGGTTAGCACTACTGCCTCATCAGTGACCCGGGTTCGGTTCCCCGCTTCGGGTGACTGTCTGTGTGGAGCTTGCACGTTCTCCCCGTGTCTGCGTGGGTTTCCTCCCACAGTCCAAAAATGTGTAGGTCAGGTGAATTGGCCATGCTAAATTGCCCATCGTGCTAGGTGCATTAGTCAGGGGTAAATAGCGGGGAGGGGATTGGGTCTGGGTGGGTTACTCTTCAGAGGGTCCGTTACATACTGTAGGGAATTTAATTCCAGTTTGGTGTGCAATTCGGTTATATAGGTCGGTTGAAGTGCCATTGTGCGTAGCCAGTGGAGTAGAGGGTTTAAAAATTAGGTTTTGCTAAAAAAAAACAGTTAAAGACTGCTGATCACTAACTGACTTGCTAAAGCCTGTCTGTAAAGTAGGCCATCAGAAAATAAGAATGGTTTTAGATGAAAAACAGTGCTTATTTACTGTTTTTCATCACTTTCAGTTCATGTTTCATATTGTACATAAGCAGTTATTAAGACTTTAATCTTAACTCTGAAGGAATCATAGAACTTGGGTTATCATTACTTCTATGATGTGATATTTTCTGCTACTTCTGAATAAACATGTGCAACCTTAATAACAGCACAGTGCGCAAACAAAATTTTGCAGTTTTTCAGATCAGGCAGAATCTGTGGACAGAGGAAACAGTTTGCAGTAATACGGTTTAGAGTGGGGTGTTGGAAAAGCACAGCACCTCATGCAGCATCCGAAGTGCAGGAGAATCAATGTTTGGTGCAAGAGACCTTCATTAGGAATGAGGCTGTGAGCCTCAGGGGTGGAGAGATAAATGGAAGGGGCTGGGGGGAAAGTAGCTGAGAGTGCGATAGGTAGATGGAGGTGGGGGTAGTGGTGATTGGTCAGAGAGGAGGGTGGAAATGTGTTGCTGGAAAAGCGCAGCAGGTCAGGCAGCATCTAGGGAACAGGAGAATCGACGTTTCGGGCATTAGCCCTTCTTCAGGAACACATTTTCCAGCAACACATTTCCATCTCTGATCTCCAGCATCTGCAGACCTCACTTTCTTCTCCAGAGAGGAGGGTGGAGCAGATAGATCTGAATAAAGATGGACAGGGCGTGAGGTGGTGCTGAGTTGGAAGGTTGGAACTGGGATAAGGTGGGGGGAGGGGAAATGAGCAAATTGGTGAAGTCCACATTGATGTCATGTGGTTAGGGAGTCCCAAGACGGAAGATGAGACGTTCTTCCTTCAGCTGTTGAGTGGTTAGGGTGTGGTGATGGAGGAGGCCCATGACCTGCATGTGCTTGGCAGAGTGGGAGAGAGTGTTGAAGTGTTCGGCCAAGGGGCATTGGGTTTGGTTGGTGCAGGTGTCCCTGAGATGTTCTCTGAAGCACCCTGCAAGTAGACGTCCTGTCAACCCAATGTAGAGGAGACTGCATTGGGAGCAACAGATGCAGTAAATAACATACAGAAATGCTGGTCGTCTTCAGTCAAGCCCTCTTCCTCAGTACAATAATTTTGTGTGTTACTCATCTAACAGTGCTGGAAAAGACCTATTTATTTCCCAAAATATTTGCAGCATTCTTGATCAAACTCTTTTGACGGAGGAACTGAGAATAATATATTTGAGACAGTTAGAATCTACATTCCCTCTAATTTTTCCTGCTGTTGTGCATTCCTCTTGAGTTTCGCAAGTGGCAGCAAAGTCTGGAATCAGGAATCAGTGTCCACACCGTGATCAGTCAATGTTTGTGGACCTACAAGTGGCTTTGCAGCTTTGTTAGAATTCATTTGGAATACTTTCTTAGAGCGATATGTTGTGGATCTTACCGGGTATCAGGCTAGGATGTAGTATGAAGCATGCACAATAAATGATTTCAATAAACTATCCCTTAGGAAACAGTGACTTTAGCATTTAGAATGGTAGAATTTAGCATTCAGATTGATAGTGAACAATTTGAGCTGGAAACAACTGTGCTAAATTCAAATTAGGGTAATCACAAGGAATTGTTGGCAGAATTGGCTGGTGTGTACTGGGAAAAGAATTTGACAAAAAAGATGGTTGATTAATAATGGCAGATGAAAGGGGGAAAAAAAATCACAACTAACAATAATGTTACTTCCCAGTGAAGAAGAAGGAATCTAGGAAGGAATAAACTGAACTTAAAATTGAAAGGAAGAAACATACAATATGAAAAGATTAGTGATCAGCCAAAGGATTTGGAATGTTTTAAAAGCTTAAAAAGTGATGGCCAGAAAATAATGAAGATAAAAATAAATTTGCATATATTATAGAATCATAGTAAATAATATCAAAAAGGACACTAAGAGCTTCTTTAAATATCTAAAAAAGAAGAGACCAAAGTGAACTTATTAGAGAATGGGGCTGAGGAAATAATGGGAATTGGGAAAAGGCAGATGAGTTGAATAAATCGTTTTTTGTCAGTCTTCATTACAAACACAAATACTATTCCAAAAAAAAGTAAATAATTAAGGGGCAAAAGGGGGAGAGGAAATAAATAACTATCCCTAGAAGAAAAAGTACTAGGAAACTAATGGAGCCAAAGGCTATTACATACATTGGACAAGATGGGTTGCATCTGAGAGTATTACAGGAAGTAGCTACACAGGTAATAGATGCACTGGTAGCAATCTTCTAAGAAACCTGAGATTCTGGAATTGTCCCAGAAGATTGGCAAACTGCCAGTATATCACTCTTATTCAAAATGGGGAGTGCCAAAAATCAAGTAATGTATGCCAAATAACTTAAAACCTGTCTTTGGGAATGTTAACAAGTCTAATATAAAGGATGCAATAGCAGAGCATATAGAAATGCAGATACTATAATTAAACAGAGTCAGCATGGCTTCATAAGGAAAATATATTCAAATTCGTTGACAAGGTAAAGTGCAAAATAGATCAAGGGAAACCATTGCATATGATGTATTTCAATTTCCAAAAGGCTTTTGATAAGGTTCCGCTACTTAGGGTGGCACGGTGGCTCAGTGGTTAGCACTGCTGCCTCACAGCGCTAGGGACCCAGGTTCGATTCCAGCCTCTGGCAACTGCCTGTGTAGAGTTTGCACATTCTCCCCGTGTCTCCGTGGGTTTCCTGCGGGTGCTTTGGTTTCCTCCCACAATCCAAAGTTGTGCAGGTCAGGTGAATTGGCCATGCTAAATTGCCTATAGTGCTAGGTGCATAAGTCAGAGGGAAATTGGTCTGGGTGGGATACTCTTCGGAGGGTCGGTGTGGACTGGTTGAACCGAAGGGCCTGTTTCCACATTGTATGGAATCTAATCTGAAAGAAAAAGGCAAATGGAACAAAGAACAATATAGCACAGGTACAAGCCCTTTGGCCCACCAAGACTGTGCTGACAAATGATGCATTTCTAAACTAAAAACCTTTTGCCTCTCTGTAGTCCTTATCCCTCTTTTCCCTGCGTATTCATATATCTATTAAGGTGTCTCTTAAATGTTGCCATTGTATCCGCCTCCACCACCTCCTCCGGCAGCACATTCTCGGCACTGAACGTCGTGGTTGTCGTCGTGGCTATCCCTCAAGGTCGAGCATTATGGTATTTGTTCTGTTGATCCATTTATGGGCTCTCATGTAGGCACTTAACACCTGTGTAAATAAAAAGCTTAACTCTCACATCTCCTTTAGACTTAGTCCCTTTTACTTTAAACTTATGTACCGTACTAATTAGCATTTCTACCCTTGGAAAAAGACCTGACTATCCATGCCTCTCTTAAATTTGTAAGCTTTTGTCAGGTCGTCCCCTCATCCTTTTTCATTCAAGTGAAAACAAATCAAGTTTGTACAATCTCTTCATATAAGTAATACTCTCCTAACCAGGCAACATCCCTGTAAACTAATTATGTACCCTTTCCAGAACATCCACATCCTTCTTCTAGTGTGCTGACCAGAACTGTACACAATATTCCACATGTGGCCTAACTAAAGTTCTGTACAGCTGCAACATGACTTTCCAATTTTAATAGTCTGTGCCCCAACCAATGAAAGCAAATGTGCCATGTGCCTTGACCACTTTGTCCACATGCTAATGGATGGAGTGTTGATATTGCTGAGCTTACAACAGATCAGAAAGCCGTCTCTTCAGAATGGAAATTTCAAGCTTTATTTCAGAAAGGATGAGTTCAGTTTGGAAGGGAGAAACGTTTATCTGAGCAGGGCAATCAGGTTTTGGGTCAGGGATCAGTTTTGTGGAGCTTCAAAGCTGGAGAGTTTGGATAGAATTTTCAAGTTGTTGGAACTGAGAAAGTTTTGGCCATCAAAATTGTGAAAAGTTCATGCCAACAAGCTCAAGAAAATGTCTCAAATTGTCTGTACAATCCAAGCCATAGAAACCAGAAGAGTCAATTGAGTAAAAACTTAGAGGTGAGATTGGAGTGAAATTTCTGTGGAACTGTTTAAATGTTTTAGTAGGGTCAGAGGTGGGGGTAAAAGAGGGCGAGGTGTGGCATTGCTTGTCAAAGATAGTATTACAGCTGTGGAAAGAACGATGGATGTAGACTCGCCATCTGAGGTAGTTTGGGCTGAGGTTAGGAATAGGAAAGGTGAGCTCACCTTGTTAGGAGTTTTTTACAGGCCTCTTAATAGTCCTAGAAATGTAGAAGAAAGGATTGTGAGGATGATTCAAGAGAAGAGTGAAAGTAATAGGGTGGTTGTTATGGGGGACTTTAACTTTCCTGATATTGATTGGGAAAGCTATAGCTCAAGTTCGTTAGATGGGTCAGTGTTTGTCCAATGTGTGCAGGAGGGTTTCCTGACACAATATGTAGATAGGCCAACAAGAGGTGAGGCCATACTGGATTTGGTTCTGGGTAATGAACCAGGCCAGGTGTTAGAATTAGAGGTAGGTGAGCATTTTGGGGACAGTGACCACAATTCGGTGACTTTTACTCTAGTGATGGAGAGGGATAAGTGTGCACTACAGGGCAAGAGTTATAGCTGGGGGCAGGGAAATTATGATGCGGTGAGGCATGACTTAGGATGTGTGGCTTGGAAAAGTAAGCTTCAAGGCAAGGGCGTAATTGATATGTGGAGCTTGTTCAAGGAGCAACTATTGAGTGTCCTTGATAAGTATGTACCCGTCAGGCAGGGAGGAAAGGGTCGTGTGAGGGAGCCGTGGTTTAATAAGGAATTGGAATCACTTGTTAAATGGAAGAGGGCGGCCTATGTAAAGATGAGGCGTGAAGGTTCAATTGGGGCGATTGAGAGTTATAAGGTAGCCAGGAAGGACCTGAAGAGAGAGCTAAGAGCAGCAAGGAGGGGACATGAAAGGTCCTTAGTTGGTAGGATTAGGGAAAACCCTAAGGCTTTCTATAGGTATGTCAGGAATAAAAGAATGACTAGGGTAGGAATAGGTCCAGTCAAGGATAGTAGTGGGAAGTTGCGTGTGGAGGCTGAAGAGATTGGGGAGACACTGAATGAATACTTTTCGTCAGTATTCAATCAGGAACAGGACATTGTTGTCAATGTGAATACTGAGTCACAATTAAGTAGAATGGATGGCTTTGAGGTATGTAGAGAAGAGGTGTTGGAAATTCTGGAAAGGGTGAAAATAGATAAGTCCCCTGGGCCTGATGGCATTTATCCTAGAATTCTCTGAGAAGCAAGGGAGGAGATTGCAGAGCCATTGGCCTTGATTTTTATGTCCTCGTTGTCTACAGGAGTAGTGCCAGAAGATTGGAGGCTAGCAAATGTGGTTCCCTTGTTCAAGAAGGGGAGTAGGGATAACCCTAGTAATTATAGGCCGGTGAGTCTCACTTCTGTTATAGGCAAAATCTTAGAGAGAATTGTAAGGGATAGGATTTATGAACATCTGGATAGGAATAATGTGATCAAGGATAGTCAGCATGGTTTTGTGAAGGCAGGTCGTGCCTCACAAACCTTATTGAATTCTTTGAGAAGGTGACTAAGGAAGTGGATGAGGGGAAAGCGGTAGATGTGGTGTATATGGATTTTAGTAAGGCGTTTGATAAGGTTCCCCATGGTAGACTAGTGCAAAAAATACGGAGGTATGGCATTGAGGGTGAGTTGGAGGTTTGGATTAGGAGTTGGCTGGCTGGAAGAAGACAGAGGGTAGTAGTTGATGGCAAAGGTTCATCTTGGTGTGCCGTCATTAGCGGTGTTCCTCAAGGATCTGTTTTGGGACCATTGCTGTTTGTCATTTTTATAAATGACCTGGAGGAGGGGTTAGAAGGTTGGGTGAGCAAGTTTGCGGATGATACGAAAGTCGGAGGAGTTGTAGACAGTGAGGAAGGATGTGGCAGGTTACAGCGGGATATAGATAAGCTGCAGAACTGGGCAGAGGAGTGGCAAATGGAGTTCAATGTAGCTAAGTGTGAGGTGATGAACTTTGGTAAGAGTAACAAAAAGATGGGGTACTGGGCTAATGGTCGGATACTTGGTAGTGTGGATGAGCAGAGGGATCTTGGTGTCCATGTACACAGATCTTTGAAAGTTGCCACCCAGGTAAATAGTGCAGTGAAGAAGGCATATGGCGTACTGGCTTTTATTGGTAGAGGAATTGAGTTCCGGAGTACTGAGGTCATGTTGCAGTTGTATAAGACTCTGGTGCGGCCGCATCTGGAGTATTTGTGCAGTTTTGGTCACCATACTATAGGAAGGATGTGGAGGCACTGGAACGGGTGCAGAGGAGGTTTACCAGGATGTTGCCTGGTATGGTAGAAAGATCGTATGAGGAAAGGCTGAGGCACTTGGGGTTGTTTTCATTGGAGAAAAGAAGGTTTAGGGGTGACTTGATAGAGGTGTACAAGATGATTAGGGGTTTAGATAGGGTCGACAGTGAGAATCTTTTTCCACATATGGAGTCAGCTACTACAAGGGGGCATAGCTTTAAATTAAGAGGGGGTAGGTATAGGACAGATGTTAGGGGTAGGTTCTTTACTCAGCGAGTCGTGAGTTCATGGAATGCCCTGCCAGTAGCAGTGGTGGACTCTCCCACATTATGGGCATTTAAGCGGGCATTGGATAGGCATATGGAGGATAGTGGGCTAGTGTAGGTTAGGTGGGCTTGGATCGGCGCAACCTCGAGGGCCGAAGGGCCTGTACTGCGCTGTATTCTTCTATGTTCTATGAGTACCTGTAACAATAGTGTTGGGTCATACATTGAAACTTTGTTTTGATATTTGTGTTAAGATCTTATTAACTGTCTTCATGGCTGTTTTTATTTTATTCCTTGTGTAATAACTTACTTTGTATTGTTGAAGAGCATCTGCAGCCTCATGTGAGTACTTCAGTGACTAACGTAAAGTGAGGTAAGGTTGCCCTAGTCCTAAAGGATCATAGAGCTGTAATGAGAGAGAGAGATGACTGGTAGTGGTGGTTGAACCTTAGGGTCACCATACCTTAAGCGAGGAGAGAAATTGAAAAGAAGAATCCTCCATGATAATCTTAACTGATGAAGATATCGAGCCCACACTGTTAGATTGCTCTGCAACAAAATCCAGCTGTCCAGCCTACTGAGCCAACCAACAAATTGCTATGATAACCAATTGTTTAAAAAAAAGCTTATAATTTACCAAACCAGTTTTCATTTTGGGATCTAACTTGATTAGTATTGCCAACAGCTGGATTTTTGCAGTATATCATTCATTTAATATAATAAAATATCCCAAGAGTTCTACATAGCAGTCCACATAAGACAGGTGGGCAAAGTGGTAGTTTTTTAAGGACTATCATCAGGAAAGAAAGAAAGGTGGAAAGACTTAGATGGCCGACGGCACTGCCATAAATAAACAAAAACAGAAGTTGCTGGAAAAGTCCGGCAGGTCTGGCAGCATCTGTTAAGAGAAATCAGAGTTAACGTTTCGTGTTGGTGATCCTACCATAAGTCATAGAGTCATAGAGATATACAGCACGGAAACAGACCTTTCAGTCCAACATGTCCAGTTGACAAAATATTCCTACCCAATCTCGTCCCACCTGCCAGCACCCGGCCCATATCCCTTCAAATCTTTCCTATTCTTATACCCATCCAGATGCGTTTAAAATGTTGCAATTGTACCAGCCTCCACCACTTCTTATGGCAGCTCATTCCATACACATACCACCCTCTGAGTGAAAACGTTGCCTCTTAGGTCTCTTTTATATCTTTCCCCTCTCACCCTAAACCTATGCCCTCTAGTTCTGGACTCCCGGACCCCAGGTAAAAGACTTTGTCTATTTATCCTATCCATGGACCTCATGATTTTATAAACCTCTATAAGGTCACCCCTCAGCATCTGACACTCCAGGGAAAACAGCCCTAGCCTATTCAACCTCCTTATAGCTCAAATCCTCTAATCCTGGCAATATCCTTGTAAATCGTTTCTGAACCCTGTCAAGTTTCACAACATCATTCTGATGGGAAGGAGACCAGAATTGCACACAATATTCCAAAAATGGCCTAACCAATGTCCTGTACAGCCGCAACATGACGTCCCAACTCCTGTACTCAATCCTCTGACCAATAAAGGAAAGCATACTAAACACCTTCTTCACTATCCCATCTACCTGTAACCACTTTCAAGGAGCTATGAACCTGCACTCCAAGGTCTCTTTGATGTGATGGACCTAATAAAATCAGGGATTATTAAGAGGCTAGAAATTGAATACAGATATCTGAGTAATGTAGTGCTGAAGTAAATAACAGAGATAGGAGTGAGGTCATGGCAAAACTGAAATCAAAGATGAGAATTTAAAATCAGCACATTACTTGACCAGGTCCCAGTGTAGGTCAGTAAGCAGCTGTTAATGTGTGAAGAAACTTGATACAAGTCAGGACATGTTCATCAGAGTTTTGGCTGAGTTGAAATTTATGTAGAGCAGAACAATTGAATATGTCAAGAGCTCTAGATTCAACCTAGAGCTAATAAAGGCATGGATGAGATTTTCAGCAACAGTGGAGCTCGGTCAAGGATAAAATTGAGCCATGTTGCACAGGTAGAAATAGGTGGTCTTGGTGATGCCACAGATAAGTGGTTAGAGGCTTATATGAGACAGGCATGATACCAAACTTGGCAACAGTTTATTTCAGACACAGACAGTTACCAGGGAAATGGATGAAGTTAGCACCTGTGTAATGAAGTTTACAACAAGGTCTTTGAACACAATGACTTGGCCTTTGAGATTAATAGGAGAAAGTGAGGTCTGCAGATGCTGGAGATCAGAGATGGAAATGTGTTGCTGGAAAAGCGCAGCAGGTCAGGCAGCATCTAGGGAACAGGAGAATCGACATTTCGGGCATTAGCCCTTCTTCGGGCATTAGCCCTTCCTGAAGAAGGGCTAATGCCCGAAACGTCGATTCTCCTGTTCCCTAGATGCTGCCTGACCTGCTGCGCTTTTCCAGCAACACATTTCCATCTTTGAGATTAATAGTTGGAAAGATTTCTGCTCAGCATATGCTGGATATCAGACAAGCAGTTTGACAATTGATCAACAGTGGGACAATCAATGAGATGGTGGTGAGGTTAAGCTAGGAATCTAAAATCATGATAAATCATAAAAGCACAGTACTACAAATTCCAGATCATCAAAATAAAATCAAAAAATACTTGAAATTCTAGACATGTCAGGTGATATCTGTGGAAAAAGAACTAAAAATGTTTTCAGTCTCTGCCCTTTTATCAGAATGACAAATCAAAACAAACTTGTATAAATATTTCTAGATGTATCATTATGTGGCTTAAAGGTAAGAGATAGTAAGGAGGTTTTATTCTTTCATGCTATATGGGAATCATTTGCAAGGCCAATATTTGTTGCCATCCTTAATTTCCCTGCAGTTAGGTGGTTTGCTCAGTGATTTCAATGGGCATTTAATAATCAGTCACATTTTGAGTTACATGTAGACCAGGCTGGGATAGTAGCTCTGATGTCCTGAAAGGTATTATGCCAATGATGGTTGTCACGGCCATCATTATTGAGGTTAGCTTAATATTTCAGATTTAATAACTGAACAGGGGCAGGAAATAACGATTGTCCCCTAGAGTCATTTTTTTTTACATTTATAAATTATTTAGTGAAAGGATTGGATAAGTGTTTTTGGTTTTTGGATGATATGAAGTTAAATGTGGATTGAACAAAAAAGTTGTAAAGGAACTTTGTAAGATCAAGTGAATGGACAAAAACCTGTTTTTATTTTGGAAGCAGTGAAGAAGTTCATTGTGGTATTATGTGTTGAAAGTTTGGATGAAAGCAAAAGAACCAGCTATTTAACTGAATTTAATACAGAGTTTTCATTTATTTTCTTTCTAGAGATTTTGATTTGTTTCTCTTGATGGAGACAATGCAACACAGTGAAGCAACGCTGAGGACAGCTCTAATATCTAACCATAAGGATGTGATTGATCTCTACCAAAAATTCAGTCCAAGAGTGAAACATCTCCTAGAAGAAGCTTTTCAGCCAAATAACAACCTTTTTAAACCTATTGTGTTACATTCGAAGTCTGACTGGATCTATAGCCACCCAGAGCCAAAGCAAGATTTCTACGCATTTTACAGTAGTCCGCATAGGAAATCACCAGTTCTTGGGAAAAACATTATTTACATTCAGACCATTGGTATGATCCTACAGGGGTCAGTTAACTCGGTTGGCTGAATGGGTGATTTTAATGTGGGTTCAGTTCCTGCTCTTGCTGAGTTCCATGAAGGTCATGGACCTGTCTTCTCATCCATGCCCCTTGCCTGTGGCATGGTGAAACTCAACAACAGTGATCTCTCTAATGAGAGAGCAGCTCTGTGGTACTCTGGGATGTTATGATTCTATAAAGTTATTTCTTTCAAATTTTTATGTGAGGCATCTTGTAATGTTCTAACAACAAAATGATTTTTTAAATAAATTCAGTATTTTGCATGTTGCACACTTTTTCTCATATCTCCTTCCACAAAACTTGCTCTCTTCCTGGCCATCCAGCATTTCAGTTTTCAGTCCTCTGTTTGCTCACATTATCATCCTCTACTTAGGTATTATTTATTCTAATTTTCCATTTTAAAATCTTGACATGTCTTGTTTAAATTGCACTCCTGATGCACCTTGTTCAAGATCAGTATAATTTTTGTTGTGCCCACAGTGCCGAGATATGTCCAAAACTACTTAAAGTGAAGCAAAAATTGGATTTCTGGCTTTTATTTCTTCTTAGTTGCACTTCGGCTGCGTTTATACCAGAAAATGGTCAGCTTCTAGTCAGCAGAGAATCTTGTTTAATTTGAATAGGACTTCTATATTAATGTCTATAATTTGGGAATATGAGTGTTTTATTAATGAAGAAAGTTGTGAAGAAAATTCCAAAGATGTGACTGAGAGGAAAAAAGCTCCCCATCACTGTCTTAATTGGGAAACCCTTTATTTTTAAAGTGCTCCCAGTTCTAGATTCCCCCATGAGAAGAAGCAGACCTCTCACAGTCGATCATGTCAAGCCTCCAAATAAGATAATCTCCTATTCTAAAGAATTATTCCAATTAATATAGGCTTAATCTGCTCAACCTTTCCACATTGGACAGTCTTTTCATTCCAGGAAGCAGCCTAGTGAACCTTCTCTGAACTGCTTCCAATACAAGTATATGCCCCTTTAAGGAGAATAAACTTATACACTGTACTCCTTTTTTATTCACTTATGGGATGTGGGCATTGCTGGCTAACCATCATTTATTGCTCATCCGTGGTCGCCCTTGAGAAGGTGGCGGTGAGCTACCTTCTTTAACCACTGTAGTCTACTCGCTGTAGGTTGACCCACAATACCATTAGGGAGGGAATTCCAGGATTTTAACTAGCAACAATGAAAGAATGGAGATGTATTTCCAACTCAGGGTAGGGAGTGGCTTGGAGAGGAGCTTACAGTTGTTGGTGTTTCCATGTATCCACTGCCTATGTTCTTCAAGATGCAAGTTATCGTTAGTTTAGAAAGTGCTTCTAAGGATCTTTGAATGCAGTCTCACCAATGACATTTGTTGTAGTAGCAAACTTTCCCTAATTTTTATTCCCCATTCCTCTTACAATAAAGGCAATATTAATTTTGTCTAATTAGTTGCTGATTGCTATGGACTTGACTGAAGGGCATCTTTCTGTGCTGTAATAATGTGACTGTTAATTGTCAGTTATTTGTACCCTTAGTTTTTCTGCTCACTTTAGTAATTATTTTAAGTTCTTTTCTCCCCCTTGCCCCTGATGTTTCTACTATTCCTGCAACAGTTTTATCTTTTACTGTAAAAACAAATTAAAAGATACTTGATCAAATTTTTGCCATATCCTTGTTTCTCTATTCATTCCAGATTCTCACCCTTCCTAAGGGACCAAGGCTCACTTTTGCTACTGTTTTACCTTTCATACTTAGAAAATGTTACTATATTTTTATATTCTTGCTAGTTTACTCTCCAACTATAATTTCTCCCTCTCTCTATTTTCCTTTTCAGTACTTCTTTGCTAATTTCTAAAATATTCACTATGTTTTGGCCTGTATCTATATAGTTTTGTAGATTTTGAAATTTCAGTTTGATGTCATTCTTAATCTCCTTAACCGTTGATGATGCATCCTTCTCATAAAATGTTTCTTACTCATCTTTGCTGAGAGTTTTTAAATGTTTGTCTCTGCTTCCCTGATATCTTACCTTTCTAAGCCTATTTTTCCATTCAACTTTAGCCAACTTTGTCTTTAACCACCTGTAATAGCCTTTACATAGAGGATTCTTTAGCAAAACGTCTATGTATTAATCCTCTCAAATTACACATTACCAATTCTAAAATAGTCTGTTCCCCTGGTTGGTTTTAGAATGTCGTTTTCAGAAATCCTGACCATGGTCTATTAATCTCCAGGCTACCTTTGCCAATTTGATTTGACCAATTTATATGAAGATTAAAATTTCACGGTTGTAAAAGATTTTTGTTAGAGATCCCATTATTTCTTGAATTTCTACTTTTTTGACAGTATAATTATTGTCAGCAGGACAATGAACCACACCTAGCAGTGACTCCTTTCCTATTTCTCATCCTTGATTAACAGAGTTACCACCTCCACCTTTTACTTTATTTCTTATTCTTTTGATGTATCAAATATGCTTGAATATTTGCAACCATATCACTGTAATGACTATCAAATTGTATTTATTTCTGTTTGTGCAATTAATTCACATGTCTTTTTACAAATGCTGCATGCATTCAGATAAGGAGCCTTTAATTCTTTTTAATCACATTACTCTGATCTTTAAATACTGGTGTTTTAGAATGGTTCTGTTGTTCCTGTCATACTTTGGTTTACAATGTCTATATTGCAACTTTACACTATTGCTTTTACCTTTCTCTTTAATTTCCAAACGTTCTCCCATCTAAATCCTTTACCTCCACATGTCTTCTCTCACCCACCCCTACTCCCCAACCCCCAACCCTGCTCCCAAAATAACCACACACTATTTAGCGTTGAGTTCTTTCCACGGCTAGTTGGTAGATGACTGGCTAGGTGACAGTGCAGTTCAATTGAATGCAATCCCAATAGTAGGGCTCCCTCCTTCCACAATAGTGGGTTCTGTATCCCATGACCTGAAAATCATTTTTCCCCATCTTTCAGCCATGCGCTTAACCCTCTTACTTATTTAATCTACTTTTAGTGACTTTTAGTGATCTTGAGATTATTAACCTTGTGGTTCTGCATGGTACGTTTGTTTAAGCCGGTTATACTTCCTTAGCAGAACCTTTCAGTCTTACCTATGGTGTTTGGTGCTCGCTTGGATCATTATACCTGGTCCTTCTCCAATTCCAAGTACCTCTCTAGCCTGGGGGATATGTCACCAGCAGGCAATACTGCCTTCAGGACTTGTCTTATTGACAGCAGAGATCCATATGCTCTCAGCTACTGAGCACAGTTTCCTCCTTCTGCCAGTAGTGGCACAGTAGCACCTCAATTTTGATTTTTCCCAGCTCCTCACCTTATCTTACAGAAAGTAAACAATTTTGTGCGTTGAGACCGAAATGTAACCAACAGAACATGTTTGTCCATCAAGAGAGGGATAGATAAATTGATTGGCTATAGATAAGTGTTGTCTAAAGTTTTAGCAACATATTGCTAATACTGTATCCAGTTACACCTAATCGCGCACTGCTGGAAGTGGACAGAAAGTATCAATACACAAATTTGCATATGTAGTTTTACCTTTTTGGACATTGGTTGAAGAAGTTATTTGATGAATAGTCAACAGTGTGGTTTTTGATGGCAAGTGTTTTATTGGGACTGAAAATGGTAAATGTTTGTTAAATATACACATACAAAGTATATTTGTATTGTGTGCATGCAAGATATTGTCTAATTAGTGTGCGTGACTAAAGCAGTCAGCATAAATTTTCCAAAGGTCATTTAGTCTCCCAGTTGTGGACAAACGTTTGTTATCTGTTCTGATAAAAGTAGTAAGGATTTAAGAATCTGTAATAAATGAAGGACAGTCAACAGAATGTAAACAAGCGCAGTTGTGTTTGGTGAATGTCTGTGTCGATGAGGGCAATGCAGTAAATGGTGTTCAAAATGCAACTAATTTAATGCCTTACAAGACACTTGTGTGATAAGAAAATATTACTGCATTAACAGAAATGATGGACACAAAGCAAATAATTGAGAAAATGAATGCTGTCTGGATGTGGGAATGGTCCAAAACCATCTTGAGATGATTGAATTTGTGTAGAACAAACATGATCTTTACATTTATTAATGTAACAGAACTAGGAAGTTTTACATACAGTGAGGAAGACTATGAATGGCATTGGTGGAATTTGCAGATCGATGACATATGCAATTATTGTGAGAAAAAAATGAGAGTTATGCATCTTGGGAGAGCAATTAAGTAGTTGGGTGATATATGTTGTAGATACAGGTTGTAGATACAAAGAAACACAATTGATTTAGAGACAAAATTCACCAAAACCAGGAATTTTATTTTGTTTATCTCTCTCATTTCCTTTGCTTTTGATGGCAGCCATTCAGGTTTCTGCCATTCATACCTTCTCTGGACACATGATTTGTTTCTTTACTTGTGCCATTACCACTTCCTTTGGCCTTGTACCATGAATGTTTAGTTATTGAATCTCTTCTGCCATCCACCCCCACCATACATTATTTTTTACAACAAAAACAGAAATTGCTGGAAAGTTCTGGTCTGGCAGGATCTGTGGAGAGAAATCAGAGTTAATATTTTGGGTTCAGTGACCCTTCTTCAGGACAGCAGTTCTTCTGGTACACATTTTTTGTATTTTTCCAATCTTACATCCTTTCAATGCATAGAACCTATTAAATTCCAATTTTTTCCTAATTTTGATGAAAAATCTAAGACCTGAAACATTAAGTGAGTTGTTCTTCACAAATGGAGCTAGAACTGCTGAGGATTTCCAGAGTTCACAATCATTTGCTTTTGCTTTACAATATTTTGCCAGGAAACTAAATAAAATTATTATTTTTGGTTTTTATACTGGTTGAATATATGATTTTTGATGTGGTATTTTTATATCAAAACCAGCCTTTTCATTAATATTGATAGCTGGTAACTCAAAATTTCCAAAGTTTTAAAACTTTTTCTTTTTGCTTACTCTGTTTATTTTCTGTTTTCAGGTTCATTTGGTGATTCACAGACAGCTACTGAGACATACATCCACTGGTTAAAGGAATACTGTGAGTCATTTTTCTATGGCCTGAAGATCAAATTCTTGGATCCTGTTTCAGTATCCCAAATTGGCTGTGTGTTCCGTGTCAATACATATTCACACAATCTGCAGATACATACAGGTAATACTGTATTAAATTATTCTCATATATGTTGATCAAAGTGGTGCGTGCATTAGAAATTACACATGAGTTATCAATTTGTTATAGCATATCCGCTATTAATAGTATGTCGAGTTAAGTACAAGATGAAATGAATGGAGCCACTGTGTGTCATTGTGACTTCCCAAGACCCCAACGTTCAGACAGATGGAACTTGTTCGACTGAATGTTTCCAAAGTGTGTGTGTGTGTTTCGGTAAAATTTAATCTTAAGTAATTTTTGTAGTAAGAAAAGATATTTGTAATGTTGTGCAACATTAATTTTCTCCATGTTCTAAGCCTACTTGGAGTAGTACAGCTCTCCAACTGACCTGCCTGTAATCCCCAAACTGATTGCACATGATCTGCAGGACTGAAGTGGACCAATCCTCAGATTGCAGAGACCTGGATCTGTGGACTTCGGTTTGGACTGAACACCTGACTGACCATGGACAAGCCCCTTTATTGAATGTGGCTGAACTCCCTGACTTATTGCAGTACTGTTTGAACCCATCAAGGACTTTTGAGCTCCAAACATAGTATCAAATTGAATACAGAAATAAAGATGTCTTGCTGCAGTTGTATAGAGCCTTGGGGAGACCTCACCTGGAGTATTAAATACAGTTTGAGTCTCCTTATCTAAAGAAGTATATACTTGCCAGAGGGAGTTCATGGAGGCTAACCAGATAAATCCTTGATTTGGTAGGATTGTGTCATGAGAAGAGGTACGTCAATCTATAGTTTGTAGAATTTGATGAATAAGAGGTCATTTAATTGAAACATTCAAAATGTTCATGAGGCATGGCAGGGTAGATACCGATGGGATGTTTCATTTCTTCAGAACCAGGGAACTTAAGGACAAGTGTCAGACTGTTTTACACTGAGATAAGGAATTTCTTCACTCAGTGTGTGGTGAATCTTTGGAACTTTGTACTCTAGAAGCCTGTGGAAGCTTAATCATTGAACAGGTTCAAGACAGAAAATTGATAGCCTCTGAGGGACTAACTCCATTAAGGAAAAGGTGATAATGCAGAACATGGTATTGATCAGTTATGATCTAGAATGGCAGAATATGTTTGATGGTCTGAATAGTGATGGTTCTGACGTAACTAAAAGTTAGCTTGTCAGTGATTAAAATATAATCAAATAAAGCTGTGCCGTGTTGAATTTCATCACTAGAATGGGAAAGCAGAAATTTGGCAATGAAATTGCTGTGTTGGCGCACTATATTTGGTGGTTGTGTTCAGTTTTAGGCATCTATTGAATTAGGAAGTATACATTTGACTTTGGAACGTATTCCAGAAAAGGCTGGAAATATTTCATTCCACATTTCTACACTGCCCCTTTGTGGCTGGAAGTTTGTAGCGTTTTGTTGGAGAAATAACTGTAATTTGAACATTTGTTTTCAATGGATAAGGATATGCACAAGTTTCTGGTTGTAGAGTATCTAGTTTTGAGTAGTGTTAGTAATGTGTATTTTCAAGTTTGTCATTAGAATTGTTTTCATTTAGGTAGTATTCTTAAGTACCTGCAGAAGAAAAAACCCAAAGATGCTTTCTGTATTGTTGGAATTACAATGATTGATCTTTATCCTGAAGAATCCTGGAATTTTGTGTTTGGACAGGCATCTCTTACAGAAGGTAACTAAATAAGTGTATGCATTTATTTCCCATGTCCCTTTTGTTTTCATTTGAATTTAAATATCTTTAGTAACGTTTGTACTTTCCTGATGAGAGGCTCATTTGTAAAATGATCAATTTTATGTACGTTACAACTTATCCAAACCTCTCAACATTTACAGTAATTGTATATGGTTTAATTTCTCATCTTGACCCTTGTACTGTTGTCCTCTGAACAAGTCAGGACAGAGCAGAACAAAGTAACTAAAGTGCTATTAATGAAGAGCTCACTTGTGGGGGAAGTGTTATTCTAGTTAAACAGATTATTAATCACCTTCGCCTGCAGTAGTATCTTTAATTTTGGTCTCCTTATCGAAGGAAGAACATAGATCACATAGAGGGGATATGGCAAAGTTTTCCAGAACTAGAGTCGAGGATGAGAGAACTGTCCTTTGAGGAGAGATTGGGTAGACTAGGCCTTTATTCCCCAGAATTTGGAAGAATTACATGCTTGACAGGATGGTTACTGGGAAAATAGATGCAAGTTTCTTTCACCTGCAAGCACCCCTCTGAGCCACACACCCTGAGTTGGAACGAGATCACAGTTCCTTCACTGGCCTGGTGTCAAATTCTTGGGACGCCCTCCATAAAAGCATGTGGGTGTACCGATACAAGATGGGTTGCAGGGGTTCATGAATGCAGTTTCTCACCAACTTGGAAAGGACAATTACTCCGGGTTATTAATCTTTGGAGTTCTCGATAAAAACAGTGGTTGCTCAGTCATTGAGTGGAGTCTGAGGTGAAAGACTTTTCATATCGGAGTCTCAAGGGATATGTGGAGTAATGTAGAAAGGTGGAGTCAATTTAGTTAATATTCCATGATTCTGATTAAGGTGGAACTCATTGACTTACTATAACTCCTTTTTCTTATTGAAAGTCTTGATAGAAACAGCTGATTTACCAATTTACCAAGCAATTATTCATTGAAGCTAACTTGAGAGTTGCATCAAATATCGAGCTATTACAGGCTCAGACTGGAGGGAGGAGAGTTCTGTTGAAAAAGTCAGACTTATGTAAATCTATCTGTGCCATTGTAAAGGATGGTAGTGCTCTTCTTGTTATTTTCTTGGATATTGCTAACAAATCCATGGATACTGGGAGAATAGATGCACGTTCCCCTCCAAGCCATACATCCTGACTTGGAACTAGATCACAGTTCCTTCACTGACCTGGTGTTAAAATCCTGGGACCCACTGTACAGATGACTACTTCCACAGATGTCTAATTATCACGAATATTGTTTGTCTCAGTTGTATGTGGTTCTGTCTTGATTAGGTGAAAAATTTGTGGACTTTTGCATCACTTTCGATGACATTGGAAAGTGAACCAAATTCTGTCCAGTAATTGAATACAATGTCCAGTTTCTGTTCACTGCAGCTGGGAATCGTGATAGTTTTCATATTTTGTGGAAAATGTATACATTTTATTTAATACTCTGTCTGAGTATTTTTCAATTCTTAAATGGTTTGGAAATAAAAAGCAACTTATTGATTGATATAATGAAATATTAACGTATTTTTGCTAAAATAGATTTTGAGTTAGTTAATTGAAGATGTTATTTCAATTTGCTTCTACAGGTCAGGAGAAAGAAAAGTACTGAATTTATGTATCTTTTATAGGAATGGGTGTTTTTAGCTTTGCTAGATATGATGATGACTTTTACAGCACAAACTATAAAGGAAAGCTGAAGAAAAAGAAACATCTGGCTCCTGACGATTATTCTGTCTTTGAAGGATACTACACACCACCTATTGCAAGCAAGTTGCTGCTGAGATCATGCAAGGTGGGTGTATTTGCAGAAATGAAAATGCTGTGGTTGGAAACAGTTGATTTAAATAGTAGTAGAGTTGTACTTTTTCATGTCCATGGCACCTTGGTTCAATTACAAGCACATTATCTCTGAATCAGAAAGTTTAGATTGAAACTAGAGTGTAGGCCAATATGCCAGCAGCATGTGGCTAATTGGGAATCCTTAAACGTTTTTGCTTAAGTAAAATCTGAGTAATAGATATCATCTGTGACCACGAATTTTGATAATCGCTTTCACGTATCATATGTACTTAAACATTTCTTGATTGTTTTGTGTTGTTTCTGAGCTACTGTTAAAGCTGATCTTTCTGCATGGAGAACTTCGTGCATCTTGCAAGTCAGCATTCTTTGCATATTCTGGCAACAATGATTAGAGGAAACCAACCAGTATAAGAGAGCAATTCCTATGGCATGGATGGAAGATGTGCAAAAATTATGGCCTGATGGTTCTTCTCTGTGGATGGCAGGAAGCCAATAGCCCTTACCAAATAGATTGCACCGAATACACAGAACCTTTTAAAAAGTTCTTCTCATTTACTGCTAAACATGACAGAAAACACTCTGCCACTTTTGTACATTACATTGCATGGAGTAGACATTTAGTTACGTGCATGAAATCCCAAACTCCTTCTGGATACCACCCTGGTGTACCCAGGGTGAATCTTCCAGTGTCGCCTTAAGAAAAGTCTTTTCACTCAATTTTCATGGTATAATCAACAAACCTGTAGTAGCAAGGTACCCTTTGGTGACATCAACTCCTTAGTTTTTAGATGATACTGTATTGTAGAGAACATAGATTTAATATGTATTCAGTGCTCTATTTTCCTTCCTAACATCATGTGATTACTGCTGCTGGAGTTGCTGTCCTGTTGCTGTGACTGCTTAGCTGGAGTGCACAACACCTGTTTCTTGGGTGTAACCAACTGCAGAATATTTACACCCCACGTTCCAGGGAAGATTCACAGATAGTAAGCTGATGCTATCCATGCACTTAATATAAATTTCACTATATTGATGTGTCCAATGAAATCAGTAATTTAGATAGAAGCATTTTCACATTTCAGCAGTAACATTTCACTGTTTAGTCTTTCTGGTTTTACTCTTTATCAGGTCACTTTCATTCTGGGATGATTTTCTGTTGTGCACTTGTCATCTTCAAAATGGTGATTGACAGCTCAGTGTGTAGCCTATATTTTTTTATTGTGCTATCTTTCATACCTCAGTAGTTTTCCTGCTAAACCCAGGTGTGTTCCCTGCTGAACATGTAGCCCATCACAGGGAAAGCAGGAAGAGGTATGATGGCATTAGGATCCCAGCCCAACAATATTTTCCAGGATGTTATGACCCAGCATGCTGCAGAATCTGCCCCTAACTGGCTGGAAAAGTTCTGTGAGTGAGTATTTCTACTAATGGGAAGTACCAAAGGTAGAGACTGTCAATATATGATAGCCATCAAGAAGTCAAATACTATGGCCTTATTCATTTGGTGTAGGTTGTTGGTTATCTTCCTGAAGCTCCCTGTATTTTATGAATGTTATTGATATACAGAGGATTTTTAGCTTTGATACTCTAGCAATATTTAATCATGCAGCTGTTGCGTATATTTTTCTTTCTGCCTGTTCTGCTTTTGGCGATGGCAGAGGTTTTGTGTTTCGGTTACTTTTACCTTTAATTGGACGCGAGACCTGATGATATCTTGATGACTCAGCTGCTTTTTGACTCTCCGCTCACATGATCCACTGATTCTATTATGTACTCACTGTTTAGCCAGTTCAGTTTACATATTAATTTTGTTTCCTGAGGTTTTGAAGTACATTGAGCTTCTGTACTATTCAGAATCCTGTCTGAGACTTTTCTATATGGTCTTCAAATTGTCTGGGAAAATCCTCTGCTGAGCACTGTTGTAGTTTTGTATTTACCAACATAAACTTACTAATCTCACATCAGAACTAGTAAATTGGTGTAGATTCTATTTCTTGTTGCAGGTTTGCTCATTAGTCAGAATTGTTAAGTTCAACAATTACATTACAGGACAGTACGGCAGCACTCTCTAATACTACATGCTGCAAAATCACGTTTTCTCCATGGTGGTTACTTGCTAATTAGTATGTTCCTCTTAAAATCATATCATAACAGGGAATAACTGCTGTGAGTAAAAAGAATTTTTAAGCATAAGTTAAATAAGCATATGAGAATGGAAGGAAGAATTAACTGGTTGTTAAGAAGGCACATGGTATGTTAGCTTTTATTGGTAGAGGGATTGAGTTTCGCAGCCACGAGGTCATGTTGCAGCTGTACAAAACTCTGGTGTGCACTTTGAGTATTGCGTACAGTTCTAGTCACCACATTATAGGAAGGATGTGGAAGCTTTGGAAAGGGTTCAGAGGTGATTTACTAGGATGTTGCCTGGTATGAAGGGAAGGTCTTATGAAGAAAGGCTGAGGGAATTGAGGCTGTTTTCAGTAGAAAGAAGAAGGTTGAGAGGTAACTTAATTGAGACATATAAGATAATCAGAGGGTTAGATAGGGTGGACAGTGAGAGCCTTTTTCCTTAGATAGTGATGGCTAGCATGAGGGGACATAGCTTTAAATTGAGGGATGATAGATATAGGATAGATGTCAGAAGTAGTTTCTTTACTCAGAGAGTAGTAGGGACATGGAACGCCCTACCTGCAACAGTAGTCGACTCACCAACTTTAAGGGCATTTAAATGATCTTTGGATAAACATATGGATGAAAATGGAATAGTAGGATGAATAGGCTTGAGGTTGGTTCCACAGGTCAGCGCAACATCAAGGGCTGAAGGGCCTGTACTGCGCTGTAATGTTCTATGTTCTAACTATGCCGATGCAACCAGAGAAGGAAGGACAAGAAATAGGTGCAGGAACGAAATTTTTGATGCTGTAAGTTCTGTATACTTCAATGTAGGACATTTTCTGCTGAAATGTCATTAGGATAGTGTTACAGTAGTAATTGTCAGTCATGGCATATTTAAGTTTAGGTATTATCCCAGGCTTTATCTTCCTTTGAATGCAAAGGAGTATCAGTTCAGAGAAACTCTTCCTGTGTTCATCTTTCAGCTAACAGTGCAGGAAATAGGTTATTATTTATCTGATAAGGCTTGAAAGACATTGTTATGGGATGATAGACTACATGTTTGCCTAATAACAACAGTGGCTGTATTTCCAGAATAAATTAATTGGTGCTGTGAACTTCTGGAACATACATAGAAATATGAAGGATGCAAATAAATTGTTCTTTTTTGCAACATTTCTGATTGTAATCAAGACTTTGCAGGGAACCTGACCTGACCGTGATGCAACTGTGTCAAGAACAGTGATTATATAAATACTAATATTTTGTGATGAAAGTGTTCACTTCTCTTTGATATGGTTCAACAAATGCCCTCTGATAATTCAACTCAGTAGCATTACTGAGCAAATGCTTGGAAATGCTGAAGCAAATTATAACGTTCCTAACATAAGCTTATCTGGGGTAATTCATATTGCTCAACTGTTTACTAAATAAATTCTCAATCATGCATCATTTGAAGAGCTTTTGTTTTCTTAACCAAATTGAAAGCTTGATTTAGTTACATGAAACTTCATGAAAGTCTTTGAGTTGAGCAAAGTTTGATAATTATTTCTAGTTATTTTGGTTATTCTATTCACATTCTTTTATCTATGTTTGGGTTAGCGTTATGTCAAGGCTGAGGTGGACTTAAAAGCTTTTGTGGCAGTCTTCAAAGAGTATGATAATTCTTCTGATGCCCTGATCGACATTTATCTTTCAACTGATGTCATGAAAAATAGATAAATTGATCATTTATTTCTTGTGTACTATGTAAATCTCTCTAACTATCCATTCTGAAGCATATTAAATGAAAAGGATGCAATCAATCCAATGGTATCACACAGATAACATTGGATCAGAAATATCATAGTCTGCATTATATTTTTAGGAACTAGAAAATGGCTTCAGAACTTTCTGTAAAAGTGGAAAGATATAGCTTTCAAAAAAAACCTGAAAATATTCATCATTTTTCATATTTAACCATATCCTGGTTCAATTGAAAAACAAACCTTTTTAAAATTGGCTTTGGTAAAATACCTTTCAGGTTGTTAATCACCTTCTTATTTTTTAATTCATAAATCTTGTTGTATTTTTAGACTTTAACGCATGAAATTGGACATATTTTCGGCATGCATCACTGCCAGTGGTTGCAATGTGTAATGCAAGGTTCTAACCATTTAGAGGAGTCTGATCGACGGCCAATTGATCTTTGCCCTATTTGCCTAAGAAAACTGCAGTACGCCATTAACTTTGACATTCAAGAGAGATATAAGGTAAAGTAAAAGTTCCTGATAGTTTTATATTTCTCTGAATTATGGTAAGTTTGAAATAAGTTTTTTTTCATTAATTATAATAATTTAATTTTCACAAAAAAATTGTGCTTGCAGTAATTTTCTGCAAAATATTTCCTAATGGCTAGAGATTGAAAGTAAAGTTCTTTTGAGCTGACAGAACAAAAATGAAGTGATATTCATTGTGGCACAAGTCACAAAATATTTCTAAACATAAATTATGTCACCTCATATGAATTGTATAACTATTCCATGTTGTACCAGCAGATTATGCCACAAAATTAATTCTTGCAATGAGAATCAAATTAGTAGAGTCACTTTCAAAATAAGTTATGCAAAACAAAGGTAAATAGTACTGTAATAAAAATAGAAGATGCTGTAAATCACCTGGTATCAAAACACCCCCATGGAGATAGAAAGAGTTTATGTTTCAAATCAAAGACGTTTCATCAGAGCTGGGAAAATTTAAAAATGCAATGGGGTATTAAGAAAGGGGTAGGTGAGACAAGGACAAAAGGGAAGTTCAATAATAGCGTGGAAGACAAGAAATTTGACGATAGCAGAGTTAGCCTTACAGGGTCAAAGGAAATATTGATTGGGCGGGGAGAGAAATGAAGAAACAAAAGATGTGCCTAGAGCAGGAGTGCTGAAAACAAAAGTAAGAGAAAAACTGAAACGCACAAACAAAAGAAAATAAAATACGGTATGAAATTGTTGAACTCAATGCATTTAGGAGGGTGTAAAGTGCCTAATTGAAAGATGTGGTGCATTTTGTTTAAACTTATGTTGAGCTTCCTGCAGTGGTGCAGCAAGCCAAAGATAGATGTCAGCATGAGAGCAAGGTTGAGAATTAAAATTCACACCATCAGCAGCTCAGTGTCAAGCTGTAGTTTGATCAGAGATAATTCATGAAGCAGCCATATAATCTACACTTGGCATTCCCTGTGTAGAAGAGAGTACACTTTGAACATTGAAAGAAGTGTGTGTCAGTTGCTGCTTCACCTGAAAGGATTGTTTGGGGCCACGGTCATTGAGGATGAGAGGAGATTATAGGAAAAGTATTACATCTCTTATGTTTGCATGGACAGAAACTGTGGGAAGAGGACATGTTTAGAGTTGGCTGTGGAGAGAACCAGTTTATCATGAAGGGGAAGATCCCATTGGAATTCTGTAAGGGCTGGGAAAAGAAAGATGTTTATGGAGGTGGGAGAAATGGTGAAAAATAATCTGTTGAACATAGAGCCTAATGGGTTGGAAGGTGAAGACAAGAAGAACCCTGGGAATTTCCACAGTGAGGGGAAAGAGATGAGTTAGAAGTGCAGGAAATGTTGAAGATACGTTGAGTGTCATATCTGTCCTTGTGGATGAAACCTCCGAACTGCTGGTGTGGAAGGTAACATCATCAGAATAAATGCAATGGAGACTGGAGAATGAAATTGAGTCCTACAGGGTATAGGGCATGAAGGGCTGCAGTCAAGATAGCGCTGGAAGTCAGTGAGCTTATAATAATTGTTGGTTCTGGGTTGTTGCTAGATGTGGAAACAGAAGTCAAGGAAGAGGAGGGAATAATTTGAAGAGGAGAATGTGAAACTGAGCAAAAACTGAAAACTGGAAGCAAAATATATGAAATTTTCCAACTTAGTTGGTTAAATAAGAGCAAAACCGATACATATTGTACTGAAGGGATGTAAACTGCAGTGCCCTTTGGGTCAGGTCAATTATACAGATGGGAGTATTTGAATTTGGAAAGCCGTGCTTTATTAAATTGGAAGCATAGATTGAGTCTCCACAGATCATGAAGGGGCAGAAAGATGAGCAATCATTTGAATTACAGTGACTAGGTAAGACTAGAATTAGGTTAGGGCAGTGTCATTGTGGTGCCCCACAATTGAACTGTTGGAGGAGCTTAGTGCGACAACCAGCATAAAGAAAGATCTTGTTTCAATTGAATAGCTGAGGAGAGATCTGATAAAGGTTTTCAAAGTTATGAGGAATGTGGATAATGTAAATAGAGAAAACTATTTCAATCAGTTGGCAAACTGCAACTATAGGGACTATATTTAAAGTGTTCACTAATGAATTAAAGAAAATATAGTATTTTTACTACCTGGAAGGCTTTTAGGGCATGGAAAACTTTAACATAAACAATGTGGAAATAAAATTAATACTAGCATTGAAGTGGAAGTGAATAAAGATTTTATATTTTTTTAAAGAATATAGGAAGATAACCCCAGAGAATAGGGCTAGATTTTTATTCAGAGCCATGCAGATATTATGGTCAAATTTATTTGCTTTCTGTACCATAAAATTATGAAAGTATGAAATAGGAGCAGAAATAGTCAATTCAGACCCCTCAATCTGCTCTGCAGTTTAATAAAATGATGATTAATAATCTGTTTGTATTAGCGATTTTTGGGAAGATTTGTCGCTCAGGTTGATGATAAGTAAGTTACTAACTTACATACTAATCTGTTTGTATTCCAAATTCCACATCCCAGCTGCCCCTAAAAAGCATTAATTCCCAAGCCTAACAAAAACCAATCTACCTCTGCCTTAAAAATATTCAATGACCCTGCTATCACAACTTTCTCAGGCAGTAAGTTCCAAAGTTGCAAAAACTACTGAGAAAAGAATTTTCTCTTCATTTTGGCCTTAAAAGGGGACACCTAATTTTGAAACAGTGCTCCCTAGTTGTAGAAATTCAACAACTGCAGGAAATTCTGGGGTATTTTCTGTATTTAGGTAGTTTTGTTTCTTTGTCTTTGTGGCGAATTGTATTGAATCAGGACACTTTTATATATTATAAGAAATGTAACAAAAGTAGAAAATCAATTAGAGCAAAAATTACTAAAATGAAATGAACAAATTGATAATACCACCTTTAATAATCATAAAAAAAGTCTGTTTTAATATTTTCTGACTTACCTTTATAATGCATTTTATTAAGAGTATTCTCTTGAATAAAAAGTACAGCAGCATATAAAAGACTGGAAAAAGACTAGAAACTGGTCAGACATCATCTGTGCAGAGGAGGACATTCCACTAGGTTATTCTGATTTTGGGTCATCTCGACTTGAGTCAATTATTTCTACTCCACTGATGCTGCCTGACCTACTACATATTATTTTGTTTTATTTTAGACTTGCAGCACCAGCAATGTTTTTGACTAAAAACAATACATTTTATCAGGAAATAAGATGCATTTGCAAATGGTCACTGTTAATAGCACAATATTTTATATGTAGGATGAGCACTGTAGGCTAAGTTGGAACTTGAATCACCATCTCTTGGGCAAATATTGATTGGGTTGTAGAATTATTTATTCTGTCTTCCTCCCATCCATCACCCTCTTGCGGAGAAAGCTCAGCCAAAGTGAATGTCTAAATGCTTTTGAACGTCCTTTGAAATGAATCCCAGATTGCTTAACAAACATGTCAAGCGAATTGAGAGAATTTTCAAGTCTTGTTGAGGAAGTGAAACCGTTTGGTTTTGTCAGTTGATTTATTGCAGTGACCAGAAGGTTTTTTTTCAAGAACTTTGGCTTACTGAGAACCGGTGGAATAAAATTTAATGAGCTCTGTTAATACTAAGATATGTCTAAAATCACACAACACCAGGTTATTAGATTAGATTTCCTACAGTATGGAATCAGGCCCTTTGGCCCAACAAGTCCACACCGACCCTCCGAAGAGTAACCTACCCGGACCAATTCCCCTATCCTATATTTACCCCTGACTAATGCACCTAACACTATGGGCAATTTAGTAAGGCCAATTCACTTGACCTGCACATCTTTGGATTGTGGGAGGAAACCGGAGCACCCGGAGGAAACCCACGCAGACACAGGGAGAACGTGCAAGCTCCACACAGACAGTCGCCCTGGCCTGGAATCAAACCCGGGTCCATAGCACTGTGAGACAGCAGCGCTAACCATTGAGCCACCGTGCCGCCCCTGTTATAGTCCAACAGGTTTATTTGGAAGCACTAGCTTTCCTAGTGCTGCTCCTTTATCAGGTGGTTGTGGACTATAACTGGTTGTGTGAATTTTAACTTTGTACAACCCAGTCCAACACTGGCACCTCCAAATCATGACTAAGATATGTCAACTTCGAACATGAGGAAATGCTGACTACTCAAAAACGACCTAAGGTATACTTTTTTTTACATGAATATGCATTTGGACAAGGTAGCTAATTCTACATTTCCAACATGTAGAATTAGCTTCCTGAATAATAGTGGAGGAGAGAGACTTAAAATGATTTAAGAAAGATGTGATCTATATGGATTTCAGTAAGGCGTTCAACGAGCATGGGAGACTGGTTAGCAAGGTTAGATGTCATGGAATACAGGGAGAACTAGCCATTTGGATACAGAACTGGCTCAAAGGCAGAAGACAGAGGGTGGTGGTGGTGGATGGTTGTTTTTCAGACTGCAGGCCACAAGGATCGATGTGGGGTCCACTACTTTTCATCATTTATATAAATGATTTGGATGTGAGCATAACAGGTACAGTTAGTAAGTTCATAAGACCATAAGACATAGGAGCAGAAGTAAGGCCATTCGGCCCATCGAGTCCACTCCGCCATTCAATCATGGCTGATGGGCATTTCAACTCCACTTACCCGCATTCTCCCCGTACTACTTAATTCCTTGTGACATCAAGAATTTATCAATTTCTGCCTTGAAGACATTTAGCGTCCCAGCCTCCACTGCACTCTGTGGCAATGAATTCCATAGGCCCACCACTCTCTGGCTGAAGAAATGTCTCCGCATTTCTGTTCTGAATTTACCCCCTCTAATTCTAAGGCTATGTCCACGGGTCCTGGTCTCCTCGCCTAACGAAAACAATTTCCTAGCATCCACCCTCTCCAAGCCATGTATTATCTTGTAAGTTTCTATTAGATCTCCCCTTAATCTTCTAAACTCCAAGTTTGCAGATGACACCAAAATTGGAGGTGTAGTGGACAGCGAAGAAGGTTACCTCAGATTGCAACAGGATCTTGATCAAATGGACCAATGGGCTGAGAAGTGGCAGATGGAGTTTAATTTCTTGGAGTGCAGGTACATAGCTCCTTGAAAGTGGAGTTGCAGGTAGATAGGATAGTGAAGGTGTTTGGTATGCTTTCCTTTATTAGTCAGAGTATTGAGTACAGGATTTGTGAGGTCATGTTGTGGCTGTACAGGACATTGGTTAGGCCACTTTTGGAATATTGCGTGCAATTCTGGTCTCCTTCCTATCGGAAAGACGTTGTGAAACTTGAAAGGGTTCAGAAAAGATTTACAAGGATTTTGCCAGGGTTGGAGGATTTGGGCTATACGGAGAGTTTGAATAGGCTAGGGCTGTTTTTCCTGGAGTGTCGGAGGCTGAGGGCTGACCTTATAGAAGTTTATAAAATCATATGGGGCATGGATAGGATAAATAGACAAAGTCTTTTCCCTCGGGTCGGGGAGTCCAGAACTAGAGGGCATAGATTTAGGGTGAGAGGGGAAAGATATAAAAGAGACCTAAGGGGCAACTTTTTCACGTAGAAAGTGGTATGTGTATGGAATGAGCTACCAGAGGAAGTGGTGAAGGTTAGTATAATAGCAACATTTAAAAGACATCTGGATGGGCATATGAATAGGAAGGGTTTTGAGGGATATGGGCCGGGTGCTGGCAGGTGGGACTAGATTGGGTTGGGATATTTGCTGGGCATGGACTAGTTGGACAGAAGGGTCTGTTTCCATGCTGTACATCTCTATAACTCTAAATAATAATAAAATTATAATCTATAATTACCTTACATAGATCAAATTGAAAAGGTAATGTGGTATTCAGTCAAATGGACTTACAAGGATGTTGCTTGGTGTGGAGGGTTTGAGCAATAGGGAGAGACTGATTACGGGCTTTTTTGGGGCTTTCTTCCTTGGAGTGTCGGAAGCTGAGGGCTGACTTTATAGAGATTTATAAAATCATGAGGGGCATGGATAGGGTGAACAGCCAAGTTTTTTTTCCAGGGTACGGGAGTCCAAAACCAGAGGGTTTATGGTGAGAGGGGAAAGATTTAGAAGGTACCTAAGGGGAAAATCTTTCACGCAGAGGCTGCTGTGTGTGTGGAATGAGCTGCCAGAAGAAGTGGTGGAGGCTGGTACAATTAAAAGATGAAAAAGTATCTGGATGGGTACATGAATAGAAAAGGGTTGGAGGGCAATGGGCCAAATACTGGCAAATGGGACTATGCTAATTCAGGATATCTGGTTGGCATGGATGAGTTGGATCAAAGGGTCTGTTTCCATGCTGTACAACTCTATGACTGTATTGCAGAGGGTAAAAACATCCACAAAACTGTGGGGATGAAGCCACCTCGAAATGTTTCAACATTACCGACAAATTTGTATTGATTTTTGAGAAGATTTGTAGCTCAGATTGAGGTTCAGTTTGTTCGCTGAGCTGGCAGGTTTGTTTTCAGACATTTCATCACCATGCTAGGTCACATCATCAGTGAGCCTCCGGTGAAGTGCTGGTGTTCTGTCCCACTTTCTATTTATGTGTCTTGGTCCTACCAGCTCCATGAACAAATTTACAACCAGATTTGTATTGATATTTGAAACAACTTGGTTGTGTAGGAAAGAGTTATTTAATGTTATGCTGCTCAAAAACTGAAATAATTCTCCAGTTTTTCTTTTGAAATAAGAGCTGCAGGGAAAAAAAAGACTTTTATGTTGGACACAATCAAGGTTATCAATTTGTGGCTGGACGACAATGCTCTGAAGTTGTTGTGCGATTCACCATGCTGAATTAGATATCCCAAAAGAGGGCATGCAGCACTCCACAAAAGTGAGAAGTGTGTGTCTCCATGTATAAATTTGATTGGTTGGCACATTTTCCAATTGCTTTATAAAGTGGCTGTTATTGTCTGATCAAACTTCCTTTGTACACCCACCCTGAGATCCAAGTCCTGAGTTTATTGGAAGGAGCTCAGGAATTGGTTCTCCACTCACCTTTTTGTTTTGTGTGTGTGTGTGTATACACTCACAGCACTTAATGCAGTGTTCCCTGAACCACAGCTTCTAGATCACATTAACTGTTCCTTTGTCTCTTCAAAAATGCATTCCTTGAATTTGGAACCAAATTAAAGATCACTTCAGACCTTTTTCTTCAGCCATTTGTCAATCATATAAAAAAAAGTAGCATTGTTAGAGCAGCCAGGTTGAAAGATTTTTATATTTGTTTATTCATTCATGGAATGGTAAAGTTGTCATTTATTGCTCATCATTAATCAGCCTTCAGAAGGTAGTTGTGAGGCATCACTTTAAAACACAATGTTGCTGTCCCAAAGCCACTGTTGTGAAGAAAGCAATTCAAAGCTTATTAAGAAATGGTGGTTCGTGATCAGAGCATTGAATTAGAAGTCCAGATCCAAGCTAATATTTTGGCATAGATTCAAATCCCACAATGAAACTGTGAATTCAATTAATGAACCATGGTCACAAGGTTCAACGTAAAAATTAATTCGTTTAGTCACAAGTTGAAGTCAACAGACATAGCTGAGATGGCTAATGAGAACACGGAATTATAAGAGCGCCGTATCTTCATTATTATGGCAACATTTTTAAGTGCATGCTAGACCAATGATTTCCTTAGAACTCAATAAATGACCTACATAACTCATATATCACATTGCTGACCTTGAGGAATGATTCAGAGCTTCCAGTTCAGCATATCCTTGATAGGAACTATGTCTTGAGAAAATGCTTCGAAAAGAAATACTGATGGTGCTTGTAGTTTCAGAATTATACTTTCTGATGAGAATAACGGATATTAGAATGAGCCACATTGGTTTGTATCAATTGATGAAAAATAATTTATTTTCTCTTTATTCTTTTATGGCACATGACATCACTTAAGGACAGTATTTGTTGTCCAGCTGAGTGGCTTGCAAGGCCAGCTCAGAGTTAAGATTCATGGCTATGAATATGAAATAATATGCAAGTCAGACCAGGTAGGGATATCACGTTTCCTTTCCTAATGGACATGAGTGAACCAGTTGAGTTTTTATGGAAATCAATAATTGTCTCAGATTAATTTCCAGATTGATTAATTGAATTTAAATTTCGCCAGTTGTCACGGTGCAATTTTGAACCAATATCCTAAAATCATTAGTTTGGGCCTCCGCAATACTGATCCTGTGATTTTACCAGTGTACCACCATTGTTCCCTGTCTGATGTTTAGTGACTAATTTTGATCAAACTATTCAAAAATGCATGTCTTAATCTCTGCTTTTTTATCTTTCAGGCCATGCTGAGATGGATTGAGGACGATTCTGATCCTGAGTTTTTGGTTGGAACTGTGCTGGTATCTCATAAACCCATGGATGCATTCAAAGACTGGAAAGAATGGTTGCTACGGTGTCTGCAAGTTTTGGAGGAGTGAACTTTAATAAATGCAAGTTACTGATGGCACTGGTGAGGTGTGGGATACTTTTGAGCTCTTTAAAAGAAGTTTTCATTATTCATGAAGTCCAAGCTCTACTAAATCATTAATGATGTGACTAGATACTGAATAAAGAATATTGTATACATTGTGCATGATCTTATAAATTTGCATCGTGCTTTGTTACAGGAAGTCTCAGAAAATTTGGTGTACGTTTTGATAAAAAAGCAAAGACATTTTTGACATAGTTGTTGAAAATATGCTGTGGATTATGTAAAATTCCTACTTAGGAAAATGAGTGAAGCATATCATTAGGTTGGAAACAGTGAGGACTGCAGATGTGGAAAGTCAGAGTTGATAAAGTGTGGAGCTGGAAAAAAACCCAGCAGGTTTAGCTAATGCTGAGTGGTTGAGAAAACCAATGATTAGGCATAGCACTTAATACATTGATCTTTCAGACTGAGTTACTAAAGTAGTATTATGTTTTTGCTCATCAAAACTGTTGAATGTTGTGGCACATGGCATCAATTTAAAGTTGAGATTATATTGATATTTAGAACCTTGTTTTCTGGGTTTTTGCAGTATGTATGACAGTAGGAAAGAGCAAGTATTTTAGCTTTCTGGATTGCTTTGGTTTACTTGTAATTAGCTGCATTTAGTTTATCCTTCCTTACATATAAACAAGCAGATTCACAACAGGATTTAAAGCTGGACCGATTACCTAGAAAGTCGACTATGCAATTTCTTCTAAGTACTACACGGCCTCCTAACTTTCCAAAATAGTGGCAAGGAATTCCATATAGTAAGTCCAAAGAAAAAGTATGTTACCCTCCCTGCAAGCAAGCTTTAGGTATTTTACACCTGCAAATAAGGATCCTACTGTTAGCTTGAGGACTCTACTAGAAGATTGATTTTCTTTTCTCCCTAAGGCACTTGGTGTCATTGTGGGAAACTAACCCAACAGAATCCCATTGGGAGAGAAAAAGGTGAAGTGACTTATCTCTGAATGTCTGAATCTCTGACCAAACTCTTGTTTCAAGCCTGCTTGACCATGGCCGAAACTTAGGCGTTCCAGATCTTTTTGTGTTTTATGAGCATGTAAGTGAGTGTGAAATATGTTTTGGGATTTTCACTGTTAATCTTCGCGAGATAATTCTTTTCAAAGATTTGTCATGAACTTTGGTTGCAAAATTTTCTGCTGTTTGCAATTATTATTTTAGTAATGTAATGTGATTATTTCTCTTTATTTTGGGAGATAAATAAATGTTGCAAGTAAGGGTCATAATTCTAGTGCTTGTGGAACTACATCTAGACTATTTTCAAAAATATACTTTCTTACCAAAGACTTGTAAAATTACATTCAGCAACAGTTTAAATTAAGTATTATCACAAGCAAAAAATTTCAATTACTTTTCATGCATCGTATAACACTGAGTGCTTCCATACAATGACAGTGACCTGTTATATTACAAGATGCATTCCATGACAAGAATGCTGCCTGAGTGAAACTAATTTAGATGGCAATACACTTCAATATTTTGATGGAAAATCATCTTTGCTTGCTCCACAATGCTAGGGTGGTACTCCCTGTCATTGCCAACGTTGTTGTAGCCCTGAATGTTGTAAGTGCCTGGCTCATTTCAAGCTGCCACAGGGACTTTTAAATATTATTAGTCAAGTTAGTATTCAAATGTATCAAACAGGTACAAAGACCAGTTTTAATATTTTTTGGACTGTGGACTGAAAATTGGATAAGATGGTGCTTTAAACTGAGGAAACTCTAAGATGATGCTTACAGTTTTTAAAATAAATGATTGGAACACAACATGAGTTGTATCTACAATGTTGCCTAATTCAAGCAGTATGGGAAAATTGTCCCATCTGTGTGTTCATGGCAATCCTGCCCAGCACCAGGCATTTGATTGGCTTTCAATTGAGACCAGTTGTTGTGAGCTCAGTGTAGTAACAATCACTTGGTTACTAGGAAAGTGGCTACATCCCTGTGTGTGGACAATACAAGAAACCTGTGGAGAGAAAGCATCCCTCTTGTGTCTTTCTCTCTCTCTCTCTCTCTGTCTTTTTCTCTCTCTCAGTTGGTCTCGCTATCTCTCTGTCTGTCTCTCGCTTGCTCTCCCTGTCGAGCTCTTGTAGCTGGCTACCCTTGCTCATCTTTCTCTGTAAGTTGTTCTCTATGCATATCCCCTATTGAAAGGGAAAAGGGGAAAACCACCTCAGAGGCACTGAAGAAACTAATCTTTAGCCAATTAATACAAGACTGAGAATTGCTGTATCTGTGACCTGGCAACATTAGTGAATCAGAAGAAGTTGAAAGAAAGCCAAAAGAAAACAACCGATCAACATCTATAATGTGGGCTGGAGCCTTAACCGTGCTACTCAGAAGATTTTTCCTTCCCCACTCATAATATATATGTCTTGCCTTCTCTTTCTCTGCCAGTTTGTGCGTTTAGAAATTTAAAATAGATACAGTTTAAGTTATGGAATTATAACTCAGAAATGCATGTAATTTTCTTGTTATTGGTTAAAAACAGTTTGATTATAATGAGTTGTTATTTTCTTGTGAATGGACAAAACCCAGTGTGCAGCGGATTGATGACATCCTTTAACCTTGCACCAAAGGAGGCAATGCAGCACCTAGTTTCACATCTGTAGCCACAGAAACACTTGACTGTTCCTTTGACTGTTGAATCATCTACCACTGTGTCACTTCCAGCCTTCTTTTGAACCTCTATACAATTGGGCATCTGTGATGCCATGAACCCAGGCACTGGCTACACTCCCCAGATTAATCATCTCACTCAGCAGTATTCAGAACTAAATACTAATCGGAGAGTAAGATGCATTCAGGAAACTCCTGCACTACCTACCTATTTCTTTTTTTATTTTAATAGCCTATTTCTTTTTGACTGCTGGTAGTCACACATTCTCCTTTTCCCTGCATGCTCTTAATTGTAAAAAGCTGTACTGCAGCTATAAATGTGCTATCCACAAAGCTCTTGGCCTCTCAAATGTATAGCAGGGTCAGCTCTGATGAAGAGCTTTTCGAAACTTGATTTTCCTGCTCCTCGGATGCTGCCTGACCTGCTGTGCTTTTCCAGCACCACTCTAATCTAGACTCAGCATCTGCAGTCCTTGTTTTTACCCTGTATAACAGTGATGCCAGCTGCTGCTCATCTTCCAAAATCCCAGAGCTCGAGCTGCTGTAGCATTCCCTTCACAATCCACATAACCAATTTGTATGTTCTCTAGGTTCGAGCATCAGTGTCTTTTTATTTATTATTCTGTTAGTTATTAAGCTGTAACTTTGTTACAGCTACTAAAACTGGCTACTTCTAAATAATGTTGATGATGCCAATGATGAGGCAATGGAGTACTGTATGATTTTGTTGCTCTTACTTGGGCTGGGGGTGGGAGGAGACATTGCTTTATAAGCAATTCAGAGAAAGGTCACTTGACTCATCTCTGGGATGAAGGACTTTATCTTAGGAAGGAAGGTTATATCGGTTAGTCCTATGTCCACTGGCGTTCAGGAGAATGAGACCTGATCTTGTTGAAATTTACAAGGTCTTCGGGCGACTATAGACAGATGTCTCTTTTGGTCAACCAAACTAAAACTGGAAGATGTACTTTAAGAATCAGATGCCTCCCTTTTGGACAATTATGAGGAAGTTATTTTTTTCTCTAAAAGGGTAATTAGAGTGTAGAATTCTCTTTCACAGAAGGTTGTGCAGACTGATTTTTAACTTGTTCAACGCTGAGATAGTTAGATTTTAATAGTCATAAGTTATGGGGTGCAGCCAGGAAAGTGGAGTTAAGACCTCAACCAGATTAGCCAGGCTCTTACAGAATGGTGAGCATGCTTAAAAGGCCAAATGGACTATCTCCTGTTCCTACTTCCTATGTTTCTTGTTTTTATAGTTAATTTTTAAAATAAATTTTCAAACTTCCAGGCATTTAGTATCAGTCCTTAAGGAGTAATACTCACCAATCAGTCAACTTAATAGGTTAATTAAGTGTTTAAAAAAACTAAATAATTGACTGTATTATTTGATTCTTAATTTATAATAAACACACATCCCAGTTTTAACACACAATAAATGCATGTCTTTTATACTGTTAGTAAACCTTACAGTAAATGATAAATTATCACAGTTGCAAATAAACTAGGAGTTTTGATAATAAACAAGCAACATATTTACCAATCAAGCAGTTAGCATTTTCCTGTTGTGTTTCATTTTGATTTGTCTCAGAATCTGGTTGCTCCACTCTGAGGTGTACAATCAGGACAGGAAAGCTCATTAACTGGTGCTGACTGTCTCAGGGTCCTCCTTTCACTCACTTGCAGGCCAGATCTAAAAATCCAGATGGAGGGGAGGATCATGGAAGAAGGAATAAATGCATGAGACATCTAATTAAGAAGTAAGGGCATTACTGAGTGAATGAGGATACAGGGTAGGCGTAGAAATAACGGGCACGAGTGAATGTGAGACAGGCTGACTGAGAAGAAGGCAATAGAGAGCGGCTTCACTGAATTTCCTTTCACCAGGGAATAATAGAACGAGATTGAACCTACATGAAACTTTTATTTTTATTATCTTGTTTAATACTTCCATTTCCTTCACCATTGACAGCTGAATTATTAGTCCCCTGGATCCCAGTCTAAATTATACATTTAAACCTATCCAAATCTTTCTGTGGCGTACTTCCATTTAACCGTTACCTTTGACTCAGTTTTAACTGTGTTGCTTAATATTTTCCTCATTAGCTCAGTAACTATTCTCCTTGCATCTCTGGATAAATCTTGACATACTTGTGATAGTGCAAAAAAAGAGAAAATGAGTCAGCAGCATGTTTTGCATCTCTCCTGATTTTTATTTCAGTTTAAGCCAGTAAGAGTAAGTCAGGCAGCCGACTCATCATCAGCCTTTTTACTCTGATGGACAAATGTGAGATCTAACCCTGGGGGTTCTTGGGCATTTAACTATATTAAAGTTGCTTTACAAGTACGTAGTATTTGCTGGCATCATTAACTGCCTTCTTTTCTTTGTCCGTCTCCTTCACAACAACTGCCATAAAATCATAAAGTAGTCTCAGCGTAGAAGGAAGCCATTCAGTCCACTCTGCAAGTGTGGACTTTCCTTATAGCCATTCTCTTCAGATGCTTACCCAATTCCCTTTTGAAAGCCTCAATTGAATTTGTCTTCACTGTGCACACTCCAGTAGTACATTCTGGATCCAGCCAGTTATTAATAAGGCTTTCTGACCACCTCTATTAAGTCACTTCTTAATCTTCTGTAAGAACAGCTCCAGCTTGCAATATTTGCATGGAAGTGAAGTGACACATTACTGGAATCATTCTTCTGAAAGTTTTAGATTAGATTAGATTACATTACATTACAGTGTGGAAACAGGCCCTTTGGCCCAACAAGTCCACACCGACCCGCCGAAGCGCAACCCACCCATACCCCTACGTATTACACCTTACCTAACACTACTGCGAATTTAGCATGGCCAATTCACCTGACCTGCACATCTTTGAACTGTGGGAGGAAACCGGAGCACCTGGAGGTCTCTGGCGCTGTGAGGCAGCAGTGCTAACCACTGTGCTACCGTGCCGCCCACTTCTGCATCCTTTCTAAATGCTTAATTGTAGCTTATCTTGCTTAAAGTGTGGTGCTGTTATTAGACTCAATATCCAAATCAAAATGAAACCAGTCCTTTACAAAGCCTCATTGTAATTTCTTTGCTTTTGTATCTTATGCATCTGCTTATAAATTCCAGAATGTCATATGCCTTTCTAATTGCTTTCTAAACTTCCATTATAATCTTTAACAATTTGCACATGTACAATGTACAAGTCTCTGTCTTGCAGATCCATTAGAATTATATTCTTTCTTTTGCCCCTGCATATTCACTCTATCAAGATGTATTACTTAAGACATTTGGCATTAAATTTCATCTGTGATGTGTCCACTCAGTGTAGCAAATGATCCTCCTGAAGTTTATCACTGTCCTTTTCGGTGTTACAATACTGCTTTTGTGAAATCTGCAAATTTTGAATCGTGTCTTCTGCGCCCAAGACTACGTCATTTATATACCAAGAAAGTCTTTTGTACTGAAATCCTGAGATCTATGTTTCCTCTAATTTCTCCAGCCGCTGCTCAGACCTCGGTGCACTGTACAGCCTGTGGCTGGAGAAATCGAAAGTGAATGCACACCATGCCAATCGTGTGTATCAATCATCGGCACATCTGTACAATTGCACAGCTTAAAGGGGATGTTGCTGGAGATCCTCAAATGCACCTTATTCAGTTCACATAAAGACCCATTCACCACTAATTCTTCCTGTTAATCAACTAACTTTGTATCAATGCTGACCTTAGGCCCATCTGGGTCATGAGAAGTGTCCAAGTGCAGGAAGTATTACCAGCTGTACAAGCTTGAGCAGCAGTTAGAGTCACTGAGGTGCATTTGTAAGTCAGAGAACTACATAGATAGTACTTTCACAGAGGTCACACCATGAGTTAAGGACTTATAAAGCTGTTCATGAGAAACAGATATGCCATGCAGGAGTCCCCAGGCTCACTGGTGAGGTTTTTTATTCTGTTGTTACTGAGGCCAATGGATCCTTTGACGAGCTCAAATTGAGCCACTTAAGATTGTGCTACTATGGGTGCCTCAGCTGTACAGGCTGGAAGGAAGAACAGTGGAAGAGCAGTGTTGATCCTTTTGTTAGGGAAACTGGCAGGCATTTCTGCATCTATTGAGGTGACACCAAAACTTTTTATTGCCTTTTTCATCCTGGGATCAAGGATAGCACATTTTAATTGGGTGAATGTGAATAGTCAGAGCTTGTGGTCCACATTGGTACAAATGACATGGATAGGAAGGGGGATGTGTTCTTGTAGCTTGAATAAAGGGGATAGGCCTTTTAAAATTGTCTAGATTTTGGACAGTATCTAATAACTAGATGATTAGCTAGATTAAGAAATAGGAACAGGAGTGGGCCTTTTGGCCTCTCAAACCTGCCCCATCATTCAACAGGATCATGGTTGATAGGACATTCTTTGTGGCCACTTTCCTGCCCTTTACCTCTAACCCTTGATTCTCCTACTAATCAAGAATCTATCTACATCATTCTTAAATATAATCAAGGAGTCTTCCCCTTGCCATTGCTCTCTATGGCGAGGACTCTCAACCTCCTCATCTCAGTCTTAAATTTGCACCCCTTTATTCTGTGGCTATGCCCTCTGGTCCTAGACACTCCTATCATGGGGGACATCCTCTCAGCATTTACCCTGTCAAGCCCCTTAAGAATCCTGAATGTTTCAACGAGGTCACCTCTCATGCTTCTAAACTCCAGTGAGTAGGATTCATCTTTGGTCATAAGACAAACCGCCATCAGGGATCATCCCAGTGAATCTTTACTGAACTGCCTCCAATGAAATGGTTTGGAGAAGTTGGGACTGTTTTTCTTGGAGAAGAGAAGACTGAGTTTTCAAGAGCATGAGGGATCTGAACAGAGTAGATACAGATTCATTGTTTCCACTCATAAAACAAAAAAGGATCAGAAGGCAAGGTGAGAAACAAGATTTTCACAGACCAAGTAGTTAGGATCTGGAATGCAATATCTGGAAGGGTAATTGAGGCATTCTCGAGGGCATTAGATGATAACCTAATTGAAACAATGTGCAGGGTTTTGGGGAAAAGGCAGAAGATTGACTATTTATTGAAGTTTACGTGACGGCCGCTGAAGCCAAATGGCTGCCTCCTGCACCATAACAATTCTGTGATTATGTCACTGTCCCTTTTATTCAAAAGACTTTAAATTTGTACTCCTCATAGAATCCATACAGTGTGGAAGCAGGCCATTCAACCCACCTTCCTACCCTATCCCTGTAATCCAGCATTTCCCATGGCTAATTCGCCTAGCCTACACATCCCTGGACACTACAATTTAGTATGGCCAATCCACTTAACCTGCACATGTTGGGACTGTGGCAGGAAACCACAGCACGCAGAGGAAACCCATGCAGACACGGGAAGAATGTGCAAATTGCACACACAGAAACATTTCTAAAGCAATAAAATGATAAATTTAATTGAATATTTAAATAAAATGGTCATTACAAAATGCCAAGCATCAGAGCTAATTAATAAAATATATTTGTTCACAAATGGAATGAACGGAACAAAAAAAACAGGTCCCAAGTCCTGATCACCAGTGAAAGGGTTGATAATAGGGCAGAGATAAGGAGTTGGGTTTAACCAACACTAGCCTTGGTTCTCTTCTAATGGGCCATATTCTGAGGTGGTCTTTGTGAAATCCAGAGAAAGTGAGGGTTGGAAACAGGTTGTGTTTCAGTCTGTGTTTTCCCTTCCTGTTTTTTGGATAGGACTTTGGGTTGAGAGGAGACGGAAGATGAGTGGGTGTGAGTCAGACTCACTTTCATTCACCCACTCACTCACTAACTTACAAAGGGCTGGGAGGTTTCATCATTAAAAACAAAAAGGAACTGAGTGGGAAGGCTGTGAAAGTACCAGTTCTCACTTTCTTTTGTCTGATCTCACTTTCATTTGTCCTAGGCTGTGCTCCTGCTTCTTCTGACTCTTCATCTCCATGCCCCAGCAGGGCGTCAACTCTCCCCTCCATAATCACTCTCTGCCAAACAGATCAACCCTCATCACCCTCCTTACTCCAGCAAGACTACTGCCATTTGCCTCCCATTGCACTCTCCCCACCCTGCATTCTGATATTTCCTGTTCCCCCAAACCCCCAGGAGTCCAACTCTCATTCATCTTTCTCCTTTCAGACAAGCCTGTACAGTATCTATCTAAACAGGTTAATTCTAATCTGAACGCTGTCTCAGATCAGTTGTCCAGTGTTCCACCCTGAGCTGTGCCGCGGTTAGTTTCACTTTTGCCCATGAGTCAGAAGGTTGTAAATTCACACAAAGTGCAATACTGAGTGCTGTACTATCAGAGGTGCCACCTTGTCAATGAGAAGTCAAACTGAGCCCTATCTGCCCTTTTCAGGTGGCACTCCTTTGAAGAAGAGCATAAACATTGGAGTCCTAGTTGAAATGTATCCTCCAACATCAAAAACATTACCTGGTGATTATAGAACATACAGTGCAGTACAGGCTGTTCAGTCCTCAATGTTGCACCAACCTGTGAAACCAATCAAAGCCCATCTAACCTACACTATTCCATTCTCGTCCATTTGCTAACCAATGGCCAGTTACATGCCCTTAAAGCTGCCTGTTGCAGGCAGTGTGTTCCACATCCCTACTACTCTCTGAGTAAGGAAACTACCTCTGACATCTGTGCTATATCTATCACCCCTCAATTTAAAGCTATGTCTCCCATGCTAGCTATCAACATCCGAGGTAAAAGGCTCTCACTGTCCACCCTACCTAATCCTCTGATTATCTTATATGTCTCAATTAAATAATTTCTCAACCTTCTTCTCTCTAATGAAAACAGCCTCAAGTCCTCAGCCTTTCCTCATAAGACCTTCCCTCCATACCAGGCAACACCCTTTCCAAAGCTTCCACATCCTTCCTGTAATGCGGTGACCAGAACTGTACACAGTATTCCAAGTGTGGCCACACCAGAGTTTTGTACACCTGCAGTGTGACCTCATAGTTCCAAAACTCAATCCCTCTAACAATAAAAGCTAACACACCGTATGCCTTCTTAACAATCCTATCAACCAGGGTGGCAACTTGCAAGGGTCTACATACCTGGACACCAAGATCCCTCAAGCCATCTACACTACCAAGAATCTTACCATTACCCAGTACTCTGCATTCCTGTTACTCCTTCCAAAGTGAATCACCTCACACTTTTCCGAATTAAACTCCATTTGCCACCTCTCAGCCCACAACATCCTTCATCACTATCCACACATCTACTAATCTTAGTGTCATCCGCAGATTTACTAACCCATCCTTCTATGCCCTCATCATTAATAAAAATGACAAACAGCAGTGGTCACAAAACAGATCTTTGCAGTACCCCACTAGTAACTGAACTCCAGGATGAATATTTCTCACCAACTACCACCCTCTGTCTTCTTTCAACTAGCCGATTTCTGATCCAAACTGCTAAATCACCCTCAATCCCATGCCTCCGTATTTTGTGCAATAGCCTACAATGGGGAACCTTATCAAACGCCTTACTGAAATCAAATATACACCACATCAACGCTTTACCCTCATCCACCTGTTTGGTCACCTTCTCAAAGAGCTCAAGGTTTGTGAGGCATGACATACCCTTCACAAAACTGTATTAACTATCCCTAATCAACTAATTCCTTTCTAAATGATTATAGATCTTATCTCTTATAACCCTTTCTAACACTTTACCACAACCAAAGTAAGGCTCACTGATCTGTAATTACCAGGATTGTCTCTACTCTCCTTGAACAAGGGAACAGCATTTGCTATCCTCCACTCTTCTGGCAGTATTCCTGTAGACTTTGATCTTTGTGTTGTCATTGTCAAAGGCTTGGCAATCTCCTCCCTGGCTTCCCAGAAAGTCCGAGGATAAATCTCATCTGGCCCAGGGAACTTAGCTGTTTCTACGCTTTCCAGAATTGGCAACACCACCTCCTTGTGAATCTCAATAACATCCAGTCTAGTAGCCTGTATCTCAGTATTCTCCTTGACAACATTGTCATTTTCTAGTGTGAATACTGACTCAAGGTATTCATTTAGTGCTTCCCCAATCACGTCTGACTCCACATCCTCCCACTACTTTCCTTAATTGGCCCTAATCTTACTCTAGTCATTCTTTTATTGCTGATATACCTTTAGAAAGCCTGAGGGTTTTCCTTGATTCTATCCACTGATGACTTCTCATGTCCCCTCCTGGCTCTTCTTAGCTTTCTTTAGGTCTTCCGGCTAACTTATAACACTCAAGCACCCTAACTGAGCCATCACATCTCATCCTAACATAAGCCGCCTTCTTCCTCTTGACAAGAGATTCAACTTCCTTAGTAAACCATGGCTCCTTCGCTTGACAACTTTCTCCCTGCCTGATAGGTACATACTTATCAAGGATCCGCAGTAGCTGTTCTTTGAATAAGCACCACATTTCAATTGTGCCCAATCCCTGCAGTTTCCTTCCTCAATCTTATGCATCCTAAATCCTGCCTAATCACATAATTGCCTTTCCCTCAGCTATAACTCTTGCCCTGTGTTATATTCCTATTCCTTTCCATCACGAAAGTAAATGTAACCGAATTGTGGTCACTATCACCAAAGTGCTCACCTACCTCCAAATCTAATACCTGGCCGGGTTCACTACCCAGTAGAAAATCTAATGTGGCCTTGCCCCTTGTTGCGCTGTCTACGTACTGTATCAAAAAAAAACCCTCCTGCACACAATGGACTAAAACTGACCTACTTAAAGTATTTAAACTACAGTATTCCCAGTCAATATTTGGAAAGTTAAAGACCTCCATAACAACTACCCTGTCACACTCGTTCCTATCGAAGATCATCTTTGCTATGCTATCCTCTACATCTCTGGAACTATTCGGAGGCTATAGAAAATTCCCAACAGGGTGACCTCCTTTTCTGTTTCTAACCTCAGCCTGCAAACATGATCAGAAACATCATGAACACTGGCACCTGGGAGGCTACACACCAACCATGAGTCTCTCTCGTTCCCAGAGAACCTCCTATCTGTCCCCCTAACTATGGACTAATGATCTGCTCCTCTCTCCCCTTCCCTTCTGAGCAACAATATTGCATTGTTATTTGTGGGAGATAGCTGTATGCAAATTGACTGCTGTGCTTACTACATCACAACAGGGGCAATCTTTCAGAAAGTACTTGATTAGCTAATTAGCTAGAAAATGTTTTGGGATATTCATGTTGCTAAAGGCACTACTTTGTTTATAAATGTAAGCTTTTAAAGTGTTCTATTTAAATTCTTGTTTCCTTGCCTTCAGCACCACCTCAGAATGAATCCATTTTACCCTTTGCTGTTATATCTCCTAACTTGTCCACATATACTCATTGCTCACTTCTCTTGAATGAAATGCGTTGGGATGTTTTTCTCCATTCAATGTGCATTTGTTCTTTAACAAGTTCATTAAACCATCGAACTCTTGAAATTTGAAAAATAATAAATCATAAGTTTTTTAAAAATAACTTTTAATGAAAATTACAGATATGCAGCAATCTTAAAACATTTAAACTACTTTTAAGTTATTGAGGCTGAACAAATTGAATGTTAGAGAGCATAAGTTACAGTGACCAAAGTTTTGGCAACATTTTGTTTGAACCTAATTTGCTGGTATTTCTTAAACTAGATTGCCTCAATTTGTCATGATTTTAAAAATGTTAGTTGCAGTTTTGTTCAGATGTTCCTTTAGATAGCCTAGTTACATCCTTCAGATTGCTAGTTACCAGTATTTGTTTAATCCTAATAACTTGCATCACAAATCATTCAAGCTTAACATTATATCACCTGAATACTTTTGATACGCTATATGAAATATCTTGTACAGTAAATATACAATTCAGATTATAAACACGCAGTATCAAAATTGGAGTGCAAGAGGTATCAGAACAATTAAGACTATGCCATACATTCTGATTTTTCTTTCTCGAGTGATGAACCTTTCAATGTTTAAACAGAGTTCTGCAATCACTAATTTGGCAGTGATTGCCAATTTTTGGGAATTTAAACAGGTCTTTGATTTTGACATGTAATTTTTTTCTTTTCTGCCAGTAAAATAGAAAAGCCTTTGTCATAAATTTTTCAACCAGTGCAGATGTCATTGATGGAATAAACGAATTAAGATTTAATCATTCAAATTTGTTTAATTGAATCTAAGATAAAGATATTCTGAATCCATTATTTTACCCAGTATATAGCTAGAACTTTAAAAAAATTATGTAATTTTAATAGTTATTGACGCAAGAACCTTTGAGCGATTTCTTGTCTCTGCTAGTGTGTCATCATTTACAGGGAACATTTTGATGTATTCTGGAACATACTTTACCCCAGTGGCCTTGAGTTTCATGTCTAGAACAGTTCTTAGGGAAAGTTCAAAATCAAAGCCCCATTACTTTTGTGGACCAGTCTCTGGGTGCATGGGGCAAATCCAATAAAGAAATCACATTATGACCAGGTAAAAAGGGAGTCCCTAGAATGAGGTCTTCATGCCAGAATAAAAATCAGTGATTATGTTTTTGTTTTCAATCCCATTTTGTAATCTAACACATTTTCTGCATGATACTTATTTTGCAGTTTAGTTATTTGGAAAGTGTTCACATCAAAGAGTTTAACTGTGCATTTAGTATTAAAGATGAAAAAGACAGTTGTCCACTGTAGTTATTGATGCTTCCTGATCGAACATGTTATACATTATCTGTATCTTTTGTGGTCCCCATAAAATTCACTTTAGTGGTCCCCATAAAGTTTCCTATTACTGGAAGTAATGTCACCCTGTCCTGGCTGGACAGTCAAGATCCCCCTGCAACTGTGTAAATGGGATTTGCTTAATATCATTAGCGTGTATACATATTTGCAGCTGCACAGGGTTAGTCATCTTAGAGAAGGACATTTGTCAAGAGGATCTTAATCTTTTGGTTTACCAATATTCAAATTACATCTGTAGAATTTTGCCTGATTCCTTTTCCACATTTGCTTATAATGCCACGACCTCAATATTATAGCACACAGATGTGAGCCAGAATTCTTCCAACTTGTGCCAAATATTTAAAGCACTCCCACTAATCTTAGATGAGGGAAAATATGACTTAGTGATTGTTTAGCACTGATGTGAACTACTCATTTATAATTTGACTGAATAACCTACATCAGAAACTGTTTTAAAAAAAGATTATAGTAATTCAAATTTAAGTCATTGGCTTTTTTATCTACACACACAGACACAGGGTACTATGTATGATGAATGGCAAGAAAAGTCAGAATTTGCATTATTTTGCTTTTAGGTTGCAGTTCGTTCTTAATACCACAAAGATATCAAATCTACTGCATTTTGAATCCTAACACTATATACGTGATGATTAAGTGAATATGAGGGAGCCTCTTATTTTCTGCATAAGTATTTCCAGTGTAGGTACAATTTTGTTCACCATGTACTCATTTTCTGAAATATCAAAAATGTGCAATCATTAGCACTGTAAACAGTAACTTACTGACAATAACATAGGCCCTATATGTAATGCAGCAAAGGATAACAAAACTTTTTTTTAGATGGGGATGGAAGGAAGGTGAAGAGCTTGCAGAATTCAATATTTAAGGTTTTAAATGTATTTTAAGTCCTAAGAGAAGCACGTGGAATTGATAATCAACGAAAGTAAAGTTGGATTGGTCAGAGAAAGTTTGTGAACCATAAGTTTTTACATGTCAAGGACTCTTCTTGTATCATATCCAGGAGTGAATAAGGAGTGATCAAAGAGTGTCCTAGATATGGTTACAATATTCAAGTTTTTGATGTAATACTGGCTTTAAAAAAATTAGGAGCCAAAAGAGTTGTTTAGAGTGTAGAAGAAACTATTTGAAGAATGAGAAGTCTACAACTAGCATTTTACTTCTGTGTAGAAATTTTAAATCTCTTTAAAACTCAGAAACTTGTATGTGTTTTGCATACTATAGGGTGGTAAAATTGAACTTTACCCCATCTGCATATTAGCTGCATAATGGCTTTCAAGTTTTCATCACCATGCATCCCATAGGTGATAACTGTAAATTGTGGAGAATTAATTTTTTTTTCATTTACGATTACCCCGGTAGACTGAGTTGTGCATTTCCTCCGTCTTCTCCCGACATATCCCCCCACCCCAAAGGTGAAATTAAATGCTCCATTTTAAAATATTTCATTTTGGTCCATCTTGTAGTCTGAGTAAAGAAAGAAATAGTTGATAGACTCAAAAGAAAATTTTTTTTGGAACACAACATTTGATCAGTGGCTTGGACGATTAGGCCAGCATGTCAAATGTTTTTGATCATCATCCTATATAAAGCAAGAATATCAAGGCATATAATTAATTTACCTTGAGAAGAAAACATAAATGTATTCCTGCTTTCAGTTTTTTCATTTTCTGGGCACCTTTAGTTCAGTTCAGCTGTAGCTGTATGTTTCATTAAATAGTAAATGTGAAATATTTGCTTCTTGCAGTATTCCTTGACAAAGTGAATAGGCAATTTGGTAATTGAGAATAGGGAAAGTTGGAGATTAAATATGTGGCCAAGTAGAGGAAACTGGCAGGATAAATCAGGATACCTTTGAAAGGCAAGGTACGCTCGGTGGTGTGTGACTGTTCATTCAGGCAATGTTTTGAAGGTCATCCTGTAAGCTTTCTGGTTTCTTCAGGTCTGTATCTAGGAAGTCTTCAGGCACATCTACTGCACTTCTGAGAGTTTCCTGTGTTGTCTGCTGCTGATCGACCTCTAGAGGTTGTTTTCTCAGACAGAACCCTTTTTTAGATGGCCGAACTAATGCTAGAAAAAAAGCACCTAAACTCAAGCCAATTCCACAAAAAAAGAACGCAGATCCATAATTCTGGCCTGTAACATCAACAAGCCAACCTGAAAGCAAAAAAAAAAGTCAACTTAACCTTTTACACTTAGTATTTTTTCAGTAGTATCGAGATGATTTAAAAACTGGTAAGCTAAACGTTGTCACATTAAATTCAATTTACATAAAATGGAGCAGAAAAATTAGTATATAAATGAAACAGTGATCAGCTTAAGCATTCATGGACTTACTGCAAAATGAGTGCACTGGAGATGAAGTTCTTAGATACAACTTTTCAATTTGCTAATACGATCAGTAATGACTTTCATAGAATTCATAAGCTCCTCAGAGCATCAGTTAGAAGAAACCTTTGGGTTCTAATGGTTGGTTATTGGACGTAAGTTGGAAATTAAAGCCTCGTCCCAGAAAAACTGCCTAATTGGCATTCAAAGGCTTTCTTTAAAGAACCAGAAGGATAGTTACCATTCAACAGCATAACTGAACATTTCTCAGTTCTGAGGAAGGGTCAGTCAACCCGAAACATTAATTCTGATTGCTGTCCACAGATGCTGTCAGACCTGCTGAGCTTTTCTAGCAATTTCTGTTTTTGTTTCTGAACATTTCTTACGCAGTTCATTGCATTGCCTGGAAAGTTTTTAGGCTTTGATTTGTAATAATTGCATATATTTGTAATTGGAGTAAAGGTTTTATAAAGCTTGTATGAATTTGGTTCTGATAGATTATTGACTGCGCTCCACTAAACAGTTCGCAGAATGTTTATTGTCATATTCCATATCAGATAATTTTATATTTCCATTATTCAGATGATTTTCATTAATTATCCAACTGAGGAAGTGAAACAAGGAAGTGCCATTATCAAGAATTTTTACAAGTAACATTGAGTTATGTGGTGGGGATGAAAAACACTGGAGTATCTCAAGTATAGTGGCAGACAGGATGTGTAGATTAGTAGACCAAAGAAACCAATAGCAATAGTCTACAGGATGCAGTATGGGAATAAAGATGAAAGCAAAAAAAAGTGTGGTGATGCTATTGATGGAGATGCCAAGAGGAAGAAGAGGTATGCCTAAGGCCAGTTGTAAGGTATGATGACAAGAAACAACAGGACTGGAAGAGGAAAAGGTATTCAACAGGAGGAGATAAAAAGGGAGATCAACGAGTGCTGTGGTGATCTCACACAAAAAGTGGGTGAAACAGGAAAAAAAAAACTCTAATGATACTTCAAATCTTTTTAAAATAAGATGTATAACATTAATTTGATGATAACCTGTAAACTTAGTCACTTACTCAAAGTGTTCTTATTTTGAGATTTTTATGGCAGCATTTGTTTTTTTTTGCATAGCATATATTCTAAATTTAAATATTCTGGTGTTTTGGAGCAATTATTTAAGGGGAAGTGCACAGCTTCTTCCTGAAGATATACTGTTACAGAGAAATACCTGAGATTCTAGATAGTTACTTTTGAACTAGACTAGTCTGTGTCATTTCACTTTCAATGCAGTTTATATCCTGGTGGTATGGAAATTTGGGCACGATTCAATAGTGATGAAAACAAAAACAATACCTCCAATAGGTGGGCCAGCAAGTCCTGAAAAGCTCTGAATAAAGATGTAGATTCCAATAGCAGATGGCATCTTCTCAACTCCCACGACATCATCTTCTGCCAACATTGGGATGTGAGTACTAGCCACAGTGCCAAACATGAATCCATACAGCATGCTGCATGTAACAAGGCTCCATAAGCATTTCGCAAAAGGAAAGCACAGCAACGTAATACTCAGTAGGCTTACACAAATCAGTTGAATGTAAATCTTACGTATGGGCTGCTTATTTAGGACACAGCCAATTGAGAACCTACCAAACACCTCTGTAACTGCCATAGCAGACAACATATATGCTGCCCAGTCATCAATACCTAAGCTAATGCTAAGGGGAATCACATAGAGGTGAGGTGCAAAGAATCCCAAACTGGCAAATAGACCAAAAAGTGCGTAAAATATGAAGCTTTTGTTTTTTAGAATTACAAAGTCAAGCAACTTTGGCTGATTCTCTGATTTTAGCTTCCTATCTGGAAGCATTTGAAGATTTTCTTTGAGAGTTTCATTTGTTGTACACTTTTTACTATGTTCCAAGTTATCACATGAGGTAGATAAAGATTCCACTCCCGAGTCCACAGATTCTATAGACATGCATGTTTCTTCATTCTCCAGCATATACTTGGTCTCCATGGCCACATTCATTTTTTTTTTCTCAATTTTCCTGATAACAATTGGCCGAAGTAGTGCTCCACATACAACAATATTTAGCTGCAGTGCACCTATGATGAGGAGACAATTTTTCCACCCAAGATGGTTCTTCAGTAATGTAAAAGCTAAAGAGAGGGAAAAAAATACTCCATTATTCAACTACCTTCTCGATCAAAGCGAAGAACCATTCAGTAATATCATGATTAATCTTTACCTTAACATTTCTTATGCATGTTATTTTCATATCCCCAAGTATCCTCACATTAAGAGTTTGTCTTTCTTAGTTTTGAACTTTCAATTGTCTTAGGCTTAAAAAGGTTTTTGGAGAGCATTCCAGATTTCTGATAGAAAAATGTATTTAAATAGAGCCTTTAACATTCCTACACCATGATATTTTACTATATTGGGAGACAACACTTAATACCAAGCCACTTATGGATATTTTAGAATGTGTGACCAAAGATTTATTCAGAGGTAATTTTGAAGAAGCATTTTATAAGAGAACATATAGGGATTTCTGCAGAGAATTATATCCTGAGTGCACAAGCACCATTGGAACAGTTTGTGTAGCACTTTAGGGCTGTTGGAGGTCTCAAAGTTATGGTGGTCTAAAGTCATGAACGGTTCCAAGTTCAAAGATTCGGGTTTTGAAGCAATACTGGGTGGGAAAGTGACACAGAGGAAATGTATGAATGGGAATTGGAGAGTAGGGAAATTGACAACAAAGTTTTGGCTAAGCTGAAGTTTACAGCTGAAGTGCTGATGACTACAAGCACTTTATTATAAATCATGGCTGGAGATAACAAACATCAAAGAACAGTTCAACAGCAGATGAGTTTGTGAAGAAGTGCATCCTGATATTAGTCTTTAAAGAGCCTGGCTCTAATTTTAAGGTTTTGCATCATGTTTGTGAACTGTCCATCTACCCAATCAAATCCTTCAATTTTAAAATTAAAAATAATCTCCTTATCTTCTGTACAAGATAATGCAAGCTTAGTCTACATCATGTTGAAATTTATTCCTTTTATGTACATTCATCATTTGGCAAATCTGCACTGTAATTCTTTCAAATGCCAATGTATCCCTGCTGAATTGCTTTATGTGAAGTCTAACTAGACTTCCATCCAATAAGTTAAAGTATGAATGTTTCAATAAACTTTAATTTCTTATGTTCGTCCTGAAATGTTTAATGATTCCCGTAGGTTCCCATATTTTGGGACATTTAACAAGTACTCTAATTTTTTAGGTCTGAATAAATAACTTCTTACTTCTTCAGTGAACCCATCCAATCCAAATGTATTCACTATGTTTAAATAGTTTGTATTTGTCACATTGTTCATATTTCCTAAAAGATTTATAAATTCCTGATCTTTGTCCCACCCTTCTTGAACCCAGGGGGAAATTCATAAATTGTATGTTTTAAAAGATCAAGTCTAAATCACTTGCTTTCACTCAGCCTTTACTGATATTTCAAGTGGGGGAATTTGTTACTATTATTATTTAGCATTTGGTATTAACTCTTGTTGAGCATCACTGAGAGCAATAGGTATCAGCAGATAATTCAGTTCCAGGCGAATATAAATCTAATCCAATTGTGAATCCATACAAAAAGGTTTGAAATGTAGGTTGATATGTTACTTGTCAGTATGTGTAAGTATTGGTGGTAGGACCAGTAGTAATGAATCTGGCTCTGATTTACATATGAGTCGTCTTAATCTTTGCAAGTCATCCAAATCAAATAAAGAACAATAAATCTTTGCAGCAAAGTTGCATTGTGCTCATTAGCCAACAATTCTGTGAATAATTTGCCTCAATTTAAGAATTATAATGTTAGTTCAGACACTTACCGGGTGCAAAAGTGAAGATAGCAAAACATTCTCCTGTGGATGCTACAGCCATAACAAGAGAACGATATTTATCGAAGTACTGGGAGAGGATTGTGACTGTCGGAAGGAAACTGAGGCAGAAACCTACTCCTGTTTTAGAAAAGAAATAAACTAATGAATGAACTAGCAATGTCAGAATTTAACATGTGCAATTAAATTACTTTTGTAAAGTACATATTTAGTAGGTCTGAGATATGCAGCAAACTTTTTATTATTCAGCACCTACAGGACCAGGAGTGTGCGGATTGACAAAATATCCAGAGAATCAAGAGGTCCACATTATCAATATAAAAACACACACTAAGTAATAGAAATGTAATCAGAGGGTGTCAGTTTGTAAGTTTGCTCACTGAAATGGTAAGTTTGTTCTCAGACATTTTGTCCTCAGACATTTTGTCCCCATGCTAAGTCATGTCATCTGTGAGCCTTTGTTGAAGTCCTGGTATTCTATCCCGCTTTCTATTTGTGTGTCTTGGTCTGTTAAGGTGATATGGGGGTAGGATCAAGGGTATACACATCAGTGTTATACATTATTACAGCCATTTGATTGAACAAGTATATTTACATTGAGGTAAATAAATTTTAAAAACTACCATAATAATACAGCCATTCGATTGAACAAGTATATTTACATTTGAGGTAAATACATTTTTAAAGCTACAATAATAATACATGAATGTCATATTTGAAGTACATAATTTTCACTGGTTTATCAAAATTGCTGTTCATAGGGTGCTGGTTAAAACAAAGTTTGCTGTTCTCCATTCTAAAGTTTTTAAAACAATTATTACTGGCTGCTAACACTTAAAGAGCAATCTGAAGACCCAGTCTTTAACCAACAGAAATATGTCACAATATTTCAGATTGTTTATGAGAATTAAATAGGCACCGTTAATTTTACAATGTGGTTCATGTTATACACCCTCTTACTTCCCTGAAGAATATTATGATAATACTTCTGTTGAGATCACCTGAAAGTATGTCACTCTCTACCAGAATTCACTTTAATTCTTTTCATAGTGTTCCAGGTACTAAAAGAAAGATTTAATACTGTCTACTTTGGATGCCTCACTCCCTTGTTCTAGTTAGTTTCTCAATTCAAATTTAAATTAAGCCTCATATACATTCCATCAGGTTTTTTGGCTAAGAAAGTGAGATGCATTTTTGCAAGGACCTCTTTGGGGCATTGAGTACAAGGCTCAGGAAGTGATGTTGCAGCTTTATAAAGTTCAATTCCAGTATGTGTTCAATTCCAATCATCACACTACAGGAAGGTTGTGAAGGGTTTGGAGAAGGTGCAGAAGAGGTTTACCTGGATGCTGCCTGGATTAGAGGGTATGAGATATAAGGATAGGCTGGACTATTTGTGCTATCCTCACTCCCACCCACTGCATAGCCAAAATCAAGAATTTTGGGAAAGGGACAGGGACAGGGACGAAATAATAGGTAGGAGAAACATATTGCATGAAGATTAGCAACTGCTCGCTTGATAGAGTAGCAGTTTTTTGGCTCCTACAAGCTGGTTTCAGGTTGGGATTGGCAGTTGTAAGTTAGCAACCAATCTTCTTGATCAATGAAAGATGTATTTATGTAGGAAACATAAAGTAAACCTAAAATGTGAAAGTAAAACTAAAGAAACCAGAGTTGAATCCATATGTATTATAGTTTCGATTTAGGTAGAATTTTCAATACTTTGGTATTCTTTGTGACAGCAATTTTGTTTGCTATTGTAATACAAGCACCTTTCCTGCACAATACTTTTGCAAGTACTCTGCTGCAGCCTTCTGTCAAATCCATACAGTCATTTCAGTTACCTGAGACTACTCCAATGGCAATGTACATTTCTACAATTGATCGTGCAAACGATGCTGCCATCATTCCCATACTAACGAGCAGTCCACCCAGCATTACTACTGGGCGGCAACCAAAGTGGTTACTTAGTATTGTGGAAAGTGGTGCTGTAAAGAAAAATAAAACAACATAAGCACAAATATATTTAGTACTGCTTAATTGCAGTTTGGATAATTAATTAATAGTCCAAACTCCCAATGTTTCCATTATTGTATAAAATATAAATGTGGCTTTAGTCTAGATGTCTGTTTGAATAAATTGATCAAAGTGCTGACGTTTACGTTAAATGTTCATATCAAGTTATTTGTACGGACCCTTCCTGTACTTTGGTATTCTTTGTGACAGCAATTTTGTTTGCTATTGTAATACAAGCACCTTTCCTGCACAATACTTTTGCAAGTATTCTGCTGCAAGAAAGAAAGACCTAAGCAAAAATGAAAAGTACAAGCCATTAGAAAGGGAAAAAGCCACAGGAATAAAATGCAAGAGAATTCAACAGCTCACAGTCACAAGTTTCGAAGATTCAAAAGGAACAGATTGAGTAAGAAATGAAAATGGGTATTGGAGAAAATCTAGATGTCATACAGAAAGAAAAGGAGGAGACATAATGGAGAAGTGCACTTCATGGAAGTGTTGTCACTAGGATTTCAATACAGTACAATTGTAGTTTGTTCTACAGACTGGAAGAGAAAAGAACCAGTAAGACAAAGAGATTACATCTTTTGTATTACCAATTTGGGTTATATTTGGAATTAGCACAGTAATTTGAGCTGAATTATGAGTATTACATGAGAAGTGTACTTGTATAATAAAAGCAAGTTGCTTTAAGTACAATTAGTGCAATCATTTAAGTCCATAAATAGGCCTAGTGGTAACACTAGTAGTGCTTGCAAAGGTCAATAAATGGTCCAATTGGCAGAAGATATTGAGGCAATAATTATGTAAAAGCAATAGTACATGACAAAAGATGATGTCTGCAGTGGAAAAGGATGGAGACAGATAAAGTCGCAGATACATAGACAATGATAATATTTCAAGAAGAGTAGAAAAATTATTATTCCATATAGCTGGATTATTTTACTTAGCAATCCCTATTGCAGTTTATACAAAATTATACAAACTGCAAGTCTAGCAATTTTTTTTTAAAGGCAAGAGAACACCACTGATTTTTACCAGAAGAGTTACAGTTTTAAATTTTTGAAAGAAATATGCCCATGTCAATTTGCAGTTGCAGTGCAAGAATGGGTGCTTTTCTTGGGTAATAAGATTAGAAAAGACAATGCCACATCTTGTGACAGAAACAGACTGACTGACACTGATCTGCATCTCCATCCTAATATCAACTGTGACTTCAAAGCATCTTGATGTATTACCACAAAATTTATAACTATGTATAAAAAAAGGACCTTCCTATAAAAAAGTAATTGTATAAAACGTTCGGGACATATTTAGTATAGACATAAAACAGTTTAATTGCTGAATTGCCTGTATTCAATAAAAGCTTTTGGTTAATATTCCCTAAACCACCATTCAGACCCATTTCAAGAAAGCTGTGTTCATGGTCAGCCTTGGTGACTGACTTGTAGGCATATCTGTGGAACAGAACTTGTTGCATTCACTGAACCCATGTCACTTGCAGTAAACTGGCACAGCTGTAACAATGATAGCATTTTAAGATTGATAATTTTGATTACTAAAAGGTTTTCCAATAAAATTAAAACTAGGACTTAGGAGTCCTTGAATCATTTATATATTTTACATGACAATGTTATAAGAGTAACATGTGCAATAATGAAGTGGTGAATGCAGGTTCTGTTCACCCACTTGGCTGTTGTTGATTTCATGCCATTTTGCTAAGTGGCCAAGAGCTTCCCCACATGGGTGGAATACACAATGAAATACCATACTGTTACTGGTAAAGATTAAAGGCTCGTAATTTTGCTCAGTACAGTGCTGTTTGTGGTTGTACAACAAAGCAATTTTCTTTTATTAGTAGACCATACTACCAAATTTGTTCTATTTTTGCTTCATATGTTTAAGTGACATTTTTCCAAATGTACACCAAACAGCTGTAGGGATCCAACATGTAATCAGATAGGTGAGTCTCAAATTATTTGCCAGTTCCTGTAACATAAAACACTCGATGACAGATTTGGCAATCTCAAAATTAAGTTTATACTGTTGCAGCAAAAGTGGTCCTTCAAGCTTGGAGTGAAAATAAGTTATGAGTCAAAAAGGGTTTCTAGGCTATCTCTTGCCCTGCAAGTCTCAATTCTTGGACATTTAGGCATGCCTGCTTTTGAGAGCAAGACACTCACAGAGGAGTTACCCTGTGACTAAATGGCCAGCCCCATTATGCAGTGAAAACCACTCATAAAATTAAAGATTAGGCTATTTCCAGCAGTATCTCCAAGTTGGACATTGCAGCAACAATTGACTGTGGTCAGAACTTCCTTCAACTTTGTTGATTGTGGCCCTAACAGGTGTTCTGTTAAGGACACTGACTACATCAAACCAGCTATGCAGTTGTGGTTTCAAGTATGCAAACACTTTGCTTATTAGGCTAAATTCTGGTTTTCAAGTGTATGTAGCCCTTCTCAATGACTGGCATTGCTTGCTTTACTGCTTCCCCAAGTAAGATTTTTTTTTTAAAAAAAGTTATACTTTAGAAAATGCCCCAAATTGTGTAAAATCTTGATATATAGACTTCCCCTGTGTAATGAATGTACACATTGCTGCACTGTGCACTGAGCTACATAGATGTTTGATAAATAACCATTAAGTGAAAGTTTAAATATTTACTGTTACTAATTAACCTAAAAATATTAAATGTTCACATACTGCACATCATTTTTTTTCCATTACAAATTACTAATAAGGAATTTCTTTCCTGGTCTAAATTTGAAAATGCACCCTTTCTAGCAATGTCAAGTTTCACCCAAATGTTCTAAGAATTGCCCACTGTTGTAAATAAGTCCAAAGAAAGCACCATATATTTCTTGCTCCAGTATTATTTAAATATTTCCAGCTGACATGCACTTTAGATCCAGCATGTTCAACAAGCTACAGTTTTTTAAATATGACTTATTCTGATGGTTATTAAAGAATGCATTTAAAGAAACAAAAAAAAAGTTCTCAATGAGAATAAGTACTTTTAAAATGGTCAAAATGCCAATCAATCTCCAGAAAATGGCTATATTCCACTATGCCTGAAAATGGAGCTAAAATTTGAGGAGGATTGCTGAGTCAGTATAATTGCAGAAAGATCACATACAAAGGGATTTATTTAAGTAGTATACTTGATGCAAGGTTTGTAGTTCAGGTTGAGGTTTAGGATGTAGGTTTGCTCGCTGAGCTGTAGGTTTGATATCCAGACGTTTCATTACCTGGCTAGGTAACATCATCAGTGGCGACCTCCAAGTGAAGCGAAGTTGTTGTCTCCTGCTTTCTATTTATATCTTTCTCCTGGATGGGGTTCCTGGGGGCTCCAGGAGAAAGATATAAATAGAAAGCAGGAGACAACAACTTCGCTTCACTTGGAGGTCGCCACTGATGATGTTACCTAGCCAGGTAATGAAACGTCTGGATATCAAACCTACAGCTCAGCAAGCAAACCTACACCCTAGTATACTTGATTTGTGACTTGAGTGTGTGCATGTCTGTGTGTATCTGGGCACAAATTCAGAACAAAGTCCAACTAACTAAGTCCACTTTTATCTCTTAAATCTCTTTTTCTAAATTAAATCCAATCCAGCTAAGCTTTTGCAGTTTCTTCAAAGTAAAACCAAGAGCTGTGGATACTGGAAATCTTAAAACAAAAATAATATTTTGGAGAAACGCAGTGAGTCTGGCAGCATCTGTGGAGAGAAAAGTGGAGTTACTGTTTCAGTCCAGTGACCCTTCCTCAGAATTAGTTCTGGGAGAAAGTGAGGACTGCAGATGCTGGAGATCAGAGCTGAAAAATGTGTTGCTGGAAAAGCGCAGGTCAGGCAGCATCCAAGGAGCAGGAGAATCGACGTTTCGGGCATAAGCCCATCTTCAGGAAATTCCTGAAGAAGGGCTTATGCCCGAAACGTCGATTCTCCTGCTCCTTGGATGCTGCCTGACCTGCTGCGCTTTTCCAGCAACACATTTTTCAGAATTAGTTCTGTCAGACATACTGAGTTTTTCCAACAATTTGTAATTTTGTTTGCAATTTTCTTTTGTTTGAGGTCCCCCATTCTTCAGTTAATACCATAAAGAAAATTCTTTGCTCTGATTGTTTCCATATCTCCCTTCTAGATTGCTGCTTGTTTTACTATTTAAATGCAGGCAAATCATTTCAAAATAAGTATTATATGACAAGACAATAGATTCCTTAAATTATTTTTGTATGCTCTGATCCAGGTATGTCTCACCCTTTAACTCTGCTTCACCTCAAAACCTGCAATATTCCCTCAATATCACAAGCAATCAATTTAACATTAGTTCAATGTTATCAAATGCATTTTGAACCATACTAATAATCTCACTTCGTTTTATTAGAAAGGATGACTAATTTGTTACTTACTCCTTTAATCATGGTTTAGGAGAGTGAAGTATATAAGTTGATTGGGTTAACATTGAAATCCTTGAAGTGTTTTTGCAACAGTCTGGGCATCTATCAACTAATATTCAAATGACAAAATGTAGTAGCAATTTCTGTACACTGCCTCTAGTATTTTTTAAAAAAAATCTGAACTGTACACATATCCCAAAGCATTTTTGGACAACTCCATATTTGAACTGAACTATTTAGGCAATGTGATGCAACATCCTATTGGCTTTGGTTCTATTCTATTTGGTTCTATTCTATTGGTTTATTGTTGGTGTGATTAGTTAGGAATGCTGGACATTTAGTTTAAGAAAACTCCTGAGATCTTCCTAGATTCATCCATTCTTCTATTGCCCTTTCTCAAATGTACACAGTGAGTGAGATCTTTTGTTCCTGTCAATGGTGATGTTCAGACTCAGCTCTTCAAATTTCTGGGAAGGTCTATTGCATGACATATGGATTTAGATCAAGCAGTAGCAAGGTTTTGAAATAATTCTAAATGTTAGCTCTTTAAACTTTCATTGCCTGCAGGAGAGCCTGTGAGCACGTAAACTTTAAAGCAGGCCCCCACTGCAACCCTCCCCCCCTCCACCAAATGGCGTGAAGATAGTAAGAGTGGAAATAATAAATATGGGTGAAAAGGCAACAGAAGCTAGTAATTATTAGGATAGTGCTGGGCAGTGGACAATATCAGCTGGTTAGTAGTGGCAGATTAAAAGAGAAGGCAAGACGAGAGAATAAAGGACAACAGAAGTACAGATACCTTTTTGGAGAGGAAAGGCTTGTATTTTTTATTATTTATTTTTCAGCAGCAGATGGTAAGTATCCAGTGCTGCTAATGTTGTCAATTGCTGTGACATTTGGATATACTTTAGTTTGTGAACCATAATAGCAATTTATGTTTCCTCTAATTTTTATGAATTATGAATGCTCGCAAACAAAATCCAAGAATGTGTGTGAATCACAACTACTACTAATTCGAACTCATGGTCTGAAAAAGCTTACTTTCTAAATTCCTAAATTTCAGTATTGAAAAAATTACATTAGAGCAGGTTAGTATCCTGCTTCCTTTATTATAACTCTCTCAAAGTAGAAATGGCAGTCAAGGATTCTCAAAAGCAGAATTTAATCACAGATCTGGCTGACAAATTGATAATGTTAAGGAATAAACTAGGAAAGCCCATTGTATGTTGTGAATTGTGCTAGAAATATAACCATCTCTAGATGGTCAAATATGAAGTAAACTTTAGTGGAATGAAAAGGGAGATATGTAGAGTAATAAGGCTAATGCATTCAAACTCTGTCTGTAAAACACTCTTCTAATGTGCAGTGTTCTCTGGAAGACAAGATCATTCCTATTTTGATGGTAGATACAATCAACAAGGCAGAGGTTCCTTCATTAAATGCACGGAGGCCATGTCAGTTCAAGGAAATTGTGGATCTTCCACAGTATTAATTTGTCACCCAGTACAATTAGCACTGAAAACTTCTGGCAAAGAGTGGAGAGGACTGGAAAGAAATGAAGCTATTGTTACAGTAGCTGATGGTGATTAGTCCATACAGCTAGGTGGGGAATGGAAGAAAGGTGAAACAAGGCAAAGTCTATTTGGGACAAGGTGGGATGGTGGGGAAAGTGATGATCACAAACAGTGGTGAGATGATGATCACTAGTGAGCATGCACTTTTGTAACTGCCACATTCAGTAAATTTCTTTCTTAGTATCGGTGGATTCTGGGTTTGGATCATATTGGTACGAATACCTCAAGTGTTGGAGTGGGTATCTCAACAAAGCATTAGGCCCATTATTTGCATGTTACAAAGCACCCAAATGTTGCTTCAGCTTGGGTAAAAAAAAATATTGTTTAAATACCCAATCCAGTGGATTTCATGCCCTCCATTTGGGATGCCTTGGGTACCTGTGCAGCACCTGAGAAACAATGTTTATTTAGGTTCAGCTATTGCCAGTTAGGATTGGGAGGGGAATGAATATGAAGCAGCTCCAGAAATCCAGTTTCCAAATACAAGTTTCGACATTTTCAAATAAACTTATTTGGAAAGCTTATATTCTTCACGAAGTGATGGAAGATGTAATCTTGGATTCAGCTGCAGAAAAAGCAGCAGTAGGGCAGAGTAAGCAAAATTATTTTAATTTAGTTTTTTGTTGGTTGATTATCACTACTGTTCCAGATGGTCAACAAACATGTCTTTTTATATATTGACTGTGTAAAATGCACTTGGAGGAATATTAATTGTGTGCCTAATTATGCTTGGGGCTAAGGAATAAAACTGAAATGGTTATGCTGCCACAAAAATAAAGTTTTCTCACTGGTACTAATTATCCAATTAGTTATTTAATTTATTGTGTCTAATATCTGTTTTGACGCAATCAGGAGTACTGCTGATATCGTAGTAGTCCTTTGGAGAGTAATTGATTGATTGTTGATGGTAGAACCTGAGTTCTTGTATAGTTCTGGAAGCAGTACAATGTAGGATTGTGTTTATAATTCCCACAGAACAACTTCACAAAGCAAGTGAGAGAAAGAAAGAAAGAAAGAAACAAACAAACAAAGAGAGAAAGATCACAGGAGCATTTGAGAAAAAAAAACAAAGATGGGTTCACAACAGGGCAGGAAGTAGTAACAAACACATTCACTCTCACACACACAGACACACCACTCCCCCGGTCCACTCACGCACAACTCCTAGCAGCCAGTTACAGAGCGGCATTGTTAGAGGTCTGGGAGCAGATTGCCTGTCCACCTTCTCTTCTATAGTAGAGTGAATGGCACAGTGGACCTAAAGAGGGGAAGGGATGAAAATAACTGAGGTGGAAGAAAATATGAGAGAAAAAAAAATAAAACATTAGTTGATTTGTCATCAAGTTTTCGAGTACAGAATGTTATACACATTTGTTTTAAACCAATCTGCATAGGAGTGGACAGGTTACAACATATCAAATATGTGTAGCAACAGCTATGGACGTTGGCACATAGGTGGAGTTAAGATACACAGCCATGTTAGAGTATAATGTTGAAGCAGGAAGGAGCAGATAAATGGCCTGCTCCTATCCCAATGATCTGACGATTGGGTGAGTGAGCACTTGGTTATGTTAAAACAAAATACATAAATGGGGGAGAAGCTTTGTGGCTTCATGCTCACCACCACACTCAACTCAGTGTGGACAATCAGAATTTAAAATTAAAATTGTGATGAAACAGAAGTTAACATTCATTCACGTATAGCTTATTCAAAAATGCACAAAATTTTCCACTTGCAAAATTATAGGCATGTTCTTCATCATATAACATTTTGTTTTGTCACTACCCCTATCCAAGGTTAAAGGCTGCACTCCAATAATGACATTTCAAAAATGTTTACCCTAAAGTAACGAGAGAATTTTTTTTTTTTTAAAAATGCCGTGTTTAACCAGGTAGAGAGATTACATTTGCCCTAAACTCTACAATGAAATCTCAAGTGGAACAATAATTTACAGAAATAGCATTTCTACAGCAAAGTAAAAAAGATAGTAGATTTAAAAATTAAAACACTAATAGGTCGTGATACTTGTTGATTGATTTTGATTTTGTGAGATTATGCAGCACAAGTCCAACTTTCCTGCCTACTTATCCCTTCTAATGTGAAAATCTTGTAGATCAATCACAATACTGGCACATCTTGTAATAGTAAGATAACAATTAAAAAGCAGTTGTCTTTTATTTCTTTGCTCCTAAATCAAAGTATCATTCTTAACTTATCTCCACTGACCTTGGAGAAGAGCACAAACTGCAGCATTTTACCATTTTAAAAATAGGCAATATCCAAACCTCTGAATGCCCTTAATTTGAATGATCAGCAATTTGATAGCTGCAGTGCTCCTTTCCAAGTAAGCCAAATTTGAAAACCAACTCAACTGATTTGCTAATTTTGGCTGATGCATTAAGGTGGCGACGAATTGAAGGTGGGAGGGTGGGACGAGGGGAGTGGTTTGTGGAAGAGAGAAGGAAACAGGTGCAGGGCGTGCCCTTTCAAGCATCACCAGATTTAGTTGGTTTCCTGACATGCCAGCCAGATTCACCAATGCAAAATTCGAGGTTCTTGCGCCTAAACCACTACCTCCAAAGTCCTTCAAGGATCTAAACAAATTACACACAACTACATCTACAAACATCCAATCAATTCTGGTCAACATGATCCATTTTTTAAAACAAACAGTTTCTTTTTCCTCTCGCATTCCCAATGATTTGTAACAACTTTTTATAGAGGTACATTGAAAATCCTGCATAATAAAGTTGTTCCAAACATTTGCAAACTCTACTCCCTCAATCACTGCACAATAGAAAACTGAATCATCTCCATGCAATACATTTGCATCCTGATTGCTGCACTGTCCACCGATTAATAAAATTAAGGATTAGAACTTACAATAATCCCAACCCTTACTTCCATTTTATGATTTCAGCTGTCAGAATTACTGCAATGAATTTTATACTGTTCTTGATTTTTCCTAGTTTGCATGTGGTTCATTAGGTACTGTACTGGTACACAGAAGTGCTGTTCAGTCTTCTCTTTGTCTGGTAGTGTTGACGTTTGTTAACGTTTCACTTTAAACGGGATTCAGCAGATTCTTTCGTGACCTAAATTCTTGAGCCGAAGTGGAGTAAGAGAATGTTTAGCAGGCACTAGCTGAAACCTGTTTTGCTGTGGGAAAAAGATTTAAAAAGAAAAGAAAAACACAAAAATCTTATGTTTATAAATAATCTTGGCAAAGTAATGTTTAATATTTTTAATATCATTGGACAGAACTTGATACTTTCAAATAACATTCAATTATGACACATTTTAGCTAAGTTAACCACTGTAGCCAACTATTCTGGGAGATAACAAGCATCCCTAACCATGTAAACAGCTTTGATAATATTTTCCTGTACCAGATAATTTCAAGCTGCATTTCCCCACAATCTTTTCCACTGGAATCAACAATGTATATCAAAATCTGGTAGATCTTATCTAGCTTTGACTGAGAACTCAGTCATTAAACTTTTTTTCTTTAATCTTTGGCAATATACTGCATAATAATTTGGGCAGTACAAAGGTGTGGGTTAAAAAATACTGAGACATATTTTGTGGAGAAAGTAAATTATGTAACACGGTTTTCAGCATCATATCTGCTTGGTATTACTATCTGAAATTTAACTTGGAATAACTTGATGAGAGTCAGAAGTCTTGTTTTGAGCAAGTTGAGAAATGTACAAATGTTAAAAACAAAAGAAGTCTCATAGCTCAAAAACTAGGTAATAAAATTGCATATAAGAATGAGAAAGTATTTTTTCTTATTTAGTTACTTTGACTATTCCACTTACTAGTTCAGTGTTGTGAAAAATTACGTGCAGGAAAATATAGTGAGATGGGCATCATTGCGGTATATACTTTTTTTATTTCTCTATTATACCAAATGCAAGGGATGAAAATATAATTAAAGTGGCATTCAAAATTTAATCTACAGGACCATTTCCCTAGTTGTTGGCCAGTAGGACTTTAACTTGCCAACTTACATTTTAAACAAATCTCTTAAAGAAAAATAAAATTAAAACATAAATTTTACAAGTAAAGAGATGGTGGAGGAATGAGAAACTGAATCAGGTCACAAGAAATGAAAAAAAGGTGGAGGAGAAAAGAAAGGAAACTGTTTTGAACACTGAAACTGGAGAGTTGTTTGTTGTTTTGTTTTCGTGTTTGGTAATGTTTCAGACCAAAGGCGACTGGCCTTGGCTAGCACTGTAATTTTTCCATCAGGATTTTGAATTGCATTTTTGTAATTTTGTCTCCAGTGCTATGAACTCACCAATTTAATGCAATAAGGACTAACTGACAAACACATTGCTGCAAAACAACCCAGGTTGGACCAGTCTGCAGGAGACGATTATTGCCAGAGTTGTTTTTTCCATTTTATTGAGAAAGCATATGGCTTCAGACTTTTAAATTCAAACTTGTAACTTTGTTGATGGATCTTCAGGCCTTGCTGTTTGTTCCACGTATTTCACTGTATCAGAGTACACAGCATCAAATAGGACATGGTCAATAAATCTGCAAAATCATTATTAACACCTTCAAATCTAAAAAGGTCAACCTGGTGGTTGTAGCAAAGACTAGCCAATATCAGATTAATGGACCAGACTAAAAATGTTCCTGTTACATACAAAACAAAACTTGGTTTGAATGTTTGCATATAAATTAGTGTTTCAGGACATAATACTGTGACCGTGAGCACATTACAAGCAGATCAAATGTCACTTTGCGTCAGTGCTCAAGTTTGAATTCTATTACAAAATTGAGATGCGGCTGCAAGTTTCTAACATGTGAATATATGGTAAAGAAACAGACCACTTGGGTCAACCAGTCCATTAACTGTCTACTTAAGCTTTCTTCTATCTTTCCCAGTCTCACTCAGCATAATCTTCTGATGTACCCTTTGCCTCAAATGCAGCTAAACTAATTGTGCCAATTACTGTCATTCAGAGTCCAAATTCTCAATCCTTTCCAGGTAAAGATGTTTCTCTGAAATACAGATCTGATTTTTGACATACACTTTATTTTGATCTTTTGGTCTTCATCACCGTCATGTGGAAGCACTCTGCCAACTCAAATGTGAAAGTTTTGGTAAAGACCTCCATTATGTCTCTTCATCTTCTCAATTCAAAAAGGAAAGAGACCCAGCCTGTTCATCTTTTCTTGATTGTTATGATCCTTTAGCTGATTTTTTGCATTACTTCATGTTTATAACATTTCAGAACAATCCACACGACTTACAAGGTAGCCCAACTGAGGATATATTGAAGATGAACCATTAGAGTGGTGTAATTGGAGACAGCATAGTACAGCAAAGGTTGGGAAAGTGAAGATGTGTGGAAGGGTCCTTTATTTATTTGTTGAATTAAGATCAATTGTATCTGGTGATTCTGCCAAATTTGTATATACTTTAGATGTAACCCAACAATAGATTACAATGAGACCAGAACAAAGTTAATTATTGAGTGCTCTGGAAACAAACACATCCAAAATTTATGTTGAACCAAGAAAATCATTACATTCTTGGCCCATGAAAATCAATATTATGTTGCCCTACATGTTTTGCTGCCAAATGGCAAGCAAGTAACAAATTGTTGCAATTAAATGTTGCAGCAGCTTCTCTTACTAAAGTTACTTTATCGTTAAGCATAGCCATCATTGAATTGTAATAAGAATTTGACTTGATTCCTTCCTTTATGAAGGTACAAGACGTCACTTTCTAGAAGGATGGAACAAAAAGATTTTGTAGAGAAAGAGGAAGGCAAACTCTTTCGTCAAGGGCTCCAGAAATATTTGTCAGTTCTACCTGGGTAGTAGATTGGCGGGGGGGGGGGGGGGGGGGGGGGGGGTGGAAAGGACTTTTTGAAAAGGAAACATTTAACTTTGGCTGTCCCACTACTCCTCCCCTTTCCCCACCAACCCCAAACGTCTTCAGAATTTCTTATTCTATTTCTGATTCTATATACTTCATATCCTTCCTGAGCTGATGTGATTCATGAGACCGTACACCTGCACCCAGTGCCAACAGGTTGCTATTCCACCTAACTTCCTCTTTTGGTCCTAATGGGTAGCTTTGTAAATGGTTCCCTTTCCAGAGATACTATTTCACACTTTTAAAACATTCCTCCCCCCCCCCCCCCCCCCCCACCCACCACTTAAAAAGTTTTATATCTTGTTTTGGAAACTCTCAGTTTCTAGTTAAAGTTGACACTTCCAAAATTTGGCTTAACTACACTGTATTTAAATCTCTTCAAATCAACTTTCCTTTCATGCTATAGAATTGAAGCAGCCTTACAAAAGTCACAAATGTACCTATGATGGGACTGACCAGAGAGTACAACATCCTCCTTACACTCCTCAACCCCTCCCTAGCTCTATAGGATTGATGGTCTCTGCTTAGTTCAGTTCTTACCATATGACCATCGCTACACATATCTAGCTAAGGTTTTCTTTTCCATCTTCACACTTAATTTTCAAATCTTGGTCTCTCAAGATTCCATCATTGATCCCCTTCCTATACTTCAACTACTTTTGCAGATATGGATGGGTTTCTACATGGACGTTGATCAAATCCAGATATGCCTTAACAGTCTACTGTGCCAGAATGGTCAGCCCACATTACCAATATTCAATCTTTGATGAATCCCAATTTCCACTAGTTAAAAAAACCAAAGACCAAAGTCAGCAAATTAGGCCTCTGCTACAGTAGTCATTATTGTCCCATCTTCCTTACCCAATTATCACCCTTAAGGTGAACCAGACCGCTCATGGTCATGGCACCCTAGTCAGTCTGTAGCAGAGCTTCCACCTCTTGTCACCAAATCGTTCACCACAATCACAGTGTCGAACCACCTGTGTACAAATGGTCATCCATTTTTGCATCACTTGAAGACTCCACTATCCTAATGCTATTCTGTTTGGCCTGCCATTTTCTTCCTCCTACTTTTCAGTTCATCCAAAACCAGCTGTCCATATCCTGTTCCACAAAGTTCAATGTAGCCATATCTCAAAGCTCCTCAGCCATGCATTTGACCACCCTCTTAATTAAAATTTCTGTTTCTTGATCTCTGAACACCTCCTTCCTTTGTTACACCATTACTCGACAAGTTTTTAAACTATGGAGGCCCGATTGTGTAGGCTTTAACATTTTGGCCTCTCTTTTGCTTTTAAAAGACCCTTTCCAAAACTGTTGTTGGCCAATTACGTGAAAGATGCTTGAACATTTTGTTTAATATTAAAAGCTGAAAATGTGTCGCTGGAAAAGCGCAGCAGGTCAGGCAGAATCCAAGGAACAGGAGAATCGACGTTTCGGGCATAAGCCCTTCTTCAGGAATGAGGAAAGTGTGTCCAGCAGGCAAAGATAAAAGGTAGGGAGGAGGGACTTGGGGGAGGGGCGTTGGAAATGTGATAGGTGGAGGGAGGTCAAGGTGAGGGTGATAGGCCGGAGAGGGGTGGGGGCGGAGAGGTCAGGAAGAAGATTGCAGGTTAGGAAGGCGGTGCTGATTTCGAAGCACCGCCTTCCTAACCTGCAATCTTTTTCCTGACCTCTCCGCCCCCACCCCACTCCGGCCTATCACCCTCACCTTGACCTCCCTCCACCTATCACATTTCCAACGCCCTTTCCTCAAGTCCCTCCTCCCTACGTTTTATCTTAGCCTGCTGGACTCACTTTCCTCATTCCTGAAGAAGGGCTTATGCCCGAAACGTCGATTCTCCTGTTCCTTGGATGCTGCCTGACCTGCTGCGCTTTTCCAGCAACACATTTTCAGCTCTGATCTCCAGCATCTGCAGTCCTCACTTTCTCCTTTAATATTAAAAGGCCTGTTGCAATAATAGCTGATCTCAATTTGATGGAGTTGTCAAACTTGCATTGAATTTTGGCATTCAGCTGATCTATATAAAAAAGATATTTAATATCTCCATTGAATCAATGAGAGAAAAGTTATGGGGAAAGAGAGAGAAGGGGAATTTGTGCTAATACACTAATTAAAATGAAATGAGGAAATAAAAATGAATATTTTTAAAAGAAACAAAAATAGAAAAGTAATTGCATATAGAAAACAGGATGAATTAAGTTCTCAAGCATTTTAAACTGGATACTGTTAATTTAACTGAGGCAAGTGCATTTCAAAATAGAAATAATTATGTGCATTAAAAAATACATTGCCCATGAATTCAGTTTAATTTGAAAATTGAGGAAGTGGAAATTATATTAATAAGATTTTGAAGGGGTAATTTTCTTCAACTGCCTAAGCTGATGCACAAATTTCATGTATCCTTCCTTAAAACCTTTATATTAAATTTTCTTATTGTTGAAGTTCAAAAATTAACTCTAAAGCTTGGAGTATACAATTTATTTATCCTCTACTACTGGATTAAAGATTATTCTGTCTGTATTATAATTAGATGCTGAGCACTTATTTTTTAAAAATAGCAATGTCTACACAGGTTGTTGACTAAGGGTGTAATTTAAACTTGATCTATACGCTAAAAAAGGTCAGGGATAAGTTAGGCTGCTGTAATACTCAAAGCCACTTTCAGAATTAAAGGTGAAAAACTTATGCTCTTCAAGAAGAGGTAACTTATACATTAATTTGATGTTAATTAATTTGTATAATTGAATAATTTGTTGCCCATTATGAAATTAATGCCAACTTGAAATGTTAGATTAATCCAGATTTCCATGCAAAAAAATACTTTTTGAATTATTTGGAATACACTTCATAGAATAAGTTAATAACTCAAACCCTTCTCCAATCATTCAACATTTACGTGTTTATCCTTTCTACATTTGCTTTTGGTTCTGTTCAGTGCATATATCTTCATTTTACTCAAGCTGCAAACAGTGGCTATAAAACAACTTTCCATAAAAGGCGTTTAACAGTAGTGAAACAAGCATTTACTTTCATCTAAACTTCAGCAGATAATGACATTGAAAAGGAAGAAAACCCTTTGCATTACAGCAACTTGTGCCAAAACTGCACTTTAGAAAATTATAAACAAGCCATAACAATTGTGTGGGATTGCAGCTGTAATTTCCAGTATCTTATATTATTTTTCTTGGGTGTGCCAATTCCAATTGTATAAATATTGTCAGTGCTGTAAATGAAGTCTGCAGGATACTTGTCAAGGCTGATACCTAAATTCTAGCCAAAAGCAGAAAAGTGAACATTTCCAAATACTAAGATTGTCAAAGTCCTCCTTACCTGTAAACATCATTACAAATGCAGAGATAGATAATATCCAGGACACTCTGCTGTTGGACACATCGAAATAAGCCATTAGGTCATAAAAGAAAACACCTAATGACTTCATTATGCCATATGTGAGTACTTCTATGAAGAAAAATGCGATGGCTATGATCCAGCCCCAACCTCCATCTGGAGTTTTAGTGTAAACATTGATTGTGCATCCCCTTGTGTTTTCCATGAACGTGTTCATTTCTACAATGTGTTTGCTGCAATAAAAAAGTCTGTTTCAGTTTTTAGACATAGACTAGTAATTCCACTCAAATGCTTAGTCTTCCGAATATTAATGTTGGTTTTTTCATAATTATAATTAAGTGCACATATCACAATGCAGATCTTACGACAGCAAACACACTTTGCTGAAAATATGGAGAGCAGATGTGTTATGAAACTCAAATCACTGAGGCCTATAACTATCTTAAGAATAAAAAACTGAAATGAAAGCAAAATTTTGAGAAGATTTGTAGGTCAGGTTGAGGTTCTGGATGTAAGTTAGCTCACTGAGCTGGAATGTTTGTTTTCAGATGTTTCGTCACCATACTAGGTAACATCATCAGTGAGCCTCCAGTGAAGCATTGGTGGTATGGCCCGCTTTTTATTTATGTGTTTAGGTTTCCTTGGTTGGTGACATATTTCCTGTAGTAATGTCATTTCCTTTTATTTTTCTCTTGTTAACAAACACTACATTGGACAAACGGGCAGAAAATTAGCCACCAGGGTACATGAACATCAACTAGCCACAAAAAAACATGACCCTAGTATTTTTACATACAGATGAGGAAGGACAGTACTTCGACTGGGATAACACATCCATCCTCGGATAAGACAGACAGAGACGCACACGAGAATTCCTAGAAGCATGGCATTGCAACAAACTCTATCAACAAACACATTGACTTGGATCCCATTTACCACCTCCCTGAGAAAATGAAAAGGAAATGACATCACCAATCCAAGGAAACCTAAATAAATATAAAGCAGGCCATACCACCAGTGCTTCACCAGAGGCTCACTGATAATGTTATCTAGTATGGTGACAAAATGTCTGGAAACAAACTTTCCAGCTCAGTGACCAAACTTACATCCTGAAAGCAAAATACTGTGGATGCTGGAAGCCTGAATTAAAACAAATTGCTAGAGAAACTCAGTAGACCAGGCAACATCTGTTAAGTAACAGGTAATATTGAATCTCAATAGAACTCTTCTTCAGTGTTTTTATTGAAGATAAAAGATGTCACAATATTTATCTCTGTAGTTCCTGAACAGGAAAGCAAGAGAGATTTATTAAATAGCTCCATTTATTGTCTCAATATTGAGACTATACACTTAGTAATATTTATAGTGGATGCAGTCAGGCACGTTTGTATCTAAAGATGAATACAACACACATTCAAACACTCTAAAGCCTGTGTAGTATTATGATCAGAAAGGAACTGTGTTTGGACTAATGAGACATTAAAAGGAAATGGGAGTCTCCAATTGTGATAAAGTGAAACTAGAATTATGTGTGCGCAGACAGCTATCTTCAGAAATTCTATGGTAACTTGTACAGAGTTCTTTTTGCAGTCTTTTGATTCTTGTGTTTATTTTGAGTGGTGTAAAATATATATAAAACAAGGCATTTTTATTCTAACATTTTAGGCTTTCCACAGAAATTCTAGCTTTCTTTGCACAAGATTTCTGAGGCAAACCAAATATGATAAAATTTATTCTTTATATCAATGTGAAATGAAATTATTAATTTGTTGTTATTATTGTATATAAAATGCATGTGTTTTGGAAACCATTGAAGTAGTCTAGGCCTCTAGGTTATCAGTATTTTAACAACACATCATTATACCCATTGACCAGTAATCCATACTCCTGGACCATTGATCAGGAGACAAGAGATCACATTCTACCTTGGAAGTAAGTGAATTTAAATTGTTAAGCAAAAAAACGTTAAATTAAAAACAGGTAACCTAGAAATTATCAGATGGTCATGAAAACATATCTGGCTCACGAATATCCTTCAGGGAAGGAAACCAGCCATCCTTATTTTTAATGCAGCATTGGTCCTGAAATCAACATTCCAAACTTACAGCTAAAAGACTGGGTATTCATGAGTTGCAGCACCCGATTAATATTCTATCAAACTGCCAACTCATCTCTGCAATCATTAAGGAGCTACAAAACTAATTCCGGTTCAATGAAAAGTGTAGAAGTGTGTAAGCAGTCATTATAGGAAGGGCTATGTGATCACAGATTTAAGAAATTGAATGAAAACTCTGCATTCCTGCAAATGGTGGACAATTATATAATTAACAAGAGGAAGAAGTTCTGTAAACATTCTGTAACACCCACATCAAATGCCTGTGAACTTGAGAAGCTGATGGACTTATTAGACCATGAGATGCAGAAACCCAAGTAGACCATTACGGCTATTGAGTCTGCTCTGCCATTATGGCTGATCTGATAACTCCATTTTCTTGCTTTTTTTTCCCATAACTCTCAATTCCCTTGCCGATTAAACATCGATCCACCTTAGTCTTGAATATACTTAATCACCGGCTCTTTATAGCACTCTGTAGTAAAGAATTCCACAGATTTGCTGCATTTGTACAGAAGAAATTCCTCCTCATCTGTCTTAAATGGGTGACCCATTATTGAAAGATCATGCCCTGTGTTAGAGGCTCTCCCACAAGGTAAAAGAACCTTTCTATGTTTACCCTGTGAAGTCCCCTAACAAAGTCATTTGTTGCAGTAAAGGTGTCTCTTTCTGGACTCCAATGAGTACAAGTCCAATCCACAACCTCTCATCATAAGACAGTCCCTCCATACCTGGTATCAATCTAGTGGCCAGTCTCTAGACTGCGCCTAATGCAAACATATCTTTCCCTAGATAGGGGAACCAAACAGATCACAGTATTCCAGCTGTGTTCTGAACTGTACTGTGTTCAGTTTTAGCAAGACTTGTTTATTTTTTAAAAAGCTTCATTCCCTCTGAAATAAAGTCCAACATTCCAATTGTCTTCCTTATTACCTGCTGAACTTGTATGCTAGCTTTTTGAGATTCATGCGTGAAGACACCCAAATCCCTGTGCTTTAGTTTTTTGCTTCCTGTCAAAGTGCATGAATGACTTATTGTATTCCACCTGCCACGGTTTTGCCTGCTCACTTAATCTGTCTTTACTTTAAAAAAAAAGGTAAGTGGACTATGGACAATTTGCAATGACAAAATAGACCCTAGGTAGGGGGAGCAGTTTGATAGCTGACCATCTTTTATCTATTGTACATAAACAGGGAATGTCTCTGGGAAGTAATTAAAGGTGTAAATTTACATTCCCAGGTGCTGATAACTACCCTTCATTTTCATTAAAAAGTGGTCAAGACCTGCTCAGAATTACTTTGCCTCATGGAGAAAGAAAGACCATAGGGTGTTGTGACACAGTGATAGTGTCCCTGCCTCTAGACCAGAACAAAACTCAAAGGTTTATGTTCATATCCCATCTTGTATTAGAGGTGTCATAACATATCTGAACAGGTTGATACGGTGTTGGGAACCTGTGGTGATCGTGAGGCAGTGAAAGGTAGCATGTGTAAAGAAGAGAGAGAGTGTGCAGGTATGTGTTGGTACCCTATAAAGGGCGATAAACCCTATGGGGGATGGTGTGCAGGTAACAACTCTTAATGCTTCCTCCTACCATTTTGACGAAACAATACTTAATCTAACACTTCTCAGAATATCACAGCAAGCTACCTCTTTCTTTTAAAGATCATCTTTTTTGAGAATGTATGTCATTGCAACTACATAGTTTTGAAAAAGCAAATGTTTATTTTAACTTATACCTATGAGGAAGCATGCCTAGTTTCAGAGTCAGAGTTTTTAAATAGTTCCAAAAGAGGCTATTCAGCCCATTTTGTCTGCACCAGTCATCAAACATCAATCTATTCTAATCCCATTTTCTTGACCTGTAACCTTATATGCTAATCTGTTTCAAGTGCTCATCTAAATATTTAGTCATAGAGTCATGGAGATATACAGCATGGAAACAGACCCTTCGATCTAACGGTGGCATGGTAGCTCAGTGGTTAACACTGCTACTCAGCAGCAGGGTCCCAGGTTCGATTCCAGCCTCGGGTGACTGTCTGTATGGCGTTTGCACATTCTCCCAGTATCTGCGTGGGTTACCTCCAGGTGCTCTGGTTTCCTCCCACACTCCAAAGATGTGCAGGTCAGGTGAATTGGCCATGCTAAATTGCCCATAGTGTTAGGTGCATTAGTCTGAAGGAAATGGGTCTAGGTGGGTTACTCTTCAGAGGGTTGGTGTGGACTTGTTGGGTCGAAGGGCCTGTTTCCACACTGTAGGGAATCTAGTCTAATCTAATCTAAACTTGTTATGCCAGCCAGATAGTTGAAATAAATCTAGTTTCATTTGCCAGTATTTGGCTCATATCCTTCTAAACCCTTCCTATTCATACATTTCCAGATATCTTTTAAATATTGTAATTGTACTAGCCTCCACCACTTCCTCTGGCAGCTCATTCCATACACGCACCACCCTCTGCAGGAAAACGTTGCCCCTTAGGTCCCTTTCAAATTTCACACCTTTCACCTGAAATTATGCTTTCTAGTTCTGGACTCCCCCACGCCCAAGGCCCTTGTCTATTTACCCTATTCATACCCTTCATGATTTTCTAAACCTTTATGAAGGTCACCCCTCAGCCTCTGACATTCCAGGAAAATGGCCCCAGCCTATTCAGCCTCTCTTTATAACTCAAACCCTTCAAATCTGGCAACATCCTTGTAAAGCTTTTCTGAATCTTTTCAAGTTTTACTCTTAAAATGTCAAGTGTTCCTGCTTCTACACTTTTAGGCAATGATTTCCAGATATCTACTACTTTTGGGTGGAAAAGTTTTTCCCCCTCAAATCCCCTATAAATTTCCTGCTCCTTGCCTTTTTTAAAAAAAAACTTTCCCCCCTTAGTATCAGGGTCAATAACCAGAGCTGAAAATGTGTTGCTGGAAAAGTGCAGGTCAGGCAGCATCCAAGGAGCAGGAGAATCGACGTTTCGGGCATGAGCCCTTCTTCAGGAAGGGCTCCTGAAAAAGGGCTCATGCCCAAAACGTCGATTCTCCTGCTCCTTGGATGCTGCCTGACCTGCTGCGCTTTTCCAGCAACACATTTTCAGCTCTGATCTCCAGCATCTGCAGTCCTCACTTTCTTCAATAACCAGAGACAGAGCTTCTCCCTGTCCAGGCCCCTCAAATTTCTACAACTCAATTAGATTCCCCCATCAGCCTTCTCTGCTTGAAGGAACATGACCAAGCCCATGTCATCTCTTTTTGCTGAACTGCTTCTGTTCAGACAACATCCTGGTGATCTCCTCTGCATCCTGTATGCAATCACATTCTTCTTAAATTATGGTGAGTAAAACTGAACATAGGACATTGGTTAGGTCACAGCTGGAGTACCTTCAGCTCCATGAAATATTATTCCTGGCATCGGCAGCATCTTAAAAGTGATTGGTTTCCTTCAGGCTGGGGTGAAGAATCTGACCTCTGTAATATTGTACAAGTACCAGTGAGGGACCCATAATTGTTTGAACTTCATTGGGTGCATTTTCTTTTTTAAACTCTGCCAACTGAGCAGTGTCATTTACAAAGGGAGATCTGCTGTATGTATAATGTGCCCCACTTTACCACTGCTGTCATGACAGAAAGTGTGATGCATAACACATCACCACCATGTTTGGTAACACCAAACAAAAATTGCTATGTGGCCAGAAATAGATGGATTAGTCATTGTCTGATTTTCATTCCCCACCTACTGAAATTAAGTAATTTGAGCAAAATCTCTGAAAGTACTTTGAATTAGTAGCAATTAAGATCCTATTTGGCAGGAATGAATTATGAATCATAGAAGATTAATATGCAGGTATAGCAAGTAATTAGAGAGGCAGATGAAATGCTGACCTCTACTGAGAGGATGCTGAAATATAAATGTTGAGAAATATTTCTACAATTGTACAAGGAATTGGTCAGACTGCACCTGGAGTACTATGTAGAACTTGACCATATTTGAAATATATGCAAGCATTCAAAACAGCTTAGGGATGGTTTACCAGGCCAACTCCTGGGGTAGAATGGTTGACCAAGATGAAGTTTATAAGACTGAAACATTATCTTGAAATGTAATATTTTGTGGGGAGTCAACAAGGTAGATGCTGTGAGGATGTTTCCTCTCCTGGGGAAAATCCAGAACTGGAGATTTTCATGGAGGAATTTCTTAGTGTCAGTAATCTTCCAAATGCGGTTCCATAGATAGTAGTGAGGCTGGGCATTGAATATATTCAAAACTGATTTGGACATATTTAGGATCAATAAAGGGATTGAGGAATTATTTTCAGAAGGTGCTGTCGTTAGGGAATTGGACTTAAGGTTACAACCAGGTCTCAGCCATGATCTTATTGGACAGCTGAGCATGAGGGAGCTGATGATATAGATAGTTTTGTCAGAGATATTACTTGTCACAAACCGTGGTCCCCATTTTTTGGAAGCCAAATAAAGAAAAGGTCTTGCTGATCAAGAGAATAAAACATCTAAATAGCGAACTTGCAGTTTAATTGGCAAATTTGAAATGAACAAAAACAAAACAATCGTAACTTTTAAGCGATTATACACGTCCGGTAACGGCAGTCGACACAATGTCACCATTTTTACACGTCAACCTCAGCCAAGCTCAAAAGTTTTACACTGGCAAACTGCTTCCCTCAAATAACCACAGCAGTGTGGGGATGAAGGGCTGATTCGTTTCTTACACCATCTAGCGGCCAGGCAGTAATGGCGAAGAGAGCTGCACGCAGTGCGACTGAATAGCTGCAGGAGCACCTTAGTGGCAATGCACTTACTTCCGCGCACCCAGATGTTGGCTCCTGTCCGTCGCGCTAGCTAAATTAGCATTTTATTTAAAAATGGCAAGTTCTTCATGGCAGATGCGAACATTTATAATCACGAAGGTTAGATTGGAAAAGTTGGATCATAGTAGCGGCTGTATCGTAAACGGCAAAATGTATGACAACTTTTACTTTCGATAAACACGGGAGTCGGTGTCAGCGAGAGCGCCCCACTTCGATCCCCTGATGGGAGAAATGAGGTAAATTGCTCAGACACTTCCTCTCCTGGAAATTCAACTGTACAGCAGCTCGGAAATTAACTAGAGCCACGTTTTAAGCGCCCCGAACCAATTTATGCCATTTTTTGGGTAAATTGTTAATGTAAAGATATATGATAGAATTTCAGACAGCTATAAGATTTCTCGGTTGACATTATTTGCTCGGTAACGTAATTCGCGCAATATCACCCCTAAAGATCTGTACTCACCAGCTGAATACTGCAATTCTTCCCAAAATCTGCTGGAGATCCCTGCAATGCCACTCAAATTTAACTTCAAGTTGTCGACCCGACTTTTGGGGCTAAATAACAAAGATTAAAGAAGAAAATAAAAGCTTCCAAACAAGTCATATTATTCACAAAATGTAAACCGTTTCGAGTGTATGGAGGAGGTAGAAATTAGAAAACATTAAATTATAAGCTCCAGGAGATGATATTTACGTGACAGTCTGAAGGATGCCAAAACAGTAGGAAGAACAAATTTAAAAAATAAGTCTAATGGATCTGTACAGTTCTAGTGTTTTAACATTTATTTAAGAAAAAAAGGACTCTAATGCTGTACGTCATTCCCTGGACACAGAGTGCTATTTGTTGATCGGATGGGGAACACCACGACGATTTTCCTGAAGCTTTAAGACCGTACCAATATTAACAATTGGAACTAGAAAGGAAATAAAAAAATTGGAAGTCCAGCTCCTCTGTGGACAGAAGGACTTACCTTTAATGTACCCCCAGCCAGGCAAAACGTACCGAGTTTGCTGATATTTGGTCGGATACATTTGGTTACGACCCTAACTAGATGAACTATTTTAATATTGCTCCTCTTAGCTGAATTTTGGAAGGGCTGGTGAATGCAGGGGAGTCCCAGTGGTCTGTCCCTGTCTAACCTGGATCTCACTCTGTCCCTCGGCTCCCTCCGACCCCGTGCTCCTAGTTCTCTCCTTTCCTCATTACCCCTGTCTCTCCCCAGATTTTGATCGTCTCCTGCCCCCTCTAAAATTACTTGTTATTCATCTTCCTGCTGTTTTATACCGGCTCCAGCCGGTCTTTTGCGCACACACCGGCGTGCGCGCCTCCCTCTCTCCATCATCTCCGCGTGCGCGCACGCCAGCGTGGACGCGCACCAGCATCCTCTGGCTGGCGCTCCCTATTTTCCGGGCGATGCGGCACTTGCCCCAGCTGCCTCACCCCCGTCCCCAGCCTTTGGGAGCGCGCCCCCGTCTCCAACTGCGGAGTTGGGTGGCCGCGCATCTTTCTGGCAGCATCCCCCGGGAGCGCGCGTCCGGGGGGTTCGCGTGCTCGAAAGCAGTTGACGCCGGGTTCAGCAGGTTTATACCGGTCCAAAGCGAATTGAAAAACAAAACCCGGATCGTACTGTGGTTCCACCTTAAGATGGAGTTGATGAAGAGGTAACATCGGAAAGAGAAATCTTCTTGCCATTTTCAAACTGCTTTGTCTCTTTCGCCCTCTCCTCCCTTCCCCACTCCATCTCCCAATGCCTCCGAGAAAAGGTTCTTTATATTAAAAGTTGCATTTTTTTTCTTTGCAACGTTATCTCTTCGTATCTGGGGTTCTTCCCCCTGTGGTTAGAAGCCACCTTCAGAGCCCAATACCTTCGTGGAAGTTTGTCCCAATTCAGAATTTTTTTCCATTCAGTGAAAACCTGCCTTAACACCCTCAGCGCTGTCGACATCTTGTCACCTCATTGCAGGCGAAGGTGGATGTGACTATTGTAGGAAGATCTAATTGGCACAACATCCATGCTTTGAGCTGCTTTGGCAATTATTATTCATCCAGAAAGCATTAGTGATTACGAAAGCCTGGTATAAAGTCCTTTTTTTAACTACTTAGGATAATTAATTAACCAATTGCTCGTGATCTTACTGAAGGAAATTTCAAGTGCTCACCAGATTAAGAAAGGAGGTGAAAAACACTGATGATTCAGGAACAAAAACAGAAAGTGCTGAAGAAAACCAACAGGTCATGGAGAGAAAAACAGAGTTAATGTTTCAAGTCCAGTGGCCATTTGGCTGAACTGAGGATTCTGAGAGTTGGAGTACATTCCAAAGAGTGGTAACTGAACTTGGAAATCATTCATAGAATTGTTCTCATACAACTTGAGGCCATTCAACTCTTCATGATTGCCAGGATTCTTCAAATGACCATCATTATTTTGTGGCAGCGTCCTGCTTTCCCCCCATAACCTTGTGCATTATTTCTATCCAAATAATCATCCTCTTAAATGCCTCAGTTGAACCTACCTACACCACATTTCTGGGCAGTGCATTCCGTATCCAAATGACTTACTGTATGAAAATTGTTTTTTTGTCCCTCACATCACCCTTCTTTACCACCTCACTTTAAATCTATGCCCTCTTGTTCTTGTTCCTTTAGGAACACGGCATTTACGAGAACAACTGTATTTGTATTATCACTTTTATCACAGTTAAACGTCTCAAAGTATTTTACAGAAATGTTCTCAAACACACTGACACCAAGCCCAAAAGACAGTGAGAGATGATATTGGGTCTAAGGAGCAAAACGTTGAATCCATTTGGGTGGAGATCAAGAATAGTAAGGGGAAGAAGTCACCGGTGGGAGTAGTCTATAGGCCATCCAATAATAATGCTACAGTGGCACAGGCGATCAATCAAGAAACATGTGATGCATGTAAGGATGGAACGGCAGTAGTCATGGGAGACTAACATGCACATTGATTGGCTGAATCAAGGCTGTCTTGAAGAGGAGTTCATAGAACTCGTCCGTGATAACTTTCTTGAAAAATATGTTACTGAACCTACAATAGTGTGTGCAAACTTAGATATGGTCCTACTGCTTCTCGGATGCTGCCTGAACTGCTGTGCTTTTCCAGTACCTCTAATCCAGAATCTGCAGTCATTGTTTTTACCTGTGTACTGAGACAGGTAAAACTAATGATCTCACAGTTAAGCATCCTCTTGGAAAGAGTGATCACAATATGATCAAATTTCAAATACAAATGGAGAGTGAAATAGTATCATGTAAGACCAGGGTGTTATGCTTAAACAAGGGAAACTATAATGGGGGGGGAGGAAGGATTCCGATAAATTAGACTGAGAACACACAAAGTTATATGGTGGAACAGTGGAGGACTTTGAAAGAGATTTTTCACAGTGCTCAAGTAAAGTATATTCTGGTCAAAAGCAAGGATAACAAGGGTAGGAAGAGTCAGCCTTGGATAACCAAGGAAATGAAGGAAGGCATCCAATTAAAAGCTCAGGCTTACAAAGTAGCCAAGAGTAATGGAAACAGGAAGATAGGGGAAACTTTAAAAAGCAACAAAGAACCAGAAATCAAGCAATAAAGCAAAGAAAGATAGATTATGAATGCAAACTAGTACAGAATATAAAAAACAGGTAGGAATTTTTTTTATAAATATATAAAATGAAAAAGGGTGGCTAAAGTAGATGTAGGTCCCTTGCCGAATGAGAAAGAGGAATTCATATTGGGTAATGCTGAAATGGCCGAGGCCTTGAATAACTATTTTGTGTCAGTCTTCACATAAAGATGTGTCTAACATGCCAAAGAATGATGTCAAGGATATGATGGGATAGTGTTAAGTAAACTTGAGGGGCTAAAGGTAGACAAGGCCCCTGGTCCTGATGGAATGCATCTCAGGGTGCTGAAAGTAATAACTGAAGTTATAATAGATGTATTAGTGGTAATTTACCAAAATTCACTGGACTACAGGCAGGTCCAGATGGACTGGAAGACAGTGAATATCATGCCACTGTTTAAAAAAGGGTGTAGGCAAAAAGCAGGTAATTGTTGGCTAGTTATCTTAACAACTGTAGTCAGGAAAATGCTGGGGGCTATTATTAAAGAAGAAATAGTGAGACTTCTGGATGAAAAGAGTTCTGGGCAGATGCAGCATTCAGGAAGGGAAGGTTGTTTGACAAATGTACTGGAGTTCTTTGAGGATGTAACAAGCATTGTGGATGGAGGGCACCAAGCAGATGTTGTATACTTGGATTTCCAGAAGGCATTCGATAAGGTTCCACATAAAAGGTTCATCCAAAAGATATGAATGCATGGAGTTGCAGGAAATGTACTAGCATGGATAGAGGACTGGTTAATCAATAGAAAGCAGAGAGTTGGGATAAATGGGTGTTTCTGTAGTTGGAGATCAATGTTGAGTGGGATGCTGCATGGGATGGTTTGGGCCCATAAAAATTATTTGGAAGAGGAGACCGAGTGTAATATATCCAAATTTGCTGATGACAGTAATTTGAGTGGAAAGGCAAACTGTCCAGAGGATGTGGAGGGTCTGCAGAGAGATTTAGATAGGTTAAGTAAATAGGTAAGGGTCTGGCAGATGGAGTACAACGTTAGTAAATGTGTGGTTATCCACTTTGGAAATTGTGCAGAGGGACTTAGCTGTGCTTGGACATGAATCATTAAAAGTTGTTTTGTGGGTGCAACAGGTAATCAGGAACATAGAACATAGAAGAATACAGCGCAGTACAGGCCCTTCGGCCCTCGATGTTGCGCCGATCCAAGCCCACCTAACCTACACTAGCCCACTATCCTCCATATGCGTATCCAATGCCTGCTTAAATGCCCATAATGAGGGAGAGTCCACCACTGCTACTGGCAGGGCATTCCATGAACTCACGACTCGCTGAGTAAAGAACCTACTCCTAACATCTGTCCTATACCTACCCCCCCCCCCAGTACCTCTAATCCAGAATCTGCAGTCATTGTTTTTACCTGTGTACTGAGACAGGTAAAACTAATGATCTCACAGTTAAGCATCCTCTTGGAAAGAGTGATCACAATATGATCAAATTTCAAATACAAATGGAGAGTGAAATAGTATCATGTAAGACCAGGGTGTTATGCTTAAACAAGGGAAACTATAATGGGGGGGAGGAAGGATTCCGATAAATTAGACTGAGAACACACAAAGTTATATGGTGGAACAGTGGAGGACTTTGAAAGAGATTTTTCACAGTGCTCAAGTAAAGTATATTCTGGTCAAAAGCAAGGATAACAAGGGTAGGAAGAGTCAGCCTTGGATAACCAAGGAAATGAAGGAAGGCATCCAATTAAAAGCTCAGGCTTGCAAAGTAGCCAAGAGTAATGGAAACAGGAAGATAGGGGAAACTTTAAAAAGCAACAAAGAACCAGAAATCAAGCAATAAAGCAAAGAAAGATAGATTATGAATGCAAACTAGTACAGAATATACTAGAATATACTGGAAGGCAAATGGAATATTGGCTTTCATTGTTAGAGGGATTGAATTTAAGAGCAGGGAGGTTCTGCTGCAATTGTGCAAGGTTTTTTAGATTTCTAACAGTGTGGAAACAGGCCCTTCGGCCTAACAAGTTCCACACCGACCCGCCCCACCCAGACCAATTCCCCTACATTTACCCCTGCACCTAACACTATGGGCAATTTAGCATGGCCAATTCACCTAACCTGCACATTTTTTTTGGACTGTGGGAGGAAACCAGAGCACCTGGAGGAACATGGGGAGAATGTGCAAACTCCACACAGTCAGTCGCCTGAGACGGGAATTGAACCTGGGTCTCTGGCACTGTGAGGCAGCAGTGCTAACCACTGTGCCACCCATTGGTGTTGGTGAGGCTGCACCTGGAGTATGTGCCAGTCTGCTCTCCTTACTTGAGGAAGGATTTACTGGCTTTGGAGACAGTGCACAGGAGGTTCACCAGGTTGATTCTGGGGTTGAGGGGGTTACCATATGAGGAGAGGTTGAGCTGCCTGGGCCTGTACTCACTAGAATTTAGAAGAATAGAGAGGATCCTATAGAAACATATACATTTATGAAAGGGACAGATTAGATAGAGGAAGTGAAGTTATTTCCACTGGTGGGTGAGACTAGGACTAAGGGACAAGGCCTCAACATTTGGGGGAGTAGATTTAGGTCAGAGATGAGGGGGAGCTGCTTTTCCCAGAGAGTAGTGAATCTATGGAATTCTCTGCCAAAGGAAGCAGTAGAGGCAGCTTCATTAAATATATTCAAGACACAGTTGGATGGGTTTTTGCATGGTAGGAGAATTGAGGGTTATGGCGATAATGCAGGTAGGAGGAGCTGAGACAATGGATAGATCAGCCATGATCTTAATGAATGGCTGAGCAGACTCGACAGGCCAAATGGCATACTGCTGCTTCTACTGCTATAAAATATGGCAATTGCTCAAAATCTTGAACAAAGAGATTAGCCTCAAGGAAGAAAGAGAAGGGATGATGTTTTGGAAGACACCTCCAGAATTTGAAGTCCAGACACTGAAAACATGACAGCTAGAAGCATATAAAATTGGGATACTTAAGTGGTTGGAATTACAAAAGTGCAGAGATCCTAGAGGAATAGATTACAGAGATAGGGAAAAGCCAAACCATGGACAAACCTTCTCCTATCAGCTTTGAAAATGAGCATGAGAATTTTTAGATCAAGACATTGCACAGACAGCAGTCAATGTGAGTTCATGGTTGATAGGTGAATGGAACTAGCTGTGAGATTTGAATGGCCTTAGGTTTATAGAGGGTAGAACATCGGTTGGGAAATAATATGTTGGGAAATCCAAATCTAGAGATAATGAAGGCAGAGATGAGAGTTTTGGCAGCCGAGGCAGAAACACAGTCAGGCAATGTTACAGCAGTAAGAGTAGGCAGACTCAGTGATGTTGCTGATATGTGGTTGGAAAAGTTAATTTCCAGGTTAAATAGGCCACCATGGAAGCAATCGGACTCGGCTTTAGACAGCTGCAGGGAAGAGCGATGGAGTCAGTGGCTACACAATAGAATTTTTGTCTATCTTATATAACTCACAATGTTGCATCAGAGACCCTGTTTGTAAGCTGGCAAGCATGATTTTCTTTTCTCTTTCCTGGTAAGCTCTAAAGTTAATGATTAGCTTTGTGGCTGTGCTCTGCACTGTACTGCCTCCAAGTGTTTGAACTCCCTTGAATTTTGGTGACCAAAACTGTATATATGCTGTATTCATGGCGTGGTTTGATTAAAGCACAGTACAGTTGAACAAATCTTTACACTGGCTTCAATTCAACAATTTTGCCTATGTTTTTCAACAACTTACATTTGTGTCGTGCATTTAACACAGTCTAATATCCCCAAGGCACTTGATAAGAAGGATATCAGTAAAACCACTAAGCCACAGAAAGAGATTTAAGAACAGATGACAAGAAACTTGATCAAATAGAGAAGTTTTAAGGAAAATCTTTAAAGAAGAAGGAATGCTTAAACAGGAAATTCCAGATGGGCAGTTGAAAGCACAGCTGTCATCGGTGGAGCAGCCAAATTCAAGAATGTGCAAGAGGCCGGAATTGGAAGAGGAAAGAGATTGTACCAACATGTAGGTTTGCAGATAGATACAGAGATGAGAAAATGCAAGGCCATAGAAGAATTTTCCAATAGAATGTTTTAAAATTGAGGCATTGTTAGACCAAGATCCACTAAAGGACAGCACACATGAGTTTGATGAATGAAATAAGATACGCCATAAACTTTCAATAAGCACAAGTTTATGTTGGTTGTAAGATGAGAAGCTACCAAGAGAGTAGTGGAGCAGTGAAATCCAGAGATAATAAAGGTCGTATCAGAGTTTCAACTGCCTCCATACTGCAACAGGGTCAAAGTTGAGATGTTATGGAGATAGAAATAGGGAGTTTTGCTGATAGTGTGGATCTGTGTTTGGGTTAAATATAATACCAAGATTGTAAACAGCCTTGCTTTGCTTCATACAGTTGCCAGAGCTGGATAATGAGGGAATATAGTTCGTGGCATGCATCAACAACAAAGTCTTCAGTCTTCCCAATACTTAGTTGGAGAATAGTTTTGCTCATTCACTATTGTGTCAGACAAGCAGTAGGACAAATCAGATACAGTGGAGATGGATCCATGAGTTGGGAGTGATATAGAGCTGATTACCATCAGTATACATGGGAAATCTGTCATATTTTTGGCTGATATTACTGAGGACTGACACCTTGGTGTGAAGTAAATGGGAGATAAGGTTAGACCTTTGGGGAATCTCAGATGGACCAGCACAGGTGGGAGAGGAAGCCATATCTGCTATTTGAAAGATGAGAATGGAACCAAACCAGGATAGTCCACAAAGGTAGATGATGGAGAAGAAGCATTGAAGGTGAATGGTGTGGTCAACTCCAGGACATCTCTGCAGGATTCCTTTAGGGTAGTGTCCTAGACCCAACAATCTTCAGTTGCTTCATCAATGACCTTCCCTCTGTCATAAGGTCAGAAGTGGGGATGTTTGCTGATGATTGCACAATGTTCAGCACCATTTGCGACTCCTCAGATACTGAAGCAGTCCTTGCTCAAATGCAACAAGATCTGGACAATATCCAGGCTTGGGCCAACAAGTGGCAAGCAACATTCATGTCACACAAATGCCAGACAATGACCATCACCAGTAAGAGACACTCTCATCATTGCCCCTGGACATTCAATGGTATTACCATCATTGAATCCCCCACAGTCAAGATCATTGGGGTTACCATTGACCAGAAATTCAACTGGACTCACCACATAAACACAGTGGTTACAAGAGCAGGTTAGAGACTATGGATATTGCAGCAAGTAATTCACCTTCTGACACCCCAAAGTCTATCCACCATCTACAAGGCAAAATTCAGGAGTGTGATGAAATGCTCTCAACTTGCCTGGGTGGGTGCAGCTCCAACAACATTCAAGAAGCTTAACACTATCCAGGACAAAGCAACCCGCTTGATTGGTACCACATCAGAACATTCAATCCCTCCACCACCGGTGCTCAGTAGCAGCAGTGTGTACTATCTACAAGATATACTGCAAAAATTCACTAAAGATCCTTAGAGAGCACCTTCCAAACGTACGACCACTTCTATCTAGAAGAACAAGGGCAGCAGGTACTTGGGAACACCATCACCTGCAAATTCCCTCCAAGCAACTCATCACCCTGACTTAGAAATATACCGCTATTCCTTCACAGTTGTTGGGTCAAAATTCTGGAATTCCCTCCCTACCGGCATTGTGGGTCAACCCACAGCAAGTGGACTGCAGCAATTCAAGAAGGCAGCTCACCATCACCTTCTCAAGGGCAAATAGGGATGGGCAATAAATGCTGGCCCAGCCAAGTCCCAGAAATGTATTTAAAAAGAAACTGAGTTGAAGATTGCAGATTATTTGGAAGACGGTAAGGAGGAATAGTTTATCACTATCCCAGTTGCAGGGATATTAGTTACAACATTAATAAGAGTCTTTTCAGGGCTACAGTGTTACTGGAAACTTGTTTGGAGGGCTCCAAGCATGAAAAGAAAAAAAGATGGACACACATTTGGAAAAGGACAAAGTGGTCGAGGATTGCAGAGGAAACCGAGGCTTGAGACAGCGTGATAGTTAATAATGGCAGAAAGAGGGGTGTATAAGAGAGGTTTTTGATAGGTTTTGTCTCAATCTTTTCAACTACAGAGGAACCTCAATTATCCAAGTTTTGGACTATCCGGCAAGATTGCAAGGTCCCAATGCTTGGCTAAACAATGTTATCTGGCATTCAATTATCCGGAATTCAGTTAACCGAATGAAATACTCCCTGCATGTGTCCTTTGGATAATCGAGGTTCCTCTTCAATACCCAAATGCTGTAAGTCCTCGAAGGAGGAGGTGTTAGCAATTCTAGAAAGTGTAAAAATAGGTAAGTCCCTTGTGTTGGATGGGATTTATCCTAGGATTCTCTGGGAAGTTGGGGGGAGATTCAGTGTTGTTTTTCTTGTGAATGCTGAAGGTGCCAATCAAGCAGGCTGGTTTATCTTGAGTAAAATTGACCTTCTTTAGTTTTGTTGCTGCTGTGCTTATTCAGGGAAATAATTAATATTCCCTCACACTCCTGAATTGTGGCGAGTAGATGTTGGACAAGCTTTAGGAAGACTGGAGGTGCGTTACTTGTTGCTGTCCTCCTGTTGTACCTTTAGAAATTATGTAGATGAATGGTAACCCCAGGATTTTGATGGCAAGGAATTCAGTTATGGTTCTGGTCTTATCTATTTAATTGTAGCCAAAGAATCATCTGCAATGGTATTTCCTCCAACTCTTATAGAGTTATTTTGTGTATCCCTCAAGATCCCACCCTTAACCCGTCTTATTTCTCATCTACTTGCTACCCTTAGGCAACAACAATTGAAAACACTATGGTCATTTCCACTAGATGCTGACAACACTCATCTATACCTGAGCACCACCTCACTCAATCCCTCCACTGCCACTAAATTAAACTGCTTGTGCTGTTTGTTCAACATTCAGTCATGGATGAGCTAAGATTCCTCAAAATATTGAGAAAACTAACATCATTGTCTTTGGTCACCAATGCAGAATTTACTCCTATCAATGAACTCCAACCCTCTTTGTGGTGACCATCTGATGCTGAACCAGACAGTTTTTGACTGTGTTAGTTCTTGATTAGGTGACACAAAACCAAACATGGGACATTCAGCCAAGGAACTTGACTTTGAACTGAATAAACCAAGAAACATGCCATTTACCTGCTGCTACAACCTTCAACCAGCGCATTTCTGCTGTGCTATACTAATGAATACTGATAACTGTCACAGTGGACATGGAAATCAGATGAGTAAACAAACTCAGTGGGTAAAACTCCTGCTCAGTTGGGGCAAATATGGCAGTACCTTCTGGATTAGATTATAGTAGCATTATTTTTACATTTTCTTTAATTTCTTATTGAAATGTGAATTAGTTGCCAGTATGTGGGTGTTTAGGCTTTGAAGTTTTCATCAGCTTTGCAAAGAAGGAACACGAAGATGCGTTCATCATGTCTCTTACAACTTTTTGTTTCAGTCCTCAAATGGGTCTGTTTCAGACCATTTATCATTCTTCTCCATTGGCATAAAGTTTACACACTTCATGCTGAAATAGAGATCTGTACATTTCAGTTTCAAGCACTAAATCTAGCAGCCAGTTCCTTCAGTTGGAATTTAAAGTCAGGATTGACATCAGGATGCACCCACATATTGGTTTTGACACTTGTATGCTGGTAGCACTTGCCTATTGTACTTCTTAGATTCCACTAATTATTACAAAGAGAGTATTGCCATAGCATTTGATAAACTGTAAACCAACTGAATGTTTGCGATAACAAATATGGAAGTTTGGGTAAACTTAGCAGGGCTGGCTGTAACTGTGGAGAGAGAAGCAAAGTTTACTATTCAAATACAGCATGACTTCTGAGCTGAAAGACATTGAAAAGTGTTTTTCTTGTGACTGTGACAGAGGTGGAGGGGGAGTGAAGGGAACAGATGGTGTAGAAGCTTAGTGCAAAAGACAAAGGGGTTGTTAATGATGGTGAAAGAGAAAAAGATGTAAAATGGGTGTAAATTAAGGTGTTTGTCTCAGATTTCAAGCATACACAGTATTTTGTTTTGCTTTTAATGTGTGCGATAAAACTTTTCCACTTGAGGCACTAGAAGGGAAAAGCATTCATTGGGCGGCACGGTGGCACAGTGGTTAGCACTGCTGCCTCACAGTGCCAGAGACCCGAGTTCAATTCCCGCCTCAGGTGACTGACTGTGTGGAGTTTGCACGTTCTCCCCGTGTCTGCGTGGATTTCCTCCGGGTGCTCCGGTTTCCTCCCACAGTCCAGGTGAAATGTGCAGGTCAGGTGAATTGGCCATGCTAAATTGCCCATAGTGTTAGGTGCAGGTGTAAATGTAGGGGAATGGGTCTGGGTGGATTGTGCTTCAGTGGGTCGGTGTGGACTTGTTGGGCCGAAGGGCCTGTTTCCACACTGTAAGTAATCTAATCTAAAAGAAGCTTAAAAGAATGTCGGTCTCTAAGCCAGACAGATAGAAAGGTCTCAATTTTGATCCCTACTTTGTGCCAAGTAAGTAGCATTCACACACAATAGGTATAAGGGAACTGGAAATAGCTGCAGCATCCATAGGTTATAAAACGGACAGCTGGCCCAGATAATGCTTTATGATGGTGTCCATTCCTTTTGGAAATATGCACTCGGTGATGAACTGAGAAAATCTTCAGGTTTGTGCAGGAAACTGTTGAATGACCGTTACACTTGAATGATATCCCAGTAAAGACAGAATGTCTTCAAGGAAGGAGCAAAGAACATCTGAGGAAAATAAAGTAACAAATATGGATGGGCAGAACTACAAGGCAAACAAATGGAAGGATGAGGTATGGAGAAGGGAGAAGAATTAGAGACATGGAGGATTGAATGTTTTTAATCCAACTTTTTAAAAAATGTTCCACTGAGCAAACACTGTTTTTCCAGACTTGGGTGCCCAGAGCATTTTAACACTCGTAAGAATATTTTCATAACACTATTGCTATGGTTACTAATGCAATTTCCTAATACAAGGGAGGGGAGAGATAAGAGAATTCATGATTTCCATGGAAAACGAATGGAATTGTGGAATGCATTTTCCCATGAAAAACATTTCCTCGATCTATAGCTTATAATAAAAGGAGTATTTTGGTAATCGAGCCACTGAAATAGCAGGTTGAAGTCTTACGCTGATAGCATCATGCTGTATGATCTTCAAAATATTACTGAAGATCTTTGAATGCAGTATTACAAAATCAGAATTTGGCTGATTTCATCTCAGTAAAACTCAATAGTACCCCGAGCATTCATAGTGCTAGAGTGAGAAATAATAGCAGTCATCTATATCTTTTGTTTAAGTCCTCAGGTACATCTGTTTCAGACCATTTATCATGCTTCACCATTGGCATGAAATTTACAGCACTCCATGCTGAAATAGAGGTCTCTGCATTTCAGTTTCAAGTGCCAAATTTAGACCTTCTAAAGGAAGCAATATAAGGAGAAGACGGCTGCAGTGACTGTTGCATAGGGTAGATGGAATCAGCTACAGTAAATACAAGTCTGGAGAGAGGTCGTATTGTAATAAGTTATTGATATTTTCTATTTCTTCCCAGTTTCTTAATTTTTTAATGCAACTGTCACAGTAGCTATTTGTGTCACTAGTGAAAAGGTGTATAAAAACAAAAGCCACAAAATTTGGTTACATAGTATTGTGTTCAGACTCCAAATGATACACACCCTTACATGCACTGTTCTGGTGCCCATTTGGATAAGTTGTTAGTATGGGAGCAGGGGACTTGAGCTGGAAGTATATGGAAAAGGCAGATTGTTGTGCCTGTCAGTGACGACTCCAGCAGTGCTATTTTCATACTTAACAGTGCAGCTAATCGCCACTTGTGATTTTGCAGGAAAGACTCGCCAACTAGTGCTATTTAAAGAGATCATCTACTTCATTCAGGTTAGTTTGTGATTGATTTCTGCCAGCTGTTGCTGAGTTGGTGGAAGCGTTTGAGAAGTTACTGCTAGTTCAAGTTGTGAAATGCCACACAAAGTTGTGCATCACAGTTTGCACTTCAAGGGTCCTGCTCAGACCACGAGTTCTTAATTATCTGTTTCAAACCTCACACATGCAGCAAGTCAGACATAATGGGGTCGGAGGACACAAAGGAGGTCAGGCCGTTAAGTGAAGGAGGGGGAGAAGAAAGGCTCTAAGGAAGAGGCAGTGTCCACCCATGGTCTTTAGGAGTCTCCACTGCAGCACCAGTGATGAATAATGTGTGTGATGTCTCCACTTCATAAAGAAGGTGCTCATTGAAATCTGTCAGATCTGTTATCACTGTCAGAGTGATAACAACAATTTCAGAATAGGGCAAAAGCGGCATTGCTGATGGCTATAAAAGGGATCTGGCCTTGAGGACTTTTCTGTTGTTTCATTGGAGTTCTGCCGTAGAAACAGGTGATTTTCCAAAACCTTGCAGTCTGCTAGATGAGGGATATCATCCAGCCTCTGTCAGCAAAAAAAAGCTTATTACATTTTCTCTTGCCATAGAGAAGCAGGTAGATTGAGCTTTGAACTTTCAGCTTTGCAAGGAAAGCAGGTTTTTCTGTGATGCAAAATGCCAACGAATATGTACTATGCAAGCATTGTATACAAATCTACTGATATGGGTCCTTTTCTCCAATGTCCAGCTGATGTGTGATCTCCATAAACATATCATATTGCCTTAGCTTTGCAACAATTCACTGTGCTATTTACAATTGTTCTGCCATGAGCAACTGAAGTGGGGTGGGAGGGAGATTTGCTAGGTAACGAATTGACTCCCAAAGTGTAATCTTCATAGAGGACAGTGATGTGTCAGGAATGTCATTGAATTAATAATCCAAATATCCATTACAACATTTTCTACTCAACCTGTTCAGAGATTATACCTCAGGACCAGGTGAGACTTGGTCACCTAGGCTTAGAGGTAGGGGCACTAACCCTGCACCAAAACAGGCCCCAAGGCTCAGGCTAATGCTCTGGGAATGTAGATTCAAATCCCACCGGCAGCTGGCAGAATTTAAGTTCCAGTAATAAATCTGAAATATAGTACTATTCTCAGTAGTGGTGACCATGAAACTATTTTCCATTTTCATAAAAGCCCAATTGGTTCATTGAGATTCTTGACAGAAGAAAATTAGAATTAGAATCCCTACAGTGTGGAAACAGGCCCTTCAGCCCAACAAGTCCACACTGACCCTCTGAAGAGTAATTCAACCAGACCACTCCCCTATATTTACCGCTAACTAATGCACCTAGCCTACACATCCCTGAACACTATGGGCAACTCGCCTAACCTGCACATCTTTGGATTGTGGGAGGAAACTGGAGCACCCAGAGGAAACCCACGCAGATATGGGGAGAATGTGCAAATTCCACGCAGATGCCCAAGGGTGGAATCAAAACCGGGTCCCTGGCACTATGAGGCAGCAGTGCTAGCCACTAAGCCACCATGCTGCCCTAAAATCTGCCATCCTTACTCTGTGTGACTCCAAACCTGAAGCAAGATCTTGACTCATAACTCCTGTCTAAAATGGCTTACCAGCCAGTCAGTTCAGTGGCAGTTAGGGATGGAAAACAGGATCTAGCCTTGCCAATAACAACATTATCACATGAAAGAATAAAGGAAAATAAAAAGTATGCATTTAGGAAAGCTCCTGTAGCCAAAAGAGATGTCATCAAGCACAACATTAAGGTGTGTAACAAATGGTTCCACCATCTCGTTCTGCAGTGTCTCCCAGTGAGTGACTCATAATTCATTGTGTCTACTGCATTTTTTTTAATGTTCATCAATAGGATGTGGGCGTCGCTAGCTGGCCAACAGTTACTGTCAGTCCCGAGTTGCCTTTCAGAAGGTTATGGTGAACTGCCTTCATGAATTGCTGCAGTCCGCTTGCTGTGGGTTGACCCGCAATGTTATTAGGGACCGAATTCTAGGATTTTGAATCAGTGACTGCGAAGGAATGGTGATATATTTCCAAGTGGAAAGGTGAGTGGGTTAGAAGGGAACTTGAAGGTGGTGGTGTTCTGCTGCCCTTGTCTTTCTAGATGGAAGTGGTGGTGGGTTTGAAAGATGCTGATGGAGCATCTTTGGTGAGTTTCTGCAGTGCATCTTGTAGTTAGTACACACTGCTGCTCTTTATTGTCAATGGTGGAGTGAGTAGATGTTTGTGGCTGTAGTGCCAATCAATCAGGCTGCCTTGTCCTGGATGGTGTCAAGCTTCTGAGTGTAGTTGGAGCTGCACTCATCCAGACAAGTGGGGAGTATTCCATCACTCTCCTGATTTGTAGATGATGGACAGTCTTTAGGGAGTCAGGAGATGAGTTACTCACTGCAGTATTCCAAGCCATTGATATGCTGTTGTAGCCACTGTGTTTACATGGTGAGTCCAGTTGAGGTTCTGGTCAATGATAACCACATGGTGTTGATAGCAGGGGCTTCAGTGATGGTCATAGCCATTGAACGTCAAGGGTGGTGGTTAGATTGTCTCTTATTGGTGATGGTCATAGCCTGGCATTTGTATGGCACGAATGTAATTTGCCACTTGTCAGCCCAAGCCTGGATATTGTCCAGATCTTGTTGCAATTGAATATTGCTTCACTGTTTGAGGAGTCACAAATGGTGCTGAACATTTGTGCTATCATTGGCGAACATTCCCACTTCCGACCTTATGATGGAGGGAATATCATTGATGAAGAAGCAGAGATGTCCTGGAGCTGAGATGACTGATTGTCAACAGCCTCAACTGTCTTTCTGTGTGTCAGGTATGACTCCAACCACTGGGGAATTTTCCCCTGACACCTATTGATTCCAGTTTTGCTCGGGGTCCTTGCTGCCACACTCAGTTGAATGCAGCCTTGATGTCAAGAGCTGTCACTGTCACCTCCCCTTTGGAACTCAGCTCATTTGTCCATGTTTGAACTGACACTGTAATGAGGCCAGAAGCTGAGTGGCCCTGGCGGAACCCAAACTGGGCGTCACTGAGCAGGTTATTGCTGAGCAAGTGCTGCTTGATAGAATTTTGATGACACCTTCTATCATTTTACTGATGATGGAGAGTAGCGCTGTAATTGGGCAGGTAGGATTTGTCCTGTTTTTGTTTACATACAGGACAACTTGGGCAATTTTGCACAATGTCAGGTAGATGCTGGTGTTGTAACTACTAGAAGTGCTTGACTAGGGCAGTGGTAAGTTCTGGAGCATAAGCCTTCAGTACTACTGCAGGAATGTTGTCAGGGCATGTAGCCTTTTGCAGTATCTAATGTCTCCAACCATTTCTTGATGTCATGTGTAGTGAATCGAATTGACTGAAGACTGGTATTTGTAATGCGGGGACTACTGGAGGAGGCCAAGCTAGATTATCCACATGGCCCTTCTGGCTGAAGATTGCTGTGAAAGCTTCAGCCTTATCTCACATTCTGGAAAGCTCAATCATTGTTAGAGGTCAGCCCTTGCCACCATAGCTATGGAGGAAGTTAAGGGAAGATGCAATCAACCAAATGGACTGTCTTTGATTTACTTATGTCACTGCAGTACCAAGAACCAAATCCAATATCCTATTCAGCAACAGGCCTGCACTTTGCCATTCCTTATTCATTGATCATTACATCATCTTCATGGCCATAATGCTAAAAGAAAAGCCACCACAAAACAGCCATTCTAAGCCAACTTTATAAAGAAAATTGTTCAACATTCCATCCAATAAATTAACAGATTGCACTTGTGAGTTCTCTGTGCTGTCTTTCATGTTCTTTTGCTTTTCCACGTGCTTCTGTAGTGTTCTACCCCACTGGCTGCAGCATGACTCCCAGTGGCTGCAGCATGACTCCCAGTGGCTGCAGCATGACTTCCACTGGCTGCAGCATGACTCCCAGTGACTGCAGCATGACTCCCAGTGGCTGCAGCATGACTCCCAGTGGCTGCAGCATGACTCCCAGTGGCTGCAGCATGACTCCCAGTGACTGCAGCATGATTCCCAGTGACTGCAGCATGACTTCCACTGGCTGCAGCATGACTTCCACTGGCTGCAGCATGACTTTCACTGGCTGCAGCATGACTCCCAGTGACTGCAGCATGACTCCCAGTGGCTGCAGCATGACTTCCACTGGCTGCAGCATGACTCCCAGTGGCTGCAGCATGACTCCCAGTGACTGCAGCATGATTCCCAGTGACTGCAGCATGACTTCCAGTGGCTGCAGCATGACTCCCAGTGGCTGCAGCATGACTCCCAGTGACTGCAGCATGACTCTCATGGCTGCAGCATGACTCGCAGTCGCTGCAGCATGACTCGCAGTGGCTGCAGCATGACTCGCAGTGGCTGCAGCATGACTTGCAGTGGCTGCAGCATGACTTGCAGAAGGCTGCTGGCTTGCAATGAGAGAATCTGCTTGAGGGATTTGTGTAAAGTCCTCAACTGGCTCTGAAGCCTGCAAGGCCTGGCCTCACCCTGCATCTCCTTGGCATGTGTGCCAACAAACTGGAGAGGGTGGCTGGCTGGCAGACAGGCATGAGCACTGGTGGATTGGCAGTGATGATAGAATCAATCCTCCTGAGAGAGGACAGCAGGTTTGCGTTCCCCTGAACCACTTCCAATTCCTGTGGCGATATCTCAGTAATTCTAGTAACATCTTGCAGGATAGATTGTTGGACTGTTACAAAATCCTGAAAATCCCTTTGAATTGCAATGATGGCAGCAGTCTGAGCTTGTGTGACTGCCAGCTAAATGGTGTGAAGCACTCTGACATTAGGTGGCTTCTTCTGGTGCTGCAACAGAAGCTGAAACATTGATGTTACATCATAGTTGATGCAGACATGTTGTAACGGAGCTTGCTATTAGTTACACAATAGCAGGATGAGCTTCCAGCTCTTCACAAAGCAGTGTGAAAGTTATTGCAAGCTTCCCTTTATTCTCCTTGATGATGCCACAGACTTTCTAAGGAGTATGGTGGCACAGTGGTTAGCACTGCTGCCTCACAGCACCAGGCAACTGAGTTCAATTCTCAGCCTTGGGTTACTGCATGTGGAGTTTGTGTGTTTTCCCCTTGTCTCAATGGGTGCTTTGTTTTTTTCCTACAGTCTAAAGATGTTCAGGTAAGGTGGATTGGACATGCTAAATTGCCATGTAGTGTGAAGACTGAGTGGATTAGCCATGGGAAATGTGGGGTTATGGGGATAGGATGGGGGATGTGGGTCTGGGTGGGATGTTCTACAGAGGGTCAGTGCAGACTAAATGGGCCAACTGGGCTCCATGTGCACTATATGGATTCTGTGATTCATGGCAACGCACAAAGCATTTCTGTATTCAAAATCACAACTTTTTTAGCATGTAACTCTATCACGGTCCTCACTTTGAGTGCTCTGCAGCAAACTGTAACGTCATCTTCCAGAGAGTTGGCACCTGCGCTGCCCTTTCCCCAACCCAGCCTGCCAGCTGCTCATGCCCTTGGGCCTACTACATGCAGATCCTACTTCTAAGTCTCTCTCTCTCAAACTTAAATGCAGTATCATTATGAGATTGCCTAATGGGTTTTCTTCATCATCACTCTTATTCATATTCTATGTCTTGTTTCTGCACCACTGTCTCTCCAGGTTGCAGTTATAGAGTCCGAGAAGTATACAGCACGGAAACAGACCGTTCAGTCCAACTTGTCTTTGCTGGCCAGATATCCTAAACGAATCTAGTCCCATTTGCAAGGATTTTGCCCGTATCTCTCTAAATGTTTCCTATTCATGTACCCATCCAGATGCCTTTTAAATGTTGTCATTGTACCCACCTCCATCACCTCCTCTGGCAGTTTGTCTGATACACGCATCAACCTCTGTGTGAGAAAAGTTGCCCCTCAGGTCCCTTTTAAATCTTTCCCTCTCACCTTAAACCATTGCTCTCTAGCTTTGGACTCCTCTACCCTGGGAAAAAGGCCTTCACTGTTCTACCTATCCTTGAGTGGCATGGTGGCTCAGTGGTTAGCACTGCAGTCTCCCAGTGCCAGGGACCTGGTTCGATTCTACCCTCATTCGACTGTCTGCATGGAGTTTGCATGTTCTCCATGTGTCTGTGTGGGTTTCCTGGGGGCACTCTGGTTTCCTCCCACAGTCCAAAGATGTGCAGCTTAGATGGATTGGCCATGCTAAATTGTCCTGTGGTGTAGATGTGCAGGGTAGGTGGGTAGCCATGGTAAGTGCAGGGTTACAGAGATAGAGTAGGAGATGGGTCTGTGTGGGATGCTCTTCAGTGTGGACTCAATGGGTTGAATGGCCTGCTTCCACACTGTAGGGATTCTTTGATCCTCGGCCCCACATGATATTCTAAATCTCTAATAGGTCATCCCTCAGCCTCCAGCCCTCCAGGGAAAAAAGCCTCAGCCAATTCAGCCTCTCTCTATAACTCAAACACTCCAATGCCAGCAATATTTATGTAGCAGGTGATCAGAATTGTATGCAGTATTCAAAAAGTGGCCCCACCAAATTCCTGTACAGCCTCAACATGATGTTCTAATTCCTGTACTCAATGCAGTGACCAATGAAAGCAAGTGTGCCAAATACCTTCTTCACCACCCTGTCAACTTGCAACTGCACAATCAAGTCTTGGATATTCAAAAAGAGAAAGGCAATGGTTAGAATGGTTACAGTCCTGAGGAGATTGATCAGCCACCATATCTTTGCCAGCACTTTGCAGCAGTAGAGTAACTTGGCTCTCACCCTGCCCCAGCTTCACTTTATTTTTAGATGGATAGAGTGATGGAGAAAGGAAGGGGCATAACAGGCTGTACACATTTTGGTTGGCTGCAGCTATAAATCAGAGATTTTGAATGAGATGGATGTGAGGAGGTTCCCTTATTGCCACTGACTGAGGACCCAATCATGGTCATTCCAATGAAAGTAAGCATAGCCCGTCAGGCTGAAGAGATGTAGCATGCCCATGCCCTCCTTGTTCTGAAAAAGACAGGGGAATGTTTGACATATGTGATGCACTCTTTGGGCGAAGTGTGCACTTCACGGTTGAGTAGCTGGCAGCACATGAGCGCTGTGAGATCTGATTGTTAGGCTTGCCACACTGCTACGTGTGTGAGGTTAAAGTCCTAGTTTAATGGGTTTAAAGAAAGTGAACTGAGCAATGTGTGAGGCTAGCGCTCTAGTTGATGGAATATGGTGCTTGAAGTTGGCTTTAATGATCTTGATAACTAATGTGGCATCATTGAGCATTTTACAAACTGCAGGTCCTCAGGCCGACAAAGCTTGCATTAACTATGATAGTAACCAGTTCTCATTCTTTTTACTGTGTCTGTTTGGGGTGGGGCCTCCTGTTACCTTCTGAGGAGACCGTGTCTCTCGTCTTGCAGCAAGGCCTCCAGTGCTGCGTTAAGGAACATGAGAGCAAATTCCTTGCTATTTTGTTGCCTTTTTGCATTTTTCAGATATCCAAATCACTCTTAAATTGATTTGCATTCACTTATGTATATTTAAAATCACACCTAAGGATGACCAGAGATGCCCAAGTAGCTGTAGGCAACATGGTAGAAGAAACTAACCAGCAGGAGGGGTAGGAGAGCAATGGGTTTACAACAAGAGAAAACTTGGCAGACTAAGACCACACATGAGTTATGAATAGCAGGAGCAACGTATTCTGACTTCCTGTGAACAAGGCCACAAGAGAGCTACTTGTTTATGTGAAGCACTGAGCACATGAACACCTGAAAATATCTCAAATTAGGAATTGAGCAACTCAAATAGTATCATAAAGCTGCAGCAAATCTTAATCAAACAATCTTAGTTACCTCCAGAAAAAAAATCAACATTTCTTTTATTACAGGCATGGCTATATGGATCTGTTCCCCAAAGGAAATGTAGTTGAACATTCCTGTTGACATAAAACAATGCATCTTCTCATGTGCTGTATGGAATATTTCAGGAAAGTTGCTTGCATTGTCAACCATTTAATACACCTGTACTGGTAAAACACATAAGGATAGAAAAATTTAGCTTCAAGTACTTGTCAGGAGAATCTACGTGTGCACTGTGAAGAATAAAATGAAGAAACTCAACAGGTCTGACAGCATCTGTGGAGAGAAACTGTTAATGTTTCAAGTGTCTCCTTTAGAACCAAAGGGAAATGGAAATGTGTTGAATGACAAAGGAGAAGGAGGATCACATAGAGCAAAATCATAGATCAAGATAGGTTAAAAGGCAGGAAAGATTAAAGGTCAGTGGTGACACAGAAAATGGCAAGGGAGTGGTAATGGTGCAGTGTAATAAAGGAATAGAAGGCAGAGCTGTTCAAATTCCAAAAAGATATGGCAGCAAAGTCAATAGATACTGGCATAAAAACATACTTTATGAGGGCAGACTTTATGGTATACACTCAATGTTGATTTGAGAATTCTAGCCACCAGGATACACGAACACCAGCTAGCCACAAAAAGACACAACCCTCTCTCTCTCGTAGCCCTACACACGGATGAAAAAAAACCACCATTTCGACTGGGACAACACATTTATCCTGGGACAGGCTAAGCAAAGACATGCCAGAGAATTCCTAGAGGCCTGGCACTCCAACCACAACGCCATAAACAAACACATAGATCTAGATGCCATCTATCAACCCCTCAGAAAACGAACAGGAAATGACATCACCACAAACCCCAGGAACCCCATCCAGGAGAAAGATATAAATAGAAAGCAGGAGACAACAGCTTCGCTTCACTTGGAGGTCGCCACTGATGATGTTACCTAGCCAGGTAATGAAATGTCTGGATATCAAACCTACAGCTCAGCGAGCAAACCTACACCCTAAACCTCAATCTGAGCTACAAACCTTCACAAACCTTACAAGAATTCTAATGTTGAATGCCTTATCAGAAGATGGAATACAACTGTTTAAGGTTGTGCTGGGCTTTATTTTAACATTGCAGTGGGTCAAGACAGAAGTATGAGCATGAGAGCAAGATAGTGCATTAAAATGGCAATTCGTCAAATAATCAGGATCTGCCTTGACGACAGAGTGGAGGTGTTCTGGTCGCTAAAATGACCCAGATTCAAATTCTATCTGCACCAGAAGTGAGTAATAACATCTCTGACCAGATTGATTAGAAATGTCCAGAGACATGAAAAAGTTTCTGACGTTAGTCTTTTGAGCCAAAAGCAGTAGTATTTCAGTTCTGAGTTGTGTGGTACCTAGATTCTCACTGGAAATGCCAATACTGAACTGAAAGTATACCTTACAAGATGAATAACACTGGCATCATATTCTTACTGATTCTAATCATATCACGATGCACTCTATACAATGTTTTTTTTCAGAAAGGGGAACTGTTTATGTAACAATTACTGGAAATTGCATCAGAACCTCAAGCTTGTACATGATGTTACATGCTGACTGCGTGAGAAATGCATAATGTCCCAATGTGGTATTTAAACAACTATCGAGAGGCTGTGCGATTTGCATTTTTGTAATCTGTCATGCATAATATTGCTTAATTTTCAAGTTTAAGTTCCCTGTTACAGTAAATTCTCTTGGATTCTCTTGGATTCTTTAATTCTCTTCATTAACAGTGTAAAATTCCCCTAACGCTTCACCTCTTCCTTTTTTTAACACTTCTCTTAAAACTTACCTCCTTGTCCAAGCATTTAGAATCTCATTTATTTTTGATTACATCTTTGTGAAAGATAGAATGTTTTAAAGGCAAAATATTGTATATTTCATGTGGTTGTAATTTTGCACTAAGCATAGGGAAAATCTCCAAACTTTCCAAATGGACAGTTTGTCAGAGTTGTTACTGATGTCATTCAGCAGCTGAGGGTGAAGACTGGGTCATTATGCATTACAGAAATGTAGATTAATAACACGTTGGAACAGTAGTTTGTATTGATGCACAATCCTTGATCTGAGGGTAGGAGAGTCCTAAACTAGATAAGTTTAAGGTGACTCGAGAAAGATTTAAAAGGGACCTGAGTGGCAATCTTTTCACGTTGAGGTTGGTGCTGAAGGGCCTGTTTCTATGCTGTATAATTCTATGGCTCTGCCATTACGGGCAACATATCTTTAATACAGCTGGAACAGCTGTGTGGAAGATATGTCATAAATCTCATCCCTTTGAAGTATCACTTGAATAAAATAAGACTAAAACAGTGATCAATGATTTTCAAAGTTTTCTTGCTTTGCTCTTTATTGCGATTTCCTGGCGCATCCACAGTCTTCAAACTCTAAAATTTGGGACATGCCAGTGTCAAATGTAAGCCAAAACAACTTTATATCTGTAAACATCCGGAGAAAATTATGCCAAAGAGGATATGCACTGCTAAACTAATTGTGGTTTTTAGCTCAGTAGATGGTCTCAAAGAATGGATTAGTGGTGCTGGAAGAGCACAGCAGTTCAGGCAGCATCCAAGGAGCAGCGAAATCGACGTTTCAGGCAAAAGCCCTTCATCAGGAATAAAGGCAGAGAGCCTGAAGTGTGGAGAGATAAGCTAGAGGAGGGTGAGGGTGGGGAGAAAGTAGCATAGAGTACAATAGGTGAGTGGTGGAGGGGATGAAGGTAATAGGTCAGGGAGGAGAGGGTGGAGTGGATAGGTGGAAAAGGAGATAGGCAGGTAGGAAGAGCTTCAGGACAGAGGAAATGACCTGGGAGTTGCAGTGGGAGAGGGACTCCCTGAGATTCTTGTAGAGAGAGGAGGAAAACTTCTTCAAGGGATGATTTTGAAGTATTTTTGGACTCTGGCAAGGTCTTGCTTCTTATAATTATTGTTAAATCCAAAAGCGAATTCTCCTCAACCTAAACCTCAGTGGTGTGTATCAGTATGTCCACATTTAAAAGCTAAGGCTATTGCTAGAAATAGCTGTGTTAAAACTTGAAAGTGAAATTTAATGTAATAACTTTGTAATTATGCTCGTTTCCACTGTGGTAGTTTCTGTCTATGATAACCACATACAATTTAATTGCAGTTTCATGAGATCACGCAATGATATGTGAATTTCACTGAGGTCTTAATGTAATTACATATACATAATTTTGTTTTGAGTTCCTTTTAACTCTTAAGTGTGGGGCAGGCAGTATTTTTCTGAGTTACTCCATGCTGGGTTGTTCTATATTCAAGAAGAAGAGAAACAAGAAAGAAAAGCTTGTTTTTATGTTGTGCCTTTGATTACCTGAAGGCTCCCCAAAGTACTTTACAACCAGTGAAGTAATTTTGAATGCACTGACTCTTGTATTGTAGGAAATGCAACAGCCAATTTGCATCCAAGTTCCATAAAGCAAAATAATCATGGCTAAGGTTTTTTTCACATTGATTGAGAGATGTATATTGTTCAGGAGATTGGGGATATCTCCCCTGATGTTCTTTAAATAGTGCACTGAGATCATTTATACGCCCTTTAGTGCATCAAGGTCTTGATTTAACCACTTAGCCAAAACATGGCTTTTTCAACATTGCAGTATTTTCTTAGTGCCAAACTATAGCCAGGATTTTGTGGTCAAATGAGTACAGTGGGTTCTGCTATAACGTGGTAGTTGTGTTCTCATTCAATCCCGTGTTATAAGAGAATCGTGTAATAGTAGCACTATTTAAACTAATGGGGCTGGAATCGCATTATAACCAATACACACTTCAAAAGTTTGTGCTTTAGAAAGAGTGTTCCCATTTCATCAATTGTGTTATAACAAATTTGTGTTAATGAGACGTGCATTACAGCAGAATGATCTGTACAATATACAGCTGTAATTACTTAGTCTTTGTTCTGCATAGAACCAGAGAAACTACTCAAATAAAACTCCATAACCAACCCCAATCCACTGTAGTGAGGGTGCAAAGGAAGTTGGGCAGCATGGTGGCTCAGTGGTTAGCACTGCTCCCTCATGGTGTGAAGGACTTGTCTTCGATTCCAACCTTGGGTGATGACTGTGTGGAATTTGTATGTTCTGCAGAGGTTTCTGCTGGGTGGTCCAGTTTCTTCCCACAGTATGACAATGTACAGGTTAGGTGGATTGGCCATGCTAGATTGTCCTTGGTGCAGGCTAGGTGGATTAGCCATAAAGATAGTAAAGATAGGGTAGGTCTGGGTGGGATGCCTTTTGGAGGGATGATGTGGACTTGATGCCAAATGACCTGCTTCCACACTGCAGGGATTCCAGTCTCTTCCAGCCAAAATAATATCCCACTCTTGAAGGATCTCCTTCATTCTATATGCCAAATCTTCTGTGTCTGACCTTTTCCAATATTGTGGTGTCCATTCTACTGTCACTTTGGCAGTTTGCTTATCTGGGAAGTGAAATATGTGAATTGCCAGTTTCCAGACATCGTTCCACCCTGTATCCTAAATCTAATTTTAAAAAGAGGAGTACACCTGTACTGGGTATATGCTAACACTCAACACTCTTCCTGTGTGTGTGAAGATGTCTTGGATTCCATGAGTGATAAAATCTATCAGCCTGTCCCCTTGGGCACCAGTGAGATACATTGATCAGGGCAAAGCTGAATCTGCAACAAGATTGCAATGCTTCTGTACTATGGACAAAAGAAGAGCACATTAATGAATTTTCCCTCATGGTCAGTAGATGCTGATCACAGAGTAATACTTGAAACTATGTCAAGAGGGGGCTAGCAAGTACTGTGAGTTAGAATTGATTTTTCACTTATACATCTGATTGAGGTGTTGCAAGACTACCTGCTAAATATAACTGTGTTTCAGTTTTGGCGCTCTCTCTGAAACATTTAATGGAACTCGCGCCCAGCACTGGATTGCTTCCAATTTGGTTCTAATTTGTTCACTCAAATAAGTGGCAAAATGGTTAGAATAAAATTGAAAATGCTAGAAATACAGTAAAATAGTCCGAGCAAGTTTGAAAAAAGCTACAGTACAAAGTGATTTGCATGTGTCCAATCTACCATCCAAAAGAAAGAGAAACATTTTCTCGGATTCTCTAATTGTCCTGTTCCCTCACTCTATTTCATTTTTTATACCAGCTGACACTTGACCAAAAAAAAATCTGTCCCACACAGTAACAAGCAAGCAACTTTTGAATTCAAGCAAGTCACTCTTGCCTTCTTTATTCTTTTAACCATTGTAGTTTTTCTTCTTTCATATTTCCCTTTCTACCCTATTAAAAGGGTTCTGGGTGTTCCCTAGAAAGGGTACGCATTCAAAAGGTAACCAGACTCTTCTTCTATAAAGGCTGGCCTGCATATTTGCATCAACAAGCTTCATTTGTGTTGTTTTTAAGAGACAGTGAGAAGAGCTTTCAAAGGCACTTCACTTGTGGTCAGATATTAATATTAATAAGATTAGTACCAAGCTAGAAAAAAAAGATAGTAAAGAGTATGTCTAAAATCTTCATAATGAGTGAGGTTTAAAGATGATCTTAAAGAGGGAAGCATGATGTGGTGAGATTCAGGGAGGATTTGAAGCTGAAACAAGTGGAGGCATAGTTAGAAAAATGAGACTGAAGTAAGGGGAAAATTTACAAGCACCCTTAGTTATTTTTGTTGTTTATAATGATACATAATATCACAAATGAACAAGTATGTAAGGGGAAAGGTTGAACAAGTTTTTCTCTTGGGATTGGAACAAAAGTGCATTGTTAAGGCAATGTAGAAGAAGCTTTGATGTGCATTTACATTATATTTGCCAGATTTTATTGACTGCACTTCTCTTGATATGCTTTAATCAGAATTGTATCTCTTGCCTTCGTACTGTAATAATAAAAGAAGGACATTAATGCCATTATAAAATCATCATTTAGGTGCTACATTTATTTTTCTGGTCTCTTGAATTCCAATTGCAAGGAGATCATGGGAAATATTTTTTTTTGTCTCGCCCCTAGTTTTCAATAGAATGTACTCCATGATCATGCAATAAATACTGAATTATTAAATTGCTTATTTTGCATTCAAATACAATCACCCATGACATTCGCTATATCGAATGGCTGAGGAGTGAAAGTTTTGGAACATAGTGAAGATTTTTATAGAACCATAAACGCATGGAATACTTTCAAAATGAAAAGTGTTTGTGCTGCCTCTGAATGCCTGAAATGCATTCTGTGGTACTAAAACCCCTTGCTTCATTAGACAGAAGATTTACATACATAAAGTTTAAAAATTAGAAAAAGAAAAATTGCTAATTGACTGGATTAACATAATTAATAGTAAACTGCACTCAAAGCAAATAATCCATTTGCAAAACATCAACAAATGCCGTTAAATAAAAAGTGCTGATCCTTTAAAATAATTTTTGATGAAGTAATGGAGAGGGTTGATAAGGGTACTAAAGTTAATGTGTATACTGTATATGGACTTTTAAAATGGATTTGACAAAGTGCCCAAATAGACTTGTTGGCAATATTTATGCCTATAAATTAGAGCGGGGTTGAGCAAACAGTTAAGCTGGCAAACTACTTAAATTTCGACCTGTTGAAGGCTGCACACCTCAATTACCTTTCATTAACAGATACCATTAAAATCTGTTATGGCTTTTATTGTATAAAGAACCATTAATGCCTTTTACAATTAATCTGTTCAGAGATGTTATGAAACACCTCTGGAGCAGGAGTGTCTTGAATCCAGGCCCCTGGCCTACAGATAGAAACACTACCACTCTGCCACAACAGCGTTCTTCTAAACTTAACAAAAATAACAAACTCATAACAAACTCGCTAATATCCGAATAAACATAATCCATGTTAACCTACCGGTAAATCTTCTCTCAGCTACTGGTATTATTATACCACGATTAAAATTGTTTTCTTAACAACTTCTGTAAAAGTTTGTGGAAAAAAAGATTCAGGCAGTCAGAAACTTTCTGTAAGTCTAATTTGAGCAATTGGAGATAAGAAGTGGGGGAGATCATAGTTTGGTGATATTATTACTAGACTATTAATCGAGCACACCAGGTAAGGAGGTGGGGTCCCAGCTTCAAGTCCTGCCATGGCAATTTGAATTCAATAAAAATATGCAATTAAGTGTCTAATAATGACCAGGAGACTATTGACAATTGTCAGAAAAAGTCCTATCCGGTTCACTAATGTCCTTGAGGGAAAGAAACTGCTGTCCTTATATGATCTGTTCTATGGGATTCCAGACCCATAGCAATGTGATTGACTCTTATCTGTCCACTGGGCAGTTAGGGATGGAAAATAAATGCTGGCCTAGCTAGGTATGCCTATATCCTGTTAATGAATAGTATACTATTGAATAGCATACTAGGTGCTGCACATTGGGGGATTAAATGTTAAGGAAAAGTATAAACTATGGCAGGACTGTGAACAGCATTGTTGTACAGAGGGATGTTGGAGTTCAAATCCATAGCTCTTTCAAAGTGGCCACGCAAGTAGATAGGGTGATAAAGAAGGCATATGGCATGCTTGCCTTTATTGGTTGGGGAACTGATGACAAGAGTCAGGACGTCAAGTTGCAGCTTTATAAAACGTTGGTTAGGCCACACTTAGAGTACAGTGTTCAATTTTGGTCACCACATTACAAGAAGGATGTGGACAGTTTGGAAAGAGTGCAGAAAAGGTTTATCAAGATGCTTCCCGGATTAGAGGGTATGAAATATAAGGAGAAGTTAGAGAAACTGGGGTTGTTTTCCCTGGAGTGGCAGAGGCAAAGAGGAGACTTGATAGAAATCTATAAAATTATGAGATGCATAAATAGAGTTGATTGTTAGAATCTTTTTTTTCCAGAGTTGAAATGTCCAAAACTAGTGGACATCCATTTAAGGTTGGAGGGGGAACGTTCAAAGGAGATGTGAGAGGCAGGTTCTTTTACACAGAGAGTGGTAGGAGTATGGAATGCATTGCGAGGGGTGGTGGTGGAGGCAGAGAAGATAGGGGCATTTAAGAGACTGTTTGATAATATGCAAGGAATGGGGGTATATGGACCAAGGGCAGGCAGAAGGGATTAGTTTAATTTGGTATCATGTTCGGGACAGTATCATGGGTCAAGGAACCTGTTCCTGTGCTGTACAGTTCTATGTTCTAACATTGAAACATTTCAGCTTGTCTGAGGAATCCTGGCTGGTGAATTGGGAAGAGCTGGAGGCCAAAGTCTCAGCTCACCTAGGCAGCTGGACAGGACTGCTCCGAGTGCTATTTAAAAGGAACCGATTCTGCTCTTAAATCATGTAGTGACCTTCATATTGTGGTACTGGCTGGTCCCTTTGACCTCTCTTCTTGGTTTTGTCACCAGAATCCAGAGGATGTTGACTAATTTCTTCTGAGACAAAAACATGCACTGGGTCATGGCACAGGTTCTGAGTCTCCCCATAGAGGAGGATGGTCACTCGCTGGTGTGACTCTGCACCCAGGTGGTGACTTTCAGCTTCAGACCCTGCAGCAATACATTCACATCCAGCCTTTTCCCAGATGCCATGTCCTGGTGGGCAGCATATTTCTTCTGCTGGATTTGCAGCTATCAATTACAATATGCAGCCCTGGTTTTTAGACTGCGAGGGTCTTCACGTTTCCTTCAGAACGCAGCCTTTTTTTTTAACCAAGACCTGATCGATATCTGGAACATGGTCAACTCGCATAGGGTCTTGTTATCATCAGGAATAGCAGCAGTCAGGAAGCCACAAGTCAAAACCCACACCTCCACCGTCCCGGGTTCAAGTGGCTGGTGGAGGGGAGGGCCCTTTGGCTGCGGGGGAGACCAGAGTTGGGGATGTACTGGGTGGTGGAGGCCTGGGCTGCTTGTTGAGTGGACATCGAGCTCGCGGCCAATGTCATCCATTGTCAGTAAATGGCGGTGCTTGGGCCCAACGTCGTGCACCAGTTGGAAGATGCTCAGCTGTGCAGTGGAATTCCTGCTCGTATGGAATTTCACATTGGCCCCAAAGCCAATTGGCCCCAGGAGCCCATGCCCACAACCTGAGCCACCTTTTTGGTATGTGTAGTGCGTCTTTCCTCCTCACAAAGAGACTTTCTTTTTGTGTAGGCTGTTGCTGCACACCATCCTTGACTCCTTTGTCCACTGCCTGGACACTCCCTGGCATGTTTATTTGCTGCCGGGTGGCCAGGATCCCCAGTGAAAAGCTTTCTATGCAGGATGCCTCCCGTTTCCCTCGGGGCCTTGGGTGGAGGGTATTGCATGCAGCAGTCCCTTATAATCACAGATTGAGTCGGTTCACAGACTCCTGGTTCAACTGTTTAATTTGCAGTGCTTGGAGTCTGTGGACGATGAGTGTGGGCAATTTCACACCCTTTCTAGCTGTTTGAGAAATCTTTTGTTTTGTTTTTGGTTGCATTTCTGCCCTACATGCCTGATCTTTGAGCATCTGGTGTGGAGGGGTGTAGCCAGATCGGAGGAGCTCCTTGTGGGTCCGCCCCTGGGCCTGGTCAGGTTGGCTACAGACCCGTCCAGGCAGCGGGCTGTGTAGGGGATCATCTCTGCTGTCTGTCTGCCCCTCTTCTACGGTTACGTTCAAGCTTAGGTGTCATTGGAGAGGGAGCACACGATGTCGATGCCTTTAGAGAGCGGTTAGCACCATAGTGTTTTATTTCTCCCTCCAACTCCATTTTCATTTAATCTCTTCCATCTTGGGTATAGAACAGATTTACAACGATGTTGCCAGGGTTTGAGTTATATAAGGAGAAAGAAGGGCTGAAGAATCCTGAATCCTGAAGAAGGGCTTATGCCCGAAACGTCGATTCTCCTGTTCCCTAGATGCTGCCTGACCTGCTGCGCTTTTCCAGCAACACATTTTCAGCTTTGAGTTATATGAATAGGCTGTGGACTTCTTTCACTGGAGTGTCGGTGGCTGAGAGGTGACCTTGTAAAGATTTATAAAATCATGAGGAGCATAGATAAGGTGAACAGCCAAGGTCTTATCCCAAGGATGGGGGAGTCTGAAACTGGAGGGCATAGATTTAAGGTGAGAAGGGAAAGATTTAAAAGGGATCTGAGGGGCAACTTTTTCACACAGAGGGTGGTACTTGTATATGGAATGAGCTACCAGAGGAAGTGATGGAGGTGGGTATTATTACAACATTTAAAAGACATTTAGACAGGTACATGAATAGAAAAGGTTTAGAGGGATATGTGCCAAAAGCAGCCAAGTGGGACTAGTTCAGTTTAGGAAGCCAGGTCAGCATGGACATGTTGGACTGAAGGATCTGTTTCTGTGCTGTATGACTCTATGAGTGTCCCTATATCCCTCTCACTCTTGATGATTTGCATTGCCCATAAAGGGCTTTGTACGTAAATTTCTAATTGGCTACATGAGTGATTATTGGTGGTGGTTAATAGTTAAATATTTTAAAAAAAAAGGTTGTGGTGATTTGGTGGGAAAGCCGTTCGGTGTGTGAGTTAACACTTCTACGTATATAATAAAAAGCAGACCAAAGGGTAGAACTCCAGTGGCACAGTGGTATCGCTCCTATCTCTAAGCCAGGAGATCTGAATTCAAGTTCTACCTGTTTCAGAGTTGTGTAATAACAGTGCTAAACAGATTGATAAGAAAATATCACTATAAAGCAAACACAGTGAGCTTTTGTGGTGATTTCCTGGTGGTGGTTAGTAGTTTAAAAACAACAAAAAAAATTCTTTGTGATTTGGTGATTGAAAAAGATAGTCAGTTGTGTATAGGAACACTTCTGGATAGGAACAAAAGAAATAAAAGAAAGACCAGAGGGATCTTGTGGTGCAGTGGAAGTATCCCTACCATTGATCCAGGAGGCCTGGGTTCAAGTCCTACCTGTTCCTGAGGTGTGTAATAAACAGTTCTGAACAGATTGATTAGAAAATATCACTATAAAGCAAATACAGTGGGCTTTTGTGGTGCAGTGGTAGTGTCCTACGGCTGAATCAGGGGACCTGGGTTCAAGTCCTACCTCCTCCTATTGTGTCTCAGGAAATGTTGATTATAAAATATGTATAAAGCAGACCCAGGGATGGGTCTGCAGGACTGTCTCATCTCAGTTCCAAAGCAATCCCTCATCAAAAATCTGTTGAATTTAATTAAGAAAGACATCTGTTCACATATATATATTGATCAAAATAGCACAAGAATCTTCTGGATATGAGTTTGAACTTTGGAATGTTCCTTTAGTTGGCAGAGCTAGAGAACCTAGGAGCAGTACTGATTTTTCTTTGGCAGTCAAGTGTTAACAGTTGGATGTATGTTTACATACAAACTTCAAATTGTATCGTGAAATGTTTCTACACTTCCTTTACAAGGTAAACACAGCTTTTCTATCCATCTCAGGAAAAAAAATTAGAAGTCCATTCTTTTTTTGAATATTCAGCTTTCATCATCTGCCTTTCTTTTTTGGTGGGCTCATTCCAAATTTGGATTAGGTTTTGAAGAAGATATAAATGGCACAATTCAAGCAGAACTATAAACTGCGATCTCAATGCCTCAGTCTTTTCCAGCAGGCTTGAATTCAGTCTTTTTAGTGATGTAGCCATGTTTCCAAGACTACGTACTATTGAATTTCATTTGTTTTCCAGCGTGGCTTTTTTTTAATATCAGATTTGTTTTTGTTAGTTTTTATAGTAGTGGCTTGTTCCATGCCTTTTCAGAAATCAGTATTAAATTCCATGGAACTTGGATTAAATACTCTTCTTGTTGTTATTCGAAATAAAGTGCATCAAATTATATCTTTTCATTGGGTCCTGCTTGTCACTAATAAATAATCAGTTATTGCATTTGATCTAATTTCCACATTCCAACTTTATTGCTTCCTTGATCAGCACTGGGTTCAATGCTGCTAACATATTTTGTCATTCCTAGAACTGAAGTGCAATCAAAAATGTCTGCAATTCACAAGCTTGAACTGCTAAGATTTCTTATATATCTCCAGAAATGTTGGCCAAGCATGGTAGAAGCTAACACAGGGAGTGGGACCATGGGAAATAATGCACTTTATAGATAGTAAATTGATTCTTATTGATGTTTCCGGTTAATAATTTTATGTAGCTGGCCACTTGGCACCTATTCACTTTAATATTTAATTGTAATTTTGTTATGGTGCCTAATTTTACAGTAGTCAAACAATGTAACCTTTGTTGAGTATTTATTTATATATCTTTAGACCACAGAGGCTGTAAAGTTTGGCTGGCAGTACTGTTTACTTTGGTGCTCAGGATGTCTGATGTTCGTGTAAAGAATTGGGGGAATGGAGTTTTAGGGAGTGGATGTGCTTCCAGCGTAATTCCCCACTATCAGGAAAAGTGATAGAACAGATTTGTGATGCTCATTCGCAATTATGCAGAGTCGACAGGTTGTAAGCTCAATCAGTGTCTAATCATGAATTGAAGCATAGTTTATCATGTTATACCTCGCAGTATCTGTTAACCTGTTAACAGGGTATTTGAAATCCAGACTGCAGAACCCAATTGCTTCAGCAGCATTCATACGACTGTTTAACTTAGCCATGGCATTTGCATCACCTTTCCAGGTTTCCTGATCATTGACAGAGTAATCTTTGCGTGTACGAGACAGTCACTTCAGCTTCCAGATACAAATTTCTGCCGTGCAAGACATGGGCACTGGCTATCAACAAGAATCAGTCTAACCACTTACTTGTGACATATTAGCATTATTGAAAGCCCCAGCCTTTACATCCTGGATCACAACCAATCAGAAATTGGACTGGTCACAAAGTTATTTTGGTTTGAGAGCAGATTGGAAATTTAAAACTTCTGTGGATAGTATAAGAAAAACAGAGTAAATTGGTCAAAGTAATTGTATGCGCAAACTCTATTTGGACCTTTTCATTTCCCAGATGCTTAAACAATTTGGACATGCGCAGACGTTTGGGAACAGAGAGATCCAGGGTGTATTTTAATAAATCTTTAAAAACAGGGTTATAGATGGAAAAAAATGCAAATGTGATTTTATATAATGAAGAACTAAATTAAGTACCAAGAGGATAGTGATACATAAAAACCAAAAGAACTGCGGATGCTATAAATCAGAAACAAAAACAGAAATTGCTGGAAAAGCTCAACAGGTCTGGCAGTATCTGTGGAGAGAAATCAGAGAGTTAACATTTCAGGTCTGGTGACCCTTCCTAGGAACCGGATAATGATTTATCTGTGGAAGATACTGGTGAGGCATCATTTGAAGTGATATGTACTTTTTTTTGGGCACTGCATTTTTACACGATTTTGGAGCCTTTGAGAGATCTGGAAAATAATGTGACTAGATTTGTGGAACAGCGGAGATTGAAAGAAAAGTTTGAAAAGGTTTAAGAGAATAAATAGCAAAAGATTATATCAGTGTTTATCGAATTGCTAACAAAGCAGTCATAAATTTGAGGTTGATAATACAACCGTAAAGAGAGGGGTTTAGAAGACATATTTACTTCATAGATGCTTCTATCCATTACATCTTGTGATTATTGAAGCCAAGTTAGTATTAGTATTTAAAGGAGAATTAGTTAATCTAAAGGAAATGTAATATAACAGATATTAATGGTGTTGATAAGCCTACGTTCTGTGCTGAAATTTTGATTGCTTTGCAAATTTTGACATTGTTACAGTAAAGACAAGACAACAATGGATGGAGACAAGGTTTAGGCAATACCAGAAGACACATTCATCCAGATTTATAAGAGCATGGGAGTTTTCTCTATGATGGCATTCTTCACTGCTGCGTTCATCAGTGGATTTCTTTATTTCAACATTGACTTCAGTACAGCTCCTGCTGGTGCCTCTTCAGGAAAGCCAAATTTCATCATAATCCTGGCTGATGACATTGGATGGGGTGATCTTGGTGCAAACTGGCCATTGACTACTGAGACACCAAATTTGGACATGATGGCAAAGGAGGGAATGAGGTATTCATATTCACAAAAATCTCTAACCATTTGGTCTGTATTTTTCGATGTTTCTTTTTATTTTTTGAACTAATTTTAAACTCTTTACCTTATTTAATTTTTTTTTTATCTTACTTCAGTAAAGAGAGCTTTTAATTCAGTTGGTCTTCCATAACTCAGAAGTTTGATATGATTTATTTTTCTGTCAGTATAATTACAGCAATGGAATTAAAGTCTTATTTGCAGATACTTGGTATATATAATATTGTAGCTCAAGTGGTCTGGGTAAACAAGAATCCTGAATCTCTTAAGTCTGTGTTCTATTAATCATGATTTTATGTTGGACATTAATGCTGTTTTAGGTCTGATAGTGTGAATTTCAGTGCGTGGTTTGGTGCATGTTGTTGAAGTGTTCATGTTAATGAACTCCCATTGACAGCTCCAGGTATTCTCTCAGACCATGGATAGGTAAATGTAAACATTTTTAATCTGTTTTATAAACCTAACTGCAAAAAAGAAATAGCCTTTGCACAATAATGTGTTGATAATGATTTTCAATAAGCATAGTGTTAAAGTTTTAGACAGATTTCTCTTTACATTCAGTAACCTCCATTACAAAAGAAAATATGATTACCTAAATGTTTACAGAAAACCTATACAATAAGTAAATAACTTAAGGCATATTACTAAAGGTGATGGAAATCATGAGGATAAGAAAATTACCTGAATGCTCGTAGTATTCATAACAAAGCAGATGAATTAACAGCACAAATCATCATGAATGATTATGATGTGGTAAGCATCACTTAGACGTGGTTGCAGGGGGTTCAGGACTGGCAGTTAAACATTCAAGGATTTACAACTTACCGAAAAGGCAGGGAGGTGGGCAGAGGGGGGCTGGTTACCTTGTTAGTTAAGAATAAAATTAAATTTATGGCACTGTATGACAGAGAGTTAGATGATGTGGAGTCTGTGTGAGTGGAGTTGAGGAACCACAAAGGCAAAAAAAACCATAATGGGAGTTATTTACAGACCTCCCAGCAGTGGTCAGGTAGGGGTGCAAGATATACCAGGAAATAGATAAGTCATGGTAAGGTCATGGTGATCATGGGGGACTTCAATATGCAAATGGACTGGGTGAATAATGTTGCCGGTAGATCTAAAGAAAGGGAATTCACGGAATGCTTACAGGATGGCTTTTTGGAACAGCTTGTAATGGAGCCCTCAAGGGAGCAGGCTATTCGGGACTTAGTGCTATGTAATGAGCCAGACTTTATAAAAGATCTTAAAGTCAGGGAACACTTAAGAGGCAGCGATCATAATATTGTAGAATTCAGTCTGCAGTTTGAAAGAGAGAAGGCAAAATTGGATATAATGGTATTACAGTTAAATAGAGGTAATTACAGGGGCATGAAAGAAGAAGTAATGAAAATCGGCTGGAAGCAGAGCCTAATGGGGAAGACAGTAGAGCAACAATGGCAGGAATTTCTGGGTGTACTTGAGAACACAGTACAGAAGTTCATTCCAAAGAAAAGAAAGATTACCCGGGGGTGGGGTGAGGGGGGGGGGGAGGTGGTGGAGGGCGAGGGGAGAGGGGAGGTGGGGAGGTGGAGAGATATTAGACAACCATGGCTGACAAAAGAAGTCAGGAAATGTATCATAGAAAAAGAGAGAGCCTATAAAGTGGCCAAGGGCACTGGGAAATCAGAAGATTGGGAAGACTACAAAAACAAAAACAAACAGAGGATAATAAAGAGAGAAATAAGGAAGGAGAGGATCAAATATGAAGGTAAGCTAGCCAGTAATATTAGAAATGATAGTAAAAGTTTCTTTCAATACATAAGAAACAAACGAGATGCAAAAGTAGAGATTGGGCTGCTCCAAATTGATGCAGGAAGGCTAGAGATGGGAGATAAGGAAATAGCTGAAGCACCTAATAAGTACTTTGTGTCAGTCTTCACAGTGGAAGAGATGAGTAATTTCCCAACAATTAAAGAGAGTCAAGGGGCAGAGTTGAATATGGTAGCCATTATAAAAGAGAAAGTATTTGAAAAGCTAAAAGGTCTAAAAATTGATAAATTCCTGGCCCGGAAGTGCTACATCCGAGAGTTCTGAGGGAAGTGGCTGAAGAAATAGCAGAGGCTTTCTTTGCAATCTTTCAAAAATCACTGGAATCAGGGTAAGTCCCAGATGATTGGAAAATAGCTGTTGTAACCTCCTTGTTCAAGAAAGGATCAAGACAAAAGATGGAAAATTATAGGCCGATTGACTTAACCTTGGTTGTAGGTAAACTTCTAAAATTCATCATTAAGGATGAGATTTCTAAATTCTTGGAAGTGCAGAGTCGGATTAGAACAAGTCAGCATGGATTTAGTAAAGGGAGGTCGTGCCTGACAAACCTGTTAGAATTCTTTGAAGTGGTAACAAGTAGTTTAGACCAGGGAAACCCAGTGAATGTTATCTACTAGACTTCCAAAAGGTCTTTGATAAAGTGCCTCATGGGAGACTGCTGAGTAAGGTGAGGGCCCATGGTGTTCGAGGTGAGCTACTTGCATGGATTGAGGATTGGCAGTCTGACAGAAGTCAGAAAGTTGGGATAAAAGGTTCTTTTTCAGAATGGCAGCTAGTGACAAGTGGTGTCCCGCAGGGTTCAGTGTTGGGGCTGTAGCTGCTCACTTTATATATTAATGATCTGGACGAAGGGACTGGTGGCATTCTGGTGAAGTTCGCCAATGATGCGAAGTTAGGTGGACAGGCAGGTAGTACTGAGGAGATTGGGAGGCTACAGAAAGATTTAGACAGTTTTGGAGAGTGGCCCAAGAAATGGTTGATGAAATTCAATGTGAGCAAATGCGAGGTCTTGCGCTTTGGAAAAAAGAATAAAAGCATGGACTATTTTATAAATGGTGAGAAAATTCATAAAGCCAAAGTACAAAGGGATCTCGGAGTGCTAGTACAGGATTCTCTAAAGGTTGACTTGCAGGTTGAGTCTGTGGTTAAGAAAGCAAATGTAATGTTGTCATTTATCTCAAGAGGTTTGGAATGTAGAAGTAGTGATGTGCTACTGAGACTTTATAAAGCTCTGGTTAGGCCCCATTTTTGTCCAGTTTTGGGCCCCACACCTCAGGGAGAACATTCTGGCACTGGAGCGTGTCCAGCGGAGATTCATACGATGAACAGCTGAGGAACCTGGGATTGTATTCATTAGAGTTTAGAAGATTGAGGGGAGATCTAATAGAAACTTACAAGATAATTCATGGCTGAGAAAGGGTGGACACTGTGAAATTGTTTCAGGTGGGGATACTAGGACCTGTGGGCACAGCCTTAGAATTAGAAGGGGGTCAATTTAGAATGGTGTGGAATGCAGTGGAGGCCAGGACGTTAAATGTCTTCAAGTCAGAGATTCATAAATTCTTAATCTCGCAAGGAATTAAGGAATACAGGGAGAGTGGCGTTGAAATGCCCATCAGCCATGATTGAATGGTGGAGTGGACTCAATGGGCCGAATGGCCTTAATTCCACTCCTATTTCTTATGGTTTTTGGTCTTAAGAGAAAAGTGAAAACAAAGTATCAGCAGCAGAGGATTTGAATTAACAACTGAGCCTTGAATTATCTTGTCTGCTTTTCAGAGATCATTCAGCCTGTTACTACACTGTGTGTCTGTTTTGGGGGTAGTACATTTTCTTTCAAACATCCTGCACCACTGTCTTATGAGGGTCTCTACTCACGACATACCTTTTGGCCTTAACCACTCCTTTGTGGATGCACTTGAGAACCATGAACTGCGATTAGCTGCTTCTAATCCCTCCTGATACAGCTGATCTTTGAAATAATCTTTTATTTGTGCCAATTTTCTATTTAAACTTAGTGTCCCCCTTTACTGGCCGCAACATTGTTAAGGCTGAGTTAGCATTTCTTTCCTTCCAATGATGTTATTCCTCCCAGAGGCAGGAGCCCTATCAGTAGTGTTGCAAACATATCATGTTCTGAGAGCTCAAGGAGGAAAAGATTGTGTTGTGGTACTGGAGTCGTGAGAGTCTTTGGCAGTTCTATCACTTCACTAACATATCAATTAAAGCAAATTCTCTTGGCTGCCAGATCTTGTCCCTGTGTAAATCATTTTGTCCATAGGGGCAGCATGGTGGCTCAGTGGTTAGCACTGCTGCCTCACAGCACCAGGGTCTCAGGTTCGATTCCAGCCTCTGGCGACTGGCTGTGTGGAGTTTGCACATTCTCCCCATGCCTGCATGGGTTTCCTACGGGTGCTCCAGTTTCCTCCCACAGTCCAAAAATGTGCAGGTCATGTGAATTGGCCATGCTAAATTGTCCATAGTGTTAGGTGCTCCATTCAGAGGGAAATGGGTCTGATGGGTTACTCTTCGGAGGGTTAGTGTGGACTGGTTGGGCTGAAGGGCCTGTTTCCACACTGTAGGGAATCTAATCTAATCTTTCCCTGCAGCCATAAATGTACTATCACGTGCAAAAATTCTATAATTGTGATAGGTATGTTTTGACATTTGCTTCTGGTATTCTTAATGAAGTAGGGAAGGAGGATGGGACGAGGCATCCATTCTGTCAAAGCAAGGATAGCATGGATTACAATGGCTCATCAGCACCTCGAGTTTTGAGGCTGAAAAGACACAAAAGATTACATAGAAAAGTGCATATACCCTTGCACCTTTAAATTTTCACTGTTTCCTGTAGTACGCTAAGAATTTGAGGGGCTGCAGTAAAGTACAGTTCAACCAAGGAGCTGGAGAGTCAAGTAACCAATGGAAATGTGGAACTCTCCAAACTGGAGAAACATACTTCCAATTGAATAAACATATGTGTTCAGTATTATTTTTGTCTTGTTGGCAGTGTGATGAATATATATTTAAATCCATTCTTGTGCTTTCCAGAGATGCAGTTGCAGGTGCCTGTTTGCTGTTGTGTTCCCTTTGAAGTTGCTTAATTTTAAGATGAGCCTAATCTTTTTACAGCTATGTCCTAAGGATTGGTTGCAAGCAGCATTTGTCCATTTTGAATGATCAGCCATTTGTGGAAGCTTGGTGGGAGATAGCAAAAATGGAAACGTACTTGTCCATGCTAAGATTAACATGCTATATGGTCCTTCCAGAAGAACTTCCAAGATTTGAAGAAATTGTGCTCGTATTTTAGTAAAGTTAGATCACATGGGATTCAGGATGAGCTTGCCAATTGGATACAAAATTGGCCTTATGGTGGGAGACAGAGAGTGGTGATGGAGGGTTGTTTTTTGGATTGGAGGCCTGTGATCAGCGGTGTTCCATAGGCATCGGTACTGGGTCCAGTTTTGTTTGTCATTTATGTAATTGGTTTGGATGAGAATAGAGGAGGCTTGGTTGGTAAGTTCATGAATGGCACTAAAATTGGTGGTATAATAGATGGTGAAGAAGGTCATCTATGATTACAAAGAGATCTTGATCAATTGTGTCAATGGGCTGAGGAGTGGCAGATGGTGTTTAGTTTGGATAAATGTGAGGGATTGCATATTATATTGGTGGGGCCTCTTCTGGAGTACTGTGTGCAGTTCTGGTTGCCCTGTTATTGGAAGAATATTATTAAGCTGGAGGGGGTTCAGAAAAAATTTACCAGAATGGAAGGTTTGAGATATAAAAATAAACTGGAGTGTAGGAGGTTAAGGGGTGATCTTTAAGGTTTATAAAATCGTGAGGAACATAAGTAAGGTGAATGATAACACCCAAAGATAGGTGTTATCTAGGCAGCATGTTGTTAAGGTGAGAGGAGAAAGTTAAAATGAACATGAGGGGCAGCCTTTTTACACGGAGTGTGATTTGTGTGTGTGCTAGAGGAAGTGGTGAAGGTAGGTACAGTAGCAATGTTTAAAAGACATTTGAATAAGTTCATGAATGGGAAAGGTTTGGAGGGATATGGGCCAAGTGAAGGACTAGTTTAGTTTGAGAACATAGTCAGCATGGACTGGTTGGACCGAAGTGTCTATTTCCATGCTGTGTGACTCAATGCCTTGACTAGTTGAGAGTGTGGTACTGAACTGATCTCCAGCATCTGCAGTCCTCACTTTCTCCTATGCCTTTATTATGGTAAAAACAATGACTGCAGATGCTGGAAACCAGAGTCTAGATTAGAGAGGTGCTGGAAAAGCACAGCAGTTCAGGCAGCATCCAAGGAGCAGTAAAATCCTGACAGTTACTCCTGACTTTTAACACCTGTGTTTTCCTTATTTAGTCAACACTTGTTGAGTTGAGTAAGGGTTTTTGCCCGAAACGTCAATTTTACTGCTCCTTGGATGCTGCCTGAACTGCTGTGCTTTTCCAGCACCTCTCTAATCTAGACTATGCCTTTATTATGCCTATAACTGACATCGTCAGCTATGAAATTATGCAGGTCAGCTTTCCAGCTTGCTACATTACAACATATTTGCAAAAATGTTCAGATTGGCTTTTCTGTTACAGATTTGAGGACTTCCATGCAGCTGCCTCTACTTGTTCCCCATCTCGGGCTTCTCTGCTGACAGGACGCCTGGGGCTACGGAATGGCGTTACCCATAATTTTGCTCTAAGCTCAGTCGCTGGCTTGCCGTTGAATGAAACCACACTGGCAGAAGTTCTAAAGGAAGCCAATTATTCGACAGCAGTAATTGGTATTTACAGTTTTAGTTCATATTTTTCTTTCCTATGTAATGGTTCCTCTGTTCTACTGTGCAACTGTAAGTGTCATCACACCAAGGAAATGCCATCTTGCCTTTGATCACAGCAGAAACAAAGACAAACGATTGGAAGAAAGAGACAAATGTCCCTTAGTTTTACTTTAGATTTAGACTATCGTCCTGATTTTTGTGATATCACAAATGTAAAAAGCAGTGAATGTTTAAAGAAGAAGAATGCAAGGATTCACTTTCATTTACATTGCTGTGAAAAACACTTTCTGTCCTTTAGTTTAGCATGTGAGATCTTTAAAATTAACCAGAAAGCACTGACTTCATTAGCTAACAATCAACAGTCCTCCCAGTAAGCCATCTCACACCTTTCTTCATCAGGAAGTGCAAAGAATAATTACAGTTACTCCTGACTTTTAACACCTGTGTTTTCCTTATTTAGTCAACACTTGTTGAGTTGAGTAAGTCGATTATAAGCATGCACTCTTCACATTTGTGACTGTGACATTACACATGTGACTGTGACATTACACATGTAAATGTTGAATGCTTCCTTCTCTTTACCTGCAGTGTGTTTTGAAAGCATATTCAACAGTCATGCTATAAGGAAGTATCCAGCTGTTTAAAGTGCACTAATAAATAACCCACATTCTATTGAGATGATGTCAGTGTACAGAAGCTGACTCAGCATTTATTGGACTCTGTAGAACTCAGAGAGCTGCTACCAGCAAACATTGAGGGCTGAATTTTCCAAGACCCTGACCAATGTGGGAAATGGCAATTCAGTAAGGAAAATATGACAAGTATGGGGAAATTTAATTCCCAACGTTGACAAGAAATGCCAGATTCTGTAAGCAAGTGTAGAATGGCAAGTTGAAAATCTCGCAAGTGAGCAGTGAGAGGCCCATTTATATGCATATATATGCCATAATTAACTAATTTTGCTTCATTTATATGCAATTTTCTGTTCTCCCATGTACAAAGGAGAAACTAGACAGTGGGAATTCCTGGCATGAAAGTCAGAGCGAGTACCTTGCATTTCCAACTCGCCACTTGCCCTCTGGCTTTTATCTTGGACAATGGTCACCAGCATCTAGACAACATAGGTTGGCATTGGACATGTACCAACCTGACCACATCATCATGGTATATCTCTAACTCACTTTGAATACAATTCCCCAATTCAATGCTACACTTGGGGTCAACAGGAAACTTTCATTGTAATGCTATTGGCAGGGCACATTGTGCGGGCAAGCATCCACCTCATGGATTAGAGAAGATACCTCAAGGCTCCTTGCTTAAGCTCACTCACTTTGCACTTACTTGGATACCCACAGCATCTCAGCCCTGTCTTAGCGCAGGCACAAAGCCAGACAGCTTGTCGTGGTTTTCAGCAGGAGAGGCAATGGTTTTCATATATTATTGATGGACTGTTAATCCAGAGACCCAACTAATGGTTCTGGGTGTAGTGATTGTAACAAGGTCAGCCAGATGGACCTCATGCCCATGAATCCATTGTTGGTTTTTTTGGAAAAACAAATCTGGTTCACTAATACACTTTACAGAATGAACTGCCATCCTTACCTGGCCTGGATTTATATGTCACTCCAGACCCACAGCAATGGGGTTGCCTCTTTACTGCAGTAAATGCTGGCTAAGCCAGTGTCACCCTCATCCCATGAATGAATAAAGAACAACAGTAATGAGTCAAAGGGGTGCACATGTTACTAGATAGTAGCATGCAACAGCATTTTCCAGCAGTTTATGTGGTAAACACATTGCATATGCTTCAGCCAAATCATGATATCTCAAAGTCTAAGGGGAGTGTCCTCTCATCAGTAAGGAGGTCCCATCACAGGCAGTCAAGGCCAACTTCCTATCTAAGTGCAGAAACCTGGACACAGTTAGTCTGCCACTTGGGCTAGTCAAGATCAAGGGTTCTGTATCACTCCAGTCTGAGCTAAGGGGACATGGCCAAACCTGCGAGTCCAATGCAACTAGTCTGGGGATTCGCTGAGAACCAGATGGTGAGCTGCAGAGAGATCAGTCAGGGGCCCATTCATGCATCAATAGGGGTTGTCCATCCAAATCAGTCAGGGAGATGACCACAGGCCCAATGAAAGCTGAGGGGGATTATCAGGGACCATTGAGGTACTAGGGAAGCTGGGAAGGTCAATTGTAGGGATTAGTGGCAGCATGCTTGGATGCAGAGGGGCCAGTAATTATGAAGTGGGGCATAATATAGGGTGAAAGACCGTAATGCATAGCTGGACATGGTTACTGTGGAGGGAGGGAGACATTCACATTCCTAACCACTTTGGTTTTGACAGAGGAACAGTGTAGCACAACGGTTGACATGGCTAAGTTGTAGAATTGAGGTGTTGGGGGGTTGGTATGAGGAGTTAGGGACTTAAGAGTTGTAAGGGAGCATGTGGAATTGATTGATGGGACTGATTGGGAGTACAATGAAGGTGTTTGGAGGTTATGGGGTGTTGGGATTTCTTTCCTCACTGATTACCAGACTGCGTTAGTGATTCACTATGCCAGGCACTATGCCTTCCCTCCTTATGCAAATAGTAAATGCACAACAGAAAATAGAGTAGCTGTGAGCACACCCAGAGTGAGCAAGGTAAGTTTATTTTTTTCTGTCTGAGCATACAGCCTCTACTTGTAGGCGACATGATGCCCTTCAAAGAGGCAATTGCATTACTCAAACAGGTTGAAGAAATTTGTAATCATTGTATCCTGCATCTGGAAGGCATGCAGTATCCAATTGTGTGGGATATAAATCCTGCTCACCAGCAATTTCAATCAGTTATTTGTGTGAAGCAAAAATAATCACAAGTGATGTTAAAAATCTTATCTGTGGGCCAGCTTCACATAGATAATCCAAGATCACTTAGACTGTTCACTTCGATCTGTAAGTAGTTGTCATCATGCTGTTTTTCTTGGGTAATTTGGGGTTTGGGGGATAAGGAATCAGTAATCCCGCTGCACTTACGTTCTCCTATTGCATAGGAGGGCTTTTGCTGCATTCATTAGAATAAGGTCCCCTATTCAAAGGCCCATCCCCCTCCTTGTTGGAGTCCTCAATGTCCTACCATTTGGAGGACAATGTTAAATCATTATTCATATAATGCTGATGCTGATTGCTCATATTACTAAGAATCTGTTCTGTATCTAGTATTCCAATAGATTCATTGGAACAGTAGAGGTCATCGTTGCTATGGCTACGAACAAACATGCCAGCAAGCCCAGGACCAACAGCAGTCTCCAGCAGATGCTGAACAGCCTCCACATGAAGTGTCTGCAGCTGATGAACCCCTCAGGTTGTGGAGGTCAAACAAGAGGCCCAGAGTTTATTGCCCTTGAGGCCATTTCCTCCAGATGAGTGAGGCAAATTACTTTCACAGAATGAGAATACCCTGAGACACCATCACAGTACAATATCAACTGCTGCAGTTGGACCTGCAACTTGAAGTGATGGTTAGCCATCCTAATCTCGTAGCCATCAAGCTGACAACTCTACTAAATATTTACACTGGCTGCTTCCAAGGGTCCACTGGGGACCTATGAAGGATCTCTCAATCCTTAAACCATAAATGTATCAAGGCTGTTACCAATCAAATTACCAAAATAAACTGTGTCTCATTTCTCCATGACAAGGTCAGTGCTTCAGCCTGGGCTGGAGCCTTTGCCAACCGAACTGACTTCTCCCAGATGCAGGCGCTATATAAACTGTACACACATTGCGACGAGAACCCTATATCATAGCAGCAGATTTCATCAGTTAAAACCTGGTTCCATTCCATCAATGTACAAGTGATTTGTGATCATTGGTACTATAGCTTGGAAGTCCACATCAGGTACCCTAAGAGCTGACGTTATGCCGACATCCTTTCAAGGGCCAGATGCCTTTAAAAAGATGGTTACTGGGAGATGGGCAACTCTCTGCAACCATGGCATAGATACAAAGCATTCTTCAACCAGATCTGTTGAATAACAGATGATAGACCTGATGAAAATGAGGTTCCAATTTTTGGATCAGTTTGGTGAGGCCTTGCAATACGCTCCAGATAGAGTGTGCCACATAATCCTAGCATGATGTGCTCTGCACAATTGGAGCAGGCAAAGAGGGGATGTGATCAATTCTGAAGAGCCTTGAGAGTGGCAGCAGTCTTCTGAGGAGAAAGATGGGGACATTGAGCAGGAGAAACATCATCTTCGCTATGATAGAGTGATACAGCTGTGGGTACAACAAGTTAGACATGACTTAACTGACTCTCAGTTCCAATGGATAGGAACTGACACCAGTGATCTTTCATTGACTGTATATTTGTTGTTGCTCAAAAGGCAAAGGGTCTTGTTTATTAACAGAAGCAATTGCAGTTTTTATTGTTTGGTCTTTCTTTACGTTTTCTGTTGTTCAATAAATGTTGACGCTTTCATCCGTTTTAGGCTGTCCAACATATGATGCTCCCACATTGAACATGAGAAGATGTTGCATTGTGTTGTGCAGTAGGGAAAGAATAATACTCCCTTAGACTGTGTTCTAAGATAGGATGGTGCTGAGAATAGATAACTTGTGTCATTCTTGTAGCTAAAATTACAATGACGGATGAGTGGGCAGTTAACGGTGTAAATTAACAATACATTTCTGCATGTGAACTTGCATTTGTAATGCAGGGTCACTCATGTCACCTGTTTGCCCTTAGAAGCTTTTCTTTTCTACATCCCTTCCACTATTACATGCACTGTGCACAGCTGAGTTTTAGCTATCTGCTGGGGTCAGGAATCCCAGGAGGTCCAACAGTGATGAGCACTTCTGTCATTACTGAGCACCTGATCGAGCAAGCTGGGCACAATTGAGGCATGGTGCATACGTAATCAGACAAGCTGCAGAGAATTGCGTGAGAACTTGCTCGAGCTCATGAAGAGAACCTTCCATGAAACTCCCCAAAATAAACACTTTGCCAGTGTTTCAAAAACTTTGGCCTTGTGTCCTATCTACTTACTGGTCTTAGCAAATCTGACCTCTTTACTTTGACAGTTTTGGTGGCTGACCATAATTAACAAATTACTTATGCAAATAAGATTTATCAATATTCCCAAATTCCCAAAGTTGTTCACAACCATTCGAAAGGAATACACATTGCAATAATAACAGCAATATATACTTTAAATGCATCTCAAGGAATCCAAATGTTGAAATTAATTTATCTTCAAACATTCACAATTACAGATTGCCTGTTATAGAGAAATGTTTTACTTTCTCTAACCCAGAATCCCACTTGTAACATATGTTTAGCACCAGAATACAACACAGATCAAGTCTATCCGCCTGGCAGATTACATTTTCAACTCTCATTTATTGCTTTTACAGAGCTATCTTTGTTTTGAAATTTGAATTTTAGGAATCGGGTCACATGGTTTTCAAAATGCAAAGAGATAAACTTTTTATCAAGTGTCCCTGAATCCAGTTTGTTTACAGTAAGATAGTAGAGTATTTCATGTATTCCAAAGCACAAATTGTTTTAATTCTTAAGGACAACACAGTACCCTACTATATTGACTGTATGTTCATATCTTTTGATTTTAGGGTAGGATTTGCATGGTGATGGTATTATGGAAGTAATTTAAAATCTCTACGATTGTCCTTGATATAATGTTTTGCTTAACATAGAACAATGTATAATCAATGTGCTCCTTCCCCTAGTTTTGTAGGGAAGAGTAGCAGAGTATGTCTGTGACTGGGTTTATCACTCTAATATGTAAAGTAAGTTCTCAGGGTTAGAGCCCTGCTTGTGAACCAGGGGAATGAGGAATCTTCACCCTGATCTTCAAACAAATTTCTTGTTGTGATTGATCGCCACCCTCATCCTTCGAAACTGTCTTGCTGAGTCTGACCCAACTTATTCTTCTTGACCTGCCAAAGCTCACGCAGTCTCACAATCTTTCCCAATTCATTATAAATTTGTACGTTTGTATGATCACCTGGACTAGTTTCAGTCACCTATGTGATTTGGATTTTTTCTCCTGTATCGGGCCTTGCATTAAAACACCTTGAGGAGATTATATGGTTGAAGAGTTGGAAATTCCTAGTCGAGATGCTGCAACTATTAGGAATGTGATGCAGATCTGGTGGGTAAGCTAGTCTGTTCCTGCCTGTCAATTTGTGTTAATTGGGGATACTAGCACATTGATAATTATGATGAAACAATGACAAAAGACTCAAAATACAAAGACCTTTTGTTCAGTGCTTCAGCAACAAAACTTCAAATCCCACATTTGGTGCTGGTGAAATTTAACTTTAATAAACCAGAAAAATGATTGTCACAGTGATGGCAGCAGTGTTATACAGTCACAAAGGAATGGCTATCAGAGTCCTCTTTGACTTTGGACCTCATGAAATCTCATAACATCAGGTCAATGTGGAAAAGGAAATCCTGCTAATTACTAATTCCCCTCAGCAATAATGTCACAACAGATAAGCTGGACAGGTCCTGAATGTCTTCCATAATGGGACTGCTCAGGGTGATACTAGTGGTTACATGGGTGAAATTGGTGGTTACATGGGTGAAAACCTATTTGGCCTTGCTCTCAGCAGTCTACCTGCCAGGGAGGTATCTACCCAGAAGGTATTGCTAGAAATGACCATTGCAGAGTTCATAAAGCCATGATGTCTAGGAGCAGAGTCTGTATGCCAGTAAGTGAGATTGTTGCGATCTGATAATGCTCAACCCAACTTTATTGTTTTTTCTCCCATAACCTTTGATTTGCTCATTGATTGAAAATCTATCTTACCTCAGCCTTGAATATACTTAATGATCCAGTTGCTACATCTTTCTGTAGTACAGAAGTCCACAGGTATACTACCCTTTGAGAGAAGAAATTCACCCTCAACTCTGACTTAACTTGGCAGCTGCTTGTTTGGAGCTTATACCCTCTGATCCCAGACTCTCCCACAAATGGGTAACTCCCTCTCTGCATCTACCTGGTCAAGCCTCCTATGAATCCTGTTAGCTTCAATGAGATTGGCTCTCATTGACCCAGTAACAGTGAAAGCAGTATAGTTCCATATCAGGATAATGGATGGCTTAGAGGGGAACTTGCAGGTTTGGATATCCCCGTGCATCTGCTACCTTTATTCTTCTAGGTGGTAGATGGGTTGCTGATCATATGGATTGAACAACTGGATGTTGAGTTTCTTAAATGTTAAATGATCTGCACTCATCCAGGCATGGAGGGAGAATTCCATTAGACATTTTATTTGTGCCATGTAGATGATGGACAAGCTTTTGGGATGCCTGGGCCTGTTGCAGAATTGCCAGCCTCTGACTTGCTGTTTTTGCTGTAGTACCAAATGCACCATGTAGCTGGTCAAGTTAAATTTCTGACCATCATTCTGAGATCTGTAACCAACCACCCCAACCTCACTCCTGGTTGATGATGTCAGGAGATTCAGCAATGGTAATGCCATTGGATGTCAAGAAGAGATAGTTAGCTTCTCTCTTGTTGGATATGCTTGGCATCAGTATTACAAATGTTATTTGCCGCCTATCGACTTAAGCCTGAATGCAGTCTCAGAGCTCTCGCAAAATGGAAATCAAGGGGAATCGGGGAAAAATTTGTACTTTTTTTAGCAATGGTTAACTAGCCTATATCCAATGCAGAAAATATTGTCATGGAAAACAAGATTTAACCATAAAAATGTTCCATTGTACTTTGTTTTAATTAATGCTTTTGTCTGTACATATTTTGCAACAATAACTGGACATTATAGGTAATTAGTATTTGAAGAATATAAAGTTGATAAATTAAAATGTAGTTAAAATTAATATACTGGATTCGTAACTTGTAAATAAAACTTTCATGTACACTTTCCTCTTTTGCTCAGGTAAATGGCATCTTGGACATCATGGTTATTACCATCCAAATTTTCGTGGTAAGGAAACCTCTGTCAGGACTTGAGTACAAAGCTGAATTTTATTTAATTTTGTAAACCATATGTGATTTTGATGCTATATAATAAGTAATATATCTAGTTCTGGTCGACCTCTTGGGGAAGCATGTTATTAAATTGGAGACGGTTTAGAAAAGAGTTACATGGATGTTGCTAGGAATGAAGGGTTTGAGTTAAAAAGATAGGTTGGGACATTTTTCACTGAAGTGTAGGTGATTAAGGAGTTACCTTATAGAGTTTATAAAATCATTAGGGACATAGATAAGTTGAATAGCCAAAGTCTTTTCCCCAGAGTGGTGGAGTTCAAACTGAGAGGGCATATTTTTAAGGTGAGAGGATAAAGATTTTAAAATGACATGAAGTGCAACTTATTTTACACAGGGAATGATTAGTGTGTGGAATGAACTGCCAGAAAAAGTAATGGATGCAGGTACAGTTACAACATTTAAAAGACATTTGGATAAGTACAGGAATAGGAAGGTTTGGAGGGATTATGAGCCAAGCGCAGGCAGGTGGGACTAGTTTAGTTTGGGAACATGGTTGGCGTGGACTGGTTGGTCTGTTTCTATGTAATATAACTCTATGACTCTATAACAGATAAGTGAATTAATGTATTATGTTCAAGATTTGTGATACATAGCATTGAAGTTTTGCAGAAAATCCTCTTTTTGTTTGAAAAATAGATGATTAATTTCTAACCGGTTGCATTTCAACCACAAGCAACTATCTTCCATCACAAAATGGGAACTCAGCTTTTCCTAAGTGTTGCATAAGCAATAGAAAAATCTGCAATGTATAAAGATCATTGTATCTGTCACCATCAGCCATTAAGGGAATGTGCTGAGATACCAATTTGCATACAACACAAAGAGAGTAGAACTCAGTGACAATATATTCAGAACAAGGAAGTTATTAATGACTGTGCCTGCTTTCAAATAGATTGCTTTTAAAATTCTTAGGATGTGGTGCTGACAAAGAGTGCACCTCCACGAAGTATGGAAAAGTTGAATCAAGTTTACAGTTAGGTTATTTAAATTCAATCTTGCTGTCTTATAGGAAGTCATGATGACTAATGAAAGCACTACATGGAGGACAGGAAGTGTGAATCTATTGCTTATTTAAGTAATGTCTCATGTGTAAAGTAGGCAACCGGCCACTAACATCCGGCAAAGTACTTGGAACTTGTATAAAACTTATATCGAGATTATGACTAATTCATCAATCTGTTGAATAAAGTCCTATACTCTTTTTAAATGAACAATGAAAATTTCATCCTTAATATTAGCAATTGCTCCCCTGAGCTTAGTAGTAAAAAGTTAGATTTTCCTTTAGAAAACTTCCTGTTTTTGAGTGATGTAGAGGTGATATGAGAAAAAGAAACAGGGCAGAGAGATGCAGCCAAATCTGCTGTGATAGTTAGACACCACAGTTTGTTGATACGATCCCATTATGACTCTGATTTGCTTGCTCAAAGATTTAAAATCACACTTGAATGAAATGGGAAGATTAAGGTATTCCTGCCTATGGATTACACTTGAAAAAAACCATCATGCTGAACCTTGATGATGCACAAATGAGAAGAAATTGGAAAGGTGGCAGAAGGAGATTCTGCACAAATCCCTTCATAGCCTTCTCCTCCTTTCAGATCTTCCTCAAAATCTGCCTCATGTTGCAGTTTTTTTTTCCAGCTTTTGTTTAATCTAACCCACTGTTTTCTGTGGCAAGTAAAATTGGTTTGACATCAGTCTTTTCAGTATCTTGCTGTTGGAATTAGGTTAACATTTCCCCTTAGAAGACAAAAGGCATGATAACCAATTTTCCTAGGTACTGTTTTTTTTTAAATCATTTACCACCCCCATTATGGTTGGTGTAGCCTTCAGCTACGTCTGACCCATCTCTCACATTCTTCCCCTTACCTTCTCCTCCTTCCGAGAAACCAATGGGGATTCCCCTCGTCCTTACTTTTCATCCATCGGTGTCTACATTCAACAGATCATTTGCTGTCATTTCTGCCAACATTAGCTGATTGCCATCACCAAACACATCTTCCCTTCCCTTCCACTGTCAGCATTCTGCAGGGACCGTTTCCCTCTGCCGATCCACTCCTCCATCACTCCTAACACTTTCTTAGTCTTCCACAAGACCTTCCTATCCAACTAACTTGCCCATTCACTTCCTTCTTCCTGAAATCCAAGGATCCAGACACACCTTCCAGGTGAAGCAATGTTCCTCTGTATTTCTTCCAGTGTAGCTTACAGTCTGGTCTCCTTTACATTGGTAAGACCGAACACAGACTAGGTGACTACTTTGTGGAATACCCCCGCCTCTGTTTATAGGAATGACCCTGGTGTTCCAGTTGCTCATCATTTCAATAAACCGTGTTGCTGTCATGCTAACATTTCTGTCTGGACCCATGGAGAGGAATAATTGAAAAAAAACTACATAGTGTTATCAACAAGTTTCAACCCACCATCAAACTCACCATGGACTATTCTCTACTATCTATCTCATTCTTGGACACATGCATCTCCAATAAGGTTGGCACCTTAGCACCTCACTCTACCACAAACCCGCGGATAGCCTCACGATGCTACACTTCTCCAGCTTCCACTCAAAACATATTAAAACAGCCATCCCCTATAGACAAGCCCTACGCATACAAAGGATCTGTTCAGATGAGGAGGAACATGATGGGCACTTGGAAGTACTCAGGGATGCCCTCATAAGAACGGGGTACAATGCTCAACTCATCGACCGCTAGTTCCAAAGTGCCACAGCAAGGAACCGTAATGACCTCCTCAGGAGACAGACACAAGCTGCAACCGACAGGGTACCCTTCGTTGTCCAGTACTTCCCAGGAGCCAAACAATTATGCCATGGTCTTCACAGCCTGCAACACATTATCAATGAAAATGAGCACCTTGCCAAGACCTTCCCCACACCTCCACTTCTCTGCTTTAAATAACCACCAAACCTCAAACAGATCAGGAGCAAACTGCCTTGCTTTCAGGATGATACCGTACAACCTTGTCACGGTAGATGCCACAAGATGTGTCAGAATGTTGACACGGATACCACCATTACGTGTGGGGACATCTCCCACCATGTATGTGGTAGGTACTCACGCGACACAGCCAACATTGTCAATCTCATACACTGCAGGCAAGTATGCCCTGAGGCATAGTACATTGGCGAGACCAAGCAGAGGCTATGGCAACAGATGAATGGACACCGCACAACAATCAACTGACAGGAGTGTTCCCTCCCAGTCGGAGAACACTTCAACGGTCCGGGACATTCGTCCTCGGACCTTCGGGTGATCATCCTCCAAGGCGGACTTCGGGACAGGAAACAACAAAAAGTGGCCGAGCAAAGGCTGATAGCCAAGTTTGGTACCCATGGGGATGGCCTTAACCGGGACCTTGGGTTCATGTCACACTACAGGTGCACTACACACTACACTATTGCACTACACACAGATACAGACAGATGGACATACACAGATAGACAGACACCTACACACGCGTGTGATTGCGCATACACAAACACACACACGCAGACCCTCTCTCACACGCTTACACATACATTCCCACAATACATTCTCACAGACTTATACTACTTTTCACTCACATAAGCTCTCTCACAGACATTCATTACACCCAACCCCAAACACACACACACACCCCCACATGCACACCTACACATATAAGTTTGTGCGGTGAATTTGTACTTGCAGAATTTCATTTTACTTTGCTCAAAAACTGCATGAATCCATGTAAGATTCTGTAAATCTTTTAGATTGGAATCAGTCTGACCATTGTGGCACAGACAACCTCACAGGAAACTCACCTTCAATATATTATCTGGGCCAACATGACACCCATTGTTAAAGTTCACTTGAGAACGTAACTTTTGTAAAAAAAAGGTTTTGTGATTCACATATGGAAGAACTGAAACCAACGTTATCATTCTAAAAAAACAGAGACTTAACAATCAATCCAGGTTTTTTTCAATATATAATTTCAGTTACATCACAGTGTAAACTTTTGCTATAAATTTTTTGTCTTACAATCTTATTCTCTACAACCACCTGATGAAGGAGCAGCGCTTTGAAAGCTAGTGCTTCCAACTAAACCTGTTGGACTATAACCTAGTGTTGTGTGATTTTTTACTTATTTCTGTCCCGGGCCTGTTGCAGTGTTCCAGTGAAGTACAATGTAAGCTCAAGGAACAACACCTCATTTTCTGTTTAGGTACTTTACAGCCTTGCGCTTCTAATATTGAATTCCATAACTTCAGAAACCATTATATCTATTCTCCATTTTTCTTACATTCCCTTCCCTCCTTCCTCCTTTCTTGTATCTTGTTTACTTTGCTGTTAGTATAGAGGATCGATTCCCTGCCTTTCACATCCTAATTTACACCCAGTTCACATCTCATTTTCTTTATCTCCACCATTAACAATCACTTTGTCATTTGCACTGGGCTTCTACCTCTCAAAAGTACAATGCAAAACATTTTCTAACACCTTTCAGTTCTGAAGAAGTCATAATGGACTTGAATCATTAATTCTGTTTCTCTGCCCACAGATGCCAACAGACCTGCTGAGTGTTTTCAAGCATTCTATGTGTTTGTTTGCAAGATATGTCATCTGGAGCATGGAGTTGACTTGTAACTAAAATCTTATCTGTAGTTCATTATTGACAGCCTTGATAATCCAAATTGACTTTGTGCTTATTCAGTTTATGACCGATAATCTTCCCATTGATAGTTTGTGTCTGTTAATTTCTGACAAAATAAAGTTAATCATGCCCAAAGGTTCCTTCTAGCATCTTGATCTTTGAGCCAATTACATCAATCCAAGGATATCAAAGTAAAATATGATGGGTCCTGGAAATCTGAAATAAAATAAATAAAAAGGATGAGGCAGTGGGGAACAAAACAAAAGAGAAATGTCTGAACCAAGGTCATTGACTAGAAATATGAAGATAGTTTTCCAAAGACATATTTGGGAAATGTGGTATCAGTGAAAAACTAGCAGTCTTAGACATCATCACTGTTGAAGCAGTATAAAGCAAGGTTAGTTTTAGATAAGGAGAAAGTGAGGACTGCAGATGCTGGAGATCAGAACTGAAAAATGTGTTGCTGGAAAAGCGCAGCAGGTCAGGCAGCATCAAAGGAGCAGGAGAATCGATGTTTCGGGCATAAGCCTTTTCAGCTCTAGTTTTTAGATAACCCTGTTTTGGTTTGTTACAGGCTTTGACTACTATTTTGGAATACCTTACAGTAATGATATGGGTTGCACTGATGATCCTGGGTACAACATTCCTCCATGCCTACCTTGTCCAAGGGATTGTGATGTACAAAGGTAATGTAGTTAAAATATGGTTGTCTTAACGACAGCTCACTCTTTTATGCATGTTTTCTCAATTATGCCTGTTTTTCAATTCAAGAATGCTGTTGATCACCACTTGTCAGTTCAGTGTTATTAAAACTTAGGTTATGCTATGGAAAATACACATCTTTCTATGAGATGATCTCATTTAAACATGTAGGAGTCTTAAGGGGCTTGACAGGGTAAATGTTAAGAAGAGATTATCCCCCCATGGGAGAGTCACGGACCAGACGGCATAGTCTCAGTATAAAAAGGAATCAATTTAAGATTGAGATGAGGAGGAATTTCTTCTCTCAGACAATTGAGACTCTTTGGAACACCTTACCACAGAAAAGTGTAGGGGTGGGGGATGCAGAGTTCTTGTGTATATTTAAGGTTGAGACAAATACATTCTAGATCAGTAGGGGAATAAAGGGGCATGAAAGTGGATGTGAGGAATGTCAGATCAGTCATAGTCTTATTGAATGGCAGAGCTTGATCAAGAGCTGAATGGCCTACTCCTGTTCCTATTTCTCAAGTCTTATGATCTTCGGTAGAACTTAAAGTCGGGTCTCTGGCCCCAAGATAGGGACTTAGCACAGCACTAGCTACAAATCACAACGACATGCAGGATGGTCATGAAAGGTGCTGTAAAAGGCAAGACTTTTATTTTTTATGGGTAGCTTCACAACTCTCTGACCTTTTTAATCACTTAATGTCTGGACAATTAGCATTAACTCCATCTAATTCTTCTTCACCAAAGAGGCTATGGCCATTTGTGTCTCTACTGATGCCCTGACTGAGTTCTGCTAACTGAGCAGATAATAAGCCATGAGCTGTAAAATTCTAATGAGACCTTTTAAATTGGATGGAGATTTTATTTCCATTATTTATCTTTCAAAGAATCTAGATAAACAGTAGTGAGTTAAATACTAAAGAAAACCCGAAAGAACTGCAGATGCTGGAAATCAGAAACAAAAACAGAAATCTCTGGAAAAGCTCAGCAGGCCTAGGTGCAGCTCTGCAGAGAAATCAGAGTAAACGTTTCAGGTCCAATGAGTGTGTTCTGAGGAAGGGTCACTGGACACAAACTGTTAACTCTGATTTCTCTCCACAGGTGTTGAGCTTTTCCAGAAATTTCTGTTTTTGTAATCAGCAGTGAGGTTTGAGACAAATTACAAGGCTATAATTCAGTTGAGTGATCTGCTGACATCAGAAGCTGTTAAACGGAGATTAAAGTGGTTTATAAGTGACCATTTACTAAGCTTTTGATAGGGCCAACATTTGTTATAAGTACTTTTCTTCTAGGTTGTGTTCTTCAGTAACAAGGATTGTACATGTAAAATATTACAGCAGTGGTGTAGGGGAAGTTCTGAAGAAATTAACCCCCAGTTTGATAAAATAACATAGAAGGAACTACATTTGGTAGCCCTGGAATCTTAATTGCAGAGAGCATGATGCTTAGTTAATCTCTGTCCATTGACTGCCATGCAAGCAGCATGCCAACTTCATGCAGCCTTCTGTTCTGAATACTGCCAATGTTCAGCCAGTGCAAACCACACTGTTGGTTGGTTGGGACTGGAACAGGGAGAAAGTGAGGACTGCAGATGCTGGAGATCAGAGCTGAAAATGTGTTCCTGAAGAAGGGCTCATGCCCGAAACGTCGATTCTCCTGCTCCTTGGATACTGGAACAGGGAGCCAGTATTAGGTGTGGCTAGCACCAATTTAAGTTACTCTGCAGTGTTTTAAGCTAGCCTGCATCCAGCCGGCAGGTCAGAGACTGGGAATTCGGCAATGAGTAACTCACCTCCTAACTCCTCTAAGCCTCTCCAACATCTACAGGTACAAGTCCGGAGAGTGATGAAATACTCTCCACTAACCCTGGATGAGTGCAACTCGCACAACACTCAAGAAGCTTACTGCAATCTAAGAGAAAACAGCTTGTTTAATTAACAGCCCCTCCACAGCTTAAACGTTCACTGCCTTCTTGTGCAGTCATGAAATGGAGGTGCCGGTGTTGGACTGGGTGGATAAAGTTAAAAATTGCACAACACCACGTTATGGTCCAACAGGTTTATTTGGAAGTACAAGCTTTTGGAGCACTGCTCTTTTGTCAGGGTAGCTAGTGGACTACCTGACGAAGCACTAGCTACCCGATGAAGGAGCTGTGTTCCAAAAGCTTGTACTTCCAAATAGACCTGTTGGAGTATAACCTGGTGTTGTGCAATTTTTAACTTCCTGCACAGTGGCAACAGTGTATACTGTCATCAAACTGTATTTGGCCATTCACCAGCGTTCCTTAAACAGCATCTTCCAAACCTGTAGCCTCTACAACCTAGAGGGACAAAGATAGCAGAACATCACCACTTGCAGATTCACCACCATGACAGTCTGAACTTGGGTCTATAAAGCAAACCTTCACTGTTGCTGGGACAAAACCTGGATCTCCCTAAAGCACTTTGGGATGTGTTTACATCAGATGGGCTGCACACTTTAAAGGTCCACAATGGATGGGTAATAAATGCTGACTTTGCCAGCAGCGCATATCTTTATTTTCATTCATTGAATGTAAGAGGACAGTATCGGGTTGAAAAGAGGAGGGAAAATAGTGATTGAAATTAAAATATAGATACAAATGTTCAAATCAGAAATTCTCAAGAACCTGGATTAGAGGTACACAGTGTCTCAGAGGAGCTGAAGGAAATTACAAAGATAGGAAGGAATGAAGTTAGAGGGACTAAAATATTAAAATCCTCAAGCAGGATTTTAAAATTGAGGCATTTGTTTCTCAGTGTAAATCAATGAGCACAGTGGTAATGTTTGAATGTGTCATGATGTAAGTTAGGAATAAGCAGCAGAGATTATGATGTCCTTAAACTTACCAAACTTAGATGATGGGAGGCTCATCAGAATTTCATTAAAGAAAACAAATCTAGAGGTAAAAAACAATCATTCAAGTAATAGTTTCAGTGGCAAATGAGTTAAGGTAGGGGGTGGAGTTGGCAAACATTACACAGCCAAAAGTAAGTGGACTTCGTGATGGCATGCATATATGGTTGAGAGCTCAGGTTATGAATTGTCTGGGTCAGCAAAAAGCAAATTGCCTGGGAGTGAGTTGGGGCCTGATTTTATCATAAGATGTATCTTCGGTGATTTAAAATCTCATCTTGGAGTCAGTGGCTTGTGACAGTAGCTTAAGACAATAGCTTAAATCTTTGAAATATTTTGTTGGAGGAAATCTTGCTCGTCCTGTAGTACTAGATGTCTGACAAACAACCTGACAATCTCTTTTGGCAATTGCTTACTAATGAGTATGATTGTCTATCTAGAAAACTCCATGGCACTGATCATGGGTTCTTGCATGGCTGAAGAACTTGATCGTAGTGCCATATCTCCAACCACACATTTGGTAAGCATTTCTGGGACATGGAGTTGGTTCTTGAACTAGAGATCATTGGCATTCCTTTCTCTACTTCCTTTTCTGAAATTCCCCTTGCCAGGGAATCTATAATTAATGGCATGATCAAGAGGTAAAGGTAGGTGTAATCACCCTGATGTGAAGTTGCTCTGCTTCTTGAAGATGACACCAAGCAGCAGTATGGAGATGTGAACTAGGAGAATGATAAATCTTCAGAGGACACTAGAGATAGCTGTGAGATTAGGAAGAGAAGCCACTGCAGTAAATTCTCTGTGACTTTGATTTGAAAGATAAGAATAACAGAACTCACTGCAGGCCTGTCCAGCCGAGGGACAGTGGAGAGGCATTTGAGGAAGAGAGCATGGTCTACTCTGTTAAAGACTGTAGACAGGTCAAGAAAGAGGAAGAGGGATAGTTTGCCTTTATCACAGTTATATAGAATAGGATTTGTGACTTTAAAACCTGCTTCAATTCTGTGGTGGAGCAGAAACCTGGTTAGAGGGATTCACATGTAGAGTTCTGGAAAATATGGACAGGGATTTTGGATGTAATATTAGATTCAAGGACGTTAGAGACAGAGGTTCAAGATTGTGACATACGTATATCTTATGTATGTCAGCGAAAGGTGTAATCCTTCTTAAAACAGCATTTTGAAAATATTGCTTGGAACTGGTCAGAATTTATATGGTAAAGGTCTTTTGAATTTCAAATCTTTTTGAATATCTTAATTGACACCAAGACTAAGCCATCATTTTTTGCTTTCTGTCTAGCTGTGGACGCAACACGTGTATTACAGATGTAGCAGTGCCACTCCTTGAAAACCAAAGGATAATAGAACAACCAGTCAATCTCAGCAGCCTGGCAGAGAGATATGCAGAGAAAGCTGTACGATTCATCCAGAAAGCAAGGTGAGTGGAAGTCTGATGTTTATTGAGGTACGGGAAAGGTAATGTTTAATGCTGTAATTCACTGAAAATAATCTACCCTCAAGTAAATCATCACCTATAGTTGCTGTGATTTGATACAATGAAAATAAAAGTCACAAAACTACCTAGTGTAATCTCCGGTCATGACGGTACTGATATGCTACAGGTATATGTCGTTCAGTACACAGCATGCTGCTGTGATTATCTTGAACCAGGCACTGCATTCTCTTTATCAGTGGTTGAACACCAGGTTCACGTCAGATGTCTACCTATTAGGACAGAGGTGATAAGTAATACAAGAAACTAGGGAACATGACAGTGCACGTGTTAGATCACAAGTTGATCACAAATTTGATCACAGAATCTGTCTTCCTTGCAAAACCTATTTTTAAAATATATTTTGCTCAAGAGTTTATTTACTTCCTGCCCCAGGAATAGGCTGCCCCAGGCTCCCTTATAACCCAACCAAGTAATTGCTTTTGTCCACTCTGTTTTAACACAGGGACATTGCATAAATGGGGAACAGAGACAACAGAGCTAAAACTGAATCTTCCCTGCCTGATCCATGCTTGTCAGGGCACTGATGCTTTTTATATATGCTATCCCTGAACATGGTTTTTGCTTTAGAATCTAGCAATGCCAAACACTGTGACATTAACTATTCTGTGCAGAATTTAAGGGAGGATTGATGTCAATACATTATTAACGTGCAAAACCAAGGTTATATAAAGCTTTGCAATGTAAGTTTTTTTTCACATATTCTTCATTAATAATTAAATCCAGTTTTAAAGCCGTGACCCCTGAGGGAAATGAGAACTTGGAAAAGAATGGATTATGGACACTGCTGAGTGAAATATCACTTCTATTTTCCTGAGTGATTTGTTTCTCATTCTCCATTTTCAATGGAGTAACAGGAGAGGGAACCTTTACTAATCAAAAGATTGCTGAGGAGAATTATGGTGTTTGAAGTTTGGTATTTTTCTGTATATCTCAGCGCATGACTGGATTACATAAACATGTTTTGAGCTACAACATGTAGCATATATACAGCATATATCTCCCAGATCTAAAATGAGTTGTTTTATTTCTGTTTTATGCCAAAGAAGCAGTTTGAGGCTTCCCCAGTCTCACTGATGTTAAGCATGACTGGAATTGTGTCCATTAAAAGGTATCAGAGGTTCTTATACCATCAGTTAGATCTTAATTTGACCTGATCTTTGTAAAGTAAAGAAGCTGATCTGAACATTGAGTAAACTTTCTGTGTTATCAGATGCTTACATCATCAAGGTCTTATTTGCCACATTATCAGATTACACTTTTTAAAAGCAATCTTCATTATCTCCTGATCCTGTTGACTTTCCTGTTCTGTTTCTCTCAGGGAGAGTTTACATCCATTCTTCTTGTACTTTGCCCCGGCCCACATGCATGTTCCTTTACAGTATAATTCTCGATTTGCTAACACTTCCAAACGTGGGCCATATGGAGACAGTCTACGAGAGTTGGACCATGTCATTGGGCGGATACTGGAAGCAGTTAATACAGATTTTCGCAAAAACACACTTGTGTGGTTTGCTGGTATGTTCTTACAGTTCTGTTACTTTGAAATCATGTCAGTAGTAGTCAATGAGGTTGATGTTGGAATTGTTTCCACTGAAGATACAGCATAGCATTTCTCTATTCTTTCTGATAAGCCCTAGGTCAATCCTCAGTAGGGTGGGAATGTTGGTGGTCTGCTTCACCTGTCTACATTATACTCTAACTATTTATTATAAAAGCTGCCCTCCATTTTTTTCTGAGGTACTTTTCAGTAAAATGCACGCACTCAGCATCTCCAACAGCTTTACTGGAGAATGCATAGCAGTTCATTTCCAGATTACATTCTTGGCATGCTCACTCTGTTCGTTCATTCTGTACCAGAAGCATACAAATTGGATTAAATTAAACCTGACTTATTGTCCATTTTCAATTTATGTCTCTTCGTGGTATAAACATGAAAATTAAATTTAAAAATCACCTTGAATTGAACAACTCTAAAGCCTGCATCAATCACTCTTACCCAACTTTGTAAAAGCAAAATACTGCAAATGTTGGAAATTTGAGATAAGGACATTAAGTGCTGGAAATGCTCAGCAGGTCTGACAGCAGCTGTGGAGAGACAAAGAGAGTTAATGGTTCAGGATAAGGATCTTCACCATAATCAATCTTATTTGATTTAATCTTGAATCTTGGAGCTGAATAACTATAGCTGAAAAATGTGTTGCTGGAACAGCGCAGCAGGTCAGGCAGCATCCAAGGAGCAGGAGAAATCGACGTTTCGGGCATAAGCCCTTCTTCAGGAATGAGGCTGGTGTGCCAAGCAGGCTAAGATAAAAGGTAGGGAGGAAGGACTTGGGGGAGGGGCGTTGAAAATGCGATAGGTGGAAGGAGGTTAAGGTGAGGGTGATAGGCCGGAGAGGGGGTGGGGGCGGAGAGGTTGGGAAGAAGATTGCAGGTCAAGATGGCGGTGCTGAGTCCGAGGGTTGGTACTGAGATAAGGTGGGGGGAGGAGAAATGAGGAAGCTGGAGAAGTCTGCATTCATCCCTTGTGGTTGGAGGGTTCCTAGATAGAAGATGAGGCGCTCTTCCTCCAGGCGTCGTGTTGCCATGGTCTGGCGATGGAGGAGGCCAAGGACCTGCATGTCCTTAGCGGAGTGGGAGGAGGAGTTAAAGTGTTCAGTCACGGGGCGGTTGGGTTGGTTGGTGCGGGTGTTCCAGAGGTGTTCTCTGAAACGTTCCGCAAGTAGGCAGCATGCCTCCGCAATGTAGAGGAGACCACAACGGGTGCAGCGGATGCAGTAAATGATGTGGGGTGCAGGTGAGTTTATGACGGATATGGAAGGATCCCTTGGGGCCTTGGCTGAATAAATATCCTAGCTGAATAACTATAGCCACTTTCATAATTAGGCAATGATGACTTTTTTTAATATAACATAGAAACATTTGTAATGCTTTTCAGATGTCGAATACTTTAATATTGCAATTAAATTGAACATGTTTCTAATATTAGGCTTAGCTTTGAATCCCTTCTACCACAAAATGAAATAACTTCTCAAGGAAAAGTTATCTGAAACTTGGGGAGAAATTCAAAAAGTCCAGTGAGTTGCAGAACCAGCTTTTTGAATAGAGATGATCCCACAAAAAGTAAATTTTGTACAATAGCTGGTTAATAAAGCAAGCCATGGCCCATGGTTTGGATACTACTTTCTCAAAAAGCCAATACTGCTGGACCACTGGTTCCTACAACCAGTGGTGTCCTGTTTAATGAAGAAAACACAGAATTTATGGCTAACTAAAGGAGATTAAAATCAGATCTTGATAACTTCAGGTCAACAGCCCTAACATCAGTTGTGTCAAAGCTCATGGACTTCGAGTGAACAAGAATCTGTTGCAACATCCCAATCACAATAACCCATTGTCTGTTCATTAGTTTATCTTCTAGTAAATTACTTTACTTCTTTGTGTTCTAGTTCTCCAGTCCAAATACAAATGATTATCATTGTCCATCACCAAATTGGAACAATGCCTCTCAGCAATCACTAAGCCTTTCTGGTCTTTACTTTTCAACCTTGTTTACATCCTGTCTTTGGTCCTTGGCTGTTTAGTTAATTTTCTGACTGAAATGAATAGGATAGTCCAACTCTATTAAGTTGGCTAATTAGAGATACTGAGATACCATAGCACAGAATGAGACATTCAGCCCACTAAGTCTATGATGACTCTCTGTAGGACAGCCCAATGGTCTTATTCCTGGATCTATCCCTGAAAGTGCCTTTCTCTCAGATGCCCATCCAAATTCTTTCAGAAATCGTTGAAAGGCAGATTATTATTTGAATAGTGATAGATTGGGAAAGGGGGAGATGCAACGAGACTTGGGTGTCATTATTACACCAAACGCTGAAAGTAAGTCGGCAGAAGGAATCACTTCAGTTGTATGTCGGGTTCTCGTTCTTCTGATGTTCCTTTTAACCAGCTTTTCAGATGTCGAATACTGCAGCAGGCAGTGAAGAGGGTATTTGGTATGTTGGTCTTCAAAGCTGGATGATTCGAAAACAAGGAGCAGGGATTTCATGCTGCAGATATACAGGGCCTTGGTGAGACCATACCTGGAGTATTATGTGCAGATTTTGTCTCCTTATCTGAAGAAGGATATTTTGGCTATACAATGGAAGTTTACCAGACTGATTCCTGGGATGACACATGAGGAGACACTGGATGGTTTCAGACTATATTTACTGGAGTTTAGAAGAATGAAGGAGGATATTGTAGAAACCTATAAAAGAAGGACTTCACAAGTTAAAGTCAGGAAGAATGTTCCCAATGATTCTGGAGGCCAGAGCCAGGGGTCACAGTCTGAGGATATGGAGTAGGCCATTACGACTGTGATGAGGAGAATTTTTTTCACCCAGAGAGTGGTGAGCTTGCGGAGTTCTCTGGCACAGAAAGCGGTTGATACCAAATCGTGAAATGTTTTCAAGAGGAGTTAGATAACATTCTTGGGACTAAAGGAATCACAGGGTCTGGGGAGAAAGCGGAAATAGGGTACCGAGTTAGATGATCAACCATGATAATATTGAATGGCAAAGTAGGCTTGTAGGGCTGAATAGCGTAATCTTCCTCCCGTTTTCTGTGTTTCTATTCATCATCTCTGTTTGCCCCACCATCACAGGCAACAAGCTCCAGGTCATTCCACTTCCTGTATTAAAAAGAGTTCTTTCCCATATCCCTTGCCCCTCATCCCTAAAACCTTAAAGATCTAGCCCCATTCATATCAAATGATGAGAACAGCTTTTCTTTGTCTAACTTGTCATAATCTGATACATTTCTGCCAAATCTCCCCCAGTCTCCTCTGCTCCAAAGTGCCACTGCTTCTCCAAATTAACCGCATCACTAAAACACATAATCTTATTTGCTAAATATCCCCTGCACTCTGTTACAACCAATAGGTTCCCCTCTTTCAATCCTCTTCATTTGACAGTGATTTTATGTTCTTCTTAGCAGGAGAATGCTTTTCTTTCTAATAAGAATGCGGTTACCAAATGTCTGTTGTATCAGTAAGGGGTCAATTACAATTTTTTCTTGAGTGAAGGAAGGAACAATTTTATTACAGAAAAATAATAGAGATGTGGCATCAAGCACTCATTGACACAGGTACAAACTTAAAAGATTATGGTGTTCGATATGACAGGAGGATGAAAGGAATAGACATTTTACAGTCCTTGAGGTATACATTTTTAAGCAGAGACCACGATTGTTTAATTGATGTCTTGTATCGTCGGCAGAAGGAATCACTTCAGTTGTATGTCGGGTTCTCTTTCTTCTGATGTTCCTTTTAACCAGCTTTGTTAACAGACAGATTTCCTTCTAGAGAGGCTGAGCAAAAACACTTTCTCCAACTTGTTCCAGCGCTGCCAAAAGCAGTCCCTGAACTAGGTTTGTGAAATCTAATATTTGAGTAAATTAGTTCCAAATTTGTTAATTCCAGGCAATGCCTTCCATCCTCAATATGTGAAACTTCTCATTCAGGTGTAAATCAAGCCACAAAATCAGTGTTTATTTCATGCTTAACTAAGTGAACTAGTTTCAGTGTCTTTTGATAAAAATACTGATTTCAGTTCAGATGATTTAATTTAATCCATGTTAGTTTCACACAGGTTGGTTAATCTCTGTGGTCAGTAGAATGCTATGGTCATTTTAAGTAAGTGTTTTTCTTTTACAAACCTATTTCAGTCCATGGGGATCCCAGGAATTAAAATCAGATGATGCAATTTGAAAAATCAATAATCCAACATTTTCATTATTGTGCCAACACACTCAGGGCCCTTTCTATCATTCCTAAAATGCTGGATTCAATACCCCGATTTCATAACATCTTACTTATGGCAACACCTTCAATAAATTCTGTTTCTGGTTTCTGTGGAAAGTGCAAATATTTAATTATTATAAAAGAATGTGTGTTAAATAATCACACAACAATACCATACAGGAACTCACTCGACATGTTCTTGGTCATTAATCACGGGAAAAGTTTAGGTCATAATTTTTGTGAATTCCAAAACTTTACATTTATTGATGAAAAAGGATACATTTTGTCAAAACTTGCATTCACCAAGGCATACATGAGAAAACCATTATAAATGGAACTGTGCTTCATTCTGTGTGAACTGAACATTAGTTGGAAAATGGACTCTGTTTGGTAGAAGCATTACAATGAAGAATTCACTAGTCAGATAGTTTGTGACAGTTAACTGCCAAGTTTTGTTTAAATTTAAACTAGGTAAGTGGCTTTGATTGGTCAATGCATTGCCCTTTGGAATGAACCAGAGAATGGCCATTTCCCCTTTTATTAAGTTGAATCTGTCTCCAAAGAACAGAACCTTGTATGTTAATATTAGTAGCTTCTAGTATGCACAAATATATTAATGCGAGCATGGTTGACAATGTTAAATTGGTTGTCAGCATAATTCTTAGTATGCTTAGCAAATGTTGTTCAATGTGGAATCGCATTTAATATTGGATGTTGATTTCTGAGTTTTGCAAAATGGTTGGATAAGGTCTGATATGATCCACCAGTCTTTGGGCCAAGTGACTTACATGCCTAGCATCATCCCACCACTGAGGTTCACTGAAACACATTGCTCATTTGTGCAATAGGCTGAACATCTTCGTGGTTTGACAGCCCACCTCATTTGTGGGAAAATATCACTCATGTTGTTATGGCATAGGAGCAGTGTGAAACAGCCATTGTCTCTTGCTCAGATTTTTGACATGGCTTGCCCTTCCAGGGTAATCTGGTTTTCCTTGTTGTATAATCTGCCAGGATGTTCTCTCTCACAAACCTATCTCTATTGATTAATGTTCATGTTTTCATATCTACAGTTCTATGTACTAGAGAATTGGCTTTTTTGGGTGACCCCAAGTTGTTTGCTCACCATGCAAACTGATGCTGGAATAAGATGTATCAAAATTTTTCTACAAAAATGTGAGAGCCCTGTATATTGCACAAACTCACAAATTTTCTGTCTTGAAAAATATCCAAGTCTATCTCAGATTACCCTTTTCTCATAAATATAAAATGTTATCTCACCCTGTACATTGATAAGTGCATGCTTCCAAAGAGCTTTTACAGCAATGCTGTTTGCTTAGTATTTATTTAATATTTACTGAATACTTAGTATTAAAGTATCAAGCAAGTGCTAATGAAGTATTATGGATAATATGGTATTTCATCAAGACGCATTATGTACAAGAATGATATAGAGTCATAGAGATGTACAACATGGAAACAGACTCTTCGATCCAACCTGTCCATGCCGAGCAGATATCCCAACCCAATCTAGTCCCACCCTGCCAGCACCCGGCCCATATCCCTCCAAACCCTTCCTATTCATGCACCCTCCAAATGCCTCTTAAATGTTGCAATTGTACCAGCCTCCACCACTTCCTCTGGCAGCTCATTCCACACGTACCACCCTCTGTGTGAAAAAGTTGCCCCTTCGGTCTCTTTTATAGCTTTCATCTCTCACCTTAAACCTATGCCCTCTAATTCTGGACTCCCCGACCCCAGAGAAAAGACTTTGCCTATTTACCCAGTCCATGCCCCTCATAATTTTGTAAACCTCTATAAGGTCACCCCTCAGCCTCAGGGAAAACAGCCCCAGCCTGTTCAGCCTCTCCCTATAGCTCAAATCCTCCAACCTTGGCAACATCCTTGTAAATCTTTTCTGAACCCTTTCAAATTTCACAACATCTTTCCAATAGGAAGGAGACCAGAATTGCATGCAATATTCCAACAGTGGCCTAACCAATGTCCTGTACAGCCGCAACATAACCTCCCAACTCCTGTACTCAAAACTCTCACCAATAAAGGAATGCATACCAAATGCCTTCTTCACTGTCCTATCTACCTGTGACTCCACTTTCAAGGAGCTATGAACCTGCACTCTAAGGTCTCTTTGTTCAGCAACACTCCCTAGGACCTTACCATTAAGTGTATAAGTCCTGCTAAGATTTGCTTTCTGCATCACCTCACATTTATCTGAATTAAACTCCATTTGCCACTTCTCAGCCCATTGGCCCATCTGGTCAAGATCCTGTTGTAATCTGAGGTAACCCTCTTCGCTGTCCACTACACCTCCAATTTTGATGTCATCTACAAACTTACTAAGTGTACCTCTTATGCTCGCATCCAAATCGTTTATGTAAATGACAAAAAGTAGAGGACCAAGCACCGATCCTTGTGGCACTCCACTGGTCACAGGCCTTCAGTCTGAAAAATGTACAGGTATGATTCAGATTAGCAAAGCAAAGCCATCAGGAACATCAAGAGATAAGATCAGACTAAACTGGAGTCCCAGACTAACCACACAAACACACGTCGACTGTAGCAAGGCTCCCACGATATAACAGGCAACAAGACGAAGTCGAGTAGAATCACTGGCAACAATGCATCCTTTTCCGATGAGCTAAATGTATTTTATGCCTTGAACAGAAGGTCAGTGAAATGGTATCATATACTTCAACAGCCTTAGGGGATCCTGTACCCACAGACAACATTGCCTTCTTGCTGCAGATGTACAGGGCCTTCTTGAGAGTGAACACATGGAAAGCGACTGGCCTGAATGGAGTCCCCGGTAGTGCACCCAGATCCTGTGTTGATCAGCTGGCAGGAGTATTCACTGACATCTTTAACTTCTCCTTACTCTGATCTGAGGTTCCCACTTACTTCAAGAAAGCCACTATCATCCCAAGGCCAAAGAAAAATCAGGCAATATGACTTAATGACTTCCGCCAGTTGGCTCTGACATCCATCATTATGATGAGCTTCAAGAGGTTAGTCGTGGCACACGTCAATTCCAGCCTCCCAGATTGCCTTGATCTGCACAATTTGCCTACTGTCGCAACAGGCCCTTGGTTGATGCCATCTTCCTGGCCCTACACTCATCCCTGGAACATCTAGGTCACAGGGACACCTATGTCAGACCCTATTTGTTGCCTTTAACTCTGCCTTCAATAGTATTATTCCAACCAAACTCATCTCCAAACTCTGAGATGTAGGAATCTGCACTCCCCCCTGCAAATGGATCCTCGAATTCCTGACCCACAGTCTGCAATCAGTAAGGATAGGTGACAACACTTCCTCCATGATAATCCTCAACACTGATTCCCTGCAAGGCTGCGTCTCAGTCCCTTACTTATTCCTTATACACTCACAACTGTGTGGCCAAATTCTGCTCTAACTCCATTTACAAGTTTGCTGATGACACCAACATTGGGGGTCAGATCTTAAACAATGTCAAGACAGAGTACAGGAACGAGATTGAATGCTTAGTGGCATGGTCTAAAGACAACAATCTCTCCCTCAATGCCAGCAAAATGAAGGAGCTGATCATTGACTTCAGGAAGCAGAGTGGAGGACGTGCCCCTGTCTACATCAGTGGTGCTGAGGTTCAAGTTCCTCAGAGTAAATGCCATCAACAATCTATCCTGAGCCATCCATGTTGACACTATGGTCAAGAAATCACTCCAATGCCTCTACTTCCTCTGAAGGCTAAGGATATTTGGCATATCTGCAATGACTCTTACCAATTTTTATGGATGCACGATAGAAAACATCCAGATGCATTGTAGCATGGTGTGGCAACTGCCAGGCTGAAGACTGCAAGAAATTACGAAGAGTTGTAAATGCAGCCCAGTCCATCATGCAAACCAGCCTTCCATCCATTGACTCTATCTATATTTCCTGCTGCCTTGGGAAAGCAGCCAATATAATCAAAGAGTCCTCCCACCTCAGTTATACTCTGTTCCACCCCGTTCCATTAGGCAGAAGATACAAAAGTTTGAAAATATATACCAACAGATTCAAGAACAGCTTTGTCCCCGCTTTTATCAGACTTTTAAACTGACCTCTCACGTATGAAAGTTGATCCTTCTCTGCATCTTCTCTGTTGCTGCAACACTGTATTCTGCATTCTGTTCCATTGCCATGATGTACTTAGGTAAGCTATAATTTGCCTGGGTAGCACTCAAAACAAGACTTTTCACCGTATCTCGGTACATGTAACAATAATAAATCAAATTAAGTCACATCAATCAAAACATTTGGAATTAACAAAGTTTTCTTCCTTGCTTCTACTTTTTTTTTGTACTTCCTTGTTTAATCGTACTTGGCTTTACACAGCAGAGATGGGAGCAGGTTGACCTGTGGTAGACATGTTTCTGATGAGGCCACACCCTATCTTTGGATTCACCTGTTTTGTTTTCCTGCCGAAGGGTATTCTGTAAAATTCAACCAACGATGTGGAAACTTTACATGTCAACAAACTATCTAATTGGGCAGTTCTTTGGAACACACCACACCATGCCAATCAATGCACTGCACCAGATATTTAAAATATTTAGTGGTGAGCTGAACTTTGAAATTTGTGAGGTTGTGAAAATGTTGCCTGCACATGATAGCTGTTACAGCTATTCTGAATGACAATGTCATGATGAAGCACATGCTGTCTTTAACTGCAACGAACAGTATTTATATTACTTTTATTACATATACTTGTGGCAATCATTTGGCCTGTTCGTGACTAAAGCTTCATTATCTACACAGAAAATGTGAACCAGGATACGAGAACTGATTTATGAGAGAATGGAATATCTTTGTTTTAAGGTGCAGAAAACATTCAGATTGCATATTACAGTTACTACACCATGATCCAACTGCACAATTCAGTTTCAGCATTTGAAAAACAGATCAGATATCCCTATGCTATTTATACCAACAGGCAGCTCCATCTGAGGTCTTACTTCTTACTTCTGAATTTTGAGTCAGATTATCATTAAAATTGCATTGTAGATGAACAGTGGCAGGAGCTAGTGAAGGAAAAATTCACATAAAGGTCCAACAATTGTTCACACTAGTGTGTAACCAAATCCACACCAGAATGTGATATAAAAAGGCTGTTTTACTGGCCGCCTTCTGTGTTTTCTATTGAAGGCTTAATTACAATTGGAAACTGACTGCATGAAAAATCACAGACAGTAGTTTGCATCTGACCACTGTGTAACAGTATCCAGTATTTGTCCCTGAGCCAATTTTAACATAAATTACATCTGGGTTGAATATTTTGAAATTTACACTCCTCTTCTTCAAGATTTTTACATCTGTTTCCCATGCAGGTGACAATGGTCCGTGGACTGAGAAATGTGAATTTTCTGGAAGTGCAGGTCCATTTGTGGGAGCGTGGCAGACCAACAAAGGTAATAACTAGTTAAACAGTTGACAAAAGGAGAAACTGCCGTTCATGAAGGTGAGGTACAGTTTGGTGAAATGTCATATCATTTTAATGTTAATTCAGAAATTACTCACATTTGAACATGTTAGGATGTGTTTTTGTTTCTTCTTGGGGTAGGATTCTGCTGTGGGTTTCTGGGATAACCATTGACCTTAAATGAGAGTTAGAAGCTCTTGCTATGTAAAGGAACCTTCAGTCTTGCCTGATTTTCCCCAAATTGGCCAAATAGTGTCGAGAAGTTGGACTTGCTGTCAGATTAAAGTTGGCAGGTGAGCGCTCAAAACCTGGAGGCCCAACAGGAAGCCCAGCTGTATCATGATACCTTTATAGACAAACGAGAGAAAGGACTGCTGAGATGGAGGAATCATCCTTCCAACTTTTTAATATCTAAAATCCAAGCCCCTTCAACAGCTGGGGCACCATTGTGTAGGTAGGCAGGGAAGGCCTCAATGCCTGCCGTTTAAGCACTGGCCTATAGTCTGCTGTGAGAAGGCTCCCTAACGGCATTCCCCTGTTCTGTACCAGTTATCAGGATAAGGAGACTGACTGGCAAGGATTCCATTCCTGTGTACTTTTGCATGTTATCCAACACAGCAACAACAAAAGTCGCAGGACATACTTGAATTGCAATTTCTTCAAATTTTTTAACCTGATAATCAAAGCTGTGTATGCTAGGTCTAATGTTGAGCAATTCATTCCTTCCCTTTAGTGATTTTATTTTGGAAAAATATACTTTATTCATAAATTATCCATAAATACTTGACAAAACAGTTCAAGTCAGCTATTACAGGAAATAGAGTAAAAATGTCACATTTTCATTTGAACATTGCCCTCATAGGTGCCTCCATCAAGATGCAAGTTGAAATATTTGTTAAATATGACAATAATCTATTTACATTACAGTAAGAGCCATGAGTGTTTCCATAAGTTAATAGACACTTGGGATATCATTGCTAAAAAAAATCTTAAATGATAGCACACGCACTGAGATCCACTGTTCGTTGGTCGTGGCTGCCCAAAATTTTAGTATGTCCCTCAGTCCTGAACCTTTGAATGTGCTAGTTTGCTAGGTTGCAGTTAAATCTATGCTTTGAATGACCAATGAGTTTCAAGCAGACCAAAGAGCATCTTTTACTGAATTGATAGTCTTCCAGGCTGAGTAGATGCTTGTCTTAGAACATGTGCCAGGTAACAGCCCATAGAGCACCATGTGCTGTGTCACGGAGCTGCTCGGGATGAACCTCAACAAAAACCACCGCACCTTTCTCCAGACCTTCTTTGCAAAAACACATTGCAGAACACGATGTGCAATAGCCTCTTCACCACCACATGTTGTGGCACAAAGAGACAAGGTGTGCATGAAAGATTTGATGGGTAGTGCACTAATGACTTTGAGAGTTTGCTGAGGGAACCATCTGACAGCATTGACCATTTCCTCCCCTCATGGGGCCTTTAGGTTGTTATGTGCTGAGCACTCCCTGATGGACTTGTGGTGAAAAGTATCTTTCTGTACAGATATTTCCATAATGGGCCAGACTTCCACCACATGCAGCAACACCAACAGCACCTCACATCTGAAGACCAGGTTTTTACCTGAAGTGGAGAGAGAGTGGCATTCCCACTTGCTCAATTTCTGCATCATCTTGGCGTTAACACTCATTCAAAGTTTTACAAAGTTAAAAATCAAACAACACCAGGTTATAGTCCAACAGGTTTAATTGGAAGCACTAGCTTTCGGAGAGCTGCTCCTTCATCAGGTGATTGTGCTCAATGAATCTGTAACTTCCTGTTTCCTCTCAATGTTTACAGTGCCAGGAGAAGTTTAGGTACAACAATGTCAATATCATAACTTTGGTGAGTATGAGGACCACTCACTGTCAGGGAGTGAGTTAATATATCTGGTGAGTAACTAAGCCATACTCATCAGTGAGGTTGTAGACCTGATCGCACAATAGCTTGGAAACTGTCCATTTTCAGGAAAAGAATATCAATCCTGATAAATCTAATATGTAGAAACATATTATTGTTTCATTGACTACAATATTGTCTAATGCAATTTTATAAATTTTGTTTAGGTGGAAGTTCAACAAAAAAGACAACATGGGAGGGTGGCCATCGAGTGCCAGCAATAGCATATTGGCCAGGAAAGATCCCAGCTAATAGTACAAGTGACTCACTGCTCAGGTAAAGACAAGGAAACACTCCCATTTCTACAGTAAAATTTAACAACAAAATATTGTATAACAATAACATGCATTAACATATATCAAATTTAGGCTAGGTAATTGTCCCAGCATGCTTCACAGGATCATTGCAAAACAAACTCTGAGTCGCTTAAAGCAATATAAGGGCACATGGACAAAGCCTTGTTCAAAATATTAGGATTAAAGTAGAAAGAGCGGCTTAGGGAAGTAATTCCAGAGTTTGGGAACCATATTAATATATGATATGGCGACCATTGATGGAGCTATTGAAATCAGCTTGCTCATAAAGCCAGAATTAGGTGTGTCAACTACTCTGAAAGTTGTGGGACTGAAGGATATTTCAGAAATATGGAGAGACCAGGCCTCTAAGGCATTCAAAACCAAGAACGTATTTAAAATAAAGGTGCTGCATAGGCAGCAGCCAGTGCAGTTCAGCAAGTGCATGGGTAATGGGTGAACAGGATTTGGATGCAAGTAAGGGCATGGCTGCAGAGTTTTGAGTCAGCTCAGGTTTTCAGATGATAGAATGTGGGCTGCCAGCCAGGAATGCATTGTAAAAGACAGGTCTATATGTAAAAAAGAAATGGATGAGAATTTCAATGACAGATGGGTCCAGCCTAAGGTGGAATTGGATGATGTCAATGAGATGGAAATAGACGTTGTGATGGTACATAAATCTAGTCTGAAGCTTATTTTAGTGTCAAATGTGGTAAAGAACAGTCTGGTTAAACCTCAGACAGTTGCGAAGGAAAGAGTTGAAGTCAGCAGCAAAGGAATGGAATTTGTAGTTGGAACTAAAAATAGTGGCTTCAGTTCCTCTGATATTTAGTTGAAAGAAATTTCTGCTGATCTTGAACTGGAAGTTGAACCAGTAGTCTGTTCATTTTGTGACAGTGGAAGAGTCAAGAGAGATGTAAGGTAGTGTTAAATGTTATCGTCTTACATATGGAAACTAGGGTTATGTTTACAAAATTGAAAAAAAATCTGAACAGAATTTAAGGTAACTAGTTGGGCTTGAAGTTTGGTGCGTTTGCACTTATTGGTAGCTACATATATCAATATATAGCCCTGTTGTTTGCACTTGGTTCAATTGAACAAAATAGGCTACACCTATTCTCTAGTTCATCTTGTAGAACAGTACCTTGACCAACAGTCAATTTGCCTGGTTCAAATTTAAACAAAGCTTGGCAGTCATCCAAAGTGCTTTTAAATGTGTTGATTTCATAATCATCTTCTTCAGCCTGGTAAATGGTCTCTGAACCTAGATACAGAATGAAATTCATTTAACTTAGTATTGCATATGAACGAACCACCAATTTACTGTATGGTTTGTATGTAATGTCAGTCTACATCTCATTGCCTAACCTTGCATACAACCAATAACTACTTAAACAAGATAATGAAAGATGCTAGTCCTCATTGAACCGCATTGCAGCAAGAGCCAGTGGTCTCAGGAGAAAGCTGCTAAAACAAACTAGAGCAAATATTTGCTTGTAATTGCCACTGAATTTTTGTTTAGTTTTTGTAGCCCTTGACGTCAGAGTTCTCTGAAATTTGAACTTTTTTTTAAACAGTTGTATTTACACATTCAATCCAGCTTCATTCATTCAGTAAAGATATGGAAGCATGGCCCTTTTATCTCTCGGACATGAGTTCAAATATAGTCATGATTACAGATGTAGTTAAATATACAAACTTACAAAGTAAAATAGAAAAAAAACTGAGCATGTTCACTGCTTATCAAAGGAAGGTTCCTGAACCTTAGGATCTTCCAATGAGGAAAAATATGTTTTCTAAAATCAGATTAAGAAAAGCCCTTTGTGATATGCAAATTTAAAATGCCTCAACCTAAAAAGATTTATATTTGTCTTCAGTGCTCTAGATATATTTTCTACCCTGATTTCACTGGCAAATGCAAGCCTGCCTCCAAACAGACGCTATGATAGTTTGGATATAACACAGGTGCTACTTGGCCAGTCAGACTGTGGTCATCAGGTAATCTTCATTATTTTAATATAATTCAAATAAAGAGCTTTTTAAAAATGTATTAGCACATGCAAAACAACTTCCAAAGAAATTGATAACTTTTATAATTGTTTCATAGTACATAATTGAGTACGGCTGAAAAAGACAATTTGTCAAATCTCATTGCCTTGCACTCATCAGGACAATTTGCAAGAATATCACTAAGGGAGAAACACAAAATTATACTGTGGCGAGGAGAGTGGTGATTGGTTGGCAAGTGGACTCTAATTGGTAGAGGCTTTGCCTTGGAGAATGAAGCAGTTAATGATAATCGCCAGTTAACGGCCAGAATTTGTTTAGATTTCAAACCAGGCAGGTTGACTGTAGTCAGGGCATGCACTGTGAAATGAACCAGCTGTCACCTATTTTGTTGAGTTGAAACAAATGCAATGGATGCACATCTTTCTGTCTGCAAAGATCAGGGCTCTGAGTATTATTGTACACAGCTTTCAGTACATTAGATTCCTTACAGTATGGAAACAGGCCCTTCGGCCTAACAAGTCTACACCGACCCTCCGAAGAGTAACCCTCCCAGACCCATTCCCCAACCCTATATTTACCCCTGAGTAATGCACCTGACACTATGGGCAATTTAGCAAAGCCAATTCACCTGACCTGCACATTTTTGGATTGTGGGAGGAAACTGGAGCACCCAGAGGAAATCACCACAGACATGGGGAGAATGTGCAAACTCCACACTGACAGGTGCCCGAGGTGGGACTCGAACCTGGGTCCCTGGCGCTGTGAGGCAGCAGTGCTAACCACTGTGCTTGTCTCTTTGTGGGGTTTGTGGACCATTCTCGTTCCAGTCCTATTCTGATCTCTCCCCAAAACCCTTTCTTTGGTACTTTGATGATACCGTTGGTAGCTTTCCACACTCATTTGGAATTGGAATAATTTACCAATATTGATTCCAATTTCCACCCTGCTCTCACCTTCACCTGGTCCATCTGTGACTCCTCAGCTCCTGAACTTATTGATACAAGGGTTAAAAGGTTGCAAGTGAAGATATTCACTGATGGTTTCACAACGTTCAATATCATTCATGACTCCTCAGATACTGAAGCATCCCATGTCAATATGCAGCAAGACCCAGACAACAGTCAGGCCTGGGCTGATAAGTGGCAAATTACATTCGTGTCACACAAGTGTCAGACGATAACCATTTTCAACAAGATAAAATCCAGCCATTGCCTCTTGACATTCAATGGCATGACCATCACTGAATCCATCACTTATCATTTACCAGAAACTGCATTGGACCAGGCATATGAATATTGTGACTACAAGAGCTGCAAGATCAAGCCAGAATGGGGAGAGTGAGTCTAACATGGCAGTGAGAAAGGTCATCGGCATCGATGGTACTCATCCTGAGTGGCAGTGAGAGCAGGGACAGGCGTCCCTGGGCAGTGTGGGGCAAGGTTGAGCCTGGAGCAGGCAAGAGTGTGCCCTTGTGAGGAGTATGAGCCCAACATGGCTAGGCATTTATCGACTGTGGTGTTGAACTTCTAACTGTGTTTCTTTGTTTTTCTACTTTTTAGTAAGAAGGGCTATAATATTTAGTTTTGTTTTTTTTGTTTTTCTGCTTTGTGCCAAGATTCTGTACCTAGGTACCTTACAAAGTCATGGAGATGTACAGCACGGAAACAGACCCTGTGGTCCAACTTGTTCATGCCGACCAGATATCCTAACCTCATCTCGTCCCAGTTGCCAGCACATGGCCCATAATCCTCTAAACCCTTCCTATTCATATACCCATCCAGATGCCTTTTAAATGCTGCAATTGTACCTGCCTCTACCACTTCCTCTGGCAGCTCATTCCATACATGCACCACACTCTGCGTGAAAACGTTGCCCCTTAGATCACTTTTACATCTTTCCCCTTCAGTTCTGGACTCCCTCACCCCAGGGAAAAGACTTTTATACCTAAGACGGCACCGTATGTAGTGACTTGTAAACCTTTCACAGTACTCATGTGAGTGCACGATAATAAACCTAATTCAAGCCCAGAATTCTGTAGTGAGAACAAACTATCTGACTTCCTGAGGCAAAAATCTGAACTATGATGGAATATTATTCACTTGTCTGGAAGCATGCAGTTCCAATGACATTAAAGAAGCTCAATAGAATCCAGGCTCCTTTGACAGCATCTTCCAAACTGTGACATCTACCGCTTGGCAAGGTGAGTGTAACAGGTGGAAGAAAAGCTCACCACCTGCAAATTCCTCTTCAATTCACACTCCAACCTGACTTCGAACTAGATCACTGTTCCTCAACTGTAACTGGGCACAAATCCTGAAACTCCCTAACTGTTCTGTAGGTATGCCCACATCATGTGGATTGTAATGGTTCAAGGTGCTTACTAGCACTTTTTCAAGGCCAAATTAGGGATATTGGCCTAGTCAATGATCCACTTGTCCCATGAAATATTTGAAGAAATGTAAAATTAGTAGTCTTTCCCTCAGAATCCCATAGTCCAGAAGCCATATTTTGTCCATGTCTTGGGCAAAATTATTATCAAATACAGAACTAGCCAAGAAGATTTTCTTTGCATGTTTGAATGTAGTGACAGAGTGGTGGAGTATAGTCTTAATTCTATGCATTGATGATTTAATACGGAGGTTAACCTCTCAGCTATTGGAAGCAAATAAGTTCAACTGTCCATCAGATGTTCTTGCATATTTCCTTTTGGCCTGTTCAAAGCAGATTTAATAAAGGCCAGTGAGTTGACCGACACTTTGGCCCATCATCAACACATGTTTTGGCTGTGAAGTGGCATATGCCACTGACAGAAGACACTTACACCTTCTTCTGCAGAATCACTTGTTTGCACACAAATATGTTTTTTTTCTGATTTATTTTTTTCTATGTACTTTGATTCCCAACAGCCATCTTTGTCTCTCACTTGCACAGAATATTATGTTCAGAAGTCAGATATTTGTGAAAAAAATAAGCATTTACTCAACAACAGAGCTTTTTTTTATGGAGACCCATGCTGGATGCTGCCAATTATTGGATTGAATAAGGCTGTATGGAAAATAGACGTTTCTCAGAAGACCAAAAGTCAGACTTTTCATACCTGACATAATACTTGCATTTAGCAGATTCTTCTTTATAAACTGAAGCACTTGAAACTTTGTTTCCATTCTTAAACTCAGGTAGGTTTAGTCATTCTTATTTTGCAGTGAAAGAGGAATAATAATACAGCCATTCAAAACAGACATTATAAAATAAACATTTGATCTTTCACATATCTACAATTGTCACAAATAGGCGGAGTTTACATCAAAACACCTTGACGTCTAGAATCCTAAAATATCACCCTTGTTTCTGTCATGCCAGTGAGCAGTTTTGTGGCTTAAAAATGGTAAGGACTGACTATTTTGTCTTCATTGATAACAAAGTGGTCATAAAAGATTAGTTGTAATAACAGAGATGAGTGGATGTGATTAGGGGAGACAGGGCAATCATGGAAAGGGAGGATGTCCTTTAGGATGCAAGGACAGAGTGAAAAATTAACTCCAATCAATTTAGTTAGATTTGGAATTACATTAGATTTGACTCATCCGATTAAAATCCTTTCTGCCTTCTCATTCCAGCACGGATTTGTAAAAGGCAGCTATTATTTGACTAATCTAATTGAATATTTTCTGAAGTTACAGTGGAGTTGTATGAAGAGAGTGAAGTGGGGCTGTTGCTTGTTTGGATTATTGGAATGAATTTGACCAAGTTCGGCTGGAAAGGTTGGTGAATAAATTTGAGGATTATGGAACAGGTGGGTCAGTTTCAGCTTGGCTAAAATAATGGCGTAAGGAAAGAAGATAGCAAGTCAAATAATGATTTTCTGAAGGGGAAAATGGTAGACAGTGCAGTTAGGACTTTTGATCAGTGCGAGGACCACTGCTGTTTTTGGTACAGAATGGAAGAGGGATCTAGTGGGTATCTTTGAAGGTGGATTGATTTGAAATAAGAATGGGATCTTGGGTAGGGATGTTAGGCAGAAATTTTATAAAATTCTGATTAACCCACAATTAGAATAGTGCATTTAATTCCATACTTTAGGAAAGGTGTGAGGAGTTTGAGAAGATGCATGGATGATTTGCCAGAATGGTTCATGGAGTGAGGGATTTTAGCTACAAAAATAAGTTGGACACGGTAATGTTTTCCTTGAGGAAAGGAGATTTGAAAGAGATGTATGGATTATGTATAGATTATGACAGATAATGAATGGATTATGACAGATTATGAACGGATACTGTATGGGTTATGACGGTTTATGTATGAATTATGTATGGATTATGACATTATGTATGGATTATATATGGATTATGACCGATTATGACAGATTATGTATGGATTATGAGTGGATTATGTTTGAATTATGACAGATTTAAATAATTATAACAAAAAAAACTATTCCCATTAGCTGATGGTACAAGAATGAGCAAACGCAGATTTAAAGCTGTGGACTAGACATACAGAAGCAAGTGAACAAGAACAATTTACTCACTGTATACTAATAACCTGGACACACTGCCTTGAAAGTGGTGAGATGGAGGTAAGCAATGACTTCAAAAGGAAATTGGATAGGCACTTGAGAGAAATGAATTTGTAAGATTACCCCCTAGTGCCTCAAATACATGTAAATGTAGTCTTGTACATGTAAGAGATGTCTTTGGTTTATTTTGGATACAGTCAAACTCCAATGTTTGTTTGTTCCCTTGATATGCTACAGTACAGAAACAAATTGCATTTGTATATGTATATATACAAAGATATTTTTTATGAATAAAGAATATTTTTGAAGTTAAAAAAATCTGGAGTAAGTGGTATGGGACTGCTTTGATTGCTATTCAGAAAACCAGCAAGGACACAATAGACTGAATGGTCTTGTTGAGTATCATAATGATTCTGAATTATTAGGTCCCATTTGGGACAGGAAAGAAACTGGGAAGGAAACAAAAACACCAGGGTACGAGGAGAGCTGCCTTAACTTTCTACGCGATCCATTAGCCATGGCAAATGAGGTGGTTAAAGAACAGAAGCACAGCTGCTTGGCATAACTGGGGTAGAACTGTACTTGAGACAGACACGGGGAGGTACCAGTATTAGTGCATGGACTTGGGAGGGTTGCTGGAAAGGATGGGTAGCACAGGTGGGGACTGAACCATTGGCCCACATGTACGAGTCAAGGGGTGAGGAGTAGGAAGGCAGTTGAGATCTAAACTTCAGAATTGCTCTATCTGGTATCCTGTCCTGCATACTAGAGCTGTGCTGATTCCTCAATGCCACGTTATAGAGTCATACAGTCAATACAGCAATGAAACAGATGCTTCAGTCCAACCAGTCCATGTTTAACATAATGCCAAACCAAACTAGTGCCACCTGCCTGCTCCTGGCCCATGTCCTTTCAAATTTTCCTATTCGTGCATCTATCCAGATGTCGTTTAAACGTGGTAATTGTACTGGCATTCATCACTTTCTCAGGAAGTTCATTCCACACGTGAACCACCCTCTGTGTAAAAAATTTGCCTCTGATATCTTTTTCAAATCTTTCTCCTCTCACCTTAAAAATATGTCCCCTAGTCTTGAAATCCTTTCTTATCAACATAAAGACTCCCCTGAAGTGTTGAATTTACTGGTGTAAGGAACATTGTAAGATGTTATGACAGTCCTTCTAAGACCATAAGAAATAGGAACAGAAGGAGACTATTTGGCCCCTTGAGCCTATTCTGCCATTCAATAGACCATGGCTGATTTGACATTCCTTGTGTCCATTTTCTTGCATTTTCCCTGTGGCCCTTATTCCCCTGATGATAAAGACTCTTCCTGTCTTTTTGTGGCTAGTTGGTGTTCATGTATCCTCCCTCACTAGTATCTTTACATACGGATGAGCAAGGATACCACTTCGACTGGGACAACACATCCATCCTAGGACAAGTCAAACAAAGACACGCACGCAAATTCCTCAAAGCATGGCATTCCAACCGGAACTCTATCAAAAAACACATCGAGTTAGACCCCATCTACCACTCCCTGAGAAAAGGGACAGGAAGTGACTTCACCACAGGAAATAACATCACCACAGGAAATGATATCACCAACCCAAAGAAATCCAAGCATGCAAATAGAAAGCAGGAATTTTCAGCAGTGCTTTGCCTGAGGCCCACTGAAGATGTTACCTAGTAGGGTGATGAAATGTCTGGAAATGAACTTTCAAGCTCAGCAAGCAAACCTACATGCAAAACTTGCATTAATGTCAAAATTGTGAACCTATATATGAAAAATTGTAAAAGATTTAGTTACTTGGTTCTTGGTGTTTATGCAGGCTCTTGTACAGTAATGACTCTGTTAATGTTCAGTTGCTAATGCACATTACCTGAAATAAAATCAATGAATATTAGAAACAAAAATGTTATGGTAAGGCAATTCCAAACAAAGATAGTGAGATACAATATGTTTAAGAATTCATCAAAACAACAGGCGAAGGTCATTGAATGGACTTTATGCCAGAATTTGAAGGCCAATATTAACTTCATTGTACTTTTTTATTTGTGTAAATACAGTTCAAAACTAGCCATGAGATTTGGCAAAACTCATGACCTCTTTAAAAAAAAAACTACTATGGAGGACAAGTTGTCAAAACTTGATACATAAATAGGTATTAAATTATTTGGTTTACAGCTGTCTGTTCATGTACCCAGTTAGTTTTTGAGCAATTGTTATTCTGCCCACTCTTACATCTGATCAGTTATTCCCTAGGGAATTTCACATGGAAAACCTGTTACTGTCACATTTTGGATCTGTGTTTCTAAACTAAAGCTAATTAGGTTTGACTTATCCCCAGAGACTGTTCGCAATACCACATTTAAAATCACCTTGCTAGAAGCAAAAATAGGCAATCTAGATCTCTACATAAATTATGTAAAAGATCAATTTTCAATGTACTTGAGGATAACATACCATTTTATTATTCAAATGCACATGGCGGTGAGCAACTAAGATGAATAAACAACCATTTAGGAGACATATTGTCATTTTTGCTGATAGGGACAGTGATAGTGAACTTTATTGTTTTCCATCATCCCATGAGTTCCTGCAAAAATATGTATGTTTGGGGGAAAGCTTTACTGTTTGGTGTTGTAACTTTCAGTAATAGGCACAAAACAGAAGAAAAGATAATGTTTATCCACGAAGCACACTGATATGTAAATATCAGGAAAAAATTGTCTCTCACTTGCTCTTAGACACACACACTAATGGATTCTAGCTAACAAAACATCCAACAAGATTGTTAACAAAATATAAGAAGCAAATCACATTCAGATAAAGTCCTTAAGGTTCATTCAGTGCAGGCCTGGTTTGGTTCCCTCCATGGTTCTTTCAAGAAGGGGGAGGTTGGAGGTCTCAAGATATCCAGCCTGGTTTGTAGCCGAGTTTCTTCAGATGAAAATGAACTTAGTTCTCCTTGCACTACCTTAGTTGCTTAGTTGCTAGGCAGAGCTCTATCTTTTTTGGCTGGATGAATTGGCCTGTCACTCTCAAGAAGATTTGTTCCTGGTTGGTTCTTGGACTAATAAGAGCTATTAATGAAAGTCAGTTTCAATCATGTGCCCCAATGATCAATGCTTCTGTTGTCTGTATAACTGATTCAAAGGCAATGCTACACAATGCATTTGGAATGGTTCACACATGCCTGTTCCTCTGCATTTCTGTTTATTGCGTGTTAAAACTGAAGACTGTATTACTGGGGCACTATTTTGCAGTCTTATGGTACTGCCACCATGATGTAAGTTTGCGTCCAACAGAGTACATTATTTGATATGGAAATGCCTATGTTATCTCTCATAATCGAAGAAATTGGATGTAGATCATGGTACTGAAGAATTCAACAGACATTTTTCACAGCTAGCAATGATATGCTAAGGTTAAATTCCTCGGGTACCTAGTGTCAGGGTTGGTATAGTATGCTTCCAGTAACCTGTTATTTCCTAAGTGCAGTATGTGATCCTTATGCATTGAGGTCACATTCTATAATGCAGTGATGATGTCATGAGCATGTGTCTCACAGTCTCACTGACTGTGAGACAAAACATAACAGCAAATACAAAGATAATGGAACTGTAAATTTCACAAGTGGTTTTGTATTTGAATATTTTTGCAAGGAAGGGCATCCAACCCATTCTTATTTAGACTTTAAGGACATTGCAGATGTTTGAATTAATTCTTTGTCTGTGTAGAAATTTCAAACACTAGTTACCTGACTTTTAAATGCCGTTATAATGGGAAATTATTCAATTTGATTTTTAAAAATAGACAAAGTCTACATATTGAAAGTTAAGAATATGACTACTGAGCATGCCTGGGTAGAAACGGACCCTGTTGTGCCTGTTTTATGTCTTGTGGCTCGATGCCCATTGCAAAAACTTGAGCTCATAACCTCGGCTAACAGCTTATTGCGGTATGGAAGGAGCTGCATTGTTGGAGATGCTATCTTTTGGAAATGTGGAACCAAAGCCCCATCTTTTCTCCCGGGTGAATATAAAAGATAGCATACCACTCCTCGAAATTGAACAGTGAGTTCACCTGTTGCTCTGGCTAACACTTATCACTGAACCAGTATCTTAAACAGGCAATCTGGCCATTTGTTCCAGTACTGTTTGTGAGGGCTTTTGTGCACAAGTTGACAGATATATTTTCTATGTTGTGAAAGTAATTATATTTTTTAATGAAATTATGTAATTGGTTAGTAAAGCACTTCAAAATGTTTTGATATCATGAAAGATGCTATTGGAGTGCAGGTTTCTTTTTCTTTGGATATTATATCTGCTTCCAGTTGATGGGAAAAACTAACATGTCACATCTGTGCAGTTGGACTGTACACAGATAATGTGGATTAATCTGTATTTGTAAGTCTAGTGCCAACTGAATTTTCTGGCCACTTGCTATCATATATAAAAATATAATATTATGGATCATACATTGGAAATTCACATAGAATTTGAAGATTCAAACCCTTTGCCAAATACAGCTTTGCTTAATTACATTAATGTCCCTGTGAGCTGCACGATCTGCTTTAATTAAGAATCAATATGACTGTGAAACGTTTGATAGCCATCTCAGGTAAATAACCCTAACTGGCTAGAGCCTGAATCTAGTATTAGCAAATATAGAGTCGGGTAAAGGGTTGACCATTTAAGACTGAGATGAAGAACATCCCATCCTCAACTTGTACCATTCCTGACCCCAAAATGTTATTCAGTTATTTTTCTCATAAATCTGTTCAGAGATTTTATTACAGACCTCCTGAGGAGGTGGCAACAGTTCAGACTCTAAACATAGTCCCCATTAATAGAACATAGAACAATACAGCGCAGAACAGGCCCTTCGGCCCTTGATGTTGCGCCGACCTGTGAACTATTCTCAGTTCGTCCCCCTACACTATCCCAAAATCATCCATGTGCTTATCTAAGGATTGTTTAAATCTCCCTAATGTGGCTGAGTTGACTACATTAACAGGTAGGGCATTCCATGCCCTTACCACTCTCTGTGTAAAGAACCTGCCTCTGACATCTGTCTTGAATCTATCACCCCTTAACTTGTAGTTATGCCCTCTCGTACAAGCTGACGACATCATCCTAGGAAAAAGTCTTTCTCTGTCTACCCTATCTAACCCTCTGATCATCTTGTATGTCTCTATCAAATCCCCCCTCAGCCTTCTTCTTTCCAAGTCAATCAGCCTTTCCTTATAAGACCTTCCCTCCAGACCTGGCAACATCCTGGTAAATCTCCTCTGCACCTTTTCCAATGCTTCCACATCCTTTCTGTAATAGGGCAACCAGAACTTCCATATCCGCCACAGAAAACCAAGGCCTCAAAGGAAACTTCCATATCCGCCACAGAAAACCAAGGCCCCAAAGGAAACTTCCATATCCGCCTCAGAAAACCCAGGAGGATCAGTTCCAAAAACGCACATCCCAGATGGCCTCCTTCTTCAAGGACCGCAATTTCCCCCCCGACGTGATCGACGATGCCCTCCACCGCATCTCTTCCACTTCCCGATCCTCCGCCCTTGAACCCCGCCCCTCCAACCGCCACCAGGACAGAACCCCACTGGTCCTCACCTACCACCCCACTAACCTCCATGTACAGCGCATCATCCGCCGTCATTTCCGCCACCTCCAAACGGACCCCACCACCAAGGATATATTTCCCTCCCCTCCCCTATCAGCATTCCGTAAAGACCACTCCCTCCGTGACTCCCTCGTCAGATCCACACCCCCCACCAAACCAACCTCCACTCCCGGCACCTTCCCCTGCAACCGCAGGAGGTGCAAGACTTGCGCCCACACCTCCCCTCTCACCTACCTCCAAGGCCCCAAAGGAAACTTCCATATCCGCCACAGAAAACAGCAACACATTTCCATCTCTGATCTCCAGCATCTGCAGACCTCTTTTTCTCAACCAGAACTGTACACAATATTCCAAGTGTGGCCGCACCAGCGTTTTGTATAGTTGCAACATGATATAGCGGTTCCGGAACTCAATCCCTCTACCAATGAAACCTAACACACTGTATGCCTTCTTAACAGCACTATCCACCTGGTTGGCAACTTTCAGGGATCCTTGCACATGGACTCCAAGATCCCTCTGCACATCCACACTACCAAGAATCTTTCCATTGACCAAGTACTCTGCCATCCTCTTATTCTTCCCAAAGTGCATCACCACATTTAGCTGCATTGAACTCCATTTGCCACCTCTCAGCCCAATTCTGCAGTTTATCCAAGTCCCCCTGCAATCTGTAACATTCTTCCAAACTGTCCACTACTCCACCGACTTTAGTGTCGTCTGCAAATTTACTAATCCATCCACCTATGCCTGCATCTAAGTCATTTATAAAAATGACAAACAGCAGTGGTCCCAAAACAGATCCTTGTGGCAACCACTAGTAACTGGACTCCGGACTGAATATTTTCCATCAACCACTATTCGCTGCCTTCCTCCAGAAAGCCAGTTTCTAATCCAAACTGCTAAATCACCCTCAATTCCATGCCTCTTCATTTTCTCCATTAGCCTACCATGTGGAACCTTATCAAAGGCTTTCCTGAAGTCAAAGTATATCACGTCAACTGCCCTACCCTCATCTACATGCTTGGTCACCTTCTCAAAAAATTCAGTGAGGTTTGTGAGACACAACCTGCCCTTGACGAAACCATGTCGACCATTAAAGCCAATCAAATAATCTGCTTCAGGTGTAGAAGTCACATTTATAGAATCGATACAGTGTGGAAACAGGCCATTTGGCCCAACCAGTCCACATCAACCCTCCAAAGAGTAACTCACCCAGACCAATTCCCCTACCCTATTAGTCTATATTTCCCCTGACTAATGCACCTAACCTATACACCCCTGAACACTATGGGCAATTTAACTTGGCCAATTCACCTAACCTATACATCTTTGGACTGTGAGAAGAAACCGGAGCACCCGATGGAAACCCATGCTGACACATGGAGAATGTGCAAATTCCTCAGACAGTGTCCTGAGACTGGAATCGAACCTGTTTCCCTGGCGCTGTGAGGCAGCATTGCTTACCACTGAGCCACCATGCTGCCCATATGCTAATTTAATTATGTCATCGGTGTCAATTAAGGAAGTCATGCACTGTATTCTGCATTGATATGATTCTAGAATTTCCTTTCCCTTTAATTCCTTATAGGCTGGGAAGAAAAAGCATTTAGTCCCCACGGTGATCAAATGTCCAGGAATAAATTAAGTGGCACTTTTGTCTTTGAGTGTGGGGCTGGTTACACTGGTGAACCTGTGAGATCTACCTCATTCTCGATGAAAGATTTACAAAGTTTGACAAACAAGAACCAGTGGACATGATCTATTAGATTTCCAGAAGGCTTTGACAAGGTGCCATAAAAGAGGCTGCAAAATAAGATAAGAGCCTGTCGTGTTAGGGTCAAGGTATTGGCATGGATAGAGGATTGGCCGACTGGCAGAATGTGGAGAGTAGGCATGAAGGAGACATTTTTAAGATAGTAGCCAATGACTAGTGGAGTTCCACAGGGGCCTGTGTTAGGATCACAACTATCCATGTTATACTTTGACAACCTAGTTGAAGGAACTGAGGGCATTGTTTGCCAGGTTTGCGGATGACACAAAGGAAGGTGGCAGGCCAATTGTGTTGAGGAAACAGGAAAGCTGCAGAAGGACTTGAACAGGCTAGGAAATTGGGCAAAGAAGTGGCATATGGAATATAATGTGGAAACATGTGAGGTGATGCACTTTGATCGGAAGAATGGAGGTATAGACTGTTTTCTAAATGGGGAAAGGCTTTAGAAATCTGAAGGCCTTGGGAGTCCTTGTTCAGAATGCTCTTAAGGTTAACATGCAGGTTCAGTTGGCAGAAAGGAAAGCAAATACAATTTTAGCATTCATTTCAAGATCCAGAGGAGGTTTACAAGAATGATCCCGGGGATGAAGAACTTGTCATATGAGGAGCGGTTGAGGACTCTGGGTCTGTACTTGATGGAGTTTGGAAAGATAGGTGAGGATCTGATTGAAACTTACAGAATACTGAGAGGTCTAAATAGAGTGCACATGGAGAAGATGTTTTCCCCAGTACAGGAGACTAGGACCAGAGGGCACAGCCTCAGAGTGAAGTGATGATGCTTTAGACCAAAGATGAAGAGGAATTTCTTCAGCCAGAAGGTGGTTTATCTGTGAAACCCATTGCCACAATGGGCTGCGGAGGCCAAGACATTACATGTATTTAAGACAGAAATAGATAGGTTTTTGATTGGTAAAGGGATCAAAGGTTGCAGGGAGAAGGCAGGAGAATGGGAATGAGAAACTTATCAGCCATGATTCAATGGCAGAGCAGACTCTATGGACCGAATAGCCTAATTCTGTCTCTATATCTTGTAATCTTATGGTAATGCCACACAACAAAGTGGAGAATGTTCTCAATGTAAAGGTAGGACTTTGTCTCTGTAAGCACTGTGCAGTGACCACTCCTACTGATACTGATACTGGGTAGATTGGTGAAGACAAGGCTAAAGATATCTTTTTTTCCCAAGTAGTTGTTCACATAGAACCTGCCCAGACCTCTCAGTCTACCAGCTCTGTCCTTTAGGACATGTCCAGCTCAGTTATGGTGTTACCAAACCACTCTTGGTGATAGATATTGAAGTCCCTGTCCAGAATACATTCTGTGCCCTTTCCACTCTAAGTGCTTCCTGCAAGTGGTGTTCAATTTGGAGGAGCACTGATTCATCATCTGGAAATGGGGGAATGGAGAAGCAAGTAGTAATTCTTAAGGTTTTTTCGACAACTCCTTTCTAATTATGTGTATACTTACTCCTGTAGTCATCACCACAACTCCTAACGAGATACTCAACCAGTACCACTGGCTTGATGGAATTGTATAACTGGCTAAACAACTGAAATGCCTTCAGGTGGAGACTTCTTTTCTGAAACATTCCGAATGTTTCTTTACAAAAATTATTTTTAGCTGCAGAAAATATTGACACAATTTCAAGTCACGTTGAGCATGCTTGATGTGTAGCTGGCAGCAAATTTGTGAGTCTGCTTTTAACATTTAGAATTCTTCTATATGGACAATAAAACATGGCAACCATTTATCCATTACACCCCTTGCCACCTTCCTCTTCTCCTTTCTGGGGATTATCTATTTTAGAATTTGATGAGGTAAGATACTGCATTGTGGACATAGCAGCATTGAGAAGAACATTCAAATATACACTGCTGTCTAAACTTACCATGAAATACATTTCAGGACTGACATTTCCAAAATATGTGTCTGCTTAATCTACCCAACCACATAACTTGAATCTGTAGTTTACCAGAAACATTTCATAATTCTTGTACAGCTGTGTGCACACTGCACCTAATTCAATTTTGAAACTTCAAAAATCTTTTTAAAAATCAGGATGTACGGTATAATCAGAATTTAGCAAATACATGACTGTGTAGTGAAAGCTCATAAAGTCATGCACAATGTAATCAGTACAATTTGCTCCGGAGCATGTAAATTATACAGCCTGACATTACTTAACTGGTCCATTTGATGTAACTCATCATTAACTGGTATACATCCTGTCTGTCTAAATAAAGAAATTAAACAAAACAAAGCAAAAATAGTGCTTTGTTGTGCGTTGTCAGACACAGCACGGAAACAGCCTCAGGTCCCATCCCATTGATATGTCCGCAAGATATAATTAGCATGAATTTTTGCTTGTTTTTCTTAGGAAGTACATTGCCTGTGGAGATCTCCCTCCCAGTTCTGATTATGATGTTCACTATTTATAGCAACAGCATGTGAAAAGTCTCAACCAGTTATTGACATTGTCTGTCTGAATTAGGTAAATTCTCTCATTAGCTGCTGGAAATGCCTCGAAACACTATGCTCTTGTCATATTTGAAATGTGAACTGTTGTAAGTGCATCTTAGGAATTAAATATTTCTTTAACTTCTCCACTACTAACTTTTATTAAATACCAGAAAATTTACATTGTATTTCTCATACTTAGAACTGTGGCAACAATTAACTTATTTATTTTTCTTACTCAGAATCAAGAATGACTGGTTTGACAGATTCTGAAACAGATGAGAAGTTCATTGTGTGATCTGCCCCATTTTGGGCTAGTGGTGCTTGAGGGGTTGGGTAACTGCGTTTCTTTTTAAGAGGTTTGTGAGTTCCTTTCAGTTCTTCTGTGCCGCCTCTGCATATTCCTGATAAAATCTCTCCATGTATTTGGTGACTTCTAAATGAACCGTCTCCATTTAGTCAGTCACAAACAAGGATCCCCTGTGTGGGTACGTTAGACCTCTTACTCGTAGAATCCCTACAGTGTGGAAGGAGGCCATATGGCCCATCGAGTTTGCACCAACCCTCTGAAGAGCATTCCATGCAGATCTATCCCTGTAACTCTGCATTTACCATGATTAATCAATCTAATCTGCACATCCCTGGACACCATGGGGTAATTTAGCATGGCCAGTCCACCTAACCCAGACATCTTTGGACTGTGGGAGGAACCTAGTGGAAACTCACACAAACACAGGGACAACATGCAAACTCCACACAGTCACCCAAGGTTGGAATCAAACCCGGGTCACTGGCACTGTGAGGCAACAGCGCTAACCATTGAGTCACCATGCTGCCTTTTGAAGGTGCTTTGAGGATATGCCTGAAAGTTTTCGTTAGGTAAAAACAAGGACTGCAGATGCTGGAAACCTAAGTCTAGATTAGAGTGGTGCTGGAAAAGCACAGCAGGTCAGGCAGCATCCGAGGAGCAGAAACATCGACGTTTCGGGCAAAAGTTTTCGTTGCCTCCTTGGATCTATCCCTAACCCCCACAAACCTAGTTCTGAATAGAGCAATTATTTTGCTTGTCTGCCATAAGGCATACAATTAAAATGTCCCACCCAGCAGAACTCATTTTGAAGAGTGAGTAATTAATGCCTCAGTGCAAGGCAGGTGAACTTGGCAGAAGACACTGCTACTTTTATCTTGCTTGCGAACAAATTTGAAGGATCTTGCAAAAGCTTCCCTGGGATGCTTCACATATGGCGTCAGCTGCTTGCTCTGGATTGCCCAAGTCAGAGGCATAGGGGAGCACAGAAATCATACTTTTGGTCTCATATTTGTGATCTTTGTCTTCAGATTCTCTTTTCCTCAGTTCTGCTGGAGCCTCAAAGATGCTGAAAAGGATCTGCAATTTCCAGGATCTTGTTATTTGTGGTAGTTTTATTGTATGCCATCACCGAGCAGGTTGTAGGTGACAGTTTCTAAGAGCAGCAACATTTGTGGAAGATATTCTACAAGCCTTCATGATTGACGGTCAAAGGCTTCCTTGAGATCTATATAACACAACAGTTGGTGTTGTTGCTAACATTCTGTTGACTTTTGTGCCCAGCCAGGATTGTGTCTGTACCTCTCCATGGATCTGGAAGGAGCTCCTTGCCCACTGGGCAGTAGGGTGTTGAACAGGATCCTTGCAATGAGCTTCCCTGTGACGGATAGTGGGGAGACTCCTTTGTAGTTAGCTCAGGTAGACTGAAATGTTTTGTGTGTTTACGACACCAGTCAGATATTGTGTTTTGTGGACTGTTTTGGAAGTGTAAGTAATAGCACAGAAAATGGTTCTGGGAGCATTTGGGAGGTAAATGTACAGAGGAACCTTGATTATCTGGCATTCGATTAACTAAATTTCGGATTATCCGAACAAGGTCCTGATGCTTGGCTAACTATGTTACCCAGCACTCGACTATGCGGCATTCGACTAATCAAACGAAATACTCCCCGCTCATGTCCTTTGAATAATCGAGGCTCCCCTGTAATGGGGTTGGGAACAGCATCATATTGTGGGTCTGATAACACTGATTGATAAATGGCAAATCCATTTATAGCACAGTGCCTCACGGCACCCAAATGAAACAGGAAAGATTCTCCAAATCATTGTTATGGCTTTTTTTTTGTTACGAGAAAGTTCTCAGCATTGTATGTTATTTTTCAAGCAAGCAACCCTTGGGTAGTCTTTCTAAATAAAGTCTCATTCTCAGAATATGACTTGGTATTTTTAATATGTAATCGGAGCAGTAACGTGAAAGACAAAATTCTCCAGCCCCATCTAATGGGGAATGAAATGGCAGAGAAACTATATAAATGTGGCTATCCTCATGGAGGAAAATGCTAAAAACCTTCCAGAAATAATGGAAAACCAGGAATGAGTATAAACAAGGAACTGCAACACACTAGAATACTAGAGAAATTAATGTGACTCCAAGTAAATAAATCACTTGAACCTAATAATCTACATTTCATAGTGTTAAAGAAGATAGCTGTAGAGATTGTGGATGCATTGGTTTTCATTTTTCAGAATTCTACAGATTCTGAAATAGTTCCTGCACATTAGAAAGTGGCAAATGAAACTCCAATATTTACAAAAGGTTGAAGAAAGAAAACAGAGAACTAGGAACTTGTTGGCTTATTATCAATCATAGGGAAATTGCTGGTATCTATTATAAAGGATGTGATTGCAGGATATTTAGAAAATAGTGGTGGCAGTGGACAGAGACAAAGTGGATTATTGGTGTTTTTTGAAGACCTAACTAGCAAAATAGATAGGGCTTATTGGTGGATGTGACATATTTAGCTTTTAAGAAAACTTTTGATAAGGTCCCACACAAGGGTTTAGTAAATAAAATTACAGCACATAAGACGGAGGGAATATACTGGCATGAATTGAGAATGTTTAATGGACTGAAAACACTCAGTAGGAATAAATGGATCATTTTCAGTTTGATAGTGGAATATCACAAGGTTGAGTGCTTAGGCCCTAGCTATTCACAATCTATGTTGGTGATTTGGCTGTGGGGAATAAATGTAATATTATCAAGTTTGCAGATGACACAAAACTAGGTGGAAGTATGAGTTGTGAGGTGGATGCAAAGAATTTTGAAGGAGATTTGAAGAGGCTGAGTGGGCAAAAAAAAATCAGTGACTGAAAGTTAACTTGCAGTTACAGCAAGCACTTAAGAAGGCAAATGGTGTGAGCATTTGAATATAGGAATATAGGATTGTTTACTGTAATTATATACAGGGAGAAAGTGAGGACTGCAGATGCTGGAGATCAGAGCTGAAAATGTGTTGCTGGAAAAGGGCAGCAGGTCAGGCAGCATCCAAGGAGCAGGAGAATCGACGTTTCAGGCATGAGCTCTTCTTCAGGAATGAGGAAAGTGTAATTATATACAGCCTTGAAATTAATGTGCAGTTTTGGGTCTCCTTTCCAAAGATATATTTGCCATTGAGGGAATGCAACAAAGATTCACCAAACTAGTTCCTGGAATGGAAGGACTTCCTGTGAGGAAATATTAAGTGTACTGGGTTGTTGTTCTCTGGAAATTACAGGAATGAGAAGTGATCCTAATGAACGTGCAAAATTCTGGCAGGACTTGACAGGGTAGGTGTTTCCCCTGGTCAGGTGTCTAAAACCAGGGTATACAGTCTCAAAATAAAGGGCAGGCCACTAGGGCTGAGATGAGAGGGGATTTTGTCATGCAGAAGGTGGTGAATCTTTGGAATTCTCTGCTCCAGAAAGTTGTGGAGGCTCAGTTATTGAGTATGTTCAAGACTGGGATCAATGGATTCTACATTTTAAAACCATGAAGGGATATCACAAGAAAATAATGTTGAAGTAAAAGAGCGGCTTTGAACTCATTGGATGGTGGAGTGCGCACAAAAGGGCTGAATGATGTACTACTGCTCTTATTTTGCATGTTCATGTTCTAGTTACATTATATTATTATTTGTTGCAGTTCTACTTTCGTTTAACCTGGTGCGGTAATTGGCAGATAGAGCAAGCTACAGTATCTAATTCCTAATTTAGTTTAGATGTTGAAATATATAGTATGTAATGATCCCTTGATTCTGTGATATTGCAGGCTCTTTTCCACCCAAACAGTGGAGCAGCTGGACAATTTGGGGATTTGAAGACTATCCGTCTGAAGCAGTACAAAGCTTTCTACCTCACAGGTAAAGAGAAGCCCATACATTCAGTAAATGTGCCATTTTTATATTAGTTAAGTACCTCAGGATTGACATTAAATGGTTATAAACAGCTAAACATCATTTACTGAAAATGCAGTAGGACATGTAACAGACTGATGTGCTGATAAACAAAATTGTAGGAGACCTTTAAAATGAGTGGCAATTTTTTTAACATGTTCTAATATGTACTGTCTGTTATATTTTGAATGTTTGTTTTACTTTCTCTACACAGAAGATTCAGAGGTTCCTTTTTTCTAAACATATTTTTAAAAAAACCATGAATTCACAGATTTAAAAATTATTCACCAAAACACTGAGATGGAAGGGTATTTGAGGTACAGCCTCATTTCAACTCTTTCTTTCAGGAGTCAATATTTTAATGTCAATAATTCCACACTCCTATCGTTTTCCAAATTGGTTGAGGTGCTGTACTTATTTTCATCTTGATTTTCATGAAGCTTCATGGAGATTGTGACATTCATGCACCTTGTTAGTTGAGAGCAGAGAAAATCAAACCATGCTGTCTCACTGCTTCATCCCCAGTACAATTGTGTTGAGTTCTTCCTGCAGATTCAGTCAACATGTCAACATGATGCTCCACATGAGCAACTTGTGAAATCTTCACTTTGTTAACTCATGCAATGAAATACTTGATAAGTTTGATCAAATGACTTTGAAGAAATGTTGAGACTGGGATAACGGATTTGTAAAGCTTTATTCCAATGAAGTAGTTTTTGAATACGTTGTTAACTTGCAGCAGAACTAAAACACAGAATTGAGGTTTAGTGCTCACAAGGGATTGTGTTCTTATGGTTTTAGGTGGTGCCAAAGCTTGTAAAGGTAAACAAGGGCCAGAACAACAACATGACCCTCCTCTGATATTCAACCTATTGAATGATACTGCTGAACTCCTACCTCTAGATTCTGCAAGTCCGGAATACCGTACTGTGTTGCCACAGATAAAAGTGACACTGAATAACATCCTCTTGGACATCTCTACAGATAACATCTCCTTGGCTGATTATTCGCATGATCCATCTGTGATTCTATGCTGTCAACCAAAGCATGTAGTGTGTAGGTGTGAGAACAAGGCCTGAATCCCATTTCTTTATTTTAGTCATTATTATGTGGAATGGGTAGTGAGCAAGGTGACCAGAGTCTTTGAACTTAACTCAAATATGGAAAATAACTGCTAAAATGAGCAAATAATATTGTGTATGGTAAGTATCCCTTAAATCAACAAATATTTCTTCACACACCATTACTATAATTAAGTTAATTAAATATAAATATAATAAAATAAAATGAAGTCAACTAAAGCACCCTATCCAGCTTCACGGTGGCACAGCGGTTAGCACTGCTGCCTCACAGCACCAGAGACCCAGATTCAATTCCCGCCTCAGGCAACTGTCTGTGCGGAGTTTGCACATTCTCCCTGTATCTGCGTCGGTTTCCTCCGGGTGCTCCGGTTTCCTCCCACAGTCCAAAAATGTGCTGGTTAGGTGAATTGTCCATGCTAAATTGCCCATAGTGTTAGGTGAAGGGGTAAATGTAGGGGAATGGGTCTGGGTGGGTTGCGCTTCGGCGGGTCGGTGTGGACTTGATGGGCTGAAGGGTCTGTTTCCACACTGTAAGTAATCTAATCTAAAAAAAATAACTCTGTGATGAACTGTCTGATTGTGCAAGATGATAGGGCTCTAGAGCCTGGGCTGAAGGGCATCTGCCAGAAGAATTAATTTTTAAAATCCATTCACAGAATGTGGATGTTGCTCACTGGGCCATCATCTACTGTCGATCCGTAGGTGCCCTTCAGAAGGTGGTGGTGAGTTGCTTTTGCGAAATGTGGGTCCATTTTCTTTATGTATACCCACAATGCTGTTCGGGAAGGAATTTCAGGACTTTTTTCCAGTGACACTGAATGATCAGCAATATATCTCCAAGATTGGGTGATGAGTGGCTCAGAGGGGAACACTGGAAATGTCACAGTCTGCTCATGGAAATTCATTCCAACTGTTCCTTCATGCAGTCCCCATTGGACTTCATCAATATTTCTATATTTCCTTACTTTTCTGACTTTATATTCTATATTATGGCATATTTTTCTGTGTTTTAAGATAGTGCCAGAGAGCGGACACACTATACAGCAATTTTTAATAAAATATATGTAACAATAAATAAACCAAATCAAATCAACATTCCTTACAGCAGCTCAGTCAAGCCATTTAATGCAAGAGTTTAAAGTAAGTCTAGCATTGAGAATCTGCATTCTAAAGCCCAAAATGTTTTGTGGAAACGACCAAACAGAACTAGAATTAGCTTTAGTGTCACATACTCACATGAGTACATAGAAAAGCTTGTAAGTTGCCACTTATGGTGCTATCTTAGCTACAAAGATACCTAGGTACAGATTCTTAAGAACAAATTCTTTGGAAAAAAATAGAGAATAAAGAAATAAGAAGTCCAACAATATACACCTTCACATCATCTTAGGTACAAAAGTATAAAATCATAGGAATAAATGAGAAAATAAAGAAATAAAAAGTTCAGAATAACAGATCTTCCAACTCTGTCCATGCTGGGCCTCAGCTCAAGGCCGGATGTACCAAGAGTCCGCTCTGGATTGAGCTCAAGGCTCTCAAGCTAGGGCTTCACGCTGAGGCCAGGGCTTCACGCTGAGGCCAGGGCTTCACGCTGAGGCCAGGGCTTCACGCTGAAGCCAGGAATCCGCGCTGAAGCCAGGAATCCGTGCTGAAGCCAGGAAAGTGCGCTGAAGCCCGGAAAGTGTGCTGAAGCCAGGAAAGTGTGCTAAGCCAGGAATCTGCGCTGAAGCCAGGAATCCGCGTTGAGGCCAGGAATCTGCGCTGAAGCCGGGAATCCGCGCTGATGCCAGGAATCCGCGCTGAAGCCAGGAAAGTGCGCTGAGGCCAGGAATCCGCGCTGAAGCCAGAAATCCGCGCTGAGGCCAGGAATCCGCGCTGAAGCCAGGGGGCCACAATGACTTCAGTTGAGGCTTAAGAGCAGGAGGTAAGAAGAAAGAAGAATAAAATAAAGCAAAAAGAGTAAAAAGGAAAAGAAACGAACAAAGTGGGCGAGCTCCAGCTGAGGAGTTCTTTCTCTGCCGCCAGCTTGAAACACACGAGCCACAGATGAATAAGGAGAAAGCTATTGACGGGAACTCACGTTGGAAAATTCAAAGGAACAGCTGTCCTGCCAAAAGGGGATAAAACAAATATTGCCACTTTTTTCCTTTACATACCTTTCTTTTATTTCCACTTGTACTGTTTGCAGTAAATCACAATGCCTTTCAAAAATCCACAATAACTCTAAATTTTGTTGTTGAAGTCAACTAAACAATATCTTAAATTCTTGAGAAAGGCTGCAGTGGAGGAGCATAGGACAGAGGTACTCAAGTAGATTGGCTTTGTCAGGCTCAGATAATCTCCAATATCAAGCAAAAAAAAAAGCAACAGGACATTTGCAGCAGTGGGCTGGTAGTTGAAAATGGGCAGAAAATGTGATTAAGTCCTGCTATGTAGATATGCTTCTATGTGTGACACACCCTATCTGTCAAATAGCAGATTTTGAACTCCCATTGTGGTGAGGATTTTTTTTTAACTTTCCCTCATGTGGAACAAAGAGAAAGAGTTTATTGTTTTTCCCAGCCCAACCTTGCAATGTCATTTTCTTCAACGACTTGGAACCACTGCCAGTAGTAGGACAGGGAGGAAGTGAGTGCTGCAGATGTTGGAGATCAGAGTCGAAGAGTGTGGTGCTGGAAAAGCACAGCTGGTCAGGCAGCATCCAAGAAGCAGAAGAATTGATCAGAAATTCCCGATGAAGGGCTTATGGCCAAAACATTGATTCTACTGCTCCTCGGATGCTGCCTGACCCACTAGCAGGACAGCCATTTTCAAAGTGGCCCTATGAAAGAGAAGTCTCTAAAAATGTGTTGAGTATCAGCAACTCACTGCAATTACAGCAATTAGGCCTGGAGTCTAATTTCCGGCAGATCTCAGACTGTTGGCTTCTGTTGCAGGCTCAACCTCTGTCATTTTGTAGGCACATCCGACAGAGATTTGCCTGTACTTCCACACACATCATCTACTGTGTCTATTGCTCTCGATGTGGTCTCCTCTACATTGGGGAAACAGGACGCCAACTTGCGGTACATTTCAGAGAACATCTGTGGGACACACGTACTAAACAACCCCACTGTGCTGTGGCTGTACACTTTAACTCCCCCTCATGCTGTCAAAGTCCCCAAACCTCTGCCCTTACTAGGGGTAAAGCAGAAATTTTTTTTAGGAGCCTGTTTCATGATATTGATGAAAGATAACTGAAAGGAGTTTTCACAGGATATGATGATGTTGTGGAACTCCCTACTGATATCAAGGGTAATGAACTGAGGGGGTCAGGAAGAGTCACCATAAGCCACGCACTATGCCTCTTGGTGAACCCATGCAATACTCTGTTTTATTTTGTTATTTTGTCTCAAAGAACAACCATACAAATTATTTCTAGGGCTTTCGCAGCATCTTTGAACTTTGGTAACATTCCTGTGTAACAGTTTGTGGGTTTCAGCAACTGCCTAACTCCTCTTGTTATATATAATATTTTTCTGAAATCCTGCCGGATTGCCCCATTACTGGAATTCTACTCAGCTTTTCAGCTATGTCTGTAGTCTTGGGCTTCTGTAGCTTTCTCGTGCATGCGCAATACCTGCAGGAGATTCTGTGCTAAATTAATTTATTATTATTCAGCTGGTTGAAGAACATGCTGTTGCAATCTGTACACGAGGATGATACATCAAAGAAGCAAACGATGTGCAGTAACTCATAAGCTGTCAATCAGGGCTAATTCTTCAGAGATTCTCTTTTCATTCCCATTAATTCCTTTATTAGATTATGCAGCCATGTTAAAACATTATCTTTTACATTTGTATTGATTTTCTTTAGAGTTTTTGCCTTTAGATGGATGAGATAGCCTGAGTTCTAATGATTACATACATACATATAGACTATTAACTCTTTCAACTTGAAATCCATCTACAAGATATTTCTCTGGAGCGGTGGTGACTGAGGTGAGACTTGAAAGAAGTCTATAGAATTATGAGATGCATAGATAGGATTGACGGTCAGAATCTTTTCCCAGAGTTGAAATATCTAATACTTGGGGGCATGCATTTAAGGTGATAAGGGGAAAGGAGGTGTGAGGGGCAAATCTTTTTACAGAGTATGGAAGGAGTCTGGAATGCGAAGCCAGGCGTGGTGATGGAGGCAGATGTGATAGGGGTGCACATGAATATGCAAGGAATGGAGGGTTATACACCAAGAGAAGGCAGAAGGGATTAGTTTAATTTGGTATCATGTTCGGCACAACATGGGCTGAAGGGCCTGTTCCTGTTCTATTGTTCTATTTAAGATGTTTCTTATTAAATTCTGATATATAAATCTCCCATAATCTGTTTCCAAAAACGGGGTCATGGAGGAACTTGAAATGACAAAGTTGATGTTGAATGATTCAAATTTAGTAGATAATAAGCTAGGACAGGAGTTTCCAATGGAAAATCTGACAACTAATTATGAATGAAATGAATTCCATTCATTCTCTTAGGTTAAAAGTATAGCTCTTGTGGTTCGGAGGTAATATCCTTAACGTAAGGCTGGAGTTGAAGACTCACCTGCTCCAGAAATGTGGTCATGTATTTAAATTGGCAAATTGACTTTCCCTCTGAAAATGTTTTCATCGTTGATACCTTGAGATTCTTCAGCGATGTTCCCACCGTTGTTCAGTATTTCATATGTGCTGCAGAACTATGTTCTACGAGCTAATGGTTGGAGTAGAATGCTTCCACAAATTCTCTTTTCAGAATCATTACCTTAGATAACAAAACTGTCCCAGTGCACTTCAGTGATACATTATAAAATAAAAGGTCATTGAGAAATTTCATAGCTTAGTTAAACGTATAGACACAAATTAAAGAGAATGATTCCGATGGAGAGGGGCCAGGCCATGGAAGGATTTGAAACCAAGAAGAAGAATTTTAAAATAAAAATATTGGTTAAATCTAAATGGGTCATTCAGACCAAAGTGTCTATGCCAGTATTTATATATGTTTGAAGACCCCTCTCTTCTTTCTTCACCTAAATCTACTAGCATGATTCTTTTCACTTTACCCTTCAAACCTACAGCTCAGCGAGCAAACCTACACCCTAAACCTCAACCTGAGCTACAAACCTTCACAAACCTTGCATAATAAATTGTATCAAGTAATTATATCTGCCATTTTTCCACATTTAACCAATTACATTATTTCATCCAGCCCTCACATGCTGCCCATTCCATGTCACCTCTCCCTTTCTATGCCACCCCTAGCCAATCCTCTGCATTGTTTGCATCCCATTCCCATCGCTCTCTTGCCATCCTCACCTTTCCAATCATTTCCATCCCAACCTTGATGGAAATTATCCTTCCAGCCAGAGCAACGTTGTTGTTGAGTTCTAATTCAAAAATCATTGGCATCCCATGTCCCTCTGTGTGCACCAAGCATCATCCACTAAAAGCACCCACCATCAGACATGCCTTTTAAATTAACCAGTCAAAACAGTCTGGACTGATAAAAAGTGAATATTATTAGATTCTGCAAATTTATTAATATCCTTTATATTGACTACTTGCCCCATTCTACTTACAGACTGAGTAATAGAGGCAAAAACCTATCTGATACCACATTGCAGAAATGTTAGAAGCCCTGTACTGATCTAAATGATCTTTCTTGTTCATAATTATTATAATCCAGTAACAGGATTAACAAGAAGTATATTCTATTCTGCTGCTAAAGTAGAGCTGTGTCCTTTTCAGAACCAAAGATAATAATGCAAAGGATGAGTTCAAAAACTGTTTGAAATACTGTTTGGTAAAAGATTTTATTTTGAAAGACCATTGTAAATACTGTAGTCAGAATCCAAGGTTTCAAATTTTGTGATTGTTTGGTTGTGGAAGTTAAGTGTAAGTTGCAAAAAATGTGACTCCAGCTGTGACTAATCTGGGAAGTTCTGTATGCATTGCAATTAATTGTCTCTCTTTGAATATTATACTTCTCTTTAAAAAAGTGTATTAACGCTTACATTAAAACACAGTAATAAAGAGGAGACTTTGAGCTGACTGTATTAAGGTTTATAACTGTAAATATCATGTCACTCTGATACTTTAATCTGTCAATAGCTCGTTAGTTTTTCAAACCACTTTATAAAGTCATAGAGGTGTACAGCACAGAAACAGGCACTTCAGTCCAACTCGTCCATGTTGACCAGATATCCTAACCCAAACTAGTCCCATTTGCCAGCACTTGGCCCATATCCCTCTAAACCCTTCCTATTCATATAGCCATTCAGATTTGTTGTACATTTTGTAGTTGTACCAGTCTCCATCACTTCCCCTGGCAGCTCACTCCATATGCAACACCCTCCATGTGAAAAAGTTGCCCTTAGATCCCTTTTAAATCTTACCCCTCTCACCCTAGACCTATGCCATCTAGTTCTGGACTCCCCACCTCAGGGAAAAGACTTTGTCTATTGACCCTATCTATGTCCCTCCGGGTTTTATAAACCTCTATTAAGTCACTTCTCAGCCTCCAACATTCCAAGGAAAACAGCCCCAGCCTATTCAGCCTCTCCCTATAGCTCAAACCACCAAATAAAGAATAGTTGTTAATTGATGGTTGAGCTGATTGTTTTAATTGAAATTATGTCTCTAATGGTGTGTAACAGTGATGTGACATGTGATCATTTAGTACAGCTGCTCTTACTGTGTGAAAAATCTGACAGCCTCAACTAAATATATTCACTTCCTCCTCTGACAAAGTAACCCAGATTAGCATATTATTAAATCCACAGTCTTTTAGTTTAGCCAAGATATTGGAAGATCTAACATGAGAATTCACGGTTCAGGAAGTCATTTTTATTTTGTCTGATGGGAGTGCAATTTTGAGATACATGAAACAGGAGAGAGAGCTTTTGAAGCAAGCTAAGTATATTCACATCCCCTGCAGTTGACGTATCTTACTGACAATTGCACCTTGGCAGGAAATTGCTATTTTACAAGGATGTGGTTTGAAGGTTATCCAGCACGTCAAATATTCTGGAGCACATGTAACCCATCCTTTGTATTTTCCCTCAGGCAGGACCCAATTCAAGGCACGCACGTGCAATTCTTGAACCACCATAATGGGCAACAGTAACTGGGGTGATTTCCCATTGCCTTCTTTACAGCTTTTCCCTATAGATTACAACAAAACCTAAAGAGCTCCATCTAGCTATTACAGTTTGCAAGGAGGATAAGTGTAAGTGCTTGCCCTTGTTGGACATGCATTCAGAAAGGTCTTTGTTCTCCACATGTCAGGGCTATTTGGAATAGATTTCAAATGTGTGCCTTTTGAGTCAAAGGAGGCAATGTTTCTCTTCTTCTTGCCACCCCTTGGAGTTGACTGGAGTGTACAAAGTCTGACTATTTCTAATTGAATGTAGCAGTCTGGGATCAGGGCCATTATATCCCAACTTGTATATTAAACTGGACTGACCAGTTGAAGTAAGCAGATGCTGCAGTCAGTAAGATACCCATTTAAGAATAGTAGCAGTCTTGTTACAGATACCAACAGTAATATTGATGCAGCTTCAAGCCTGTTAATGATCACAGTATAAATTTAAGTTGACCCAAATGGCTCCATCTTCTTCTGATCCCCTTGCAATCATGAAAATCCTGAAAATTTGGGACAAAGCAGAGTCCCTTCTAATCTTGGGGATTCTGTCATTGCCACCATCTTAAAGAAAACAGACAAATTGGACTGTGAAAATCACTGAGAAATCTCCATACTTTCCATCGTTAGGAAGACATCACCTGAATCCTCAATAAGCTCCTTCTCCTAGTCTCGGAGAAAATCCGCCCTGAAAGCCGATGTATCTTCCAACTAAACCATGGATCTATGGACATGATTCTCACTGCTCAGCAACTCCAACAGAAATGCCAGGAATAACACCAACCACTCTAACATGGTCTTCATCAACATGACTTATACTTTTGACTTGGTCAATCAGGACGTTCTATGGCAGGTCTGCTGGCTGTCCAGCGAATTTATCATCCTCCGTCCTCTCAACAGCAAGATGTCGGTGACAGTCCTCCCTGATGGTAAGATGATCGAATTCTCTGAGGTCAAGACAGGGGGTCAAGCAGAGACATGTCATAGACTTATCCTTATAGAGTCGCAGAGAGGTACAGTACAGAAATAGACCCTTCATTCTAACTCGTCAATGCCAACCGGATATCCTAGATATGTCTAGTCCCATTTGCCAGCATTTGGCCCATATCCCTCCAAACCCTACCCTCTTCATATATCCATTCAGATGCCTTTTAAATGTTGTAATTGTACCAGCCTCTTCCTGCGGCAGCTCATTCTAAATATGCACCACCCTCTGCATGAAAAATTGACCCTTACGTCACTTTTAAAATTTCCCCTCTCATCCTAAACCTCTAGTTTTGGACTCTCACACTCTGAAGAAAAGACCTTGTCTATTTACCCTAACCATGTCCCTCATGATTATATAAACGTACCTAGAGTTAGTCTCAGACGTCCAGCATCTGCAGCATTTTGCTTTTACTCAGGATACAAAGTGTTTGGGAAGAGTTGACAAGAAAGGAGGTGACATAACCCTTTACAACAAGGACACGTTTGAAATAAAAGAAATGTGACATGATTATTAGGTATTGTTAGACATTTTTAATGAGAGAAGAGTAACATTAACACCATGTTTTGTTGACCATATGGTTCTGTGAAAACTTGAAAATGGTGAGCAGTAAAAAGGCAAATGTTTGTTGGCCACCTGGCATGTATTTTTGGCCTAATACTCTTTGGGCAACTTCTTTTAGATCTGTTTTCTTTTGCCGTGTGTAGTTCCAGATCCTGCCCATATATTCAATGGCACTGATTTTGACTAAGTACCATTTTCCTTTCAGTCATGCAGCACTGCATTGCTTTGGAAAGCCAAACAAAGTAACTGTCCTCACACCGATCCCCTGGAACACTTCCATTGAATTAGTCATCTCAAGGCCAGTGCTGTGTCACTTGTGCTTGTATCTATTTCCTCTGCCTTAATTCTCCCAAGCCCATTCACTCCTTGAAAAGGCTGTAACTATTTTCTAATGACACCCTTGCAACTTTTATCTGTAGCTGCATGGATAGGTTCTGATCCTGACACTCATCACTTGTTCAAACACAGTGTCAAACCCAAAATGATTTCAGTCAAAAAAACTTCAGCCAATAAATCTATTCATTCCTTGTAGGGAGTGTGTGTATTTTTAAGGCCAACACTAGACACTGAGTAATACTTGTTTTTCCATGCATCACCCTCCAATAAGTGCCCATAAAGTTCACATCCAAAGCTAACAGAGAAGGCAGCTTTCTTCTTGGTGAGAAACAAATATATTTTGAAATGCTTTTGCTCTTACGTGATAACAAGGGTTAACAGAAGAAGTTAAAGGGTAATCAAATTGTTCAAAATGCTGAAAGGGATAAACAATGCAAGATAGGAAATATTACTTCCTCTACATATTCACAAGGGATGATCCAGCCTAGGCAAGCTGCTTGATTTCCCCAAGGAAGTGACAACCCAAGTCACTTGGTAAACCTCAAGGTATTTAGGATTTCAAAAGGCATTTGATGAAGTTTCACATAAAAGGTTACTATTTACCAGCTGTGAAAATGCAGGCCATACCTGGCTAAGGATGAGAAACTCGGAGAAAGTGAGGACTGCAGATGCTGGAGATCAGAGCTGAAAATGTGTTGCTGGAAAAGCGCAGCAGGTCAGGCAGCATCCAAGGAGCAGGAGAATCGACGGAAACTGCCTTACGAATGGTGAACAGCAGGTTCTAGATACAAGAGGTGCTGCCAAAAATGGGGCTAAGTACTGAATAGAATGGCTAGTACACAGTATTTGGAATGCACCAACTTCCAATTTATGTCAATAACAATGAAAACTCCAAAGCCAATTGAATTTGGTATAAACTGAAAATCAACCAGAGCAGCAGTGGAATCAAATGAGTCAGGCCATATATTAAGATCTAAGTGAGGAGTAACACTGACAATAAGTGGGCTGAACAATGATAGATGCAGACCAGTGTAAAATATCACCATAAAAATGTGTGATACGTAATGCTGGGCTGATGTCAAAAGATCTATAATTCTTAATAGACCCAGCGATGAACTCCCTTAATATATATGCAGCAGTAATCAAAGTGTATTCATGTTGTAACTACAGGAAATCTAGATAAGAATATACAGTCCACAAGTTACACTGAGGATTGATGCACTGGGGAACGTATAAACACAGAGCATGAGAAATGGATAGGGTATATCCTAAATGTTGGGATTGAATTAGGAGAGAGAGGTGGAGATATTTTGTCTTTTTAGTCTGGAAAGGAGAATTCAGAGCAGTGATCTTACAGAGGAATATTAAAAGGTAAACGATATCCAAAAGGTTAAAATCAACTAACAGAGCTCATTCCTTATAAAGGGCTTTTTCCTGAAATGTTGATTCTCCTGCTCCTCGGATGACCTGCTGTGCTTTTCCAGCACCACACTCTTGATTCAAAAGGTTACTTCAGATTACTATAAATTACAGGTGTGGTAACATAGTAATTATTTTAATGGAATAATAACCATTGCACATTGATTGGGAGGTGTGATTTCACCATGGTAGCTTGGGGATATATATCCAATTAAATTTGGAATTAAAATGTTGGTTTTAACAAAGGTGAATACGGGAAGCTATGGGATAGTCATTAAAAACTTATCTGGGTCCCTAATGCCACTTTGAGAAGTAAATTTGTTTTTTGTACCTAGACTGGCCTATATGTAATTCCAGTGTTCACAGCAAATGTACTTTATTCTTAACCTGTGTCTGAAATCACCTAGTCACTCAGCTCTGTAAAACTACGAGGAAAAAATAAAAACAATAAACTAGACAGATAATCTATCTATACTTAGCCATCCTATTCAGGTATTTGAAGGAAATACCCAAACCAGTCAACCAGAAAGTCATCCTCATTAGCACCTATGATCAGTGCCAAAATTGGGAGAGTTGTCCCATCAATCAAACAGATATCATCATACTCACTGAATCATACATTTTAGCCAATGTACCCAGACTTGGATTGAAAAACTCAAGGCTAATTGAGTTTGGTATGAACTGAAAATCAACCAGAGGAGCAGTTGAATCAAATGAGTCAGGCCATATATTAAAAAGATATAAGTGAGTGAAACTGAATCTGAGTGGGATAAACATTGACCAATGTAAAATATCACCACAAAAATGTGTGACACAATTAATAACTGAGTGATACTGGGGCTGAGCTGTAATGTTCATAATTCTGAATGGACCAGACTAAACCCCCTCAACATATATTAAAAAGACAGCCTAGACCCTAATCTCTCATTTTAAAGGCAAGTGCCAGGCATTGCCTTCCAGATGCAATTCAATTGGTCAAGTTTTGAAGCAAAATATAACAACCCTATTAGAAAACTGAACAGTATAATAGATTATTTAAATACTAAACATTAACTGTTCCAATATTAGTAACATCCCATAAACACACCCTTGGCAAAGGCAAATTCAATAAAATATATTGGCTCACATGCAATTTTAGCAGCAGGAAGAGAATTCCCCCAGCTTTTAGATGTAACAGAGAGAGGTAAAACAGTTTCCACATCCAGCTTTAAGACTGAAAAACTGAAACAAAATCTCCTGGTTCTGTGGGAGCTTGACCCCACCCATTCAGGCTGCTTCTACTGTTCTGATTTTAGAAAATAACCCCAAGCCTTCACAAACTGTTTATGGTCTTTGAAGCTGACTGCTTTGCACCTCGGTCTCAACTTTTCTTCATTAAAAAAGGACCAAATACTTAAAGTCATAAGATCGTAACACACCCAGATTTGAACACATTTAATTTATACACAGCTGTAGTCAAAATCTCAAAGAATGTTCAATTTCTAACTAAAATATAGGAAATCTAGATATGACTACACAATACTCAAGTTAACCTGTTAATTGGTACACTGGGGAACATTAAACATGATGCAAGAGAATGGGAGAGGGTATATCCTAAATGTTGGGATTGAATTAGGAGAGAAAGATGGAGATATTTAGCCTTTGTAGTCTAGAAAGGAGAATTCAAAGCAGCAATCTTACAGAGGAATGTTAAGAGTTAAATGGTTTTCACAACATTAAATCAGACTACTATAAATCATGGGTGTGGTAACATAGTAATTATTTAATAGAGAAGTAGACAGAGCCCTGCACATTGATTGGGAGGCGTGCTTTCTCCATGGTAGCTTGGGGATTTATATCTAATTCATGACATAAATATGGAATTAAATGTTGGTTTTAATAAAGGTGAACGGGGGAAACTATGGGATAATCATTAAAAAGCTATCTGGGTCCCTCTTGTCCTTCAGAGAAGTAAATCTGTTTACCATACCCAGACTGGTCAAGATGTGATTCCAGTGCTCGCAGCAAAAGTAATTTATTTTTAACCTGCGTCTGAAATGGCCTAGTCACTCAGCTCTGTAAAACTACTAGGAAAAAATAAAAACAATAAGATACACAGATTATCAATCTATACTTAGCCATCCTATTCAGGTATGTGAAGGAACTGACTGAACTGGTCCTCACCCTGAACAACTTCTCTTTCCAATCCTCCCACTTCCTCCAAACTAAAGGAGTAGCCATGGGCACCCGCATGGGCCCCAGCTATGCCTGCCTTTCGTAGGATATGTGGAAGAGTCCATCTTCTGCAGCTACACTGGCACCACCCCCCCACCTTTTCCTCCACTACTTCGATGACTGTATTGGCGCTGCCTCGTGCTCCCAGGAGGACCAGTTCCAAATCCGTACAACCCAGATGGCCTCCTTCTTCAAGGACCGCAGTTTCCCCCCAGACGTGGTTGACGATGCCCTCCACCGCATCTCTTCCACTTCCCGCTCTTCCGCCCTTGAGCCCCGCCCCTCCAACTGCCACCAGGACAGAACCCCACTGGTCCTCACCTACCACCCCACCAAACTCCATGTACAGCGGATCATCCGCCGTCATTTCCGCCACCTCCAAACGGACCCCACCACCAGTGATATATTTCCCTCCCCTCCCCTATCAGCGTTCCGAAAAGACCATTCCCTCCGTGACTCCCTCGTCAGGTCCACACCCCCCACCAACCCAACCTCCACTCCCGGCACCTTCCCCTGCAACCGCAAGAAATGCAAAACTTGCGCCCACACCTCCCCCCTTACTTCCCTCCAAGGCCCCAAGGGATACTTCTATATCAGCCACAAATTCACCTGCACCTCCACACACATCATCTATTGTATCCGCTGCACCCGATGTGGCTTCCTCTATATTGGGGAGATAGGCCGCCTACTTGCGGAACGGTTCAGAGAACACCTCTGGGACACCCGGACCAACCAACCCAACCACCCCGTGGCTCAACACTTCAACTCCCCCTCCCACTCCACCAAGGACATGCAGGTCCTTGGACTCTTCCATAGCCAGACCATAGCAACACGATGGTTGGAGGAAGAGCACCTCATCTTCTGCCTAGGAACCCTCCAACCACAAGGGATGAACTCAGATTTCTCCAGGTTCCTCATTTCCTCTCCCCCCACCTTGTCTCAGTCAAATCCCTTGAACTCAGCACCGGCTTCCTGACCTGCAAACTTCTTCCTGACCTCTCCGCCCCCACCCCACTCCGGCCTATCACCCTCACCTTGATCTCCTTCCACCTATCGCATTTCCAACGCCCCTCCCCCAAGTCCCTCCTCCCTACCTTTTATCTGAGCCTGCTGGGCACCCTTTCCTCATTCCTGAAGAAGGGCTTATGCCCGAAACATCGATTCTCCTGTTCCTTGGATGCTGCCTGACCTGCTGTGCTTTTCCAGCAACACATTTTCAGCTGTGAAAGAAATACCCAAACCAGTCAACCAGAAAAGTCATCCTCATTAACATCTGTGATCAATGCCAAAATTGGGAGAGTTGTCCCATCAATCAAACTCAGATATCATCATACTTAGTGAATCTTACATTTCAACCAATGTAACCGGACTTGGATTGAAAGAAACAAAGTGAATTGAGTTTGGTGTAAACTGAAAATCAACCAGAGGAAGAGTGGAATGAAATGAGACAGGCCATATATTAAAAAGATATAAGCGAGGAATGAAACTGAATCTGAGTGGGATGAACAGTGACCAGTGTAAAATATCACCACAAAAATGTGTGACATATTTAATCAGTGAATGATGCTGGGACTGGTCTGTAAAGTTTATAATTCTTAATAGATCTGTTATGGACCAAACTGAAGCCCCTCAAAATATATTAATAAGATAGCCTAGATCATAATCTCTTATTTTAAAGGCAAGTGCCAGGCATTGCCTTCCAGATGCAATTTGATTGGTCAAACTACCAGTCTTGAAGCAAAACATATAACAACCCTATTAGAAAACTGAACAGTAATATAGATTATTTAAATACTAGTAACTGTTCCAATATTAGTAACATCCCATAAACACAACCTTGGCAAAGGGAAATTCAGTAAAATATATTGGCTCACATGCAATTCTAACAGCAGGAAGAGAACTCCCCAGCTTTTAGATGTAACAGAGAGAGGAAAATCAGTTTCCACATCCAGCGTTAAGATGCCTGCTATTGGAAAACTGGAACAAAAAATCCTGGTCCTGTGGGAGCTTGACCCCATCCATTCAGGCCGCTTCTACTGTTCCAACTTTAGAAAATAACCCCAAGGCCTCACAAGCTTTTTATAGCCTTTGAGGCTGACTGCTTTGCACCTCTGTAAACCAGTCAACAAGAAAAGTCATCTTCACTAGCATCTGTGGTCAATGCTAAAATTTGGAGAGCTGTCCATTAATCAAACAGACATTATCATACTCACTGAATCATAAGTTTCAGCCAATGTACCCAAACTCTATCCTTATCCTTGGATTTGTCCTCTCCCACGTTTAAGAGGCTATTGCCTAGCAAATACTCAACATTGACTCTGGATCCCAGCATGTACCAGAAATAAAACCTGGATCCATATCTAGACCTCTTGAAGACTTGCTAAGCTATCAGCAAAGTTTAAGAGAATAGTTATTAGAAATTGAATAAGATATGCTGCTCTGAAAATACTGACACTGTTTAGATGAGTGGAATGAGCAAACATACTGTAGACATGTGCCCTTGCCTATCAACATTCTGTGCTCCCATTTCCTAAGTAGCAAATGTACACTGAATGTAACATTTGCAATGGGCTTATTTGCAAGGAAAGACCAATGGATCTTGTTTGTAATTGCTCATTTCTAAAGACAGCACAAGAAATCCTACATCCTTTTACGAGATTATGATTTTATTATTATTTTCACAGGGATCACAGTGATAAAATAATCATTTTCACATGATATATAAAGTAAATAAACAATTTTCCTAAGGATCCCTGATGGTAAGGCATTGTCGGATGTCACACGACACATCCAGACCAGAAGATCACAGGTTTTATTTTTATTCTGCGTTAAGGTGTCTGCTCTCAAAGAGGAAGTAAAAGGAGAACAATAACCAGCATCAATATCAGTTTTTTGCATGTGAGTGCAATGTTAGCTCCGATTGGAATTTGAATCATTAATTTTGGTCTTGTTATGCAACTGCTTTCTGCCACTGGAAATTTACATGGAAAATGGGATACTGGAAAACTGCCCACATCATGAGATCAGACATAATCAAGTGTCCGTGGCCTCAGTGTTATGTTTTTCTAAAAAGGCTTTACGTGCAAGTATTTAATATTATGACCTTGTGGTACAGAACACAAGGCTATTTTTGTAAAGGGACTGTACCTTGACTTACATCCAGTTGCCTTGTTAGATTTTTCTACATTTGGAATTACCTAAAACAATTAGTCAACAGTGCCATCGTGTAATATGTAAATTTCAAAAGTTTTGTGGCTTTTATTTTGGCATCAGAAATGTTTGTTTGTACTAAGAGGATATATTCACATCTTTGTTTCCGTTTAATAATGTACAAATGTATGCACATTTTAGCTTCCTTTTCCATTTACAAATGTTGGTACATCTTCCCTCGACTCTGGAATGAAACTTTTAAAACTACATTTTGTGAATGTGTATTAGATGTGAAAATTGTTACACTCTAAAAGCCATTTTTTTATAACTTGTTCTCTTTTTGCACAACTAGAACATAGTTTATTTAAACAGATGAGGTGAGGCACAGTGCTGTTATTTGCTGGACTAGCAATCGAGGGGCCCAGGTAATATTGTAGAACCTAAGTTTGAATTCTATCATGGTAGCTCGTGGAACTTGAATTGTAAAATAACATCTAAAATTAAAATTTTAATGATGACCATGAAACAACTGTCATAGAAACTTATTTGCATTCACTAATGTCCTTCAGGAAAGGAATACTATTATTTGGTCTACATGTAACTCCAGACCCCCAGCAATGTTGTTGACTCTTTAATGCCCTCTGAAATGATTTGGAGAGCTATTCAAATGTGCCAAACCACTAAATTAAATCTGAAAAAAGGAATAAAGCTGGATAGATTTCCTGGCATTATCCTAGACATTGGAAATGACAACAGAAACCTTAACCCTGCAAAGTCCTCCTTTCCAATATCTGGATGTTTGTTTGTGCCCAAATTGGGATAGTTATCTTATAGACTAGTCATGCAATAGATTGACGTAATCATGCTTACAAAATTATTCCTCCCAGTGTTTGAGACAACACCATCACCAACTTTTGGCATGTCTGTCCCACTGATAGGACCAACTTGGAAGAGATAGCAGAGCAGTCGTGTTTCCCCTCCTGTTCCCTGGATGCTGCCTGACCTGCTATGCTGTTCCAGCATAAAGTTTCAACTTTGATCTCCAGCATCTGCAGACCTCACTTTCTCCTCAGTCGTGTACAAGGAGCAGGCAGTCACTCTAGGAGTTCACAGTGTTAATTCCAGACTCCATGAAATCTCATGGCATCAGGTCAAACACAACCAGGATAACTCCAATTGATTACCATGAACCACACTGCCTCAGCTTGTGAATCAGTGCTCCTCCATGTTGAACACTAGAGGACGGCAAGAGCTCAGAATGTACTCTGGGTGAATTAAGTGTCCATCCCCAAGAATGGCCTGGCAGCACCACTATTGATCACACTAAATCCTAAAAGACATAGCTGTGAGACTGGTAATGTGGCAGATGGTGAGGGAACCAACAAGAGGGGCTAACATATGTGACCTCATCCTTACCAATCTGCCAGTTGTAGATGCATCTATCCATGGCAGTATCGGGAGGAGAGTCTTGATGGAGACAAAGTGCTGTCTTGACAATGAGGATACCCTGCATCATGTTGTGTGACACCATCACCATGCTAAGTGAATAGCTTTTGAACAGATCTAGTAACTCAAGACTGGCCATCCGTGAAATGCTATGGGCCAGAGACTTCTGAATTGTATTCAAACACAATCACACTCCCAACACAATCTGCAATTTCATGGCCCACATATCCCCAATCTACCATTAACATCAAGCCAGGGCATCAATTTTGGTTCAACAAAGAGTGCATTAGAGCATGCCAGGAGTAGCATCAGGCTTACCTAAAAATGAGGTGTTAACCTGGTGAAGCTACAAAACATGCTTACTATTATACTAAGCAACAAAAGAAGCAAGTGGTAGACAGGAATACAACCAACAGATCTAAGCTCTGCAGTCTTACCACATCCAAACCTGAATGGTGTGGACAATTAAACGATATCCTCATCTACCTGACCATGTGGAAAATTGGCCACATATATCCTGTCCTCAAAAAGCAGGACAAATTCACCTGGCCAATTATAGTCACATTGGTCTATTCTTAATCATCTGTAAAAGAATGGAAGGGGTCTGATATCAAGCAGCACTTGCTCAGTAATAACCTACACACTGACATTCAGTTTGGGTTCTGCCAGGGCCATTCAGCTCCTGACCTCATTGCTTGTTTCAAACATGGCCAAAAGAACTGAATTCCAAAGATGAAGTGAGGTAAACATCAAGGCCACCTTTGACAAAGTGGAGGAACAAGGAATCCTAGCTAAACTAGTGTCAATGAATATTGGGTGTGTGCAAATTCTCCACTGTTTGGACTCTTACCTGGCATAAAGGCAGTTGATTGTGATTGTTGGAGATCGGTTATCTTCAGCTCCAGGACATTTCTGCAGGAGTTCCTCAGGGTAGTGTCCAAGGTCCAATCATCTTCAGCTGTTTCATCAAAGATCTTCACTCCAAAACAGTATCAGATCTAGATACCATCTATCAACCCCTCAGATACTGAAGCAATCGATATCCAAATGCAGTAAAACCTTGAAAATATCCAGGCTTGGGCTGAAAAGTAGCAAGTAGTATTCATGCCCATAAATACCAGGCAATGGCCATCTCCAACAAGAGAGTCCAACCATTATCTCTTCACATTCAATAGCTTGCCATTGCTGAGTACCCCACTTTCAACATCCTGGAGCTTACTATTGACCAGAAATCGAACTGTACTAACCATATAAAAACTACAAAAGCAGGTCAGGGTCTAAGAAACCTGAATAAATCACCCCTTACTCACAAAAGCCTGTTCACGATCTATAAGGCACAGATCAGGAGTGTGGTGGAATGCTGCTGCCCAGTTGCCTGCATGACTGCAGCTAAAACTCAAGAACTTGACAACATTCAGGATGATGCAGTCCACTTGATGAGGACCACATCCCTTGTTTCACCACTGAAATACAGGAGCAGCAGTGTGTACTATCTACAAAATGCACTGAAGAAATTCACAGGTTCCCTAAATAGCATCTTCTAAATCCATGACCACAACCATCTAGAAGGACAAGGGCAGCCTGTAAAAGAAAACACCACCACCTGCAAATTCCCCTCCAAAACTCACCATCCTGACTTGGAAATATATCTTCATTCCTTCACTGTCACTGAGTCAAAATCCTGGATCTCTCTCCCTAACAGCATTGTGGGTGTACTACACCAAATGGAATGCAGGAGTTCAAGAAGTACCTTATCTCTTCTCAACTAGGGATGGGCATAAATGCTGAGGCAGCTAACAATACCCACATCTTATTAACGAATATATGAGTCCCTTAACTAATCTGAATCTTTATTCATTGCTAATGCACAAAATTTCATAGAAATTGCAACTCAGAAATAGCTTGAGCTTGCATGTTCCCATTATCTGATTTATTTCCTATTTACAAGTTTACAATTTAATAATAAACTATTCGTCACAACTTATCACTCAGTCTCACTGGTAAATATGTGTGATATCATCTAAATATGAAAAAATAGTACATTGCTGCATCACTGCAAATCAACTTTGCAGACATTGCAAGATATTAAGAACTTATAATTAAACACATTTATTTATCTATTGATATTGGCTTCCAAATTCTAAAGGCTGTGATCTTAGGATTGCAGCAACGTAATTTGTAAGTATGATCAAGTAACTATGATCTGCATGTGCTAGTCAATGTGCTTTTGCCACATTCAGAGAACATAGAATGATATGACAGGCATGCTGCATATCCTCCATATGTCATACACTGCAATGAATTGCTTGTCCTTACACACAAGCATATTTATCCATACACAGTGGTGACAGGTTTTCCTGTGAGTGCTGTCCAAAACTAATCCCTGCCAGAATTAGCAAGCAGTCAGAGGGCACCTAATTTATTCATGGCCATGTTTTTGTAATTATTACTGTGGCACTCCAATGTCCAGCTGTACCAAAGGAAGAATTAACATATTGTCAAATATACTTTTTATTCATTTGAGAGAAATGGGCATCACTGGCTGGGCCAGTATTTATTGCTCATTCCTAATTGAACAGTGGGAGGTCAAGAATCAACCACATTGCTGGGGGTCTGGACACACATGTAGACCAGTCCAGGTAAGTGCGACAGATTTCCTCCTCTCAACGGCATTAATGAACCAGATGGTTTTTTACAACAATCAGCAGTGGTTACATAGTTGCCATTAGACTAGCTTTACATTCCAGATTTTCACTGAATTCAGGCTTCACCATTGGCCATGGTGGTATTCAAACCAATGTCACCAGAACATTAGCCTGGGACTCTGGATTACTGAACATGTGTTATTGTCACTACACTGGCAGCTCCCACACCTTGCGCCACCTTATCTAACCTCCTCAAGCCTGACGACTCTTCAAAATGCCTTGGAAGGGCTTTTGTCCGAAACATTGATTTTCCTGCTCCTCGGATGCTGCCTGACCTGCTGCGCTTTTCCAGCACCACTCTAATCTTGACCCTGATCTCCAGCATCTGCAGTCTTCACTTTTGCCTCTTCCAATTCTAGTCCCTTATTTTTTATTTTGATGTTCTACACTGGCACTATGCTTTCAGCTGGTTATGCACTAAATTCCAGAACTCCCTCCATTATCCTCTCTTAGTTTTGATCTCTCTTTCCTCCTTTATGACACTGTTTGACATTTACCTCTTTAATCAAGATTTTGGAATGTGTCCTTGTATCTCATGTTGGCCAAACTCAAGTTGGTTTCAAATGGTCCTTACTTTACTATGGCAACATAATACATAATAACGTGATAAGAGCCTTAAAATTAAAGAAACATTCCAAATTCACACAGCAATTTTGCAATCAAATGATGGAAACGTAGAATAGATGACAAAATGATTCCTTATGGAAAGCTTATTGCATAAACTAACAAAAGACAAATTGTAGATCCAAAGAATGATGATGAGAAAGCACATTCTCTTTGATGATTTCGCCTCAATAATCAGGCAATTAAAATGTAACTTCTAACATTTATCTGGACAACATGTACACCAAGACTGTCCAGTACAGCATAGAGTCAGAGACCCATAGAGATGTACAGCATGGAATAAGACCCTTTGGTCCAACCCATCCAAGCTGACCAGATATTCCAACCCAATCTAGTCCCACCTGCCAGCAGTCAGCCCATATCTCTCCAAATCCTTCATATATCCATCCAGGTGCCTTGTAAATGTTGCAATTATACCAGCCTTTACCACTTCCTCTGGCAGCCCATTCCACACACGCACCATCCTCTGCATGAAAAAGCTGCCCCCTTAGGTCTCTTTTATATCTTTTCCCTCTCACCCTAAACCCTCACCTCTATTTCTGGACTCCCCCACCCCAGGGAACAGACTTTGTCTATTTATCCTATCCATTCCTCCTGATTTTATAAACCTCTATAAGGTCACCCCTCAGCCTCCAACGCACCAGGGAAAACAGCCCCAGCCTATTCAACCTCTTCCTATAGCTCAAAACCTCCAACCCTGGAAACATCCTTGTAAATCTTTTCTGAACCCTTTCAAATTTCACAACATTCCTCCGATATGAAGGAGACCAGAATTGCACGCAATATTCCACCAGTGGCCTAAGTAATGTCTTGTGCAGCAGCAACGTGACCTCCCAACTCCTGTACTCAATACTCTGACCAATAAAGGAAAGCATGCCAAACGCTGCCTTCACTATCCTATCTACCTGCAACTGTTCTTTCAAGGAGCTATGAAACTGCACTCCAAGGTCTCTTTGTTCAGCAACACTCCCTAGGACCTTACCATTAAGTGTATAAGTTCTGCTAAGGTTTGTTTTCAGAAAATGCAGCATCTCGCATTTATCTAAATTAAACTCCATCTGCCACTCATCAGCCCATTGGCCCATTTGATCAAGATCCAGTTGTAATCTGAGATAACCTTCTTTATTGTCCTCTACACCTCCAATTTTGGTGTCATCTGCAAACTTATTAACTGTAGTTCTTATGTTCACATCCAAATTATTTATATAAATGACAAAAAGTAGTGGATCCAGCACCGATCCTTGTGGCACTCCACTGGTCACAGGCCTCCAGTCTGAAAAAACTCTCCACCAACACCCTCTGTCTTCTATCTTTGAGCCAGTTCTATATCCAAATGGTTAGTTCTTCCTGTATTCCATAAGGTCTAACCTTGCTAACCAGTCTCCCATGAAGAACCCTGTAGAACGCCTTACTAAAGTCCATATAGATCACATCTACTGCTCTGCCCTCTTCAATCCTCTTTGTTACTTCTTCGAAACCTCAATTACGTTTGTGAGACATGATTTCCCACGCACAAAGCCACGTTGACTATCCCTATTCAGTCCTTGCCTTTCCAAATACATATACAACCTGTCCCTCAGGATTCCCTCCAACAACTTGCCCACCACCGTCAGGCTCACTGGTCTATAGTTCCTTGGCTTGTCCTTACCACCTTTTTAAAATATTAGCACATTAGCCAACCTCCAGTCTTCCGGATCCTCATCTGTGACTATCAATGATATAAATATCTCAGCAAGAGGCCTAGCAATCACTTCCCTAGCTTCCCACAGAGTTCTAGAGTACACCTGATCAGGTCCTGGGGATTTATCCACTTTTATGTATTTCAAGACATCCAGCACTTCCTCCTCTGTAATACTGACATTTTTCAAGATGTCACCATCTATTTCCTTCCATTCTATATCTTCCATGTCCTTTTCCACAGTAAACACTGATGCGAAATACTCATTTAGTATCTCCCCCATCTCATGCAGCTCCACACAAAGGTTGCCTTGCTGAACTTTGAGAGGCCCTATTCTCTCCCTTGTTACCCCTTTGTCCTTAATGTATTTGTGAAAACCCTCTGGATTCTCCTTAACCCTATTTGCCAAAGCTAACTCATGTCCCCTTTTTGCCCTCCTGATTTCCCTATTAAGTATAATACAACTGCCTTTACACTCTTCTGAGGATTCTCTCCTATCTATACCTGACATGCGCTTCCATCTTTTTATTAACCAAACCCTCAATTTCTCGTCATCCAGCATTCTCTATACCTACCAGCCTTTCCTTTCACCCTAACAGGAATATACTGTCTCTGGACTCTTGTTATCTCATTTCTGAAGGTTTCCCATTTTCCAGCCGTTCCTTTACCTGCAAACAACTGCCCCCCAGTCAGCTTTTGAAAGTTATTGCCTGATACTGTCAAAATTAGCCTTCCTCCAATTTAGCACTTCAACAAATGCTTTATTACCCAGCACCTATGTGACCAGGAGTATGCAGTTGATCAAATATTCCTGTTGATCACGAGGTCCACATAGATGATGTAAAAACACATATTAAATATTAGGAACATAATGCAAGGGATATACACATCACTGTTTATTTACAGCATAAATCACTGAAATAATAACAAATAAAACTTACTGGCAGGAAGCTGCACCCTCAAATGACTACTTGGACATTGTGACGATCGCAATAATATGGTAACCTTCCAGTATTTCAGATTCATAATTTTGCTGGTTTATTGCGAGTGCTATTTCAAACATCAAAACTAAAAGCAGCAGGCCATTCAGCCCTTCACACCTACTCTGCCTTTTAATATGGACATGGTTGATCCTCTATGTCAATGTCATTTTCCCACTTTCTCTCCACACCCTTTGATGCCTTTAATATCCAAAAATATATCAATCACTTTCTTGAGTATTCTGAGTGGCATAGTCTCCACAGCCTTCTGCGGTAGTGAATTCCAAGGTTGACCACCCTCTGAGTGAAGAAACGTTTCCTTAACTCAGTCCTGAATGGTCTCCCCATATCCTGAAAACGTGACCCCAGTTCTAGACTCACTAACTGGAAGAAAGATCCTCCAGGCATCTAGTCTGTCCAGCCCTATTAGACGCCCCATTTCAATCAGATCCTCTCTCTTTCTTCCAAGTGCTTTGGAACACAGGCCCAGTCTCTCTTCATCTGACAAACTTGCCATCCCCAGTATCAGCCTTGTGAACAATCACTGCACTCCCTCTACAGCACATATATCCTCTCTGAGATATGGGGACCAAAACTACTCAATACTCCAGGTACAGTCTTACCAAGGCTCTGTATAACTACAGTAAGACATTATAGATTAATTGGAGTCATACAGTACAGAACAGACCCTTTGGCCCATTGAGTCAGCACTGGCATATCTACTAAATCATCGCTACTTCTGAACTCAAATCTTTTTGATTTGTGTATGTGCAAAACATATGGAAAACAAAAATTCTACCTTCGTTTTGTGGACATAATTTCATCAGCATGCTCGTAATTTATTCGGGTGTGGAATTAACTTCTTGAGGAAGTGGTGATATATCATCCTTAAAACATTTCAGTACTTCTCCTCGTAATATATGTGGTGACTGTGAGGTGTTCCATAATTGATATCACATGATAACTGCAACAAAACAATGGAAGTTTTCGAACTGTAACATTTTATTTTGTGTCACTGCAAAGTGCTTGTATTTTCTTTTTTTTTTAAAACCAGCAAACGCTAATACACACACACACACAACACACATATATTTAATAAATTCAAATAATGTAAGAATATTATAAAGACTTATTTACTGAACTTTTTTTATCATAACTTTACATGCAAGTTAGAAGCGAAAATAGGCCGTGGCCCTTCAAGCTTGCTTCTCCATTCACTAAAATCATGGCTGTTTTGTCTGTGTTCCAAATTCCTGTTTTCCATCAATTCTTGAAAACTTTTGATTGTCTTGCCCAGTAAGAATCGACCAATCTCCACCTTACAAATAAATAACCCTGCCTCAACCACCTCTGAGGCAAAAGTTCCAAATATGCACACTATCAGAGGGAAAAAAAAACCTCATCTCCATTCTAAGTGCAAGTAACAATTTCTAATTTTAAAAGATTTCTGGACTGACCCACAGGAAAAAACATCCTTTTCATTATCTGACTTGACAAGACCATTCATACCTTATACACTTCCATCAAGTCACCCCTCATACTGCTGAAAATAAACCGAGCTCGTCCAATCTTTCCCTATAAGACAAACCACTCATTCCAGGTAGTAATCTAGTAAACCATCTCTGAATTACCTCCAACACACTTACATCCTTCTCAAATAAGGAGACCAAAATGGCATTGAGTATTCAATAGGTGGTTTCACCAATGACAGTTTAGACCAGTCTTCTCAACTCCAATTTTTATTTATTTACCATTCTCACTAAATTATGTTCAATGTTTTCACAAATGTGAAATAAGTTATAAAGATGTCACAAAACTGAATGTCATTTGGATGCAGTTTCTTCCAACTCAGCATGCCTATATCAATGGAATGATTAACTGGAACTCTACTTATGATCATGAATATTTTCCAGTTGTAGAGATTTATTGTTGCATCATAAAAATAGACTAGCAATAAAAGGCCACTTAAAACTTCCTCTTTCATTTGGGAAGAGAAACTGAAGGAGCATGGTTGACCACATAAAAGGTAGAAAGCCAAGAGGCAAATTGTGCCATGATTAGTTACAATCACAGAGGATGTCATTTGTAACTTTGATGAGGGCCCTTTTTAGTGCTCTGGCAGCATTGGAAAGCTACAGAAATTCAAACAAATTCAAGGACTTATTTAAAGCTGGTGGCAGTCCATTTCCAAGGACAGAGATGTCAAAAGTAGTCTTTCAGAGGATAATGAAAATGGTTTTGAAAACTGATAATACTTGAGGAAGTCAATGAATTTATAATTTGAGTTAGCTTGTCAGTGTCAAATGGGACATTTTGCACAAATGAACGAAAGCAGAAGCTTAGCATCCATGACAACATAAACACACAAATGCTCTAAACTCTGCATGTAACATTGATACTCATTAAATCCCATCATCACAGCTCCATTCTGTACATTAACCTTAAGCATTTTAATTTCCTGTAGTGCCAGAGGCAAACTGATGTTGCAAAACATTTTTAAGAAGTTGTTTTTGAGCCTTGAATTTGACAATAAGTTTTCTCTCCACTCGCAATATGGCATTCTCTCCTGTCATACCTTTCCCTGCCACATTGCCAGCATTTCTACCTTTCAGCCCAACAGCAATGGGTTGGGAAAATTCAACTCAATGCTTCTATTCATGGGAATTAATGGCCACCAATATAAGAAAGTCACCAAGGAATTAAACAGATTGTCCAGAAGAAATGTCCTTATCCTTAGCATGGTGAGAACGTGGAACTTGTCATCACACAGAATATTTGAGGTGTAAAATATTAAATTTCATTTATAAGAGGACCTGGATAGCATATCAAGGAGGAGAATGGAGATGAGGCAAATTGAGAGAAAGTTGGTATAAAAGGTAAAGGCTCCGTAGTCTTGCTCTCTGTGAGAGAGATGACTGAAAGTAGTTTAACCTGACAGTCACCCATGCCTCAGGTGAAGGAAAAGGCTGAGGACAAGCCTTCATGGTAACCTCCGCTGGTGCAGAAATTGAACCTATATTGTTGGCACCATCCAGCCAAATGAGCTAACCAACCCCCAGGCTGGGTATAGATGGTAAGCACTAGCATAGACGTGACTTGATTCTCTGCAAGATATCTTCAATATGGTCAATGTATTAATAGTAGACCAGTTGCCCATTGATGTCAGTGCAAAAAGAAGTAAGCTAGGTGTAATGTGTAAAATAGACAACTGATTCACTAATGCTCAATAAACTATGGCTATAGTTACGTTTACCCTGTGGTATAATTTTGAACATCTGAAGGAAATGGGGCAATGCAAATCACAGAAGTGTCATCATGCAGGAGAAGGCTATTTGGTCCATCATACCTCACCACCTCATTAAATAAGCATCATTAATGAGTGCCAAGCTCTTGTTTCTTCCCCTTGTACATTAATTTAATCCAAATAATCATCCAATGCCCTCCTGAATGTCTCAGTTGAACCTGCCCTCATAACACTTTAGGCATTGTATTCCATACCCTAATTATTTATTGAGTGATTTTTTTTTCTCATATCACCCTTGCTTCTTTTGCAGAAAAATCCCTATCATCCCGTTTTACAATATTATTACATATTATGTTTCATTTGTTACCTATATTTTCCATGTATTTGTATATTGATACTTTTGCAGTTCTCCGTGACCTATTTGAATGTATCACAGACTCAGCTTATGCTCTGGAACTGTAAATTCCACTTGCTTGCTGTGGCTGCAATAAACTATCTTTTAAATATAAAACATACATTATAGAAAATATTTATTGATGATATCTGAAATGCAAACATTTGTAAAGCCTAACATTATTTAAAGCTGATTAAATAATTTCAGACAGCAACATATTGCAACATTTTATTTCTATAGCTACATTATTTGATGAACATTACAATTTTGTGCAATTTCATTCAAAACACTCTGACAATAAAATAGTTGGAAAAGGCACTTCTGACAGCCTGGTTGGCTGAGGACCTTGCTTGAGGTGATAAATTGGTACATCTATATATGTTTAAGATATACATATAAAATAATAAAATACATGTTGGACAACATTTTCAAGAGTAACTACTATATAATAAAACCTTTCAAAGTAATAGGATTAAATACCCATACTAAGAAAATTATTAATATTTCTGTTCCATGTGGCGTTGTTAATTAGATTAGCTTTGTCGTGCATTTTTCCTTATAACATATTCATTTGGTTCCCTGAAGACAACTACAATTGGTCGCAGACATACAAGGCTGATTAATGGGGAGAGCTTCTTCAAGGAAGGCATCCTTGCAAGAGGATTTGCAGTAGGTTAAAATCAACTAGGATTTCCTGAAGAAGGGCTTATGCCCGAAACGTCGATTCTCCTGCTCCTTGGATGCTGCCTGACCTGCTGCGCTTTTCCAGCAACACATTTTTCAGCTCTGATCTCCAGCATCTGCAGTCCTCACTTTCTCCTGATTAATGGGGATTTTGTTTTAAAAAGATCTTTGTGAATTATAATTACTCCATCTCATGCGTACCGATTTCAGACCGTTCTTCAAATCGTGGTGTCTAAATCACTATCTTCACTCACGAATCTAATCCTGTTTCTCTCAGTCTCATAACTTCTTCTTCTTTTCACTGTGGCTTCCTCGGCTTGAATAAATCTACCAAAATCAAAACAAATCCTTAATTTCTATCAGGGAATGACAGGGTGTGTTAGAACAGGTTGTTGCACATGCACAGTAGAAAGCTCCAGCATGCACTGTGCCCAGCTGTATTCATTCTTTATGAAAATTCTTCTCAGCCATTTTATCAACAAGTTAACACATGTGTGCAGAACAATTTTGTTAAACATCAAGCAGAAATTTGACATCAATATGTTAACTAATGGGCTAAAAATGGAATGCGGGAGAGCTGGAATGTCCTGCTATTTGAGCTGACTACCAATGTCACAGTTTTCATTCAAGGAGTGAGGAGTTCCCTGGCTAGGCCAGTAATTATTGCTCATCCTTAAATGCCACATTTTCGATCACATTGCTCTGGGTCTGGAGTCACATGAAGTCAGATCAGATAAGGATCACAATTTCCTTCCCTAAAGGCCATTCAGTGAACTAGATGGGCTTTTCCAACATTCAATTCACGGTCATCTTCAGACCATTAATTCTAGGGATTTACTGAATTCAAATTCCACTACCTGCTGGGGCAGGATTCGAATCTGGTTCCCCCGAATAGTAGCCCAGCGATAATAATGTCTGATATATTCACTGAGAATGGATCGTATACATTAAATACTGCTCAATGAACCATAATAGGTGATATAATCTATCATTTTTTTCAAGGAAAAGTAACTTTTTTCAATCATCTGTATGCATAGAACCAATGCAATGTCACAATGAATGTCTGGTCGCATAATGCATTACAATATTAATGCACAGAACTTGAAATGATGTTACACACTCCAACCTCCTGATTATCAGTTGCACTGCTAAAGGAAAACACCAAGCAAAAGAAAAGACAAGACAAATACTCAATTAATTTAAGAGCAAGGATTGTTCTGAGGTGCTCCAAGCCATCTTTAGGTCTGTATAGTATCCTACAAAACTCAGCTGGGGCATAGCCTCCCAACTGTGCTCACAACTATACAATGTAAATGACCCACCTAGACAAGGAGCGGCAAAACAGTGAAGGGAGATTTTGTTGACTACTAATAGTGAGTCATTGTTATTCTTTCACAGATAAAACCTCGCATATCCATGAAAAATGTTCACTGAAACCATATTGTTAATGTGAACTAAAACACTGATGGTTCCTGTAAGTTCCTTCTTCAAACAAAATTGCATTGATCCAAAACATAATGAATGTGATACACGAGTGGTTAAATGAATAAGTGAAGTGAAAATATTCTGTTAACATTTCAAGTCTCTGACCTAATGTTGTAATGAAAGGTCAAGACCTAAAACAGTAACCGAGACACAGAATATTGTGGACCCACCGGGAGTTTGCAGAAGGACAGGTGAGGGAACTTAATTGGGCAGGAGGCAAAGCCCTCCATTTCCTCACACTGGGTTAAAGTTTCACCATTAAGTCTCAGAACCTTTCAGGTGAGTTGATTTCCTGACCTCTTCAAAAAATCCCTACAGTGTGGAAGAAGGCCATTTGGCCCATTGAATCCAAAAAGACCCTCCAAAACCCATCCCACACAGACTCACCCCTCCCTGTAACCTTGCATTTCCCATGGCTAATTCACCTAGGCTGCAGATCCCCAGTTACTATGGGTAATTTAACATGGCCAATCCACCTAACATGCACATTTTTAGACTATGGGAGGAAATCAGAGCACCTGGAGGAAACCCATGCAGACATGGGGAGAATTTGCAAACTCCATACAGATAGTCAGCTGAGGGTGAAATCAAACCTGGGTCCTTGGTGCTGAGAGGTAGCAACGGTAACCATTGAGCCAATGTGCCACCAATGTGAATCTGTTTTGCATTCATTATCATTATCATGAATACTTAATAGTACCATAATACCCTGAAATTACATTCAGGGGCACAATATTATTAATCAAAAACAGGAAACTCATGTATTTACAAACCCAAAAATATATAATAATGTGTGTTTGAAGGGCTAAACTTCTTCCTCCAAGCTCCAGTGAATATAAGCTTCATCACTAACTTGGATCCTTCAGAAACAAGCCACTTCCTGGTGTAAGGAATGAAGCTTGATAAGGTCAACTATCTTATGAGAAGTCTTAGTCATGTGTAGTTTACCTTCTTATGGTTAAGTGCTCCACTACAAGGGACGAAGGCTGACCAGGTCTTTCCTGTTTGTATAAAGGAGACAGCCACACCAGCTGTTTCCAGCAAACCTGACCAGTAAAGACAAGGAGAGGAGAAATACTGAAAATGAAGGATCACTTTCAAAGGGAAGTAGAAGAAAAATGAATAGGGGGTGGGCATGGCCATATAAAAACCAAAAGAACTGCAGATGCTGGAAATCAGCAATAATAACTATTAGTAGCTATCAGTGAGTGGGATGTAGATATAACGTAGGTGTTCTATACTGGGGTAGTTGGGTGACTGGTTGGCAGAACACCTACGTTCTGTCTGCAAAAATAGACCCTGAGCTTCCAGTTGCCTGCCACTTCAACACACCACCCTGTTCCCTGGCCAACATCTGTCTCGGGCTCACTGCAGTGCTCCAGCAAAGCTCAGCAAAAACTGCAAGAACAGCACCTCATTCTCCTTGAGAATCCTGGAACTCTCTGGATTTACAATTGAGTTCAACAATTTTAGGGCTGGAAGCACCTTCTCCCATGTCCTTACCCCAACTCCCACACGCCAGGCTTTGTTATCACATAGTCTGCTATTACACACAACTCATTGTTAGCCACTATTAGTCCCCATTAGTAGCTATTCATTCTTCTATACTAATCATTATCCACTCCTCTGTCTGTTCAACTCTTCTCTCTCTTTGCTCTCCATCGCTACCTAACATTTATTCCTTATCCCCACCATATCTTTTACATAAAAAAAATTCCTAGCCAGCATCAGTTCTGAGGAAGGGTCACTGTACTTGAAATATCAACTCTGATTTCTCTCCACAGATGCTGCCAGTCCATAGTTTTTCTAGCAATTTCTGTTTTTATTAGGGAATGGCCATGCTTGTTTGACTCAAAGCTTTCTTTTCAAGAGGCATCCAGTCACTGAGAAGTAGAGAGACTGGACTATGCTGATTGACTGGTGAAAGCCAACAATGCAGCTCCACTTCTATAGTGTAGGACATGCTATGGAGGAGCCGGTGTTGAACTGGGGTGGACAAAGTTAAAAATCATCAAAGTTGAAAATCGGCTTATCCTGTTGGACTGAAATCTAGTGTTGTGTGATTTTCAACAGTAGAGGACAACAGTGAACGAGAGTCACAATGCCCTTCAAACGTCTGCACAGGATACACACATGAGCATAGCCCCTCAGGATAGTCCACAAGAAAATCATGAACAGTCAGAAGTTGTAATAAATTGGACTGGATGAAAGGAATTCAGTACAAAGTGCTTGATTTGCTTCAAGTGTACAGCTTGTACAGAAGGTACACCCAAAGTTCTCCAATGCAGTTCCAACTGTTGGCCTTGGTGACACCACAACAGCTGCTCTGCTTACTTTCAAGAATCCTATTAACGGTTCTGTCACTAGCTGATGTTCTCTGTCACATGTGGACCAACAAGGCCCTGTCCTGCTTGAGCCTCCTGGACAGGTGCAAGTGCAGTCTCTGCAGCCTAACCTGCTGGAGGGCTTTAGGCCCCTACTGCAACATGGCAAACCCACAATGTCCCAAGATGACAGTATCTGGTATCTCCTCCTTCCCAAAGGCACCTATCTCACCCCTTGTGGTGATGGAGTACCTGGAAGGAGGTCAAGGTTTCTCAGTCCCCAGCCAGTGAATGAAAGCATCCAAGCAGATGGAATATCTGGCAGATCCAAAATGGGCCTGTCCACCACCCGGTTCACTGGAGCAGCCATGTACTGGAGGCAACACTTGGATGGAGTCTACCCCTCCTTTCAGTCAGCACATGATAGCTGGTCTACCTGTCAGATGCTTGCCTCTGCACCTCCACCATTATTAATAGTGGCAGAGTCCACAGGTTCATCATCACTGGGAGGTGGTGGGGGCAGATCTCCAGCTGTCAACCAAATGTCAGGGGGCTCTGCCATTTCTCCTTCCTCTGAGATGCGGATGCATGTCAGTGCTGTACTCACCAGAATGTGACGCCAAGCCTACCCTAGACAGAAGACCCATGGAGGGGTGAGGCCTGTGTTCACTGGCAAAGAGGAGGGTGGAAGATGCTTCGAGGCTCCCATCTGTTCCAGTTGCTGGACAGTGGACAGTGCTGTGAGATGCTGCTGGAATGGGACTAATGCTCATGTTATTCTTTGCCCTGGCCTAGGGGAGGGGGGGGGGGGGGGGGGTTGAGGTGGGACCCAGAGTCTGTAGAGAAAAGCAAAGATTTGTTACTACTGTGAGCCTTCACCCTTACTCCTTACTAAGATGTTGACCCTTCATATGCAACTGAGAGTCACTGCTAGTGACTTTCTCACTGGGTGGCTGTGAATCCAGACTTGCCAAACTCAGGGTTATGGGCTGTCAGCTAAAACCAAAGTAGTACTGACTACTGAGGAGCTTCAACCAAGTAACAACCGCAAGACCATTTCCAATGTGACATTTTTAAAAGAAAATAGTTGTGGGTGTGGCCCATCGGCCTAATTGTGCAGGCTTGAATCCTGTCCTGAAATAACTGAGGGAAAGTTGCTGCTTTGAACTCAAAGCAAACTCAGTGAATAAAAGAGCTTTCCCCCTTGCTGGGGTCCCTCCTACCACCAACTCTCACAAGTCCCCTGTTTCTCAAATGCCCTGGGGTTTCACAAAACGTCCCGAGCCACAGTGGGATCGTGATGAGATAAATGTTTGGGTAGGTATCCGATTCCTCCTTCAGCACAGGTCCTGTCTCTGGCCTGACTGTCAACTCAGCAGCCTACCCCGCAAAAGGAGATGGAAGCTTTCTGTTAGTGTCACCCCTTGCCCTGCTGTCTGTGCACTCACATTCTGATTGCACATGCTCTTTGCCTGCAGAAGAGAACCATCAAGAGAAATTAGCTAGGATGCATGAAGAATAGACAGGGATGTCACTGCCCAGAGCTGTGACTGCTTACGTGCATTGCTAGGAAGAAGAGTGTGGTATGGGAGAAGTTAGGTGTTAAGGGTTCTGACTGAAAGGTGATCCAACATTTGAAAGAGGGAATCAGTCAAGCTTCATCTGTTGTGTGGACATGATATGATTGTGAAGTGTTCATACTGAGACACCTTTTGTGTTTATGACTTTGCCCCATGTAAGCTTTGATGAAAAGCTCTCAGATGTGTAGGATCTCCTACTTGGTGAGCTGGTGGTGCGTGAACTGCTGGTTGTTCTAAATCTTTTTTGTTTTGACAGATGTTTGAGAGGCAGTAGCACTGTGCTGCCGCAATGAAGTGACAACTCATTGATTGCATATAAGGTATGTACTGGAGACACTAGGTACCCAATCTCATCTATGGGATGGATAGTCCTGTGCAGCCATAAGCTTACTTGCTAGCTCACTCTGGGAGGAACATGAAGCAGTTAATAAACATGGATACATACCTCTTCATGTGCAGCAGATCATTGCAATGCTAGATTCAGTTTGTCTTGACAGTCTCACGGGCATTGAGGTCTGCATCTACCTTGTTCCTGGCTACCTTGGATCACTCCAAATGGCCTCTTGTTGCTATCCCTCAGACACAATATATTCTCCCTCTCTCAGACACCCTACAGGAGAACACCTAGAGAATGTCAGTAAAGCATGGGGTGGCATTTGGCAGATCACAGAACTCCACTGGTGTGTACAGAGGGACAAGCAGAGGTTGAGTGATGCTCCTGGGTTGCACAGAGAGTAAAGTGCTGTTGGGGTGCCTTTTAAATAAGGC